>NC_135236.1:222595293-223228793 GCF_051348905.1 Ranitomeya variabilis | reverse complement strand
TTTTTGTTTTTTTGCGGTGAACAAAGGGGTGAAGGGGTTAACTAATGGGATAGTTTTATAGAGCGGGCCGTTACGGACGCGGCGATACCAAATATGTATACTTTTATTGTTTTTTTTAATTTACATAAATAAATGGATTTACTGGGAAATGTTTTTTTTTTTCCTTTATTTGGGGATTTTTTTTTTTTTTACTTTCTACTATTGTCCCAGGGTGGGACATTACTGTATTAGATCAGATCATTGATCTGACAGTGTGCATATCACTCTGTCAGATCAACGATCTGACAGGGATGTTCAGGAGGCTTTCCGGCGCCTGCTCTCAGCAACTCTCAGCAGGCGCTGGCTAGCCAGGTCATTTCATGACCCGGAAGGAGTCCCACGGCCATCTTGGATCCAGGGACTCCTTCCGGATCACCGGAGCAACGCGATCTCATCGCGTTGCTCCGGTGGGAGAGCACAGGAGCCCCCGTCCCTGCGCGATCCCCCACTATGCCGCTGCCACTACTGACAGCGGCATCAGAGGGGTTAAATGCCCGCGATCGGCGCTAGCGCCGATCGTGGGCATTGCTGCGGGGTGTCAGCTGTCATATACAGCTGACACCCGCACCCGATCACCGCTGCGCTCAGCGTGAGACCGCGGTGATCGGTGCGCCGTACTAGTACTGCTGCTGGCACAAATGCAGTGCCGGCAGCGCAGTACTAGTACGGCGCATGTCGTGAAGGGGTTAATCAATTACTAGTCCATGTGTGTGTTCTGGAAAATAAGTCCTGATAGTGGCGTTTCTGCACTGTATCACTCTTGGAGTAGGTGACATGTAGATCCTGTGCTTTAGCAGATGGCTAACTCTGGTAATCTAAGGTCCACAGATCTCAGGGTATCAGTACCTGTAATATTAGAGGCAAATCAATATTATCGAATACTTTTGGGTTTTCATTGGCTATAAGCCATAATCATCTACATTAACAGAAATAAACACTTGAAATAGATCACTATGTGTTTAATGACTATATAATAAGGAGTTTCATTTTTTGTATTGAGGAACTGAAATAAATTAACTTTGATGATATTCTAATTTTGTGAGCAGCACCTGTATGCATACAACTTGATGAATAGGCAGCATTTCGTTTGTTTCGTATAATACACCCCATAGTCCTCCATATATTATAATGTTCACCACAGTCCTCCATATAGTATAATACACTCCTCAGTTCTCCATATAGAATAATACACTCCTCAGTCCTCTAAATAATATAATACGCTCCTCATAGTCCTCCATATAGTATAATACATTCCTCATAGTCCTCCATTTAGTATAATGCACCGCCATAGTCATCCATGTAGTACAATTCACTTCCCATAGTATAACATACCCATAGTTCTTCATATAGTATAATGTATTCCCCATAGTCCTCGATACAGTATAATGCAGCCCACATATAGTATAATGCTGCCACCTCACAGAGTATAATGCAGCCACCCCACAGAATATATTTTAGCCCCCTGAGTATAATGTAACCCCCAGAGAATATAATGCAGTACCCTCATATAGTATAATGCAGCCCCTGCATATATAATATATGGCAGCTCCCTCACAGAGTATAATGCAGCCCCCATAGAATATAATGTAGCCCCTCCATAGAATACAATGAAGCCCTCCTCATATAGTATAATGCAGTCCCCTCATATAGTACAATGCAGCCCCTGCATATATAATATATGTTAGCCCCCTCATAGAGTATAATGGTGCCCCCCATAGAATATAATGTAGCCCCTCCATAGAATACAATGCAGCCCTACTCATATAGTATAATGCAGCCCCCATAGAATATAATGTAGCCCCCTCATAGAGTATAATAAATTTAATACATAGAATACATTTAATACATGGAATATAATAGAGCCCACCTCCCCATAGAATATAATGTAGCCCCATAAAAGAGTATGATGCAATCCTCCCTCATAGATTATAATACTTCCCCCATAGAATATAATGTAGCCCCCAGAGAATATAATACAGCCCCCCATAGAATGTATTACAGCCCCCATAGAATATAATACAGCACCCCATGGAATGTAATACAGTCCCCCATAGAATATAATACAGCACCCCATAGAATGTAATACAGACCCCCATATAATGTAATACAGCCCCCCATAGAATGTAATGCGGCCCTCCATAGAATATAATACAGCACCCCATAGAATGTAATACAGACCCCATAGAATGTAATACAGCCCCCCATAGAATGTAATACAGCCCCCATAGAATGTAATGCAGCCCCCCATAGAATATAATACAGCACCCCATAGAATGTAATACAGCCCCCATAGAATATAATACAGCCCCCCATAGAATGTAATACAGCCGCTCATAGAATATAGTACAGCCCCCATAGAATGTAATACAGCCCCTATAGAATATAATACAGCCCCCATAGAATATAATACAGCCCCCCACAGAATGTAATACAGCCCCTAATAGAATATAATGCAGCCCCACACAGAATATAATACAGCCCCCCATAGAATATAATACAGCCCCCCATAGAATATAATACAGCACCCCATAGAATATAATACATCACCCGATAGAATATAATACAGCACCCAATAGAATATAATACAGCCCCCCTCAGAATGTAATACAGCCCACATAGAATATAATACAGCCCCCATGAAATGTAATACAGCCCCCCATAGAATATAATACAGCACCCCATAGAATGTAATACAGCCTCCATAGAATATAATACAGCCCCCCAGAATGTAATACAGCGCCCCATAGAATATAATACAGCTCCCCATAGAATATAATACAGCCCCCATAGAATATAATGTAGCCCACCCATAGAATACAATGAAGCCCTCCTCATATAGTATAATGCAGTCCCCTCATATAGTACAATGCAGCCCCTGCATATATAATATATGTTAGCCCCCTCATAGAGTATAATGAAGCCCCCCATAGAATATAATGTAGCCCTTTCATAGAATACAATGCAGCCCTACTCATATAGTATAATGCAGCCCCCATAGAATATAATGTAGCCCCCTCATAGAGTATAATAAATTTAATACATAGAATACATTTAATACATGGAATATGATAGAGCCCACCTCCCCATAGAATATAATGTAGCCCCATAAAAGAGTATGATGCAATCCTCCCTCATAGATTATAATACTTCCCCCATAGAATATAATGTAGCCCCCAGAGAATATAATACAGCCCCCCATAGAATGTAATACAGCCCCCATAGAATATAATACAGCACCCCATGGAATGCAATACAGTCCCCCATAGAATATAATACAGCACCCCATAGAATGTAATGCAGCCCCCCATAGAATATAATACAGCACCTCATAGAATGTAATATAGACCCCCATATAATGTAATACAGCCCCCCATAGAATGTAATACAGCCCCCCATAGAATGTAATGCTGCCCCCCATAGAATATAATACAGCACCCCATAGAATGTAATACAGCTTCCATAGAATATAATACAGCCCCCCTAGAATGTAATACAGCCCCCCATAGAATATAGTACAGCTCCCCATAGAATATAATTCAGCCCCCATAGAATGTAATACAGCCCCCCATAAAATGTAATACAGCCCCCATAGAATATAATACAGCACCCCATAGAATGTAATACAGCCCCCATAGAATATAATACAGCCCCCCTAGAATGTAATACAGCCCCCCATAGAATATAATACAGCCCCCCCACAGAATGTAATACAGCCCCATAGAATATAATACAGCACAGCACCCCATAGAATGTAATGTAATACAGCCCCCCATAGAATGTAATACAACCCCCCATAGAATGTAATACAGCCCCCCATAGAATATAATACAGCCCCCTCATAGAATGTAATACAACCCCTCATAGAATATAATGTAGCACCCCCTGAGAATGGCCCAACAATCCAGTTATCACTCATTAATAGATTAAAAAAAAACCACACTTAATCCTCACCTCTCCTAGTGCCCCACACTGCTCCTGGTGCTCCAGGATTGGCTCTGGTCTCAGTGACTGCAGTCTGCCCGGCACACAGCAGATCCGCGATGATATGACATCATCGCGCAACCGCAGGAGCACAGGCAGAGGGGAATGATGGGAGAGGGAGCGTCATCTGAAGCTCTCTCCTCCATCATATTGTAGATGCCGGTATAGTTGAATGCGGCGGCGCTGGCGGGGGGCACGTCGGCGCTGGCAGGGGGAGTCGGCGCTGGCAGGGGGATGAGTCGGCACTGGTGGGGGGTGAGTCGCCTGTATCCCAAACAGCGTGAGTGGGCCCTCCCATCTTTCCAGGACCCCGACACTTGCCCAGGTGTGCCAGGTGCTGACGCCAGCCCTAACAGTGAGTGTTGCGGACATTATGTCTTCATGCAACAGAATAATTTTTTTTAATGAGACACTAGCAATACAAATTCATTATGGCTACTTTGTCACATTTGCCTACAATATTTGCATTGTGAAAGGTCTGTGATGGCTCAAACTTAAAATGAACAAAACATGGGAAAAAACTAACTAATATAATTTCTGTTGATGATGTCTCAATAAAAAATAATGTATTCTTTTTCATGGAAATTAATTGTGTGGTTTCTTTTTTGTAAAAGAAAAAAAATCCATGGAGTCCTAGGTTCTAACAGAGTGTTATAGTCTTCTTTTGGTAGTGTGATCCGAGGAAATGTAACAGCTCTAAAATGTGTTAAAATTCAAGAAAACAATTCAGTTGTATTCTCTAAGTTATGACAGCACTGTCAGTGTGGGTGTATGTTTTTTCTACAACAGTATATCTTTAGACAGAACATTTATCTTATCAATTGTTGTGGAACCAGAGGTTCCAGGATATATAAGCAAAAATGCTATGTTCACATGTCCATTTGTACTGAATCCAGTTGGAAAAAAAATGGAAATATGAAAAAAAAGGGTGCAAATAAATACAAATTAAAGAACAATGTTTTCATTTTTAAATGGGTCCGTTTGCATGAATATTTGTTCTGTTTTAAAAAGATCAATTTTTGCTAGTCTCTGAAAACCTCTTGTGTTCTGGTCATGTGCAGATCCATTAAACAGAAAAAAAGCACATGATTAGTGATGATCAAACGTGCTCACAAGCTCATCACTATAGTTAAGCAAATTTGTTCGGGTCCTTGCTTATTCAGCAAGCTATACCACTTACCGAATAAGCTGCAGAGGGAAGCCGGCTACCTGGATCACTCCTGCTGATCAGCTGTTTGGCTCCACAGCTGCATTTGTCATGGCTGTGTGACAGGCACACTACATGCATGGAGAGCCTGTTTGTTGGTTATTATTAATTTATATAGCACCATTGTTTCCATGGTGCTGTACATGAGGAGGGGTTACATACAAATTACAGATATCACTTACAGTAAGCAAACTAACAATTACAGACTGATACAGAGGGGCGAGGACCCTGCCCTTGCGGGCTTACAGTCTACAGGATGGGGGGAAGGAGACAATAGGTTGAGGGTTGCAGGAGCTCCGGTGTTGGTGAGGCGGTAGCTTCAGTAGTGATGAGGAGGCAGCGGGGTCAGTGCAGGCTGTAGACTTTCCTGAAGAGGTGAGTTTTCAGGTTTCTTCTGAAGGATTCGAATGTGGTTGATAGCCGGACGTTTTGGGGCAAAGAATTCCAGAGGATGGGGGATATTCAGGAGGCAGTTGGGCAAGGAGCGAATAAGTGTGGAGGAGAGAAGGAGGTCTTGGGAGGACTGGAGATTATGTGAGGGAAGATATCAGGGGATTAGTTCAGAGATATATGGAGGAGACAGGTTATGGATGGCTTTGTAGGTTAGTATTAGTAATTTGAACTGGATACGCTGAGGGAATGGGAGCCAGTGAAGAGATTTGCAGAGGGGGGAAGTGGAGAAGTAGCGAGGAGAGAGATGAATTAGTCAGGCAGCATTGTTAAGGATGTACTGGAGAGGTGCAAGAGTGTTAGCAGGGAGGCCACAGAAAAAGATGTTGCAGTAGTCAAGGCGGGAGATGTTGAGTGCATGCACAAGCATTTTAGTAGATTGACGGTTGAGGAAAGGACGGATTCTGGAGATATTTTTGAGCTGGAGGCAACAGGAGGTGGAAAGAGCTTGGATGTGCGGTTTGAAGGACACTGCATAGTCAAGGTTTACTCCGAGGCAGCAGACTTCCGGTACGGGGAAAAGCATGACGTCATTAATTGCGATAGATAGGTCAGGTAAGGGAGATCTATGAGATGGAGGAAAGATGATTAGTTCAGATTTGTTCACATTAAGTTTGAGGAAGCGAGAGGAGAAGAAGGAGGATATGGCTGATAGACACTCTGGGATTCTGGACAGTAGAGAGGTGATGTCTGGGCCAGAAAGGTAGATCTGAGTGTCATCAGCATAAAGGTGGCACTGGAATCCATGATTCTCTCTGCAGCTTATTTGTTAAGCACTATAGCTTGCTGAATAAGCAGGGACCCAAACAGATTCGCTCATCTCTACTCATCACTAATGCTTATCTGTTGTGATCTGTTTCCCATAAACTTTATTGTTATAAAAAACTCTTAAATATGTGTTCTGTCGCCTTTTCGTTTTTTTTTTGTACAGAAGAAAAGTTGTACAGACTATGTTTTTGTTCATTCAAACAAATGGATACAGTAGCATACACAGAAATCACAGGGCCCAATAGCAAACATTCTAATTGTTTCCCTTCCCAAAAAAATTTATATGTACACATAGCACATACACAGTAATTATGTCTCTACTGAGAAGACCCTCAGTGTTCTCACCAGCGATACCCCTTTTATACACATTATACAGTATGATGCTTCCAAAAATGCCCCCACACGCAGTGAGTATGGTATACCCATGGTAAATCCTCACCCCCACACACAGTTTCAGTATAGGAAGTGATGATTCATTCCAGTGGCACCAGCAAAGTATAATGTCCCCACAGTGAAATTAACACAGCATAATACCTTCACCTCAGGATTCACTTAAAGTTCCCCCCATAGTATGATATGCCCATAGTTACCACACCACATATACACAGTATCATGACACCACACAGTATGATGGCCCCCACAGCCCCTTACTCTTTTTAAGGTACCGACAGACCCCTACTCTGTATGAGGGCCCTTACATCCCCCTACTTAGTATAAGTGCAACCACAGCTGAACACGTGAAGGAGACTTGTTGATCAGGACTGTAGCATTAAAACTTTGTTGTGGTGAAGTAGGGAAAAACAGCGGGCATAGAGGTCCGTGCAGTATACTACTGCAGAAGGATACTGTGTGGAAAATGGTCCATGCTGCAAAAGAAAAGTTCATAAACTTTGTACCCGTTATCCCTTGTATATAACCCTTACAAACCAAGTTGCTATTTAGTAAATATTTTTTTTTTGAATGGTCATCTCCCTCATTAAACTGTTAAACATCTGGTCCTGACAAACCAGCATCATCGGTTATATGTGGCTGTATGGACATAATGCCCCTCTCAGCATAAGTCCACCCAGCCAGGACCTTCATTTTCATGTAATGTGCCAAGGCTCCTCAGACGAGTTAATGAAAAGCCTGCGGCTACAGCCATACACCATGTTACATATTAACACTGGGGGAAAATTGTTAAGGCAAACTGGAGAATGAGACATGTGCTATATAACACAATAATGGCATAAACTTATTCTTACAGGCAATTATTTTGAAATAATTACAATATGTGTGCCGTATAAAACACTAGTGGCGCTAATAAATAGAGGCATTTCACAGAATTAGAAACACTCAGATTGTACTTCTAATGCAATCTATTACATTAGCACAGATTGATAGATTGTAGTGATGAGCGAGTATACTCGTTGCTCGGGTTTTCCTGAGCATGCTTGTGTGGTCTCTGAGTATTTCGGCGTGCTCGGAGATTTAGTTTGTCTGGAGCTGCATGATTTGAGACTGCTAGACAGCTTAAATACATGTGGGGATTGCCTGTTTGTTAGGATATCCCCACATATATTCAAGCTGTCTAGCAGTCTCAAATCATGCAGCTGCGCGTCGACATAAACTAAATCCCCGAGCACGCCGAAATACTCGGAGACCACATGAGCATGCTCAGGAAAACCCGAGCAATGAGTATACTCGCTCATCACTAATAGATTGTCCTATCATAGTATATACTAGTAATAGTATGGATAATATTATGTAATCTGTAAGGAGGCTTTAAAGGGGTATTTCGATTTCCAAAATCCTATCTCAATATGCAGTAGGTGTAATAATAATAATAATAATAATATTAGCAAATATCTTCATTTTGAAATGTAGTATAGTTCTTCTGATAAGCTATGTCGCTTACCTTACGTGCAGGGCATAGAAGGAGCTTAGGCATCCATGGTTATGACTACTCATATAGTGACAGTTAGTTATTTAGTTAGCTGTTAGTTGTAACAATGGATTTCTACCGTAAGTTACTACATTATCATACATACACCTACTGCATATTGGGATAGGATCTTAGAGATGGAAATACCTCCCTACGTCTTAGGACTCAGTGCGATTGCTGGTGGTGTAACAAGTTATTGTTCGCTGTGGTGAATATGTGAAAAACAAAACTTGTTAGGTTGCACTAGAGCACAACTGCCGAAATGTATTAATACAGGACTGCCAACAGAAAATGCCTTGTTAATGGCATGCATCACATTATGCTATAGGTAAATGGTATAAAAAGCCATAATTAGTATTTTTTTTAAAATGTATGTAGCATATATAAAAAGTATTCAGTATATTTGTGCATACATTATACATGATGTATGTATAGTATATTGACCTGTGAGAATCACTCCTCGCCCACTCTAGAATGATTGACATTCTATTTTCATTGTCATGTCCAAGAAATACTGTGTCTGTTCAATATGTTCAGACTCTCTGTGTGAAGCAACATGCCTCAGATACTCTGATCATACTACAAATATGCTGGATTTCTTGGAAACGACCTGGAAATGTAGCACAGCAGAATATGTCAGTGTAGATGTGCTACGTTTGTCTTCACAGACATTTGATCAGAATATGTGTGGTCTGTTATTTTAAACAAAGTTACAGATTAATCTTTTCAGCAATCTTTAAAGGGTTTCCTGAGACTGTAACCGATAGCCTAACATTAAAATTGGTTGTCACAATCACATTGGCAGCATCTGACTCCCAGCACACCCACCGATCTGCTAGATGTAAGTGCAAAAGTGTTCTACTAAGAAACTCAAATCCTCCATTGCTTATTCATGAAGGGGTATATATGCCCCATTTAATTAGTTAATTAGGGGAAGAATCATCGGTGAAGAGATTGGATGAGGGGGACACTGACAGTTTGGAGCCCCTGCGCAAGATATGTGTTTGGGCCCCCATCATTTTATGGTGACCAAGCTACATATATATATATATATATATATATATATATATATATATATATATATACACTATCATTCAAAAGTTTAGGGTCTCCCAGACAATTTTGGGTTTTCCATGAAAACTCATGCTTTTATTAATCAAATGAGTTGCCAGGTGAACTGAAAATCTAGTCCAGACATTGACAAAGTTCGAAAAAAAGATTTTTATTTGAAATAATAATTTTTTCCTTCAAACTTTGCTTTCGTCAAAGAATGCTCCCTTTGCAGCAATTACAGCATTGCAGACCTCTGGCATTCTAGCAGTTAATTTGCTGAGGTAATCTGGAGAAATTTCACCCCATGCTTCCAGAAGCCCCTGCCACAAGTTGGTTTGGCTTGATGGGCACTTTTTGCGTACCATACAGTCAAGCTGCTCCCACAACAGCTCAATGGGTTGAGATCTGGTGACTGCGCTGGCCACTACATTACAGATAGAATACCAGCTGCCTGCTTCTTCCATAAATAGTTCTTGCATAATTTTGATGTGTGCTTTGGGTCATTGTCCTGTTATAGGATGAAATTGGCTCCAATCAAGCACTATCCACAAGGTATGGCATGGCGTTGCAAAATGGAGTGATAGCTTTCCTTATTCAAAATCCCTTTTACCTTATTCAATTCTCCCACTTTACCAGCACCAAAGCAAACCAAAACCATCACATTACCTCCACCATGCTTGACAGATAATGTCAGGCACTCTTCCAGCATCTTTTCAGTTGTTCTGCATTTCATAAATGTTCTTCTGTGTGATCCAAACACCTCAAACTTGGATTCGTTTGTCCATAACACTTTTTTCCAATCTTCCTCTGTCCAATGTCTGTGTTCTTTTGCCCATATTAATCTTTTCCTTTTATTAGCCAGTTTCAGATATGGCTTTTTCTTTGCCACTCTGCCCTGAAGGCCAGCATCCCGGAGTCGCCTGTTCACGGTAGATGTTGACACTGGCGTTTTGCGTGTACTATTATTTAATGAAGCTGCCAGCTGAGGACCTGTGAGGCGTCGATTTCTCAAACTACAGACTCTAATGTACTTGTCTTGTTGCTCAGTTGTGCCACGGGGCCTCCCACTTCTCTTTCTACTCTGGTTAGAGCCTGCTTGTGCTCTTCTCTGAAGGGAGTAATACACACTGTTGTAGGAAACCTTCAGTTTCTTGGCAGTTTCTCACATGGAATAGCCTTCATTTCTAAAAACAAGAATAGACTGTCGAGTTTCACATGAAAGTTCTTTTTTCAGGCCATTTTGAGAGTTTAATGGAACCAACAAATGTAATGCTCCAGATTCTCAATTAGCCCAAAGGAAGGTCAGGTTTATAGGTTCTCTAATCAGCCAAATTGTTTTCAGCTGTGCTAACATATTTGCACAAGGGTTTTCAAGGATATTCTACCATCCATTAGCCTTCTTACACAGCAAGCACAAAGTACCATAAGAACACTGGAGTGATGGTTGTTGGAAATGGGCTTCTATACACCTATGAAGTTATTGCATTACAAACCAGACGTTTGCAGCTAGAATAGTCATTTACCACATTAACATTGTATATAGTGTATTTCTGAATCATATAATGTTAGCTTCACTGGAAAAAAACTGCTTTTATGTCGAAAATAAGGAAATTTCTAAGTGACCCTAAACTTTTGAACGGTAGTGTATAAACCGTATTTTCTGAACTGTAAGACACACTTTTTAACATGAAAAATTCTTGCTAAAAAATGTGTGCGTCTAAATGTCCATGGGCTTTGTGACAAGAACACAATGCAGTTGTGCTCAAAAGTTTACATACCCCAGTAGAATTTTTGCTTTCTTGGCCTTTTTGAGAGAATATGAAAGATAATACCAAAACTTTTTCTCCACTCATGGTTATTGATTGGTTGAAGCCATTTATTGTCAAACTACTGTGTTTTCAATTTTTAAATCATAATGACAACCCGAAACATCCAAATGACCCTGACCAGAAGTTTACATACCCCATTTCTTAATACCTCGTATTGCCTCCTTTAACATCAATGACCACTTGAAGTCTTTTGTGGTAGTTATGGATGAGGCTCTTTATTTTCTCTGATGGTAAAGCTCCCCACTCTTCATGGCAAAAAGCCTCCAGTTCCTGTAAATTCCTGGGCTGTCTAGCATGAACTGCGTGCTTGAGATCTCCCCAGAGTGGCTCAATGATATTGAGGTAAGGAGACTGAGATGGGCACTCCAGAACCTTCACTTTGTTCTGCTGCAGCCAATGACAGGTCGACTTGGCCTTGTGTTTTGGATCATTGTCATGTTGGAATGTCCAAGTACGTCCCATGCGCAGCTTCCAGGCTGATGAGTGCAAATTTGCCTTCAGTATTTGCTGAATACGTGCAGCATTCATTTTCCTTCAACTTTGACCAAGTTTCCTGTGCCTTTGTAGCTCACACATCCCCAAAATATCAGCGATCCACCTCCGTGCTTTACAGTAGGAATGGTGTTCCTTTCATTATAGGCCTTGTTGACCTCTCTCCAAATGTAATGTTTATGGTTGGGGCCAAAAAGTTCAATTTTGGTCTCATCACTCCAAATTACCTTTTTCCAAAAGTTTTGAGGCTTTTCTCTGTGCTATTTTGCATATTGTATGGGAGATACTTTGTGGCATTTGCGCAGTAATGGCTTTCTTCTGGCAACTCGACCATGCAGCCCATTTTTCTTCAAGTGCCTCCCTATTGTGCATCTTGAAACAGCCACACCACTAGTTTTCAGAGAGTCCAGTATTTTAGCTGATGTTATATGTGGACAACATTTTTGTTGGCCTACCTGACTGTGGTTTTGTTTTTACAGATCCCCAGATTTTCCATTTGTTAATCACTGTTTGAACGCTGCTGACTGACATTTTCAATTCCTTGGATATCTTTTTGTATCCCTTTCCTGTTTTAAACAGTTCAACTACCTTTTCCTATAGATCAGTTGACAATTCGTTTGCTTTCCCCATGACTCACAATCCAGAAACATCAGTGGCTGGTTGAAAGATGCAAGCGTCTGTCTGGATCCCAGAAACTCACTCAGCTTTTATGCACACACACTGATTAAAAGCAAGCAGGTCACAGGTGAGGATGTTACCTTTAGCAGCCACTCAAACCCATTTGTGTCAACTTCTGTGCATGTTATCAGGACAAAATCACCAGGGTACGTGAACTTTTGATCAGGGTCATTTTGATTGTATTGGGTTGTCATTATGATTTTAAAAAAGAAAACACAGTAGTTTGACAATAAATGGCTTCACCCAGCCACTAACCACGAGTGGGACCCTAACTAGGATAATGTGCCCCATCCTACTTCCCTTCCTGGTATAGTGTGCTCCAGCTTGGTCCCCTTCCTGTTATAATGTGTTCTCTTCATCTCCAACACATTAAAAAATAATATTCTCACCTTCCTCTGCTTCCATGATGCACGATGGCAGCTTATCTTGGTGTCCCTGCCAAGGCGCATGAAGTCATCCTTCCCCAGTCACAGGCACGCCAAAGTCAACTGCTGGCCTCTGATTTACAGGTGGCATGTATTGCAGTGATGGGAACCAGTGGGTCCCGTGCACCGCGATACATTTAAGATTAACCCCTTGGTGACAGAGCCAAATTTTTTAAATCTGACCAGTGTCACTTTACATGGTAATAACTCTGGAACGCTTCAACAAATCCCCCAAAAGTTATACCATTTTAAAAACAGCACCCCCTGACATATGGAAAACTGCAGTCAGGTAGTTTATTAACCCTTCAGGTGCTTTTCAGGAATTTATGCAAAGTGGCATGACAGAAATGAAAATGTTTATTTTTACCACCTAAATGCCGCTAACTTCTGAACAGGTCACTATAGCCTTCAGACTCTAAAGGTACCGTCACACTCAGCGACGCTGCAGCGATATAGACAACGAGCCGATCGCTGGAGCGTCGCTGTTTAGGTCGCTGTAGAGATGTCAAACACAGCAGCTCCAGAACGATGCAGGAGCGAATCAGTGACGTAACGGCGACTCACTTATCGTTCTCGCTGGTTGTTAGCTCCATGTAAAACATTGCTGGCATCGTTGCTTTTGATGTCAAACATGACGATACACACCGTCCTGATGACTAAATAAAGTTCTGGACTTCTAGCTCCGACCAGCGATATCACAGCGGGATCCAGATCGTTGCTGCATGTCAAACACAACGAGATCGCTATCCAGAACGCTGCAAAGTCACGGATCGTTGTCGTTCTCGTTGCAAAGTTGCTGAGTGTGACGGTACCTTTAGGCTGCTATTTGGCCATGAATTGCCATGGCAAACATCAGGACCACACAATCATGATCTGAGGGCACCAATTGGGATAAAGAGGAAGCCCCTACCCTCTGTTTACCATTTATATGATGTAATCACTATTGACAGCAACACCTAAGGGCTTAAACAGATTTGGAAGGTGCAAACACTGATCGTGGCTGATGCAGCAAGTTGTCAGCTATACTGTACAGCCGACAGCTACTGGATTGTCACCTGTATGGAGATGCTATGCCCTTATATCTCAGGTCAGTTAAAAGACTTATTGGTGGTCATTAAGGGGTTAATCTGTGTCCTTAGATGTACATCTAGCTAAAATAGTCACTGGTGTTGGCGGGCCCTCCTCCACCTCCGGGCCCTGGCAATATGTCCACCCCTGGATTTTTACTATTGATATAAAAAATTATGTAATTCCTTCCACACATAGAAGCTGTGCCTGCCAACTTCCTGGCTTATTTTACCCCTATGTATCCAATTCCTTCCCACCCGTTTAAATATTTTCAGATAACAAGACTTCTTTTGCCACATGGCAACCCTTTTCTCAGTAAAGTAAAACTATATAAAATCAGTGGTTGGCTTTTCTAATAATGCTCACAATGTGCTTCACAATTGAGGAGGCTAGATTGTTTGTGTAGACAGAACAATTCAATACCTCTGCCTCACAGAACAATTTTCCAGGTCACCACCTGACAGCACCATGGAGGATGTCCTTCTTATCCATAGTGGGACAGGAAACCACGAGAGTTTAAAAGGACTGTCCCCCTACCACCCTTCAGTGTTTTTCCTGTCCCACTGTGGATGGGAACGACGAGAGATCCTTCCGTCCCATGCAGAGGGTGAGGATCGGGGGGGCTTGGCCTCTTCCTTCACACTACAAAACTCTGCTTTGCTGACACCTGAGTAATAGGGTCCCTCAGCAGCACCAGTGTAGCGCTGCTCCTGGTTTCAGGGTGGCTTCCCCCTGGGGGGCTTTCGACCCTTGACGAAGCCCCAGATGTACCTGTGATAAAGACACCTCTGTAAGGTGCACCCTTAACAGCGGATCCAGGAGGAGTGAAGTGCCACAGGTCATCAAGGAGAACGCGATCCGGTGTGTCTGTAGGATCTGGGAGTGTGGCGGCCCCGTGCGCTCACTTCCCGATCGCGGCTCCCCCGCGCGTCCCCCAGGGTGCGTCAGAGGGTTAGTATATCCCTATTTTTTATTTTTATTCTTTATTTTACACATGAATATGCATCCCGATCCTGATTCCTGATATCGCAAAAATATCGGAACTCGGTATCGGAATACCGATACCGCAAATATCGGCCGATACCCGATACTTGCGGTATCGGAATGCTCAACACTAGTAGTGAACTGGTACAAATCAGACCTGACATCCAAACCAAGAATAAAGTTTCTGGGAATCATCCTGGACTCAAACATCAGAAATTTTTTTCTTCCAGTGGGGAAACTGACCAATTTAATAAAAAGGATTCGCCATTTTTCAAGAAGTCAGGTGTCCATCAGAGATGCACTGAAGATCCTCGGATTAATGACAGCCTGCATTCCCTGTGTCAGCTGGAGCCAGTTTCATTCCCGTCAACTACAGAGGGCAATTCTCGCTTCCTGGGACAGAAGACAGACCTCTCTGGACAGGGAGTTCCGTCTATCCCATCAGGTCAGACGATCTCTACACTGGTGGACCGTTCCCAGAAATCTCCAGGTCGCGGTCCGGTGGATTCAGTCTCCAGCAGTCACGGTGACCACGGACGCAAGCCAACAAGGTTGGGGTGGACAAGTCCTCGGAAGATACTCTCAGGGGCAGTGGAGTTCGGAAGACAGTAAGAATTCCTCCAATCACAGAGAACTACGCACGGTTTGGAAGGTCCTCTGTTCAGCACAAGCTTAAAGGTACCTTCACACGAAACGACTTTGTAACGATATCGCTAGCGATCCGTGACGTTGCAGCGTCCTGGCTAGAGATATCGTTTAGTTTGACACGCAGCAGCGATCAGGATCCTGCTGTGATGTCGCTGGTCGCTGAATAAAGTTCAGAACTTTATTTGGTCGTCCGATCGCCGTGTATCGTTGTGTTTGACAGCAAAAGCAATGATACCAGCGATATTTTACACTGGTAACCACGGTAAACATCGGGTTACTAAGCGCAGGGCCGCGCTTAGTAACCCGATGTTTACCCTGGTTACCAGCGTAAAATGTAAAAAAAACAAACAGTACATACTTACATGCGTCCCCCGCCGTCTGCTTCCCACACTGACTGAGCGCCGCAAAGTGAAAGTGAAAGCACAGCACAGCGGTGACGTCACCGCTGTGCCCTGCTACTGCCAGCGCTCACACAGTGCAGGAAGCGGACGCCGGGGGACGCATGTAAGTATGTACTGTTTGTTTTTTTTACATTTTACACTGGTAACCAGGGTAAACATCGGGTTACTAAGCGCGGCCCTGCGCTTAGCAACCCGATGTTTACCCTGGTTACCCGGGGACCTCGGCATCATTGGTCGCTGGAGAGCGGTCTGTGTGACAGCTCTCCAGCGACCAAACAGCGACGCTGCAGCGATCGGCATCGTTGTCGCTATCGCTGCAGCGTTGCTTCGTGTGAAGGTACCTTTACTAAAGAACAAACACCTAAAGATTCTGTCAGACAACACAATGATGGTAGCTTTCCTTCGGCATCAGGGTGGTCCAAGACACCCAAAATTACAGAATCTGGCAGATCGGATCTTCAGATGGGCAGAAAGATCTGTGCTTTCAATTTCAGCGGTGCACCTGAAGGGTACGAAGAACCAGGTTGCAGACTTTCTGAGCAGAGAAAAACTATCAGCGATGGAATGGGAACTAAACAACAAAGTATTCAGCGAACTATGCCAACGCTGGGGAACACCAGAGGTCAACTTATTCGCGGTCAGACGGAACGCGAAAGTCAGAACTTTTTACTCGCTGAACCCTTGGGTAAACCCTGCGGGAATAGACTCTCAGTCATGGAGCAGGAGTCTGTTATATGCTTTCCCCCCTCTTGCATTAATCCCAAGAATCCTCAGGAAAATATACGAGGACAGAGCTCAGATCATTCTAGTGGTCCCTTTCTGGCCCAAAAGGAGCTGGTTCCCCTTACTGAAAAAGTTTTTGGTAGAAGAAACCTTTCTCCTTCCAAAAAGAAGAGACTTACTCCTCCAGGGTCCAGTTCTACATCAAAACCCAGAGAGCCTCCAATTAGCAGCTTGGATTCTGAACGCCAGATCCTGAAAGCGAAAGGGCTGTCAGAAGGTGTCATCTCCATCCTTCAAGCAAGTAGGAAGCTGGTAACTTCTGTGATTTATTTAAAAATATGGAGAAAATTCTGCAGTTTCTGTGGAGACACAACAGTTGATGTTGACCATCCTGACATTCCCAAAATACTTGATTTTTTACAACAGGGATTTAAGAAAGGTCTTAAACCAAGTACTCTGAGGGTCCAAGTGGCAGCCCTCAGCATATTCTACGATTCTTCCCTGGCTTCCCACCCTTGGATAGCCTGTTTTTCCAGAGCAGTTCAAAGGTTAAGACCCTTAATTAGTAAAACTGTCCCACCTTGGGATCTTAACATGGTCCTTAACGAGTTGTGCAAAGGTCAGTTTGACCTAGCAGAAGATATAGAGATTGCTAATCTTTTTCTCAAAACAGCCATTCTAGTAGCCATCACATCGGCTAAAAGATTGGGGGAACTTCAGGCTCTATCTACTCAAAACCCCTATTTACAGGTATTTGATGATAGACTGGCCTTAAGACTTGATCCAGGGATTCTTCCTAAAGTGGTCTCAGATTCAAATATAAATCAGGAGGTAGTGCTTCCGTCATTTTGCCAGCTTCCTAAAAACCAGAAAGAGAAGTTTTACCATAACTTGGATGTTAGGGAGACCGTACTTAAGTGCTTGGAGGCTTCTAGGGCCTGGAGACAGGATAGTAATCTGTTTGTCCTTTATAGGGGTCCAAATAAAGGGAAAAAGGCATCAAAATCTACCATTGCAAGATGGATTAGGTCCACCATTAGCCTAGCTTATCAGGCACAGGGAAAGGGTCCCCCAGACAGTCTTAAAGCTCATTCATCCAGGGCTATAGCCACTTAATGGGCAGAGAAAGGGGGTGCTTCGGCAGAACAGATCTGCAGAGCTGCATCCTGGTCTAGTCTCAGTACCTTCTCTAAACATTACAAACTAGATGTAGAGTCATCTCAGTTAGCTTTTGGCAGGACGGTGCTTCAGGCAGTAGTCCCACCCTAGGACCAAAAATCTCCTTTGGTACTTCTCGACGGTGCTGTCAGGTGATGACCTAGAAAACGGTAATTAGACCTACCGGTAATTGTATTTCCAGGAATCCATCCTGACAGCACTGCTGGTTCCCTCCCTATTACAAAGACACTGCATACTCATGTGAAGTAACGTTTGTATAATGATTGTGCGTGTTCAAATAAAATTCTCTTTTTTGCATCCATCCAGATGTGTTACTTTGGAAAATCACTGAAGGGTGGTAGGGGGAGGGTCCTTTTAAACTCTCGTGGTTTCCTGTCCCACTATGGATAAGAAGGACGTCCTCCATCGTGCTGTCTGGATGGATTCCTGGAAATACAATTACAGGTAGGTCTAATTACCGTTTTTTATCCTCTGCCTCACCATGTACTGAGAGTCACTCTGTTAAGTACAATTTATTCACTTCTAAAATCTTTCATTTTCACACTGTACATTCCCAATTTATTATTCAAATAACGAAGATTTGTAGAATAAAACATATTTTCAACACAGATAAAACTGAAATGAATTCCAGACACTAATCTCAAGAAAGCAGGTAGTAATGCTCTTGCGGAAATGTTGTTCAACTACAAAATATTTCACCTTTGTGATTAAGCTGCTGGAATGACAATTAATGCTTGTATATATGTTGCAAAATTTGCGTCCATTACTAAAAATGCTAATAATTGCTCCGTGCTACTTTCCAAGCATTTACGTCATTATATCAGTTTGGCAGCCTAAACAAATTTTAGGGATTACCATTCGGAAAGCTACGGATTAATCAGTTGCAGACCCATTGTAAGAAAATCTGTGGTTCCTTAGATATTTAGGCAGATTGGAAAAGCCTAGAAAGATGGTGAAAACCAAAAATTTTTTCGCTACGGATTTGTGGTGAAACAAATTATTTTTCTTAATTTCTGTTTTGTACTACAACAGGTGTTGAAACTAAATTCAACGTCCCTGGTTCATTAAGTCTGGCACTGCTCACACCGTTCTTGATGAGGAGGGGTGCGTTTTGTCAGCGCTAGGAGAATCTTGCATGAGAAAGCCAAAATTCATATAATTTGCCTCAGTTTTGCAACTTTTCAATGTTTTTACTCCAGAAACCTTGTGTGAAAGCTTTCATGAATCGGGCCATTGTCTGGGGCCAGCAGCCTGCTATTGGATGGAAATTATAGGCCCCAAGACAAAACTATAGTAGAAAAGACTATTTAGAAAGTGTGCAATCAAGGACACTCTGTGTAATTGCAGACTTCTGAGTCATTACAGTGCACACAGTGCACCCTATCGGGATTCTCCAGTATTGCTGCCAAAACTTGGTGATCACGTGACCACAAGTATGTGATTTGCATGTATGAATTGCATACTTGTGGTCACATGACCATGTGTCTTGGCAGCAATACCGGAGAATCCTGACACTGTGCTGTGTAAGTATTCAGAAATCATATAAAGTGACTGCAGACTTTTAGAAGAACACCGGACAACCCATTTAAATGACTATGAAATGTGGGTCCCACCTCTGGCATCCAAAACTACTCTAGGCCTACCTGGTAAAGGGGAACTCAACCACCTTAAATAAGCAAAAAATAAATGGAGTAATAACCACACATTTGCAAAACTCTCTACATTCACTACTATGGGAGTCACCACTGTTTCTGTAATTCCTATAGCAGTGAATGTATAGAGACATACACATATGCAATCACTTTGCTGGCATTGTAGCTGGCAGGCTCTTCTTGTGGGACGGGCATCGAGGTTATCCTAGTCAAGAGATGACCCAGATGTGGGTGCTGCATTTGGCATTTACTGTATATATTGTATATGTCTAATGTAGAAATACCTTTTTAAATTGCAAGATTAGCATGTGCAGTCGCAATGGTACAAAAGTATATATTGATAAAAAAAGGTGGCTTGATTTGGAAATGCTAAATGTTATTTTGTTTTAGCTTGATTTTTTTTCATTTTCTGCTAATGTAAAGCTTAACAGTTCTTGATTTTTCTTTCAACTGTAATTACTGTTTACATTCAGTTTATGAAGATTGGATGTTGCAGCAAGAAGAGAGCTATCACTATAACTGGAATGTCATTTCCAGTGTAAACTTCATTGTAAAAGATGTTCTTCAAACAGCTCTTGCCCTCAACAAATTGTCCCTGTCTTATGTTCAGCCTCAATAACATCACACAAAGTGACAGCTGGACAGGCGAGAGGCACAGAACACTGCACATGGGAACAAGACCAAAGAAACTGTGAGCTACATCACACAGCACTTCTTTATTCATAGCACAAAAAAATACATTCATGGAATTTGGTACATATACACTCACCGGCCACTTTATTAGGTACACCATGCTAGTAACGGGTTGGACCCCCTTTTGCCTTCAGAACTGCCTCAATTCTTCGTGGCATAGATTCAACAAGGTGCTGGAAGCATTCCTCAGAGATTTTGGTCCATATTGACATGATGGCATCACACAGTTGCCGCAGATTTGTCGGCTGCACATCCCAAAGATGCTCCATACAAGGCAGGATGGATCCATGCTTTCATGTTGTTTACGCCAAATTCTGACCCTACCATCCGAATGTCGCAGCAGAAATCGAGACTCATCAGACCAAGCAACGTTTTTCCAATCTTCTACTGTCCAATTTCGATGAGCTTGTACAAATTGTAGCCTCAGTTTCCTGTTCTTAGCTGAAAGGAGTGGTACCCGGTGTGGTCTTCTGCTGCTGTAGCCCATCTGCCTCAAAGTTCGACGCACTGTGCATTCAGAGATGCTCTTAGGCCTACCTTGGTTGTAACGGGTGGCGATTTGAGTCACTGTTGCCTTTCTATCAGCTCGAACCAGTCTGCCCATTCTCCTCTTACCTCTGGCATCAACAAGGCATTTCCGCCCACAGAACTGCCGCTCACTGGATTTTTTTTCTTTTTCGGACCATTCTCTGTAAACCCTAGAGATGGTTGTGCGTGAAAATCCCAGTAGATCAGCAGTTTCTGAAATACTCAGACCAGCCCTTCTGGCACCAACAACCATGCCACGTTCAAAGGCACTCAAATCGCCTTTCTTCCCCATACTGATGCTCGGTTTGAACTGCAGGAGATTGTCTTGACCATGTCTACATGCCTAAATGCACTGAGTTGCCGCCATGTGATTGGCTGATTAGAAATTAAGTGTTAACAAGAAGTTGGACAGGTGTACCTAATAAAGTGGCCGGTGAGTGTATATTTGGTATATATACAGTATACTCACTTTTACAATATTAACACATATTCAAAATGTATTACAAAATAAGCAAAGCAATAGAAATAGATCACTTAGAAAAGAAAAACATCAAAAACCATACACACAAAATTGCCTTAGTAATGTCACACCATATTTTGGAACCAAAAATATTTTTAAATCTTTTAGTGATGTTTTGTCTTAAAGCAGGGGTTGCCAACCTGTGGCACGGGAGCCCATGAAGTGTGGCATTGGAGCCCATGATGTGTGGCACGGGAGTCCATGATGTGTGGCTTGTGGCAGTCAGCTTGTTGCACTAGCACCAGGTCTAACAAACACTTTGGAAGAGCAGGTCTCCAGATGGTAACTTTTATGAGTAGCCTTGCACAGAAGACCAGATCTAGAAGAACACATACTAGCTTAAAGCTGTCATGTGAAAATACGCTATTAACCTGCAGATATGGGTTTAATCTGCTGGTTAATAGTGTTCTTAACCTGCCCGGTGCCCGCACTTGGAACAGCGATGCCGGTTTCTATTCTTCCTGGTAGTGTTCGAGTTTCAGTCACGGGAGCGCTGCCGGTATGGGTTCAGTCACCTCTCTGTGCATAGAGATTGAAGACTGTTTTTGCACACCCGGCACTGACTGACAGCTGGCCTTAAAGATGAACTGCTGTCAGTCAGTGTACAGGGTGCAGTTACAGCCGCTGCTCTCTAAACCACCGGTGACTGAAACATGACTGAAACCTGAACGCTACCAGGAGGAATAAAGTTTATTTTCTCCAAGCAGCGGGTCTCTAAGTGCGGGCATCCAGCAGGTTCAGAACGCTATTAACCCGAAGATTAACCCCATATCTGCAGGTTGATAGCATTTTTTCACGTGACAAGTTCTCTTTATCGGTTGAAGAGATAAATTAACTATGGCTGGATATATGATGATACTGACAGGGTGGTTTGAAGATGGATGTAGTTGTGTGGTGAAAGTGCTTGATGTGAGAATACCAAATGGGAGTAAGGTGACAATCCTTGAATATAAGCATACTGCCCCAGTGTGAGTTTTATTGGGATGTTTTGGCTGTTATTATACAGTTATGGGGGCTCTGGGTGTCACTACTGTGGAGGGTGGGAGCGATCTTGATTTCACTACTCCGGGGGGCTCTGAATGTGGATCACAACCCTCTCTTAGAACTGAATTTGGCTCTCAAGATAAGAAAGGTTGAGGACCAATGCCTTAGAAGACATGCCAGAGGACTGTATAAACAGCAATTCCCTGGTATAATCTATGTTACCCATAATTATAATGTCAGTCTACTCACTTTAATATAAACTGGAAAGATCATACTACCATTTTGAAATAGCGCGAAATGATTATCTTGAGCATCTAGAAACATGAAAAACTGTCTTGTGTGATGAAGGATGACTATATTTCCCAAGTGTTCTATATAAGAAAGAACTGCTTCTTAATAATGTCACTTTTATTAAAGATATTATTCCATCTTTGCTCTCAGTAGAGGAAAAAAATAGAGCAAAACTCAAATACATAATGAAATTAAACCAGTTAGTTGAGGAAAAATTGCTTTTGTCTGTCCAGCATGAAATACAGAACATTTGCTCAACATATACAGTAGCTTACTGTATATTTGATGGTCGTCTTCATGGCTTTAGACTTCTTCAGATTTCTAAAGGTAAAGAGCAACTCTGTGCCCATATATGTGCCCAAGAGGAGGACTCATATATCTTGCCACCTTGCCGCCCTCAGCCTGTAGCTCCCGATATTTGTGTCTTCACCACTTTATTGAGAATAATTGGAAGGCAATGCACAAAATATATACAAAAGCTTCTACAAATAATTTCTTGAAGCAGATGTTGAATTGGAAGCAGCAAACACAATCCTTATTTATAATGGTGGCTTGCATAATGTGGAGTGATTTGATTTACAGAATGACTCCCTGAAAATGACTAGTTTATGTACATAACCTTTGCAGCCATTCACAAGATTACATTGCTAGATGTCTTTTTAGTTGATAATGTTGTTTTTCTTTAAACAATCACTGTAAGTGAAAATTATGTAAAGCTTTGGTTTATACATTAACATGTGGATGTATTGAATGACTAAGTGTATCTTCTATGCCTCTGGTGGGGCTTAACATCTGAAGCCCCATATGTCTATCGATTTAACCCATTTATTACCTTATGTCTATCGGGCAGTTCTTAAAGGGAATCTGTCACCAGAGTCTCTGATTCCAGCTATGCATCACTTATTGGGCTGCTTGCTAATTTTTTTTTACATTATCTGCTGCAGATCTACCAGTTTTCAGAATGCTGAGCTCTGTATAACCCCACTCACACCACTGACTGGCAGTTTTCTGTATACACTGTGCATAGGCAGAAAGCTAGGAAAAGGAGTGGTAGGGGGAGAAGGGCAGAGAGATGCAAATACACACAGATGGTTCTGGTTTCTAGTGTTTATGTAACTCTAATGCTGGCTTCACAACTACACTGCTCAGTACTTTTATATAATGATCTCCATGTCCTAAATATGTGCAATATAGAGACTGGAGAACAAGAACCCCTAATTTTTTGTGTACTGTGTATGGGAGACATCATAGTAGTTAAAGATGGATAGTTCAGAGGGGAAACTGGTGAAAAATGCAGGATACACATTAGGTCATATAATGGGCAGAAAGAGTGCTATTCGTTCTGTACATACACGTGACAATTTTATTCTGAAAAGTAACTGGAAATGGCAGGTACTTTTTAAAAACGATTCAAATAATGTTTCCTAAATGAGGCTTTCTTTCTGAAGGTGGAGTTAAGGTACATTGTTGCATCAATATTTTCGACTAGTATGCCAAGGCTGCACTAAATCTATTCTGTGTGACCACGGTCTTTAATAAATGGAATATACAGAATCTCAGTCTATTGGTAAATATGCATTTTATAAAATCCATTCTAGAAAGTATAATTTCATAGCATACCCTCAAACTATAAATTTGCTTATGTTGTTCCCTTCATTTTTTATTTTTGCTCTTTTAGATCAGACTGACTTTAATTGCATTCTATGTGAATTATTCAGATCATCGGCAGTCACTCATATCAAGAAAATAGATATTTTATTCAGTTTGAAAAACATTACTACAGCTGCAAATTTAGATCTTATATCGTAATAATTTGTGTATATTCTAAAAAGTGGTCCGATTAGCATATCTATTCTTGATTGGGTAACAGGATTGGAGTTACATCAGTAACCAAGGATGAAGTCATTGCTGGTAATATCAATAAATACTCTTAGCGTCATATAAGATCCAAGATTTCCCTGCCTATCTCCAAGTCCATATTTGCATATTGTACATTGATTTGTGTCTGTAGAGCAGAACATACCTTTAAAAGGCCACTGTCACCCCCTCCAGCCGTTATAAACTAAAAGAGCCACCTTGTGCAGCAGTAATGCTGCATTCTAACAAGGTGGCTCTTTTAGTTTTAGGTGCATGTATTACCAAAATAAAGTGTTTTATATTTTCGCCAAAATACCTTTCTTTCGCGAGGGAGGTGGGTCCTCACCCCCCTGCTTGTAACGCCACATTGTTGTCACTCAAATCTTCAGGGGTGCCGGTCGCCGCCCCCTCAGCGCTGTTTACCCATGAAATCCGGCGCCTGCGCTGTGTATCGCTGTTTGGTGCAGTCTGACGTCACAGCCAGGCTTGCAGACTGCACCTGTGCGGCGAGTGCGGCCACCCACCTTGGTAATCCCAGCCCCGCAGTGTGTTATGCATTATGCAGAGTGCAGGGCTGGGATTCATAAGCAGGGCGGCACCCCTGCAGATTTGAGTGACGGCAATGTGGCGTTACAAGCAGGGGGGTGAGGACCTGCCTCCCTGGCGAAAGAAAGGTATTTTGGTGAAAATATAAAATGCTTTATTTTGGTAATACATGCACCTAAAACTAAAAGAGCCACCTTGTTAGAATGCAGCATTACTGCTGCACAAGGTGGCTCTTTTAGTTTATAACGGCTGGAGGGGGTGACAGTGGCCCTTTAAGAGTACATAAAAAGATGGGGGAAAGAGGAGACTAAGTGGTGTCTGGCACTTACTTGTTCCCCTCTTCCCACTGACAACACATGCTGATCAAAGCTTACATTTATATAAGAGAGTCAGAAGCATTAGCTGTTAGTTGAACCAACATTTATCTGACATGTGCCTCAAGTCCTATGGCAACTTAAAGTGGTGGTCCAATCACTGGCGTAGCTAGAGCTTTTGCCGCCCGGGGCTGATTCCGAGTTTGGCACCCCCCCATTGCCGTCACTCAACGTCGGGCACCGCCCCCTCAGCACTGTTTACCCATGAAATCCGGTGCCTGCGCTGTGTATCGCTGTTTGGTGCAGGCGCAGAGAGCTCTGGCCGTCTGACGTCACAGCCAGGCTTGCAGACTGCGCCTGTGCGGCCACCCACCTTGGTAATCCCAGCCCCACAGTGTGTTATGCATTATGCAGAGTGCGGGGCTGGGATTCACAAGCAGGGCAGCCACACAGGCGCAGTGTCCAGCATTGCCCCAGTGTGTCCAGCATTGCCTTAGTGTGTCCAGCAATCTGCCCCAGTGTCCAGCATTGCCCCCAGTGTCCAGAATTGCCCCCAGTGTCCAGCATTGCCCCCAGTGTGTCCAGCAATCTGCCCCAGTGTCCAGCATTGCCCCCAGTGTGTCCAGCAATCTGCCCCAGTGTCCAGCATTGCCTCCAGTGTGTCCAGCAATCTGCCCCAGTGTCCAGCATTGCCCCCAGTGTGTCCAGCAATCTGCCCCAGTGTCCAGCATTGCCCCCAGTGTGTCCAGCATTGCCCCCAGTGCGTCCAGCAATCTGCCCCCAGTGCGTCCAGCAATCTGCCCCCAGTGCGTCCAGCAATCTGCCCCCAGTGCGTCCAGCAATCTCCCCCCAGTGTGTCCAGCAATCTGCCCCAGTGTCCAGCATTGCCCCCAGTGTCCAGCATTGCCCCCAATGTCCAGCATTGCCCCAGGTGTGTCCAGCAATCTGCCCCAGTGTCCAGCATTGCCCCCAGTGTGTCCAGCAATCTGCCCCAGTGTCCAGCTTTGCCCCCAGTGTGTCCAGCAATCTGCCCCAGTGTCCAGCATATTGCCCCCAGTCTGTCTCCAGCATATTGCCCCCAGTCTGTCTCCAGCATATTGCCCCCAGTCTGTCTCCAGCATATTGCCCCCAGTCTGTCTCCAGCATATTGCCCCCAGTCTGTCTCCAGCATATTGCCCCCAGTCTGTCTGAGTCAGACATAAAGAAAAAAAAAAAAAAAAGTAAAATCCTCACCTCTCCCCTTCCCAGCGCAGGTCCCGTGCACTCAGCGTCTCTCCGGCTCTGCAACGCTCAGGACAGAGAGGCTGAGCGCGCAGTGATGACGTCATCGCACCCTCTGCCCTGAGACGTCGCAGAGTCAGAGGGCGCTGAAGACGCTGCAGCTGCCGCAGGAACCAGGTGAGGTGAGTATTAAAGGGGGGCCCAATGCCAGCGCTGGCACCGGGAGGGGGGGGGCCTGGTCGTGGTGGGGGTCGGCGCCGCCCGAAGATTTAAAGGGCCCGCGTCTCTTTTTTTTTTTTTTCTTCCTCCTCCTCTCTGGGTCGGAGCCCCCCCCCCGCACCCCCCTTCCTACGCCACTGAGTCCAATGTGTAAAAAAAATTGTGAATGGCAGGAAAGTTTTTAAACAATGAAGTGAAGCATGCTCATCTCTGTCGATCTAACTGCTGAGGCCTCTGATTGGCTGCAGCAATGATATGACTGATTTGGCATTGGATGTTTCTCTGATGGTGTGCCATTCCTATCAGACGTAGTAGACTATGTCCAGGTGTCCGCCTCCAGTAGGTGTACACTCCCGAAAATAATTCACATTAGAGCGCATGTTCGTTTTCTCTGCACCATTACCATCAATGGCCCCACAAGCGCATATGTCCAGACCCCGTTTGGCAGGGATTTTGGACATATGTCTTGACGGGAACACAGAACACAATATGAGGGCATCTCAACAGTGGCAGAAACATCCAAACCACACAGTAGCTACAAAAGGTAAAAAAATAGAATGACTGATGAAACTGTAAAGCAGGCAAAAGATTTAGGACACAGCTAAATATGTATTGAGATTAGCCAAATCCATGATTTTAGAGCTTTGATCTGAGCTTTTAAAAAAAAATTGTGATTTTTGAAAAATATACCCAGCTTCTGTTTGATTACTCTAGCGCTTTGATATGTGGGATTCTCCTTTGGTTAATGAAGTATTGTTCTGGGAACTTGTCATCATCTAATGTACAGTATTCTTCCTAATCACATCCATTTCTTTATTTGGGATCACAAAATCTGCATTGTAGTTTGATTGTTCCTTATCAGAAGTTCTTTGACTGTAGATGATTTGTTTCTCTGTGGGCTTTATGGGTGAGTGAATTTTGTCCTTGCATCTTAGCTCTTCCTCATTAGTTGAGCTGTCAGAAGTCGTGATGTCACTGCTTACACTGCAAAAGAAAGATTTATTTCAAATTATGACTTTCTATGTCATAGTATTTCATTTGTGTCATTATAGGTCTATATTACAATCACAAATTCTATCTGTAATGTGTCAGCTACATGAAGTCATGGTGTCTATAGAAAATAAGAAGAATTTCAAGGAGCCCATCTAACATTTGCATTTCTAAGTACTTATTTTCATAAAGTCTATGGTTAGAAAACAGCTGACTTGTTTTAGGATTTGCTGTTGGATTTTTTTTACTATGGTATTTATGCATGTATTTGTATTTAATGAAGGACTCCCATCAAAATTTATATCCTCTTAATATATTGCAATCATCATAGCACCGAGTACTTACAATTACTCATTTTGCCCTTCTAACCAGTTAATTCTTCACATTTCCATTAGGTCTATGCCTAGGGATGAGCGGACCCGTGAATGTTAAGGTTCATCGGGTTCGACCAAACTGTAGTTCAAAGTTCGGTTCGGCATTAAAACTTGACCTCGAACTTGACTCAAACTTGAACGCAATAGAAGTCAATGGGGACCCAAACTTCGGTGTTTTAAAATGTTTGTAAAATGGTCATAGTAGTGGCTACAACAGGAAGCTAAAGGGGCAAGAGCAGAACAATTGCCCTGCAAACAAATGTGGATAGGAAAATGGCTTAAAATAACATAGAATTAAAAAAAAATTATAATCTTGAACCAGGAGGCTGATGCCCTAGTGGAGGAGGTGGAGTAGGTGGAGGATGATGTGGTGGTGTAGGTGGAAGAGTCAGGGGAGGAGGAATGCAACCCTGTTTGTGTGGTTTTATTTTAGGGAACTGACTTAAAAGAACATAGAATAAAAAAATAATAATTTAGAACCAGGAAGCAGAGGTCCAAAGGGAGGAGAAGGTGGCGTGGGGAAGAGGAATCCAACACTGTTTTTTTGGTATCTTTTTTTAGGGAACTGACTTAAAACAATCTAGAAGCATTAGACAATGGTTCAATTGGAAAAGGAGGTATAGTAGGTGGATGAGGTGGCGTGGCGATGTAGGTGGAAGAGGCAGGGTGGGAGAAATACATCACTGTTTTTGTGGGTTTTTTAGGGAACTGACTGAAAAGATCATAGAATAAAATAAAAAATAATCTAGAATCAGAAGGCGGAGGTCCAAGTGGAGGAGGGGGATGTGGCGGTGTACCTGGAGGAGGTAACCAACACTATTTTTTTTTTCATTTGGAGAGGCCCCAAAATTAATTGAATGGCAATTAGAGTTGAACAATGGCTGAGTGCATCTGGTATAGTTGTCTAATCAGCCAAAGGTATGGACAAGTCCTGTGGGATCCATGTCTGGTTCATTTTAATGAATGTTGGCTGTGGACAGGTGGATGCGCCTGTCTGTGACCACACCCCTTTCCATGGTAAACATGCATTTTGACAGTACACTTGTCACAGCGCAGGACAGCATCTCCAAGGCATAAAGGGCGAGCTCAGGTCATGTGTCCATTTATGGAGCCCCAGAAGTTAAATGGGGCAGATGTCATGCACAGTGTGGGAAGACTAAGTGCAACATGAGGGTAAAGAAGCTCAAATGCTAGGGAAAGGGGGAGTGGAGACCCCTAAGCAGATCTAAAAGCACCCTGCCTCCCCTACCGTCCCTATATTGTTCCACACCAATTGCCGAGCAGGAACCTAAGCCCTGTATATCCCTAAAGCTAGGCCCTGGATAGAGAAAGGGGGACTGATGACCACTAGTACATAAAAGTGTACTAGTTATGTACTAGTACATAAAAGTGAAGAACAGAGACAAACAAGGGGGAAGCAGAATAGCTTGAGAAGACTCAGAGAGGTAACACCAAATGTGGTCCAACAGCACCAGAGAGGAAGTAAGCCAACTGCTATAGCTCCAAGCCTTCACAAGGTAAAATGTGAATATCACCGGCGACTCCCTCCCTGAAGCAGAATCGGAGTCTATAAACACCCAGGCCCGGGAGGTTACCACTGGGTCCAAAAGTCAGAAGGATTAAGAAGGCGTCTGCAATGCCAAACGCAGAGACCTTCTGCAGCCAGAAGCAGAGGTACTGTCTGTAGCATTTGACACACCCAGTTAGTATGTGGAGATGTGTCAACACCATGTTGCTGTAGCGCTGCTTCATGCTAATACGGATCATATCAGATGGTGGTGTTGGAAGTTGTGGCATGCTGAGAAAATTTTGACACAAATTCGGCTATGCTAACCTTGTCTTTTGAGGTAGTGGCGATGTCCCAGATGTATTAGCGACTTCCTCCTCCTCTGCCTTGTTTTCCCACTGAGCCCCATTTTCAAGTAGGAATGCCGTCAGTAATGCCTCTACCAGCGTTCACTTGTATTCCCACATTTTGCGATACTGCTCCAGTGATGGAAGTAAAAATGGTATGTTGTCCTTGTAGCAGGGATCCAGCAGTGTAGATGGCCACCAGTGAACAGCACTGGTAACAATGCTACAGCAGCATGTGCAGCGCCCCAGAGTCCTGGTCGTTGCAGTACTGATGCTCTGCCGCTAAGGGGGGCTATGGTACATCTGATGGCACTGAAGGAGTTCACCTGACCAGGTATCACAGACACCAATACACTTCACAGTCGTCTGGCCTCCAGGGGAAGCTAAGGGTACTATGTATTAGGCCACTCCTCACAATCTGGTAAAACTGGGGGTTGGATAGGAAGTTAGGCAGAAGCTGACTGGGTTGGAACCAGGCAACATCCTGTGGCAGAGGGTGTTGCAGGGGAAGCTTCAGGGGGGGTCCCTGTCAGGGGTGGGATCCTGACAGAGGCCTAGCGAACAGGAAGGAACGTTACGGGACCGCGCCTGCACTTCATCGCGGCGGTACCCCAAGAAAGGACAAGAAGCGAGGTTTATTGTGCTGAGTGAGAAACGAGATCAACGCAACAAGGAGAAACACCAGTAGGAGTCGTGCTGCAAGACGAGGCAACATCCTACTGAGGCGCGTAGCCGGTGGCCGGAACGCCGAGGAAGTATTGAGCTCCAGGCCTTACTTCAAACCTACGGCAGGACAGTCAGTTATAGGCGGGCTGTCTCACCCAAAATCACCTAAGCAGACACAGGGGGCAACATTTGGAGAGGGGCGACTCTAGGGTCCCGGAAGACCTCCGAGCCCACCCGTCATACGGGTGCGTCCTAGCCATATCATCTGGGGGACGAAACAGAACATCAGAATCGAGTTGTGAGGGAACTTCAGAAACAGACACAACAGTTGTGAGGACTATCCCGTAAGCACAGCAGGGAAGGACTGCAACACACAAGCGCTAGAAGGTAGGCACAGATTTCCACCTGTAAAGGGAACTCTGGAGGTGCCATCGGACCTGCCGGACTTACGTAGCCCGGTTAACCGTATTCCGGACTGAGGATCCTGGAGCCTTCAGTAAAGAGGTAAAGAGACTGCAACTCTGTGTTCTCGTTATTCATCGCACCCTGCACCGCACACCATCATCACTCTCCACTTTCACTGGACGCCCCTCAGCAGGGTCACGGGCTGGGCCTAGCCACCGTGACAACCCCAGAACCGAGACACAGAGGCCCGGTACCGGGTGCCCCTAGGCCCTGCGGCAGTGGGGGCGCTCCACATGCATTGGCTCTTGTGTACCAGGCTGCCCAGAGGCAATGACAAGCTGTTCTTAGTGGGAGGTGTATGATCTGGGTCCTCTCTTTCCCCCCAGCCATGATCCAATGATGCCCATGAGCTGCTTTGCCCACTCTGCTGTGAACATGGTTCCTCCTCCTATTCATCCTATAAAACTGTCCCCTGGCTGGACAGTTGTGTACCTGGCGCTGTCAATACAGGGACCCACCCTCCTAGCCATGTGTGGACGACAGGCCATAGTATGAATTGGCCCTACTCCTCCTGCTCCTCTTCCTCCTGTGCCACCACCTCATCTATCATCGCCTTAAGGGCTTTTTCCAGCAGTAATAGAAGTGGTATAGTAACGCTCATAATGGTGTCATCAGTGCTGACCTTGTTGGTGAAGTATTTAAAGCTGCGCAGCATGGCACATGTCCTGAATGGAGGCCCACTAATTGGTGGTGAAGTGGTTCCACAGAGCAACTCAACCGTGCATGCTGCAGCTGATACTCAACTATTGCAAACTAGAAAACTGATTCAAGAAAAGCACATCCAGCCAATGAATGACAGTACTTCCCAGGACTCACATTCAAAGATGATATTTTATATTTTTTATTTCATAACTTAACCCCTTAATGACAGCCAATATGTCTTTTAACTGACCTGAGATATAAGAGAATAGCATCCCCATACAGGTGACAATCCAGCAGCTGTTGGCTGCGCACTATAGCTGACAACTTGCTGCATCAGCCACAATCAGTGTTTGCACCATCCAAATCTGTTTAACCCCTTAGATGCTGCTCTCAATAGTGACTACATCATTATAAATGGTTAACATAGTGTGGGGGCTTCCTCTTTATCCCCATTGGTGCCCTCAGATCATGATTGTGTGGTCCTGATGTTTGCCATGGCAATCCATGACCAAATAGCGGCCTTACAATCTACTGGCTGTTGTAACCTGTTCAGAAGTTAGCAACATTTAGGTGGTAAAAATACACATTTTCATTTCTGTCATGCCACTTTGCATTAATTCCTGAAAATCACCCAAAGGGTTAATAAACTACCTGACAGCAGTTTCCAATATGTCAGGGGGTGCTGTTTTAAAAATGGTATCACTTTTGGGGGTTTCCCAATATATGGGACCGATAAAGTCACTTCAAACATGGATAAATCCCTAAAAAAATAAATTTTGTAAGTTTCCTTGAAAAAATGAAAAACTGTTGCTACATTTTTAAACCTCCTAAAATGCTAGCAAAATAAAAGAACAATTTACAAATGGTGGTGAAATAAAGCAGACATGTGGGAAATATTATTTATTCATGTTTTGCTGTGGTATGGCTATCTGGATTAAAGGGATATTCATTCAAAGTTTAAAAATTGCTAATTTTTTTACATTTTTCTCAAATTTCTGATATTTTATATAAATAAACACGAAACATATCGAACTAAACTTACCATTATCATAAAATATAATGTATCACGAAAAAATCTCAAAATCACTAGGATTTGTTGAAGTGTTCCAGAGTTATTACCAAATAAAGTGACACTGGTCAGATTTAAAAAAGTTGGCTCCGTCACAAAGGGGTTAAAATAGAAGAGATACAACGCGTTTCGGATACAGTATATATCCTTCTTCAGGTATCATTAAAACACAGTACAAATCCTACTAGTATAAAATTCAATTACACTTAGGCTAGGTTCACATTGCGTTAGTGGGTGATCGCTAACGGACAGCGTTGCACGGCGAAAATGTCGCAATTAACGCCGTGCAACGGGTCCGTTAGCGCACCCATTGACAGCAATGTAAATTTCGCCTGCAGCGCATCACTAGCGCGTGCCCTTTTCGGCTCGCGCTAGTGATGTGCCGCTCTTCTGTGACGCGCCTCGGACGCTGCTTGCAGCGTCCGCGGCGCGCCCGAGGTCCGTTCCCCGCTCTCGCAGATCAGGGATCTGCGAGAGCGGGGACGTTAACGCGACCCCTGAACGCGGCCCCTAAATAAACATTGCGTTAGCGCAATCCGCTAGCGCTAGCGCTAAACGGATTGCCCTAACGCAATGTGAACCTAGCCTTAGGCTAGCGCTAGCGGATTGCGCTAACGCAATGTTTATTTAGGGGCCGCGTTCAGGGGTCGCGTTAACGTCCCCGCTCTCGCAGATCCCTGATCTGCGAGAGCGGGGAACGGACCTCGGGCGCGCCGCGGACGCTGCAAGCAGCGTCCGAGGCGCGTCACAGAAGAACGGCACATCACTAGCGCGAGCCGAAAAAGGCACGCGCTAGTGATGCGCTGCAGGCGAAATTTACTTGCTGTCAATGGGTGCGCTAACGGACCCGTTGCACGGCGTTAATTGCGACATTTTCGCCGTGCAACGCTGTCCGTTAGCGATCACCCACTAACGCAATGTGAACCTAGCCTTAGGCCGGTCTCACACCCAGCGTATGTAAATACGGTCCGTTTTTTACGGCCGTAATACGCAGAAAAGTCCCCAAAATAGTGATCCGTATGTCATCCGTAGGCAGGGTGTGTCAGCGTATTTTGCGCATGGCATCCTCCGTATGTAATCCGTATGGCATCCGTACTGCGATATTTTCTCGCAGGCTTGCAAAACCGACATCTAATGGATTTATGTGCTCAAATGTTCGTTAAAACATATATACAGTATATATATATATATATATATATATATATATATATATATATATATATATATATGTCATTGAGACACATATATATATATTCTGTATTTATATTTAATTCAGCGCGATATATGTGAAAAGCCGGTAATTCAATTGCCGTCTTTTCATTTCTCCTTCCCAAACCCGACAGGATATGAGACATGGTTTACATACAGTAAACCATCTCATATCCCCTTTTTTTTGCATATTCCACACTACTAATGTTAGTAGTGTGTATGTGCAAAATTTGGGCGCTGTAGCTGCTAAAATAAAGGGTTAAATGGTGGTAAAAATTGGCGTGGGCTCCCGCGCAATTTTCTCCGCCAGAGTGGTAAAGAAAGTGACTGAGGGCAGATATTAATAGCCTAGAGAGGGTCCATGGTTATTGGCCCCCCTGGCTACAAACATCTGCCCCCAGCCACCCCAGAAAAGGCACATCTGGAAGATGCGCCTATTCTGGCAATTGGCCACTCTCTTCCCACTCCCGTGTAGCGGTGGGATATGGGTTAATGAAAGGTTAATGTCACCTTGCTATTGTAAGGTGACATTAAGCCAGATTAATAATGGAGAGGCGTCAATTATGACACCTATCCATTATTAATCCAATTGTATGAAAGGGTAAATAAAACACACACACATTATTAAAAAGTATTTTAATGAAATAAACACACAGGTTGTTTTAATATTTTATTGCTCTCTCAATCCACCTGAAGACCCTCGCTCTGAAAAATAATAAACCAACAATATACATACCTTCAGATGATCTGTCACGTCCCACGAAGTAAATCCATCTGAAGGGGTTAAATCATTTTACAGCCAGGAGCCTCTCTAGGCTATTAATATCTGCCCTCAGTCACTGCCTGTAAACCCCCGGGTACTGAAAGGAAAGCAGGATGATCTGTACTTACCTTGAGTTGCGGTGATGCGCCCTCTGCTGGATGTCCTCATATGAACTCGAGCGTGGGAACTTTTCCAAGGCTCCAGTTCATGAGGACATCCAGCAGAGGGCGCATCACCGCAACTCAAGGTAAGTACAGATCATCCTGCTTTCCTTTCAGTACCCGGGGTTTACAGGCACGAGCGAGTGCTTCAGCACAGCTCCTGGCTGTAAAATGATTTAACCCCTTCAGATGGATTTACTTCGTGAGACGTGACAGATCATCTGAAGGTATGTATATTGTTGGTTTATTATTTTTCAGAGCGAGGGTCTTCAGGTGGATTGAGAGAGCAATAAAATATTAAAACAACCTGTGTGTTTATTTCATTAAAATACTTTTTAATAATGTGTGTGTGTTTTTTTAACCCTTTCATACAATTGGATTAATAATGGATAGGTGTCTTATTGACGCCTCTCCATTATTAATCTGGCTTAATGTCACCTTACAATAGCAAGGTGACATTAACCCTTCATTACCCCATATCCCACCACTACACGGGAGTGGGAAGAGAGTGGCCAAGTGCCAGAATAGGCGCATCTTCCAGATGTGCCTTTTCTGGGGTGGCTGGGGGCAGATGTTTGTAGCCGGGGGGGGGGCAATAACCATGGACCCTCTCTAGGCTATTAATATCTGTAAAGAACAAAGACCGAACTGATGTCCATATAATAATTAATTTTATTTAAGAAAAAATATATACCAAAAAAATCACACTACATAAATTGGTAGGGGGCGAGAAAGAAACCAAAAAAGGTTTGGCACAAAGAGGATACAGCAGCATGAAATACTCAGTCTAAAATGTGGCAATACAATATAGATGAATAAATAAATAAATGAATAATTACTATCATATAAAAAGGAATGGAAAATGTTGGTGTCAGTCTGTTTTTACCCAGGCATGAGATAGCCCAAAATTGATAATAAATATATATATATGGGCAAAGTGCAAAAAATAGTGCAAAGATAAAGTGCACCGGTGCAAAAAATATATAAATATTGAGGTGAACTGCTCGGGTAACGACTAACTGCAGGACACAGCCATCTAGTATCTGGGCACTGATCCCAAACTAGCTCCCATTACTCCCCATAAATGATTTGAATATTTACAAGTGTAGCAATCATAATAGATGGAAGCAAAAAGTGGAGCAAAGAAACGAAGAAACAAGTGCCTTGGGCAAGTTTGTACCTGCAATGCTGCTGTCGCCAGGATGTGCCAGTCCCCGACGCGCGTTTCGGCGCTAGCCTTCGTCAGGGGGTGGCAACATCCAGCAGGGAGGGAGATTATAAAGGAGGAATATCCAATGAATGGTGGACACGCATGTGGAGCGACGCACAGCGCTGCCGGATGTGATCCAGGCATGCACGCCGCCGCCGGACCATGTGGACCCCAGGGTCGCGTGCAGATGACGCAGCGCTGGGGGACATGAGACCGGAAAGCGGGGATGCCAGGACTCCAGCAGCGATGCGCGTACCATCCGGTCCGCCGTCATTGGCTGGCAAGAAACATGTGACTTAAGGTCCTGGAAGGGTAAAGTGGGACAAAAGGAACATATGACCACAGGTCCTGGAAGGGTAAAAACAGAAGAAAAAAAGGGGGAATAAAACAATATAACAATGAGGTCCTGGTAATGATGTATATAGAAAGAAACAAGGAGAAGTTTCAAATGGACAGATGGCGATACGATTTATTTGAAAAGATGTATATATATATATAAATAGTACAGATTTAATGTGTGTATCTATATGTGCCAGAGATCTGAACATGGAACGAAACAAAAATAAAAATAAAAATAAATAAGAAAAATAAAATAAAAGAAAGGAAAAATGTATATATATATATATATATATATATATATATATATATATATATATATATGATAAATCTAAGAAAAAAATTGTCATAAATGCAGATGTGCAAATATAAATGTGTATAGGTATATATGAAAATGAATAAATAAACAAAATGGGGTGCTACGTGAAAAATAATAAGTGACGTGAAATATATGAAACGTGAGAAATTGATACTGTCAATAAGAAACCTTAATGGGGAACTAATAATAATAATGATGGAAATATAAGTGCATAAATATAAATATAAATATAAAGTGAAAATTACAAACATATACATACACTTACATAGACATTAGGGAAAAGGACAAAAATATATATATATATATATGAAAAATAATAATAAGATATAAATAATAACAAATAAATAAATAAAGAATAAAAATAAATGAATAATAAGTAATAGATAATAACTGATAAATGAATGATGAATGAATAAATGAATGAAAATAATAATAAATGAAAATAAAAATAAAAATAAAAATATAAATGTAAAAATGATAAAATAAATATAAATAAATAAATGTAAAAATAAAGAATAAAAAAATAATAATAAATTGGAAAATAATAATCCATGCAATATGATAAAATAATTCAAAAGTCCATTATTTTTTCTTCTTTTTTATATATATATATCTCTCTCCATATCTCTTCATCACAGAAGTCTTCAGCCGAATGTCCATCAATCCGATGCAGCAATCAAAAAAGTGAATGAACAAACAGACAACAGTGTGCCCTCAGTGGTAAAGACGTGAGACAAAACGAAATCCTCATCTATAGAAAACCAGGTAAGTAACAACTAGAAAGGGAAACTGAAAAAACAAATAAGTGAATAAAATGCAATAAAAACATGACAAAAGCAATAACAATAGGACCCAAGGATACAACATACATATAGTTATATATATCTCTAAACATAATCAAGTATATATACATATGTAAAATGCATATATACATACATATAACAAAAAGTCCCCACAACCCAATTAAAACTATTTTTTAATGAAAAATAATAGCTAAAATCATGACTAAAAACATATACTGGAATTCATTATACGACACCTCACTACTGGATAACAAGGTGGAACAGGATAGTTATAAAATGGTGATAAAACTGAGTATCTATAAAAATGGAACAAAGCTAATGTTTTCGTTTAAACCGCGGGGTTGTATTGTGTTGAGTGACCAAATCCATCTAGATTCCATTTGTGCCAATTTTTGGCTTATGTTGCCTCCGCGGATCGATGGGTTAATTTTGTCAATACCTCTGACCTTAAGATATGAAGGGTCACAATTATGGAACAGTCTAAAATGCTTCGGAATCGTTTTAAGAGTACTCACATCAATTTCGTCATTTTGTGCGGCAACTATACCATTGACATGTTCACGCACACGTACCTTAAATTGGCGGGTAGTGAGGCCAACATAGATTTTAGGGCAAGGGCATGTGGCGTAATAAATAACCTCCTTAGTCTCACAGTTAATGAAATGTTTTATAGTGAATTGTTTTGCCCCATTAGAATCACAAAATGCATTGGTTCGTTCAATATTAGGGCATGCCTTGCAATGGCCGCACTGAAAAGATCCTTTCTTCTGTTGAGTCTGAGACAAAAAAGTTTTGGGACAATTCTCATAATGACTTTTTACCAACATATCCCGAATATTCTTCGATCTACGGAATGTAATGCTAGGTTGTTCATTCAAGTATTTGGAAAGAGTCTCATCTGCAAGCAAAATAGGCCACGCCTTCTCAAGCACATGTCTCATTTTCTGATTTTGAGAATGATAGTCAGTAATGAACCGCACATTCATTGTATTGGATGATATGGAAGCTGAACACAGTAGATCATTCCTTGAGGAATGTCTGGCTCTGTTGTATGCCCGTTTCAAACAGCGATGGCTGTATCCCCGATTTAGAAATCTTGATTTCAATTCTTGCGCGCGTAATTCAAAATCTTCATCGGTGGAACATAGGCGCCTTAGTCTTAAAAATTGACCCACTGGAATAGATTTGATTAAGGGTTTGGGATGTGCAGATGAGGCATGCAACACTGAATTAGTTGCGGTCTTTTTCCTGAATATATCAGTTTGTAAAATATTGTTACTGTCACGTTTGACAGTGACATCCAAAAATTCAATTTTAGACTTATGATGGTGATATGTCAGTCGAATATTCAAATTGTTATCATTGAGGTGGGACTTGTACACTTGTAGTTTTGTATATCCCTTGCCTTGAGTTATTTATTTAATCTTATTTACTGTGTTTCGCACAGGTTTCCCCTCTGGCTATGGACTTAAAAGCCAAGGAACAATCCTGGCTCAGTCGTATAAATCAACTTTTTGGTAGTGGTGGGTCTGATTCCAATGGCCCTGGTGGCCTAGGATTTACTGATTTTAATACCACAATTAAAAAACTGTTACACAAACGTACTCGTTTGTGGTGGAACAAAGCGTTTTTACAAAATTATATTACCAAAGACCTGATTCCAAGGGGGTTAAGGGTCAAAGTTATACCCTCGTTTGTCATAGAAGATGATGAATTTATTAAAAGTTGGGAAGATACCTGCAACAATACATCAAAAAAATTTATGGAACTGTTGATTAATCTGAACACTAAGAGCATAGAGACTATTGATCAACAATTGGACAACACATATACACTGGCAAAAACCCAATTATCTGTGGATGATTGTCAATCAATCAATGCAGCAATGGAAAAAGAGTTAGACATTTGGGTAAAAGAAATTCAGGACAATCATGCCAATAAATTATCATGGGATATGAAAGATGTCCAAATGAATAGAGTATACAGATGGAAAAGGTCACCTATCGGTGATCCTCCCCGTACTCGGACTATGTCTGTATCATCTACTCCATCATTGAGTGAATACTCTGATGCCTCAGCCTCCTCATCAACATCATATAAGGATGTATCCAAAAGAAAAAGACATCTACGGAATACACCCTATCGACGCAATTTTGATTATTCTGATGACAATCAGCTAAAGGTAATTAACCTCAGTACGCATTCTCTGTCTCAGATAGATTTGAGGGTATTACATAAAGGTCTTTCATTTTGCCCTGACTCTCATTTTGATCCTTTTTCTGCAACCAAGGACTTGCATATATTTGCAAGATCTCTCATGTTTAAAAAATATTTTCATGACGAAGCAACTTATGAATTATTCCCAACAGAATCGGAGCAAACGGCATTACAAGTCTTAAATGAGTTGGCCCGAGAGAATTCAATACCTGAAGGAGGTAAGATCCCATCTTGTATTGCACCCCGGTCAAAGAAATTTCCCCCTTTCTCTACTTGTTCAAATATTGACTTGTTTGTTCAAATAGTTAGTGAAGAATTTAAAAAGATCCCCTGCCATATTACCAATGGTAATCTGAATTTTGAGGAACGGAAAAGTGTCCAGAGATTGAGGAATCTACCTGGGGTCGTAATTAAGCCTGCCGATAAAGGAGGCAACATTGTGATCTGGCCATCTACAATGTATGAAGCTGAAGTTTTCAAGCAATTAAGAAACAAAACATGCTATAAAAAGCTCACCTTCAACCCTTTATCAGCTTACACATCTGAGTTAGATATCATCTTAAATAGGGCCAACAGCGAAGGTACTATATCAAAAGAACTATGCCAGGCTCTAACCATTAAAGAACCATGTATACCCACGTTGTACCTACTACCTAAGGTACACAAGGACTCTGAGTCACCACCCGGTAGACCGATTGTCTCCGGTAATCGTAATTATGTGGAAAATGTCGGTAAATTTATCGACTGTAAATTGCAGCCTCTTGTCGAATGTCTTCCTTCGTTTACCCGGGACACAGGTGACTTTTTGAAGAAAGTTGATTGCTTACATATTGAGGACGATACAATCCTTGTCACTTGTGACGTCGAATCGTTATATACCAGCATAAGACACACGGATGGTATGTATGCAACAAGATGGTTCCTGTCTACATCTGATTACCCTACATCAATGATTGACTTCATTATTGAAGTTTTAGAATTCAGCCTGACACATAATTTTTTTATTTTTAAAGAGTCCCTCTACCTACAGCTCCAGGGCACCGCAATGGGCGCATGATGCGCCTGCGTATGCTAATCTTTTCCTGGGGCTGTGGGAGAGGGACTTATTTATGTCAGACAGTCATCAATACATGTACCGTGTCCTATTTTGAACACGGTACATTGATGACATTTTTTTCATTTGGCAAGGCAGTACTGAACTATTGGATTCATTCATTTCCCACCTCAATGATAACAATTTGAATATTCGACTGACATATCACCATCATAAGTCTAAAATTGAATTTTTGGATGTCACTGTCAAACGTGACAGTAACAATATTTTACAAACGGATATATTCAGGAAAAAGACCGCAACTAATTCAGTGTTGCATGCCTCATCTGCGCATCCCAAACCCTTAATCAAATCTATTCCAGTGGGTCAATTTTTAAGACTAAGGCGCCTATGTTCCACTGATGAAGATTTTGAATTACGCGCGCAAGAATTGAAATCAAGATTTCTAAATCGGGGATACAGCCATCGCTGTTTGAAACGGGCATACAACAGAGCCAGACATTCCTCAAGGAATGATCTACTGTATTCAGCTTCCATATCATCCAATACAATGAATGTGCGGTTCATTACTGACTATCATTCTCAAAATCAGAAAATGAGACATGTGCTTGAGAAGGCGTGGCCTATTTTGCTTGCAGATGAGACTCTTTCCAAATACTTGAATGAACAACCTAGCATTACATTCCGTAGATCGAAGAATATTCGGGATATGTTGGTAAAAAGTCATTATGAGAATTGTCCCAAAACTTTTTTGTCTCAGACTCAACAGAAGAAAGGATCTTTTCAGTGCGGCCATTGCAAGGCATGCCCTAATATTGAACGAACCAATACATTTTGTGATTCTAATGGGGCAAAACAATTCACTATAAAACATTTCATTAACTGTGAGACTAAGGCGGTTATTTATTACGCCACATGCCCTTGCCCTAAAATCTATGTTGGCCTCACTACCCGCCAATTTAAGGTACGTGTGCGTGAACATGTCAATGGTATAGTTGCCGCACAAAATGACGAAATTGATGTGAGTACTCTTAAAACGATTCTGAAGCATTTTAGACTGTTCCATAATTGTGACCCTTCATATCTTAAGGTCAGAGGTATTGACAAAATTAACCCATCGATCCGCGGAGGCAACATAAGCCAAAAATTGGCACAAATGGAATCTAGATGGATTTGGTCACTCAACACAATACAACCCCGCGGTTTAAACGAAAACATTAGCTTTGTTCCATTTTTATAGATACTCAGTTTTATCACCATTTTATAACTATCCTGTTCCACCTTGTTATCCAGTAGTGAGGTGTTGTATAATGAATTCCAGTATATGTTTTTAGTCATGATTTTAGCTATTATTTTTCATTAAAAAATAGTTTTAATTGGGTTGTGGGGACTTTTTGTTATATGTATGTATATATGCATTTTACATATGTATATATACTTGATTATGTTTAGAGATATATATAACTATACACTCACCGGCCACTTTATTAGGTACACCATGCTAGTAACGGGTTGGACCCCCTTTTGCCTTCAGAACTGCCTCAATTCTTCGTGGCATAGATTCAACAAGGTGCTGGAAGCATTCCTCAGAGATTTTGGTCCATATTGACATGATGGCATCACACAGTTGCCGCAGATTTGTCGGCTGCACATCCCAAAGATGCTCCATACAAGGCAGGATGGATCCATGCTTTCATGTTGTTTACGCCAAATTCTGACCCTACCATCCGAATGTCGCAGCAGAAATCGAGACTCATCAGACCAAGCAACGTTTTTCCAATCTTCTACTGTCCAATTTCGATGAGCTTGAACAAATTGTAGCCTCAGTTTCCTGTTCTTAGCTGAAAGGAGTGGTACCCGGTGTGGTCTTCTGCTGCTGTAGCCCATCTGCCTCAAAGTTCGACGCACTGTGCGTTCAGAGATGCTCTTAGGCCTACCTTGGTTGTAACGGGTGGCGATTTGAGTCACTGTTGCCTTTCTATCAGCTCGAACCAGTCTGCCCATTCTCCTCTGACCTCTGGCATCAACAAGGCATTTCCGCCCACAGAACTGCTGCTCACTGGATTTTTTTTCTTTTTCGGACCATTCTCTGTAAACCCTAGAGATGGTTGTGCGTGAAAATCCCAGTAGATCAGCAGTTTCTGAAATACTCAGACCAGCCCTTCTGGCACCAACAACCATGCCACGTTCAAAGGCACTCAAATCACCTTTCTTCCCCATACTGATGCTCGGTTTGAACTGCAGGAGATTGTCTTGACCATGTCTACATGCCTAAATGCACTGAGTTGCCGCCATGTGATTGGCTGATTAGAAATTAAGTGTTAACAAGAAGTTGGACAGGTGTACCTAATAAAGTGGCCGGTGAGTGTATGTATGTTGTATCCTTGGGTCCTATTGTTATTGCTTTTGTCATGTTTTTATTGCATTTTATTCACTTATTTGTTTTTTCAGTTTCCCTTTCTAGTTGTTACTTACCTGGTTTTCTATAGATGAGGATTTCGTTTTGTCTCACGTCTTTACCACTGAGGGCACACTGTTGTCTGTTTGTTCATTCACTTTTTTGATTGCTGCATCGGATTGATGGACATTCGGCTGAAGACTTCTGTGATGAAGAGATATGGAGAGAGAGAGATATATATAAAAAAGAAGAAAAAATAATGGACTTTTGAATTATTTTATCATATTGCATGGATTATTATTTTCCAATTTATTATTATTTTTTTATTCTTTATTTTTACATTTATTTATTTATATTTATTTTATCATTTTTACATTTATATTTTTATTTTTATTTTCATTTATTATTATTTTCATTCATTTATTCATTCATCATTCATTTATCAGTTATTATCTATTACTTATTATTCATTTATTTTTATTCTTTATTTATTTATTTGTTATTATTTATATCTTATTATTATTTTTCATATATATATATATATATTTTTGTCCTTTTCCCTAATGTCTATGTAAGTGTATGTATATGTTTGTAATTTTCACTTTATATTTATATTTATGCACTTATATTTCCATCATTATTATTATTAGTTCCCCATTAAGGTTTCTTATTGACAGTATCAATTTCTCACGTTTCATATATTTCACGTCACTTATTATTTTTCACGTAGCACCCCATTTTGTTTATTTATTCATTTTCATATATACCTATACACATTTATATTTTCACATCTGCATTTATGACAATTTTTTTCTTAGATTTATCATATATATATATATATACATTTTTCCTTTCTTTTATTTTATTTTTCTTATTTATTTTTATTTTTATTTTTGTTTCGTTCCATGTTCAGATCTCTGGCACATATAGATACACACATTAAATCTGTACTATTTATATATATATATACATCTTTTCAAATAAATCGTATCGCCATCTGTCCATTTGAAACTTCTCCTTGTTTCTTTCTATATACATCATTACCAGGACCTCATTGTTATATTGTTTTATTCCCCCTTTTTTTCTTCTGTTTTTACCCTTCCAGGACCTGTGGTCATATGTTCCTTTTGTCCCACTTTACCCTTCCAGGACCTTAAGTCACATGTTTCTTGCCAGCCAATGACGGCGGACCGGATGGTACGCGCATCGTTGCTGGAGTCCTGGCATCCCCGCTTTCCGGTCTCATGTCCCCCAGCGCTGCGTCATCTGCACGTGACCCTGGGGTCCACATGGTCCGGCGGTGGCGTGCATGCCTGGATCCCATCCGGCAGCGCTGTGCGTCGCTCCACATGCGTGTCCACCATTCATTGGATATTCCTCCTTTATAATCTCCCTCCCTGCTGGATGTTGCCACCCCCTGACGAAGGCTAGCGCCGAAACGCAGTCGGGGACTGGCACATCCTGGCGACAGCAGCATTGCAGGTACAAACTTGCCCAAGGCACTTGTTTCTTCGTTTCTTTGCTCCACTTTTTGCTTCCATCTATTATGATTGCTACACTTGTAAATATTCAAATCATTTATGGGGAGTAATGGGAGCTAGTTTGGGATCAGTGCCCAGATACTAGATGGCTGTGTCCTGCAGTTAGTCGTTACCCGAGCAGTTCACCTCAATATTTATATATTTTTTGCACCGGTGCACTTTATTTTTGCACTATTTTTTGCACTTTGCCCATATATATATATTTATTATCAATTTTGGGCTATCTCATGCCTGGGTAAAAACAGACTGACACCAACATTTTCCATTCCTTTTTATATGATAGTAATTATTCATTTATTTTTTTATTCATCTATATTGTATTGTCACATTTTAGACTGAGTATTTCATGCTGCTGTATCCTCTTTGTGCCAAACCTTTTTTGGTTTCTTTCTCGCCCCCTACCAATTTATGTAGTGTGATTTTTTTGGTATATATTTTTTCTTAAATAAAATTAATTATTATATGGACATCAGTTCGGTCTTTGTTCTTTATGTTTATATATGAATTCTCCGAGGTGCCTGGTATTATGTCCATTATTTTGGGTATATGTGCATATATAAATATTAACCATCTTTGTACACTTGTAGTTTTGTATATCCCTTGCCTTGAGTTATTTATTTTGCTATTAATATCTGCCCTCAGTCACTGGCTTTACCACTCTGGCGGAGAAAATTGCGCGGGAGCCCACGCCAATTTTTTCTGCCATTTAACCCTTTATTTTAGCAGCTGCAGCGCCCAAATTTTGCACATACACACTACTAACATTAGTAGTGTGGAATATGCAAAAAAAAAGGGGATATGAGATGGTTTACTGTATGTAAACCATGTCTCATATCATGTTCGGTTTGGGAAGGAGAAATGAAAAGCCGGCAATTGAATTACCGGCTTTTCACTAACACCGCTGCGTATTTCTCGCAAGTCACACTGCTGGTCCGTGTGGAATCCGTATTTTTCTCGCCCCCATGGACTTTCATTGGCGATTTTTTTGCGCAATACGGTGACAAACGCAGCATGCTGCGATTTTCTACGGCCGTACAAGACCGGCAGATAGGAGCTGGGCCATAGAGAATCATTGGGCTGTGTGTAATGCGTATTTTACGGACGTAGTTTATGCGCTCATACGTCCGTAAAACTCGCTAGTGTGAGGCCGGCCTTATACAGTATATAGTATCAAACCTTTTATCCCAGCCTTAGAAACTTGATTTGGGATGTGGACAAAGTTCAGGAACACACACACTGATTGATACAGCCTTGTTAACATTGATGCAAGAAGGAGAGAAAAAAAACAAAACAAAACAAAAAAACAATCTTTAAACTCTCTCTATGATATCATTCAATCCATTTGGAAATAATGTTCCCAAACGATATACAGGTCCTTCTCAAAAAATTAGTATATAGTGTTAAATTTCATTATTTACCATAATGTAATGATTACAATTAAACTTTCATATATTATAGATTCATTATCCACCAACTGAAATTTGTCAGGTCTTTTATTGTTTTAATACTGATGATTTTGGCATACAACTCCTGAAAACCCAAAAAACCTGTCTCAATAAATTAGCATATTTCACCCGTCCAATCAAATAAAAGTGTTTTTTAATAACAAACAAAAAAACCATCAAATAATAATGTTCAGTTATGCACTCAATACTTGGTCGGGAATCCTTTGGCAGAAATGACTGCTTCAATGCGGCGTGGCATGGAGGCAATCAGCCTGTGACACTGCTGAGATGTTATGGAGGCCCAGGATGCTTCAATAGCGGCCTTAAGCTCATCCAGAGTGTTGGGTCTTGCGTCTCTCAACTTTCTCTTCACAATATCCCACAGATTCTCTATGGGGTTCAGGTCAGGAGAGTTGGCAGGCCAATTGAGCACAGTAATACCATGGTCAGTAAACCATTTACCAGTGGTTTTGGCACTGTGAGCAGGTGCCAGGAAGCATGAAGTGCTCCAAAATCTCCTGATAGCTAGCTGCATTGACCCTGCCCTTGATGAAACACAGTGGACCAACACCAGCAGCTGACATGGCACCCCACACCATCACTGACTGGGTACTTGACACTGGACTTCAGGCATTTTGGCATTTCCTTCTCCCCAGTCTTCCTCCAGACTCTGGCACCTTGATTTCCGAATGACATGCAAAATTTGCTTTCATCAGAAAAAAGTACTTGGGACCACTTAGCAACAGTCCAGTGCTGCTTCTCTGTAGCCCAGGTCAGGCGCTTCTGCCGCTGTTTATGGTTCAAAAGTGGCTTTACCTGGGGAATGCGGCACCTGTAGCCCATTTCCTGCACACGCCTGTGCACGGTGGCTCTGGATGTTTCCACACCAGACTCAGTCCACTGCTTCCTCAGGTTCCCCAAGGTCTGGAATCGGTCCTTCTCCACAATCTTCCTCAGGGTCCGGTCACCTCTTCTCGTTGTACAGCGTTTTCTGCCACATTGTTTCCTTCCAACAGACTTACCATTGAGGTGCCTTGATACAGCACTCTGGGAACAGCCTATTTGTTGAGAAATTTCTTTCTGGGTCTTACCCTCTTGCTTGAGGGTGTCAATGATGGCCTTCTTGACATCTGTCAGGTCGCTAGTCTTACCCATGATGGGGGTTTTGAGTAATGAACCAGGCAGGGAGTTTTTAAAAGCCTCAGGTATCTTTTGCATGTGTTTAGAGTTAATTAGTTGATTCAGAAGATTAGGGTAATAGGTCGTTTAGAGAACCTTTTCTTGATATGCTAATTTATTGAGACAGGTTTTTTGGGTTTTCAGGAGTTGTATGCCAAAATCATCAGTATTAAAACAATAAAAGACCTGACAAATTTCAGTTGGTGGATAATGAATCTATAATATATGAAAGTTTAATTGTAATCATTACATTATGGTAAATAATGAAATTTAACACTATATGCAAATTTTTTGAGAAGGACCTGTATCCAAAACGTTTCTTTCCTGTTTAAAAGAGCATTCCTGTTTGCAACTCCAGATGGTGTCTGCTCCACTGGAGTTACTTTTATGTTAAACATTTTATTATGTTTAATTAGCAGATTTCTTGAGAGACTATGTTTTAAAAAGCCGTTTTTTGCTCTATTTCTGTGGCCGTTAATGCGGGACCACAGTGTCTGTACAGTGCGTCCCACATATTGCAAACCACAACTGCATGTGATGACATATATAAGGGTACCGTCACACAGTGAAATTTCCATCGCTACGACGGTACGATTCGTGACGTTCTAGCGATATCGTTACGATATCGCAGTGTCTGACACGCAGCAGCGATCAGGGACCCTGCTGAGAATCGTACGTCGTAGCACATCGTTTGGAACTTTCTTTCGTCGCTTGATCACCCGCTGACATCGCTGGATCGTTGTGTGTGACAGCGATCCAGCAATGTGTTCGCTTGTAACCAGGGTAAACATCGGGTAACTAAGCGCAGGGCCGCGTTTAGTAACCCGATGTTTACCCTGGTTACAAGTGTAAACGTAAAAAAAACAAACAGTACATACTTACATTCCGGTGTCTGTCCTCCGGCATCTCAGCTTCTCTCCACTGTGTGAGCGCCTGCCGGCCGGAAAGCGAGCACAGCGGTGACGCGGTGACGTCACCGCTGTGCTTTCCGGCTATGGCGCTTACACAGTGGAGAGAAGCAGAAAGCCGGAGGACAGACACCGGAATGTAAGTATGTACTGTTTGTTTTTTTTTATGTTTACGCTTGTAACCAGGGTAAACATCGGGTTACTAAGCGCGGCCCTGCGCTTAGTAACCCGATGTTTACCCTGGTTACCCGGGGACTTCGGCATCGCTCCAGCGCCGTGATTGCAAAGTGTGACCGCAGTCTACGACGCTGGAGCGATATTCATACGACGCTGCGACGTCACGAATCGTGCCGTCGCAGCGATGGAAATTTCACTGTGTGACGGTACCCTAACATGATCACTACTACAGGTGAGTCTTTTTGAGATTTCAAAGACATCACCAGTATTATTGCATTTGATAGTTTTAGCCCCATGATCTAGGATCCCACAGGTACAACATTTTTTGGAGTTACATTTAAAACCTCCGGTGCCTTGAAGAACTCCACATAAAGTTTGATCCTTATTTTTATAAATGTTTTTTTCTTTTTGAATCCAACTGTTTTTTTTTATTTACTGGGGGCCACCAAATTTTTCAAAGTTTTCCCCCTTCTATATGTAATCCCTGGTTTATCAGGGAGATGTTTTCCCAAGACAGGGTCACGCTTCAAGATATACCAATATTTAGAAAGCACAGTTCTTATGACTTTATTTCCCCTATTGAATGTTGTCACAAAATTCAATTTCCAGCGATCATCACTTTTTTCTTTACCAATATTCAAATTATCCCCCTTCCTGGTTTTTCCTTTTAAACATTCCTCCTGTGTTTTTATTTTGTTATCCCTATATGCACCATTTATCAAATTTTTCAGGTATCTTTTTTCCTTACATTTTCTTTTTAGAATTTTAGACTGAGCTACATAATCAGATTCTCTTGTACAATTCTTTCTGATGCGAAAAAATTGGCTGTGGGGGTATATTAACCTTCCACTTCCTATAATGTGCACTATTGAAATCTAAAAAGCCATTTGAATCCACTTTTTTGAAGTGGGATTTCGTAATGATTTTTTTCCCACTATGGCTGATCTCTAGATCAAGAAACACAATTTTTTCTTTATTAATTTGTGATATAAATGTAATCCCCCAGGTGTTATTATTGAGCTCCTTTATTAATTGTGCCGCTTCCTCCTCTGTCCCCTTCCATATGATAATCAGATCATCTATGAAGCGCTTATAAAGCCTTATTTTGTCATAGAAAACAGGCTTAGAAAGTGACGATGAGGACTCGAATCGCCCCATAAATAAGTTTGCGAAATTTGGCGCGACCCGAGTCCCCATCGCTGTGCCGAGCAACTGTAAGTACAGTTTGCCTTCAAAAATGAACACATTGTGTTCAAGAATGAATTTCAGACCCTTTAACAGAAAATCTCTTTGTTCGGGGAGCATCTCTGTCTTTGCTAAAGAAAAACCCACTGCATTTACCCCTATTTCGTGATCTATGTTGGAATATAATGAATTTAGAGCTAATGAGATAAAGGAATAGTTATCTTCCCATTCAATATCCCTCAGTTCCTAGATTAATTGTGTGTAATCTCTCAGATATGAAGGAAGAGACTTTACTAGATCTTGTAGAAACAAGTCAATATAATGAGAAAGATGACAAGTTAAAGACCCTTTTCCTGATATAATTGGTCTGCCAGGTGGTTTTTCACAGTTCTTATGCAATTTTGGTAAATGATAAAATAACGCCATGGTTGGCGCAGGATTTGATAAAAACCCTTTTTCTGTTTTATTGAGAATGTTCCTCTCATATTCTTCCTTAATCATATGGTGATAGTCCCGAACAAAGGATTGTGTAGAATCTTCTTTTAGAATTTTGTAATATCTCATATCAGACAATATGTTCAAAGCTTCCTCAATATAGTCAGATCTGTTTTGCACAACTACTCCCCCCCTTTATCAGCTTGCCTTATTACTATATCTGTATTTTGTCTCAAATCCTCCAATGCCATTTTTTCTCTTTTAGAGATATTGTTCTACTTTTTTATCTTATTTTTTCCAATTCCATGCTTTTCGATTTTATGTTTATTATTATTATTTTCCCATTTCCTAAATTCTTCAGATACTAATGAAAAAAAGTGTCTATATTTGGTCCTCTGTGTTGATGAGGATTAAATAGAGATTTTGAGTGTACCTCCTTGTGGATATGTTCCTTTTCTTTGTTTGTCTCTATTGGGATCAGTATTTTTTTGGGATCCCCAATGTCTCCATTTTTTTCGTTCAACAAGAAATGCCTTTTAAGAATGAGTTTGCTAGTGTACGCATTTAAATCGAGAAAAAGATTAAATGCATTCATATCTTGAGCAGGGCAGAAGTTTAGTCCCCTACTTAAAATTTCCATTTCTGAGGAGGATAAAATATGGGATGATAAATTAAATATTTTAACCAGAGGCAGATTTAGTTGTTTATTAGTTTCAAGGTTCCTTGTTTTTTACATATTCTCAGATTCCTATTAGATCCCTTTCCTCTTTTTCCTTTTGCTCTACTTTTCTTTATTTCTTTTCTAGAAAACTGAGTAGATACAACAACCCACCAAATAAAAAAAATAGTTTTTATTAAGTTATCACATATAAATTGATTGTCTCTCAAACAATACAGCACATAGAGGAGAATACGGAGGAGACACGCCGGTAAGCAGCTGCTGCTCACACAATCTCCCCAGCATATGCAAGGTGGAGTTCCACCTTGTTGTTACGCATATGAGGGGGTGAGGATGAAGGCAGAAGTGACTCTGCAGCGCAGACAGGCAAACAACAGCAAGTTGAGAACACTGAAAACACGCACACAGAGCTGGCATATGTGGATAATTTTTCTGGAAGCTCTGCACCACCAAATTTAGCACATGCGCCAGACAATGTATATACGTCAAACTCGCTAGGCCCAGAGATGCTCTGAGATTTCGCCTGTTATTGTACAAACACCAAGCTAGGCTTGAGGTTCACTAGTGCCAACCACTCGTCTGTTGTTTTATACCGGTCAACAGTTTCTGCGCAGTGTGGGATTTGTCCCTCAAACAGATGAGTTTCTGAACAGCCTGCTGTCGTTTTCCCCTTTGCAGTGCTAAAGTTGGTGGTGCAGGTCTTACTGTGACCAGATGAGGAGGTGGTAGATGAAGCAGAGGAGGAGGCAACATTGACAGAGAAATGTCCAGCAATCCTCGGTGGTGGTAGGACATGCACTAGAAAGTTTTCCACCTCTGCAGGACCGCCATCAGGGCATTACTACTGTATGGGACCCGATGAGCAGGGCCCTGCCTCTTGGACTTCTGCTCATCGGGCCCCATCGTGCCCTAATGTGCTGTGCACTGCCGGCCTGCGACACACATGTCGGTGCTGGGGCACGGGAGCTTTCTAGTAGTTGTGTACGGCCGTCTTACCTCGATGATTGTGCAGCTCCGACTCCCCTTGCCCTCCCAGAACTTCTGGTCAGATGTCGGCGCGTACACGATGACATCATCGTGTACGCGCCGACATGTACGAAGACACTGTGACTAGAAGCGTAGCTGTGCCTGCTGGGGATCGCTTATGAGGAAAGTATGTAAAACATTTTTTTCTTTATAAAATGAATTAAATGGGCAAGGAGGGGATGAGGGGGCACTGCACATGATGAAAGGGGGGCTGCTCATAATGAAGGGGGAGCTGCACATTATGGAGGGGCTGCAAATGATGGAGGGGCTGCAAATGATAGAGGGGTGCTGCAAATGGTGAAAGGGGGCTGCAATTGATGGAGGGGGCTGCAAATGATGGAATGGGGCTGTAAATGATGAAGGAGTTGCAAATGATGGAGGGGTCTTTAAATGATGTAGGACCTGCAAGTGTTGAAGGGGGCTGCACATAATGAAGGGGGTGCAAATGGTGAAGGGGGCTGCAAATGATTAAAGGGGCTGCACATGATGGAGGAGGGCGGCAAACTATGAAAGGGGCTGCAAATGATGGAGGGGGGCTGCAAATGATAGAGGGGGCAGCAAATGATGAAGGAGGACTGCAAATGGTGAAGTGGGCTGAACATGATGAAGGGGCTGCAAATGATGGAGGGGGCTGCAAATGATGGAAGGGGACTGAAAATGAAGGAGGAGGGTTGCAAATGATGATGTGAGGGAGGGGACAGGGGACTGCACATGATAAAGTGGGGGAGAACGAGGGACTGCAAATGATGAAGTGAGGGGGACAGGGACAGTGAATGATGAAGTGAGGGCGGAAGGGGAACTGCAAATGATGAACTGAGGGGGAGAAGGACTGCAAAATGATGAAGTGAGGGGCAGATGGGGGACTGCAAATGGGGAATTTAGGGGTGAGAGACAGGGGACAGCAAATTAATTGAAGGTGGGGGATGGGGAGAGCAAATGAGGACATGGAGGAGAACAAATAATGATGAATGTTGAGGGTGGTGGAAGTAAATGATGTATTGAATGTGGGGGGAGAGCAGCTGATAATGAATTGAGGGTGGGGGTGGGAGAGAGAAGACATGACAATGAATTGGGGAGGAAGAGGCATGTAAATATAATGAATCAGTGGAGTGGGAGGAACATAGTGGGGGGGCTTTGAGGATGCAGTGACTAGTAATGAATTGTGGGAAAGAGTACAGGGGCTAATTAATGTATATATTTATTAGGTGGGAAAATTACTACTTATAGTTGGTGGGGGCGCAGTGGTGGATTATAATTTATACTTGGAATGGTGGATTGCATAATAACTAATTATATATTAATGGTGGGTGTACGTCTGTATTCAGCTGTGTAGTGTAGTGTTGTGAATTCTGTTTTTGGCTCCCTCTGGTGGCTACTGGTGGTACTGGCTTACTTTTGTCTTTTGTTTCCAGTGCACCTGTTCCCATCAGGGTTTGGGAGTTTCCTATTTAGTTTGGCTTCTCAGTCATTCTAGTGCCGGCAATCAATGTTATCAGAGCACCTCTGTTGCTTGCTACCTGCTCCAAGTCTGCAATTCAGCTAAGTTGGATCTTTTGTATTTTTGTGTTTGTTTTATCCAGCACGCATTTATACACTCTTGCTGCTGGAAGCTCTAGTGATCTGAAATTACTACTCCGGTGTCATGAGTTGATATCGGAGTTAAAGTAATTTCAGGATGGCTGATTAAGGTTTTGAGGTGACCGCGAAGTCCTCTTTTGTATCTTCTGCTATCTAGTCAGAGGGCCTCTCTTTGCTGAACCTATATTCATACTGCGTACGTGTTTTCCTCTTACCTAACCGTTATTATATGTGGGGGGCTACTATCACTTTTGGGGTTTCCCTGGAGGCAAGTCAGGTCTGTGTATTCCTCTACTAGGGGGAGCTAGATCTCCGGCTGGTGCGAGACGTCTAGGAATAAAAACGTAGGCACGCCCCCCGGCTACTGTTATTTGTGTGTTAGGTTCAGCATCGCGGTCATCTGAGTTACCATCTTCCTAGAGCTAGTCCGTTTTTGCCTAAGTCCCTGCCATTGGGAATCATGACAGTATTGCCGGCCAAAATGTATTAAAGGTATTGGCTGAAGAAAGAGAGAAAAAAGAAGTTTCTGATACTTTTTTTTTTTTTTTTTTTTTAACTCAGAAGTTCTGTCTAGCCATAATTTCAATCTGCTGTTTTTTGTTTTTTTTTTCTCTCCTCTTAATCCCTGAATGGCTCAGATCTCAGCTGTTGAGAAATGGATATCCAGAGTTTAGCTTCAAACCTGAATACTCTTGCCTCTAAGGTTCAAAATATCCAAGACTTTGTTATACATGCTCCTATGTCTGAACCCAAGATTCCTATACCTGAGTTTTTTTCTGGAGATAGATCTCGTTTTTTGAATTTTAAGCACAATTGTAAATTATATCTTTCTCTGAGATCTCGCTCCGCTGGAGACCCCGCTCAGCAGGTTAAAATTGTTATTTCCTTGTTACGGGGTGACCCCCAGAATTGGGCATTTGCATTGGCACCAGGGGATCCTGCGCTGCTCAATGTGGATGCGTTTTTTCTGGCACTGGGGTTGCTCTATGAGGAACCTAATTTGGAGATTCAGGCTGAAAAAGCCTTGATGGCCCTCTCTCAGGGGCATGATGAAGCTGAAATATATTGTCAAAAATTTCGAAAATGGTCTGTGCTTACTCAGTGGAATGAGTGCGCCCTGGCGGCGAATTTCAGAGAAGGTCTCTCTGACGCCGTTAAAGATGTCATGGTGGGGTTTCCTACGCCTACAGGTCTGAATGAATCCATGACTATGGCTATTCAGATTGATCGGCGTTTACGGGAGCGCAAACCTGTGCACCATTTGGCGGTGTCTTCTGAGCAGGCACTGGAGAATATGCAATGTGATAGAATTCTGTCCAGAAATGAACGGCAGAATTATAGACGTAAAAATGGGTTGTGCTTCTACTGTGGTGATTCTACTCATGTTATATCAGCATGCTCTAAACGCACAAAAAAGGGTGATAAGTCGTTTGCAATTGGCACTTTATAGTCTAAGTTTATTTTGTCTGTAACTTTGATTTGTTCATTATCATCTATTACCGTGGATGCCTATGTGGATTCTGGCGCTTCCTTGAGTCTTATGGATTGGTCCTTTGCCAGACGCTGTGGGTTTAGCCTAGAGCCTTTGGAAGTTCCTATCCCTCTGAAGGGTATCGACTCCACACCATTGGCTAGGAATAAACCACAATACTGGACACAAGTGACTATGTGTATGACTCCTGACCATCGGGAGGTGATTCGCTTCCTTGTGTTGCATAACTTGCATGATGTCTTAGTGCTTGGATTGCCATGGTTGCAAACTCATAATCCAGCCCTTGACTGGAAAACAATGTCTGTGTTAAGCTGGGGATGTCAGGGGGCTCATGGGGAAGTACCTTTGGTTTCCATTGCTTCATCTACTCTCTCTGAAGTTCCGGCTTTTTTGTCTGACTATTGTGATGTTTTTGAGGAGCCTAAACTTAGTTCTCTCCCCCCTCACAGGGATTGCGATTGTGCTATAGACTTAATTCCTGGCAGCAAGTTTCCTAAGGGTCGTTTGTTCAATCTGTCTGTGCCTGAGCATGCTGCTATGCGAGAGTATATTAAGGAGTCCTTGGAAAAGGGACATATCCGTCCATCCTCATCTCCTTTAGGAGCAGGTTTTTTTTTCGTGGGTAAAAAAGATGGCTCCCTGAGGCCCTGTATTGATTATCGCCTGTTGAATAAGATTACAGTCAAATACCAGTATCCTTTGCCACTATTGACTGATTTATTTGCTCGTATTAAAGGGGCAAAGTGGTTCTCTAAGATTGATCTTCGGGGTGCGTATAATTTGGTGCGGATTAAGCAGGGAGATGAGTGGAAAACTGCATTTAATACGCCCGAGGGCCATTTTGAGTATTTGGTAATGCCTTTTGGTCTTTCTAATGCCCCTTCAGTCTTTCAGTCCTTTATGCACGATATTTTCCGTGAATATCTGGATAAATTTATGATTGTGTATTTGGATGATATTTTGATTTTTTTCTGATGACTGGGAGTCGCATGTTCAACAGGTTAGGAGGGTTTTTCAGGTTTTGCGGGCCAATTCTTTGTTTGTAAAGGGTTCGAAGTGTATTTTTGGGGTTCAGAAGATCTCTTTTTTGGGGTACATTTTTTCCCCTTCTTCTATTGAGATGGATCCTGTCAAGGTTCGGGCCATTTGTGATTGGACGCAGCCTACTTCCCTAAAGAGTCTTCAGAAATTCTTGGGCTTTGCTAATTTCTATCGTCGATTTATAACTGGGTTTTCAAGTGTTGCTAAGCCTCTGACTGATTTGACTAAGAAGGGTGCTGATGTTGCCAATTGGTCCTCTGCGGCTGTGGAGGCCTTTCGGGAGCTTAAGCGCCGTTTTTCTTCTGCCCCTGTGTTGCGCCAGCCTGATGTTTCGCTCCCTTTTCAGGTCGAGGTTGATGCTTCCGAGATTGGAGCGGGGGCGGTTTTGTCGCAGAGAAGTCCCGATTGCTCAGTGATGAGACCATGTGCATTCTTCTCTCAAAAGTTTTCGCCCGCCGAGCGAAATTATGATGTCGGTAATCGGGAGCTCTTGGCTATGAAGTGGGCATTTGAGGAGTGGCGTCATTGGCTTGAGGGTGCTAGACATCAGGTTGTGGTCTTGACTGATCACAAGAATCTGATTTACCTTGAGTCTGCCAGGCGTCTGAATCCTAGACAGGCGCGCTGGTCGCTGTTTTTCTCCCGGTTTAATTTTGTGGTTTCATACTTGCCGGGTTCGAAAAATGTGAAGGCAGATGCCCTTTCTAGGAGTTTTGAGCCTGACTCCTCTGGTGATTCTGAGCCTATGGGTATCCTTAAGGATGGGGTGATTTTGTCTGCTGTCTCCCCAGACTTGCGACGTGCTTTGCAGGAGTTTCAGACTGATAGGCCTGATCGTTGTCCGCCTGGGAGACTGTTTGTTCCAGATGAGTGGACCAGTAGAGTCATCTCGGAGGTTCATTCTTCTGTGTTGGCAGGCCACCCTGGAATCTTTGGTACCAGAGATTTGGTGGCCAGGTCCTTCTGGTGGCCTTCCCTGTCTCGGGATGTGCGTACTTTTGTGCAGTCTTGTGATGTTTGTGCTCGGGCCAAGCCTTGCTGCTCTCGGGCTAGTGGATTGTTGTTGTCCTTGCCTATTCCGAAGAGGCCGTGGACGCACATCTCTATGGACTTTATCTCGGACCTCCCGGTTTCTCAGAAAATGTCCGTCATTTGGGTGGTGTGTGACCATTTTTCTAAGATGGTTCATTTGGTACCCTTGCCCAAATTGCCTTCTTCATCGGAGTTGGTTCCTTTGTTTTTTCAAAATGTGGTTCGTTTACATGGTATCCCGGAAAACATCGTTTCTGACAGGGGATCTCAATTTGTGTCTAGGTTCTGGCGAGCGTTCTGTGCCAGGATGGGCATTGATTTATCTTTCTCGTCTGCTTTCCATCCTCAGACTAATGGCCAGACGGAGCGAACTAATCAGACCTTGGAGACTTATTTGAGGTGTTTTGTGTCTGCTGATCAGGATGATTGGGTCGCCTTTTTGCCGTTGGCAGAGTTTGCCCTTAATAATCGGGCCAGTTCTGCCACTCTGGTTTCTCCTTTCTTTTGCAATTCAGGGTTTCACCCTCGTTTTTCATCTGGTCAGGTGGAATCTTCGGATTGCCCTGGAGTGGACACTGTGGTGGATAGACTGCACCGGATTTGGAGTCATGTGGTGGACAATTTGAAGTTGTCTCAGGAGAAGACTCAGCAGTTTGCTAATCGTCATCGTCGTGTGGGTCATCGTCTTCGTGTTGGGGACTTGGTGTGGTTATCTTCTCGTTTTGTCCCTATGAAGGTCTCTTCTCCTAAGTTTAAACCCCGGTTCATAGGTCCTTATAAGATTTTGGAGATTCTTAATCCTGTATCTTTTCGTTTGGACCTACCAGCATCTTTCGCCATTCATAATGTCTTCCATCGGTCGTTGTTGCGGAGGTATGAGGTACCGGTTGTTCCTTCTGTTGAACCTCCTGCTCCTGTGCTGGTGGAGGGTGAATTGGAGTATGTTGTGGAAAAGATTTTGGACTCTCGCGTTTCCAGACGGAGACTTCAATATTTGGTTAAATGGAAGGGATACGGGCAGGAAGATAATTCTTGGGTGACTGCCTCTGATGTTCATGCCTCTGATTTGGTTCGTGCCTTTCATAGGGCGCATCCAGATCGCCCTGGTGGTTCTCATGAGGGTTCGGTGCCCCCTCCTTAAGGGGGGGGGGTACTGTTGTGAATTCTGTTTTTGGCTCCCTCTGGTGGCTACTGGTGGTACTGGCTTACTTTTGTCTTTTGTTTCCAGTGCACCTGTTCCCATCAGGGTTTGGGAGTTTCCTATTTAGTTTGGCTTCTCAGTCATTCTAGTGCCGGCAATCAATGTTATCAGAGCACCTCTGTTGCTTGCTACCTGCTCCAAGTCTGCAATTCAGCTAAGTTGGATCTTTTGTATTTTTGTGTTTGTTTTGTCCAGCACGCATTTATACACTCTTGCTGCTGGAAGCTCTAGTGATCTGAAATTACTACTCCGGTGTCATGAGTTGATATCGGAGTTAAAGTAATTTCAGGATGGCTGATTAGGGTTTTGAGGTGACCGCGAAGTCCTCTTTTGTATCTTCTGCTATCTAGTCAGAGGGCCTCTCTTTGCTGAACCTATATTCATACTGCGTACGTGTTTTCCTCTTACCTAACCGTTATTATATGTGGGGGGCTACTATCACTTTTGGGGTTTCCCTGGAGGCAAGTCAGGTCTGTGTATTCCTCTACTAGGGGGAGCTAGATCTCCGGCTGGTGCGAGACGTCTAGGAATTAAAACGTAGGCACGCCCCCCGGCTACTGTTATTTGTGTGTTAGGTTCAGCATCGCGGTCATCTGAGTTACCATCTTCCTAGAGCTAGTCCGTTTTTGCCTAAGTCCCTGCCATTGGGAATCATGACAGTATTGCCGGCCAAAATGTATTAAAGGTATTGGCTGAAGAAAGAGAGAAAAAAGAAGTTTCTGATACTTTTTTTTTTTTTTTTTTTTTTAACTCAGAAGTTCTGTCTAGCCATAATTTCAATCTGCTGTTTTTTTGTTTTTTTTTCTCTCCTCTTAATCCCTGAATGGCTCTGATCTCAGCTGTTGAGAAATGGATATCCAGAGTTTAGCTTCAAACCTGAATACTCTTGCCTCTAAGGTTCAAAATATCCAAGACTTTGTTATACATGCTCCTATGTCTGAACCCAAGATTCCTATACCTGAGTTTTTTTCTGGAGATAGATCTCGTTTTTTGAATTTTAAGCACAATTGTAAATTATATCTTTCTCTGAGATCTCGCTCCGCTGGAGACCCCGCTCAGCAGGTTAAAATTGTTATTTCCTTGTTACGGGGTGACCCCCAGAATTGGGCATTTGCATTGGCACCAGGGGATCCTGCGCTGCTCAATGTGGATGCGTTTTTTCTGGCACTGGGGTTGCTCTATGAGGAACCTAATTTGGAGATTCAGGCTGAAAAAGCCTTGATGGCCCTCTCTCAGGGGCATGATGAAGCTGAAATATATTGTCAAAAATTTCGAAAATGGTCTGTGCTTACTCAGTGGAATGAGTGCGCCCTGGCGGCAAATTTCAGAGAAGGTCTCTCTGACGCCGTTAAAGATGTCATGGTGGGGTTTCCTACGCCTACAGGTCTGAATGAATCCATGACTATGGCTATTCAGATTGATCGGCGTTTACGGGAGAGCAAACCTGTGCACCATTTGGCGGTGTCTTCTGAGCAGGCACTGGAGAATATGCAATGTGATAGAATTCTGTCCAGAAATGAACGGCAGAATTATAGACGTAAAAATGGATTGTGCTTCTACTGTGGTGATTCTGCTCATGTTATATCAGCATGCTCTAAACGCACAAAAAAGGGTGATAAGTCGTTTGCAATTGGCACTTTACAGTCTAAGTTTATTTTGTCTGTAACTTTGATTTGTTCATTATCATCTATTACCGTGGATGCCTATGTGGATTCTGGCGCTTTCTTGAGTCTTATGGATTGGTCCTTTGCCAGACGCTGTGGGTTTAGCCTAGAGCCTTTGGAAGTTCCTATCCCTCTGAAGGGTATCGACTCCACACCATTGGCTAGGAATAAACCACAATACTGGACACAAGTGACTATGTGTATGACTCCTGACCATCGGGAGGTGATTCGCTTCCTTGTGTTGCATAATTTGCATGATGTCTTAGTGCTTGGATTGCCATGGTTGCAAACTCATAATCCAGCCCTTGACTGGAAAACAATGTCTGTGTTAAGCTGGGGATGTCAGGGGGCTCATGGGGAAGTACCTTTGGTTTCCATTGCTTCATCTACTCCCTCTGAAGTTCCGGCTTTTTTGTCTGACTATTGTGATGTTTTTGAGGAGCCTAAACTTAGTTCTCTCCCCCCTCACAGGGATTGCGATTGTGCTATAGACTTAATTCCTGGCAGCAAGTTTCCTAAGGGTCGTTTGTTCAATCTGTCTGTGCCTGAGCATGCTGCTATGCGAGAGTATATTAAGGAGTCCTTGGAAAAGGGACATATCCGTCCATCCTCATCTCCTTTAGGAGCAGGTTTTTTTTTCGTGGGTAAAAAAGATGGCTCCCTGAGGCCCTGTATTGATTATCGCCTGTTGAATAAGATTACAGTCAAATACCAGTATCCTTTGCCACTATTGACTGATTTATTTGCTCGTATTAAAGGGGCAAAGTGGTTCTCTAAGATTGATCTTCGGGGTGCGTATAATTTGGTGCGGATTAAGCAGGGAGATGAGTGGAAAACTGCATTTAATACGCCCGAGGGCCATTTTGAGTATTTGGTAATGCCTTTTGGTCTTTCTAATGCCCCTTCAGTCTTTCAGTCCTTTATGCACGATATTTTCCGTGAATATCTGGATAAATTTATGATTGTGTATTTGGATGATATTTTGATTTTTTCTGATGACTGGGAGTCGCATGTTCAACAGGTTAGGAGGGTTTTTCAGGTTTTGCGGGCCAATTCTTTGTTTGTAAAGGGTTCGAAGTGTATTTTTGGGGTTCAGAAGATCTCTTTTTTGGGGTACATTTTTTCCCCTTCTTCTATTGAGATGGATCCTGTCAAGGTTCGGGCCATTTGTGATTGGACGCAGCCTACTTCCCTAAAGAGTCTTCAGAAATTCTTGGGCTTTGCTAATTTCTATCGTCGATTTATAACTGGGTTTTCAAGTGTTGCTAAGCCTCTGACTGATTTGACTAAGAAGGGTGCTGATGTTGCCAATTGGTCCTCTGCGGCTGTGGAGGCCTTTCGGGAGCTTAAGCGCCGTTTTTCTTCTGCCCCTGTGTTGCGCCAGCCTGATGTTTCGCTCCCTTTTCAGGTCGAGGTTGATGCTTCCGAGATTGGAGCGGGGGCGGTTTTGTCGCAGAGAAGTCCCGATTGCTCAGTGATGAGACCATGTGCATTCTTCTCTCAAAAGTTTTCGCCCGCCGAGCGAAATTATGATGTCGGTAATCGGGAGCTCTTGGCTATGAAGTGGGCATTTGAGGAGTGGCGTCATTGGCTTGAGGGTGCTAGACATCAGGTTGTGGTCTTGACTGATCACAAGAATCTGATTTACCTTGAGTCTGCCAGGCGTCTGAATCCTAGACAGGCGCGCTGGTCGCTGTTTTTCTCCCGGTTTAATTTTGTGGTTTCATACTTGCCGGGTTCGAAAAATGTGAAGGCAGATGCCCTTTCTAGGAGTTTTGAGCCTGACTCCTCTGGTGATTCTGAGCCTACGGGTATCCTTAAGGATGGGGTGATTTTGTCTGCTGTCTCCCCAGACTTGCGACGTGCTTTGCAGGAGTTTCAGACTGATAAGCCTGATCGTTGTCCGCCTGGGAGACTGTTTGTTCCAGATGAGTGGACCAGTAGAGTCATCTCGGAGGTTCATTCTTCTGTGTTGGCAGGCCACCCTGGAATCTTTGGTACCAGAGATTTGGTGGCCAGGTCCTTCTGGTGGCCTTCCCTGTCTCGGGATGTGCGTACTTTTGTGCAGTCTTGTGATGTTTGTGCTCGGGCCAAGCCTTGCTGCTCTCGGGCTAGTGGATTGTTGTTGTCCTTGCCTATTCCGAAGAGGCCGTGGACGCACATCTCTATGGACTTTATCTCGGACCTCCCGGTTTCTCAGAAAATGTCCGTCATTTGGGTGGTGTGTGACCATTTTTCTAAGATGGTTCATTTGGTACCCTTGCCCAAATTGCCTTCTTCATCGGAGTTGGTTCCTTTGTTTTTTCAAAATGTGGTTCGTTTACATGGTATCCCGGAAAACATCGTTTCTGACAGGGGATCTCAATTTGTGTCTAGGTTCTGGCGAGCGTTCTGTGCCAGGATGGGCATTGATTTATCTTTCTCGTCTGCTTTCCATCCTCAGACTAATGGCCAGACGGAGCGAACTAATCAGACCTTGGAGACTTATTTGAGGTGTTTTGTGTCTGCTGATCAGGATGATTGGGTCGCCTTTGTGCCGTTGGCAGAGTTTGCCCTTAATAATCGGGCCAGTTCTGCCACTCTGGTTTCTCCTTTCTTTTGCAATTCAGGGTTTCACCCTCGTTTTTCATCTGGTCAGGTGGAATCTTCGGATTGCCCTGGAGTGGACACTGTGGTGGATAGACTGCACCGGATTTGGAGTCATGTGGTGGACAATTTGAAGTTGTCTCAGGAGAAGACTCAGCAGTTTGCTAATCGTCATCGTCGTGTGGGTCATCGTCTTCGTGTTGGGGACTTGGTGTGGTTATCTTCTCGTTTTGTCCCTATGAAGGTCTCTTCTCCTAAGTTTAAACCCCGGTTCATAGGTCCTTATAAGATTTTGGAGATTCTTAATCCTGTATCTTTTCGTTTGGACCTACCAGCATCTTTCGCCATTCATAATGTCTTCCATCGGTCGTTGTTGCGGAGGTACGAGGTACCGGTTGTTCCTTCTGTTGAACCTCCTGCTCCTGTGCTGGTGGAGGGTGAATTGGAGTATGTTGTGGAAAAGATTTTGGACTCTCGCGTTTCCAGACGGAGACTTCAATATTTGGTTAAATGGAAGGGATACGGGCAGGAAGATAATTCTTGGGTGACTGCCTCTGATGTTCATGCCTCTGATTTGGTTTGCGCCTTTCATAGGGCGCATCCAGATCGCCCTGGTGGTTCTCATGAGGGTTCGGTGCCCCCTCCTTAAGGGGGGGGGTACTGTTGTGAATTCTGTTTTTGGCTCCCTCTGGTGGCTACTGGTGGTACTGGCTTACTTTTGTCTTTTGTTTCCAGTGCACCTGTTCCCATCAGGGTTTGGGAGTTTCCTATTTAGTTTGGCTTCTCAGTCATTCTAGTGCCGGCAATCAATGTTATCAGAGCACCTCTGTTGCTTGCTACCTGCTCCAAGTCTGCAATTCAGCTAAGTTGGATCTTTTGTATTTTTGTGTTTGTTTTATCCAGCACGCATTTATACACTCTTGCTGCTGGAAGCTCTAGTGATCTGAAATTACTACTCCGGTGTCATGAGTTGATATCGGAGTTAAAGTAATTTCAGGATGGCTGATTAGGGTTTTGAGGTGACCGCGAAGTCCTCTTTTGTATCTTCTGCTATCTAGTCAGAGGGCCTCTCTTTGCTGAACCTATATTCATACTGCGTACGTGTTTTCCTCTTACCTAACCGTTATTATATGTGGGGGGCTACTATCACTTTTGGGGTTTCCCTGGAGGCAAGTCAGGTCTGTGTATTCCTCTACTAGGGGGAGCTAGATCTCCGGCTGGTGCGAGACGTCTAGGAATAAAAACGTAGGCACGCCCCCCGGCTACTGTTATTTGTGTGTTAGGTTCAGCATCGCGGTCATCTGAGTTACCATCTTCCTAGAGCTAGTCCGTTTTTGCCTAAGTCCCTGCCATTGGGAATCATGACAGTGTAGAAGAAAAGGAAAACATGGGGGGGTGCTCTGGAAGCAGTGTTTTAGGTAACTGTGTTATTTTATGCAGAGATGAGTCCTGGCTGGAGAAATGATGGCGGTCTGCGCTGCATGAAAAAGAAAAGCAAAGATGAAGGACATCAGCTAGAGACATCACTGATGAGTCTGTACACTATACACTGTACACTATATACAGAGTTCCTGTGTATAATGTCACTGGTGATCGCTGTATTACCTGTACATTATACACTATATACAGAGCTCCTGTGTATATTGTCACTGGTGATCACTGCATTACCTGTACACGGACACTCTATACAGAGCTCCTGTGTGTAATGTCACTGGTGATCACTGTATTACCTGTATACTATATACAGAGCTCCTGTGTATAGCGGTACTGGTGATCACTGTATTATCTGTACACTGACACTATATACAGAGCTTCTGTGTATAATGTCACTGGTGATCACTGTATTATCTGTTCACTGACATTATATACAGAGCTCCTGTGTAGAATGGCATTAGTATTTTATTTTGTTTATTAATGATCAGTATTGCAGTATTTGGTCACTATGTGGTGATAATATATGATCTGGTTATGGTGTGGCAGTACTTGTTCTGTGTATGTGGTATTAGTTGGTCACTATGTCATGGTAATATGTGCATGTAGGATAGCTGCGGAGACACCATCACGTGTTTCTCAACGCAAGCAGTGAATAGCCAGACCTTTCCCCGGGAAGGAACAACCACGGGAAGGGCAGCATCCAATAAAGGAAAACATCCAATACAGGAAAACCACCTATGCCAAGCATGGTATCCATCCACAGACAGCTGTTTCGGGGTGTTTGCCCCTCATCAGTGTGGAGTAGGAATCTGGCTATTAGGAGCAGTGCCTAGTAAAAGGCTGTAAAGGCACAGCATGTTACTACGATAGCCTCCACTCCATGTGGTGTCTAGGACCTCATCATCCAAAGCATCATCTTCGACCCACTCCTCACCCCTGCCTTCCTTGCCGGTCTGCACACTGCAGAAAGATGCTGCACTTGGCAACTGTGTTTCAGCATTCTCTGAGATGTGCTGCTGTGGTCCACTGATCGTGTGCACTAGCCCTCCAGATACGCATCCTGCAACCTAACAAGTGGTTGGCCATCAGTGCACTTAGTCTCTTCCATTTCTGGGGCTGAGCCAGGTGGATGGGCCACGGAAACCAAGTCAGTGGACTCATCAAAAAGCAGAAGAGACTTCCGCATGACTTGGGGCTAAAACTGCTTAGCTGATTTGATGTGGAAGCTAGATGACCATGGTCCTCAGGTGCCAACTCTGCATTTTCTGCAGGGGACCGGTGAAAGATAATGAGATAATGGAAAGGAACTACAGGACCTCTCAGCAATCCAACCTAAAGCCGCCTTAACATATTCTTGCCTCATCATTCGTGTAGCTGTGCTTGGGTCTATGAAATGATGCAGAATGTCCTGTCACCTGCATACACCAGAGAAAGGAGTTTCTTTTGGGCATGTAGCAGGCACAGAATGACCACGTCCTCTCCCTGCAGCTACTACACAAATATCAACAGCAGCAGCTACACCAGCACCACCACGGCCAGGTCATGTCCCCTGTTTGAGATTTTGTTCATTTTTTGAGCTGGATTTAGGCACACTACTCTCACAGACATGGGTACAGAGTAGAACAATTTGCTTTCATTCACACTACTCCCACAGGCATGGGTACAGAGTAGAACAATTTGTTTTTACGCACAGTTCTCCCACAGACACGAATGCAGAATAGAAAAAAATTGTTTTAGTCACATTACTCCCACAGACAGGGGTGCAGAGTAGAACAATTTGAATTTGTTTTTACTCACACTACTCCCACAGACACTATTGTACAATAGAACAATTTATTTTTACGCATACTACTCCCACAGACATGGATGCAGAGTAGGACAATTTGCTTCTAGGCACACTAATCCCACAGACACAGGTGCAGTGTAGAACAATTTGTTTTTAGGTACAGTACTCCCCCAGACATGAGTGCAGACTGGAATAAAATGGGTATAATCACACTAATCCCACAGACAAGGGTGCACATTTTAAAAAGTTGGTTTTAGGCACACTATATGGGTGCAGAGTAGAACAATTTGTTTTATCGGTCGTCCATGACAGCACTACGGAGAGAGGGGATCCGCCCTTCAGGAACAGGAAACCTACAGATACATAAGGGCGGCACCTCTCCCACGCATCAGTTGGTTTCCTGTTCCTGGAGAACAGGATTCCCTGCAGATACGACTTCGTTCACCTATCAATACCCAGGCCGGCTGTCCGACCCAGGTAGCGAGGGGGTCTCCTACCTCGGGCAGTGCGGGTCCCTGGAAGCGCCACGGTGGGTCCGGGTAGGGCTCCACGACAGTGAGCGGTGCAGTGTGGAGCGACGTCCGGAGGAGGTCCATCCCCAGTGGTCAGCGAGGTGAGTATGTCCCCCCCCGGGGTCCGCTCACCCCCCTGGGCCTCGGTCTTCCCCACTCTGATCCCCGTTGGTGCGGTGCGGCGTCCTGTGTGCTCCTTTCGATTCGGGACCGGAGCTGGGGGTCGGACGCCGGCCTCTGCCGCGGTCACCACTGGGCTGCGGCCGCGGAAGCGGCGGTAGTGTAGCGGGGGGGCGGCTGGGTGGTCCGGCGGCACCGTTCCCCGGCTTCCGGGCGCGTTCCTGAGCGATCTGCCCGAAACCGGAAGTGACACACAGGGGGCGGGGCCAGGACCGGAAGTCAAAAACCGGCCGGTTTTTTTCTAAAAATGCCGCTGTCCTGCATGCGGCGGGGGCGCGGGGGGGGGCGTTTGGGTGCAGGGGGGGTGGAGCAGTGACCTGCAAGTCGGGGGGGTGGATTTGGCCACACACCTGCACTGATTCCGGATCCGGGGGAAGGGCTATTTATAGCCAAACAGAATGCTGCAGCACTGCTTGTGAGCCCATCTGCAGCTATGGATGAGCCAGAAGCTGCCGTCGGTCTGCTGGAGCAGGAGCAGGACGGATCCTTGGAGAAGTCCCATGCGAACCCCCAGCTGAAGACCCGCGGATGCAGTAACCAGACCAGTCGCAGATCTAAACAGAAGGATCTGGACCGACCCCCCAGTAATCCGGTACCTACCGCTACTGCCTGGGTAAGAGATCTTCGTGAATGTACCCTGATGCAGTCTTTTCCTATGTTTATTTCCGTAGGGGAAAAAAAGCGCTGGTAAATCAAAAAACAAGGAGTGCGCGCTATGCGCTTGCCCTTTGCCAGACGCCTACCCTAAGAGACTTTGTCAGTCGTGTGTACGGCAGACGGTAGGAAATAAATTGATGGGAACACTGATAGCGGTAGCACCAGATAAATTACATAGCCTTTTTCTCCGCTCCCATAGGTGGCGGAAGAGTCTCCTGATTTCACATCAAGCCTTAGGGAGATTATCAGGAAGGAGGTGAAGGATTCCCTGAAATCCCTGTCCCAGGGGGAGTCTTCCAAAAGAAGAAGGGAGCCTAGCGCCTCAGATTCGGATTCGTCCGCTGGCCCTAGTAGGGAGAATGAGTCAGACGCCTCTGTCTCCTCAGCGTCCTCTTCGGAAGAGGAGTCTAACTGGTTCTGTTTCCCATTGGACCAAATGGACAAACTTATTAAATCAGTTAGATCCACCATGGGTGTGGCTGATGAAAGGCCAGAACTCTCAGCACAGGACCTAATGTTTGGCGGTTTAGACCCTAAAAAACGTAGGTCTTTTCCGCTCAATGACAAGGTCCAGAACCTCATCAAAAGGGAATGGAAAAAACCGGAGAAGAAAGGCTCTTTTCCACCTGCCTTTAAACGCAGATATCCCTTTGAGGACCCCATGGTGAATACATGGGATAAGGCGCCGAAATTGGACGCAGCGGTGTCTAAGGCGTCTAAAAAATCATCTATCCCCTTCGACGACATGGCTTCCCTAAAGGACCCTCTCGATAAGAAGGCTGACTCATTCCTTAAAGGGACATGGGAGATGTCGGCGGGTGCCCTGAGACCTGCTGTAGCCGCAACATGTGCAGCCAGATCGATGATGGTCTGGCTGGATCAGCTAGGGTCTAAGTTGGAAGGCGGTGTTTCCAGAGATTCTTTGTTGAAATTCCTGCCAACAATTCAGAATGCCGCTGCCTTTCTCGCGGACGCATCTGCGGATTCGGCAAGAATGGCGGCTAGGGCGGCCGGACTATCAAACGCAGCACGCAGGGCCCTATGGCTGAAATGTTGGCCGGGTGACCTTCAATCCAGATCCCGTCTGTGCTCTATCCCATGCGAAGGGGAATACCTGTTTGGTCCAGTCCTAGACGAACTGCTGGAGAAAGCTGGAGACGAGAAGAAAAAGTTTCCCAATCTACCAACTACCTCTTACAGGCGTCCCTTCGCAGGGAAGAGATTCTTTCGGAGGAGACCAGCCAGAGACCAGAGCAGAAGGGATGAGAAAAAGAAGAAAGGTACTGGATTTATGTTTGGAGGTGGAGGACGTCAGGAGCCATCCCGTGAGGTCAAAAAACCACCCCAATGACTAGTCGCCCCGGTGGGAGGTAGACTATCTGCCTTCTACCCGGCCTGGTCCAAAATCTCCAGTAGTGATTGGATTTTGGGGTTAATAGCTACGGGTCTGCGGCTAGAGTTCTCTTCTCTCCCTCAGAACTTCTTCAGAATTACCCCACTCAGGTCCTCTCCAGCAGAACAGGCGGCCCTGGAAGCAGAAGTTCACGACCTGCTCAATAAGAATGTCCTGTCAGAGGTTCCGGAAGGAGAACAGGGTAGAGGATTCTACTCTCCTCTATTCCTAATAAGTAAACCTGATGGCTCCTTCAGAACAATTATTAACCTTAGGGCTCTTAATAATTTCCTGACCGTCCAATCATTTAAGATGGAAACTATTAACACCGCAATAAAGCTGCTGTTTAAAAACTGCTTTATGGTAGTATTGGATTTGAAGGACGCCTATTACCATATCCCTATTTATGCAGGTCACCAACGATACCTGAGGGTGGCGGTAAGGTTGGATGGGGTAATCAGACACTTCCAGTATAGGGCCCTCCCCTTTGGTATATCGGTCGCCCCTCGAGTGTTTACCAAAGTTATGGCGGAAGTTATGGCACACCTGCATGAGTCCAACATTATAATAATCCCCTACCTGGACGATCTCCTTATCGTAGGTAAAACGGCGGATCACTGTCTGGAACAGTTACATAAAGTGATGTCTGCTCTGGAGCGTCTGGGGTGGATGCTAAATGTCAAAAAATCACGCTTACAGCCCATGACGGTGCAGCGATTTTTAGGCCTGACCCTGGATTCCCAGGTTCAGGAATGCCGTTTGCCTCAAGAGAAAATTGATCGCCTGCACCTTCAGGTGCTGAATGCCTCTAAAAACCCCACCATGTCCCTTAGAAGAGCCATGTCTCTGTTGGGCTCTCTCTCGTCCTGTATTCCAGCGGTCCGATGGGCCCAGTATCATACGAGGATACTTCAGGGCGAGGTGCTGTTACAACAAAAAAGGTTGGGGGGATGTCTGGAGAGCCTGATGACCCTATCCCAAGACGCTATTATATCCCTCGGATGGTGGCTAGTCCAAGAGAACCTGTCCACAGGGGTCCCCTGGGAATATAATGTAACTCGTATAGTCACCTCGGACGCTAGCCCTTCTGGATGGGGGGCTCACATGGGGGATACATTGATCCAGGGGCTTTGGGATCGGGATCAGATAGAAATGTCTTCCAACCTAAAGGAGTTAACGGCTGTGGAACAGGCAGTTAAATCACTCCTTGTCTATCTACAGGGCCACCACGTGCGGGTATTCTCGGACAATCGGGTCGCCATGGCATACATAAATCACCAAGGCGGGACTCGTTCCAAATCCCTAATGTGCGTAGCAGATCGTCTATTCCATCTAGCAGAGCAACATCTTCTCTCATTGACGGCTCTTCACATAAGAGGGGCAGAAAACACTACAGCGGATTTCTTAAGCCGCAACACATTGAGGCAGGGGGAGTGGTCCCTGAACGACTCCATCTTCAACCTCATCGTGGAAAGATGGGGTCAACCAGAGGTAGACCTGTTTGCCACAAAAGAAAACAGGAAAGTGGCACAATTCTGCTCTCTCAACCCCAGAGAAAATCCTCTGTCAGTAGACGCCCTCCTCATAGACTGGAACTTCAGGCTAGCCTACGCCTTTCCTCCCCTGTCTCTACTTCCTCTGGTGGTGAGGAAAATCAGGAAGGACAAAGCCACAGTGATAATAATTGCCCCCTTCTGGCCCAGAAGGACGTGGTTTCCATGCCTGAGGGCTATGTCGATATCCGACCCATGGGTCTTGCCAGACATCCCGGATCTCCTGTCCCAGGGCCCAGTCTACCATCCTCGGGCGGTTGGCCTTCATCTGACGGCGTGGATTTTGAGCGGGCGCTGTTAAAGGATAGGGGGTTCTCTCCGGGCCTCATTAACACTCTGCTGAAGAGCAGAAAAATAATCACCACAAAGATTTATGTTAGGATCTGGAAGAGGTTCCTTCAAAACTCGGGGGTAATAGCTGGTCAGTCAATACCAATAGACCAGATTTTAGAATTCTTACAGAAAGGGTTAGATATGGGGTTATCCCCAAATACACTTAAAGTGCAGGTATCAGCCTTAGGGGCCCTCTTTGGCTGCAACATTGCTGAGAATCACTGGGTCAGCAGATTCATCAGAGCGACAAAACGGTCCAGGCCAATGGTGAAGAATAGGGTCATGCCATGGGACCTGAACCTAGTCCTCTCAGCCATGACAGAGGCCCCATTTGAGCCAATTGCATCAGCCTCTATTAAAAATTTATCACTTAAAGTAGCCTTCCTGGTGGCCCTAACATCGGCGCGTAGGATAGGCGACATCCAAGCATTATCCAGGGTTCCCCCTTACATGCAGCTTAGGGATGATAGAGTGATACTATCCCCTGATCCAGCATATCTTCCTAAAGTAGTGTCCAGGTTCCACAGAACACAGGAAATAGTTCTTCCATCCTTCCTCCCCAATCCTACTAACGATAAGGAAAGGAAGCTACACACTTTAGATGTAAAAAGATGTATCCTGGAATATCTGGCAGTAACCGATCCCTGGAAGATAGATAACGCCCTATTCGTGTCCTATCAGGGTAGTAGGAAGGGTCACAGGGCATCAAAATCTACTTTAGCTAGATGGATCAGGGAGGCTATCTCGCTGGCATACATCTCAAAGGGCAAGCCGGCGCCTGAAGGTCTGAAAGCGCATTCCACTAGAGCTATGGCGGCTTCGTGGGCTGAAAGATTGGAGGTGTCGATCGACCAAATTTGTAAGGCTGCTACTTGGTCTTCTCCACACACATTCTATAACCATTATAGATTGAACTTGGGTGCCTCTTCTGACCTTTCGTTTGGTGTAAGGGTGCTGCAAGCTGTAGTCCCTCCCTAATTAGTTACTCTCTGTAATTCTCTCCGTAGTGCTGTCATGGACGACCGATAAAGTCTTAGTTACTCACCGGTTAACGGTGTTTTTCGGAGTCCATGACAGCACCTGTACATACCCTCCCGTCTTCTTAAGTTCTGGGTGTACACCTCTTCCTTTATTTATATAATTCACGGGTAGTGAATAGTTAGTTATTGTATCATTGTTTATTATGTATGCTATTAACCTTGGTGGTCCTCTTGTGCTCTGTAAACCAACTGATGCGTGGGAGAGGTGCCGCCCTTATGTATCTGTAGGTTTCCTGTTCCTGAAGGGCGGATCCCCTCTCTCCGTAGTGCTGTCATGGACTCCGAAAAACACCGTTAACCGGTGAGTAACTAAGACTTTTACAAATACTGCTCCCACAGACACAGGTGCAAAGTAGAACAATATGTTATTATACACACTAATCCCACAGACATGGATGCAGAGTAGAATAATTTGTTTTTACGCACACAACTCCTACAATAATGGATGCAGAGTACAACAGTTTGTTTTTGCGCAAACTACTCCCACAAACACCTGTGCAGAGTAGAAAAAATTGGCTGTAGGAACGCTACTCCATCAGACACAGGTGCAGAGTACAAAAAATTAGCTGTAACCACACTACTCCCACAGACACAGATACAGAGTACATATAGAAAGACTTTTTGGAAACCCGGGCACACACATAACATAATACTATCCCTCACTCCAGCTGTGTCCTGTACCTATGCTACGAGGAGCAGAATGGCAGTGGCACACGTGATCCTGCATTTATACAGGCTGGTTCACGTGGCGTGCTTGCCAATTACAGCCATGCCGATACTTGACAAGGCTGTAATGGCTCCGGAAGTGCCCACAGCCTAAAGGCTTGTTAATTGGCTGCACTGCAGCCTTTTAGCAAACTTTGTTTGGCATCCAAACCCAAGCAGTAAACTGGTTTTGCAGTAAAAAGTCCGTGTTCAGGGTTCGGTACCGGACACTAGGTGTCCGGTACAAACCTCGAGCTTTATAGTTCAGGTTCACTCATCCCTGTCTATGGCATCATGTCATTAAAAACCGACTAGGGGAATGCTTCTAAGCGCTATGTAGAAGCAGGAAGTACATTTTCACTGTATTAGTGATAAATCGCTGCAAAAGTCCCTGGCAAGTGGAAGGAGGGAGCAGATGGGTCTGGAGGCAGAGAGGGAAATGATAAATGCAGGCACAGGAGACATCCTGTTTCTACATAGAGCAGAGAAAAGAGAAGAATTATCTGGGTAGAAAGGCAAAATGAGCAATTGTAAGTGTGTCGCCCCAGGGTCCTGGTCGTCACAGTGACATTGCCTTCCTCATGGGGAGAGTGATGTTACACTTGGAAGCGATGAAGGATATCTCTTTATCAGGTAACCACAATGCACACAACATGTTCACACTCCAGCCCAGAAGGGGGAGCTCTAAGCCTGGATAAGGGTAAACTCCCCTATAAATACATTCTGATCTGAAGGGAAAGAGTCAGTTCAGTCAGAGAGTTAGTTCCTGTCAGAGAGACAGAGGAGAGAGCAGACCGACATAGAGTGTCAGAAGGTCTGAAGGGGCCCTGTAGTCTAAAGTACTACAGCCACTGGAGAAAGAGATACAGAAGGAAAGAACATTGTTCAGTGAGCGTGCAGGAGAGCAAAGCACAGGAGAGTGAGATCAGGGTAGGACAGCTGCGAATGAACTATCTCCCTCTGAAGCGCAGATCACCGGTAGCCAGAACACCGAGGTTGTAAGGGACTGCAAGTTACCTGTCTGCCCTAATACCCAGCAGGCACAGTGACACATAGAGCCCGGGTCATGATAGAGAACCTATAAAAAGGCCCAAGTCACCTGTCATACGGGTTTGTGTCCTATCCTATACGGGGGACAGACAGAAGAACTGTGAGGACCTTATCAGAAGCCATATGCAGTAAGGGACTACAACACCACCATGCTAGAGGAAGGCTTTCATCTCCACCTGGTAAAGGGGAACTCTGAATTCGCTTCCAAGCCGGCCGGACCCTGCCTGTACCTGTGATCTGGTGCCCTGGACTGTGGTTGCCTAAAGTCTTCAGTAAACCAGGTAAAGAGACTGCAAACGTGTGTCCTCATTCTTTACTGCGCCATTCACCATCTTCCATCTACACACCTGGAGCCCTGGTGATATACTTCACCTGTGGGAAGTTATACCATCTAGCTGCCATAACATCACCCCAGAGGACCCCTTAAATCAGTGTCAGTCCCCACTGACCGAATACCACAGGTGGCGTCACGAGCATAAACTTTATTCAATACCCCTTTTACATGGGCGCCCAGGGCCATGGACCGGGTCGCCACCGTGACATCCTGTGAACACCGGACCCGGTACCTGGTGGGCGACTCTTCTTGGCATCACGAACAGGATGGACTGACCCAGCAAATCGGGTCGTGTGCACCTAAAAGACTGTGTTGTGCTGAGAGACTGTGCATTGTGAATTGCCGCCAAAACTGCCACCATTAAAGCACCACGAGGAGCGAGAGGGAAGTAGGGACATACATTGGTGGGCGGAGCCAGCCGAAAAGAGCACGAAGAAGGAAACGGGTGCCACGCTGCCAAAGAAACAGCGAAAAGTGAGGACGCCATGCAGCAGGGTCGGAAGTGAAGACGCCGTGCAGAGGCCCTGGACAGAGGGCCGGGAGAAGCGCCCAACTGCATGCAAAGGAACTGCTGCAGACCACTGACAAGAGGAATCGCTACAGGCTTCAGAGAAGAGGCGCCGGCCCCAATAAGGTTAGCAAGGGGGAGAAGCTATGTCAGACCAGGGGGGAGAAATGGCGGCGGACGCAGCCGCAGCCCCTGTGATACCCCAAGACCCCGTGGGGGATGCAGCCGCTGGCCTCATGGCACCCCCGGGCCCCGCCATAGGCACACCTGCAGGTCCCATATTGCCACCAGGCACCACAGCTTCTACCCGCAGGCCGGACCCCGCGGCAGCTACCATGCCCATCATGCCACTGTCGATGCCCTATATTCCTGAAGCAGCCTGGCTTCCACAATATTCCGGGGAGTCCCATACATTAAGTGACTTTAAGGAAAGACTCTGCAGCCTATTTGAGGTATATCCCCTGACCGAGCATCAAAAGGTCAGCATCTTAATTGGACAATTGATAGTTACAGCCCTAAGAGAAGTGAAATCCTGGCCAAATATGGAAAAAGGAACTGTGCAGCAGATATTTGCTAAACTTAAAACCACCTTTGACACCCGCACCGCTGCAGAAATCAAAATGAAGTTTTTTGGGTGCAAGCAGAGAGCACATGATAACATACAGGACTATGCCCGTAATCTCCAGGAGGCACTGCGAGCTGTCAGACAGGTTGACCCTAACAGCATGCAGGATGGAGACAAGCTCTTAAAGGAACAGTTCATTAAGGGTCTCCTAGCCAGCACCCACAGAACACAGCTGCACATCCTGGCCCTGCAAAACCCTGACCTGGACTTTGAAGCAATTTAAGGGCAGGGCCATCCGGGTGCTGCATGAACCTCAGCCCAACCGCACAGTGCCCCCTAGGCATCTAGCCCTCATGTACCCCCAGGAGGTGGAACCCTGCCATCAGGTCCCAGTTGAGGCCGATGCACAGATCCTGGATGATGATCCCTCAGCAAGACTGCGCCTCCAGGTCCAGGAACTGACTAAAAGCGTAGCTGCACTAGCTTAGACCATGCAGTCCCTGCAGGTATCTCCGAAGGAGAAGATCAAGCTGGCTTCCAGACCGGAGGATGTCCCCTGGCGACTACAGAAGAGGATCCTGCCGACCAGAGAAAGAGACGACAATCGCTATCATCAGGACGAATGACCCATCTGCCGCCACTGCGACCAGGCAGGACACATCGCAAGGTCATTTAAACTAGCGACCCCTGGGGCAGAGGGCCAACCCCCAGGAATAGGACGACCAGGCCAGGCCCATACAACTGGCGAGCCAAGTACGTCAGAGGATGACCAGTCCTCCCTATTGTGATCGACGGCATTCCGATGAACGCTTTATTGGACACTGGTTCTCAGGTGACAACTATGCCTTAGATTCTATATAAATGGTACTGGGCTGACACAGACATTATCCGTGGCCCAGATGATGATTTGACAATAGTATCCAGTAATGGTCAGCCGTTGCCACAGGTGGGGTACAAAGAGGTCACCATTAAGGTGGGGCAGGTAGAATTGAAGGCCCAAGGAATGGTGATTGTTGATATTGACCGACGTGAACGTAACCCCATGATGACCATTGGTACTAATGTCATACAAAAATTGTCTTGCAGAGGTAATTGTCTTATTACAACAGATGGCCGAAACTGTTGGTTCCAGTGAACAATGTGTCCTGCAGAAAGAAATCGGAGCTCTGGTGAAGAGACAGCAGGTAAAACTATCTGGTGGAGAGATTGGCCGTGCCACAGTGAGTGTTTCGATCCCCATCGCAATACCCCCCAGGAGTGAAATGTTAATATGGTATTGGGCAGCAATAGGCCTCAGAGGTAAAGACAACCAGGCCCTGGTAGAACCTGTGTATTCAGATAGTAGGCCCACAATCCTGACAGCCAGAGAGGTGGTTGAAGTCCGCAAGGGGAGGGTACCAGTACGTGTCCTCAACTGTGGAGAGAAAGAGGTCCACCTAACCAGATATGCCACACTTGCCAAACTGTTTACTGTTGATAATAATGTAATACAGGCAACAGAACCCTTGGTCCCGTCCAACCAGGCGGAGGACAATGGCTCTGCAGGACAAATGGAGGATTGGTGTCAGAAATTACACGTGGGCACTGACTCTACTCCATCACACCAAACACAAGGGGCTTACCGGGTGGTCCATGAGTATGAGAGGGTATTCAGCAAACCTCCACTAGATTTTGGGCAGGTAACAGGGATTCAACATCATATCCCCACGGGAGATCATCCGCCCATTAAGGAGAGATACCGACCTGTACCTCCAGCTCATTATCAGTGTGCCAAAGACATGTTATGAGAAATGAAGGAGGCTGGGGTAATCAGAGATAGTTGTAGCCCCTGGGTAGCTCCATTAGTCCTCGTCAGGAAAAAGGATGGCACAACAAGAATGTGTGTTGATTATAGGCAGATAAACCGCATTACACACAAAGATGCATACCCATTGCCCAGAATAAAAGAGTCATTAGCTGCTTCAAAATCTGCTAACTACTTCTCTACCTTGGATCTCACCATTGGGTACTGGCAGGTTCCCGTGGCTGAGGTAGATAAGGAAAAGACAGCCTTCACCACACCGATGAGTCTCTGTGAATTCAACTACATGCTGTTCGGACTGTGCAATGCACCAGGAATATTTCAGAGATTGATGGAGTGCTGTCTTGGGCACAAGAATTTCAATACCGTCTTGCTTTACCTGGACGATGTAATCATCTTCCCCAAGACTTATGAGGACCACCTGAAGCACCTGGCCGAGGTGTTCAAAGCTCTGTCCAACTTTGGCCAAAAGGTAAAATCATCCAAATGCCATCTGTTAAAGCCCAAAGTGCAGTACCTGGGCCATGTAGTGAGCACCAAAGGAATGGCACCAGACCCTGACAAGGTTACCGTGATCAAGAACTGGCCAAAGCCCAACAACCTCCATGAAGTCTGGCAGTTCCTCGGGTTGGTAGGCTACTACAGAAGATTCATCAAAGACTTTACCAAGATAGCCACACCATTACAAGACCTGTTAGTGGGCCAATCCAAGAAAACCAAGGGTAAGAACACCCCATTTGACTGGGACGACAGGCTGGAGAGATCCTTCACTCGATTGAAGTTGGCTCTCACAGAAGATGAGGTACTGGCTTACCCTGAATATGACCAACCGTTTGTACTGTACACGGACGCCAGCAATGTGGGACTGGAAGCTGTGTTGTCCCAGGTACAGAAAGGCAAAGAAAGGGTAATTGCCTATGCCAGCAGGAAACTTCGCCCCACCGAAAGGAACCCCGAGAACTAGAGTTCCTTTAAGCTGGAGTTCCTCACTATCGTCTGGGTGGGGACAGAGAGGTTCAAGCACTACCTGGTATCGGCAAGATTCACCATCTTCACGGACAACAATCCGCTGACACACCTGGAGACAGCAAAACTAGGTGCTTTGGAGCAGTGATGGATGGCTCGGTTGTCCAATTATAAGTTCACCATCAAGTACCATGCAGGGCACAAGAATGCAAATGCCGATGCATTGTCCGGGATGCCCAACTTGTCAGAGATGGGAGAAGATTCAGAAACACTCAAAGAGATAGAGTTACCAGCTTTCCATCGTCCTAGGGCGACTCAGCATTCCCATTATGTGAGGAGCAGGCGTAAGGACAAGCAAGAAACCACGCTGAACCCATTGCCTCATCATAGAGTGGCGGAGATGCAGGATAGTGACCCCACAGTCCATCTGGTCAAGGAGCTGCTGACGCAAACCAATTTGCGCCCTGTGTCAGAGGAGTATTGACCCACACACTCACGAGCTGGTCTGGCAGATAGTGGTCTCAAGACAAGATGTGCCAATGGTTCTGGAAGCATACCACAATGGAGCAGGACACTTCAGATGGAAGAAGTTAGAAATCCTACTTCGTGGAAGGTTCTACTGGTTTGGCATGACAAAAATGATCGAAAAGTGGTGCCGAGAGTGTGGCCCATGTAGCCTGCACAAAAAGGACTGTGACAGCCTGAGGGCTCCCCTACAGTGCATAGCCACCAAATAGCCACTTGAACTGGTGGTCTTAGACCACTTGAAGCTAACTCCAAGCCGGTCAGGCTATGTCTATGCTTTGACTATTGTGGACCATTACTCCAGATTCCTGGTAGTAGTACCTGTCAAGGACCAGACAGCAAAGACGGGAGTCAAAGCCTTCCAACAGCACTTCTGTAGACCACATGGATATCCTGAGAAGTTACTCACTGATCAAGTCGCAGCCTTCAAGCGGAAGTGTTTCAAGAATTCTGCAACCTGTACGGATGCAAAAAGATCAGAACCACACCATGCCATCCACAAACTAACGGAATGTGTGAAAAGATGAACCAAGTAGTGATTGACTTACTGAAAACCTAGCCTTTGCATGAAGGAAACTTATGGCCCGAAAAGTTACCAGACTTGGTAGATTTGTACAACCACATCCCAGTGAATTCCAGCAACTGCACTCCAGCATACCTGATGAGAGGAAGATCTAGGAAACTACCAATTGATCTAGACATGGGAGTCCTAACCCCAGAAAATACCGCACCTGATACAGATTGGGATACCGAGAGACAACAAAAGTACTGTCAAGTACAAGAGTGCGTCAAAAGAAGTCTATCACAGGAAATACAAAAACAAGAGAGAGACTATAACCAATGAACAAGTGCTAAAATGTGAAAAGAGAATGCACAAACTTGATGACCAGTGGGAAGCAGAACCATATACTATCCTACCTTCAAACTTCGACAACACAAAAGTATGCCTCATAAGTAGTGTTGAGCATTCCGATACTGTAAATATCGGGTATCGGCCGATATTCGCTGTATCGGAATTCCGATACCGAGTTCCGATATTTTTGTGATATCGGAAATCGGAATCGGAAGTTCCTATAAGTTCCCAGGCGTGTGCGGTGCGTATGGTTCCCAGGGTATGGAGGAGAGGAGACTCTCCTTCAGGCCCTGGGATCCATATTCATGTAAAAAATAAAGAATAAAAATAAAAAATATGGATATACTCACCCCTCCGACGGACCCGGACCTCAGCCGTGCAACCTGCAACCTCCGTTGCTAAGAATGCAGTGAGTGTAGGACCTGCGATGACATCGCGGCTTGTGATTGGTCGCATGAGCGGTCACATGAGCGGTCACGCGGCCAATCACAAGCCGCGACGTCATCGAAGGTCCTTCACTCTGCATTCTTAGGAACGGAGGCAGACGCTTGCAGCGGTGACAGCCAGGGGCCGTCCGAGGGTGAGTATATCCATATTTTTTATTTTTATTCTTTATTTTTTACATGAATATGGATCCCAGGGCCTGAAGGAGAGTTTCCCCTCCTTCAGACCCTGGGAACCATCCAGGATCACTTCCGATATTTGTGTCCCATTGACTTGTATTGGTATCGGTATCGACGATATCCGATATTTTTTGGATATCGGCCGATACAATCCGATACCGATACTTTCAAATATCGGAAGGTATCGCTCAACACTACTCATAAGCAAAGATGGAGGAGAAACATCAACTGCAGTATCCAGAGATCATCTCAAAGTATGCCCTGACAAACTGTGGAACAAAGGAAGAAAGAAACAAAGAAAATCCAGGAACTACTCAACCCGTGGTAGAAGAAGAAAAGAGAATTCACACCGTTCTTGGAGGTTTTCCCCAGTCTTGGAGTCAAGTACATCAGGCCATAGTGATACCTGTCTTGACTTTTCCCCAAATGGAAATACCAGAACAAAATGTGATTCCAGACCATCCTGAACCAGAAGAGACTTTACACTAGCAGGTTCAAGCAGCAAATGTCACCCCAGCAGTGGAACCAGAGAACCCACCCTCTGCTATTGGTGAATCTGTCAGACCTATGGTGAATCTAAGAAGATGCAGACGCTTGCCCAATTTGCCAGTACAATGCAGGCCTACAAGTAGTACACACACTAGTGGTTCCACTACAGTAATAGCAGACACGTTAGCCCAGAAACTGCGTAGGTCTACCCGTAGTACCAAAGGTCAAATCCCAGCCAGGTACAGGGATTAAAAATGTCAATAATTGCTGTTACCTGTTTGAATTGCTTGCTTACATTTGTTACAGTTTTAAAATGGACAATAGGGTAATAGACAGTGAATTACCCAAAAACTGTTTTTGTACATAGTTGGCACCCTCAATGTGCACCCTGGTTCTGCCCACTTTGTCAGAGTGGGTAGGGCCTTGTTTGCTCGTTTCTTCACAGAACCAAAGCAAAACCGTCTGGAGAGGCGAACCCTGGGTCTGGATACGCCTTGTAGCTCGCCCAAGACCTACGTTGGGGGTTATGACAGGTCCCTCACATCGGCACTTTCATTTATAAACAAGGACACCCTGGTATAAGACCAGATGTACATTTATAAACTTGTTTTTGCAACGTTCAAAGACAAAAGTACCTCCCATAAAGGGAAGCCAAAGTTTATAATTGTTCAAATGTTATTCAAAATGTTTGCATTATTTAACCTGTAACTTATTTTCTTTTCCCAGTCTGGGAATACTGGATTTAATGTGGGGAGAGTGATGCCTCAGGGTCCTAGTCATCACAGTGACATTGCCTTCCTCATGGGGAGAGTGATGTTACGCTTGGAAGCGATGAAGGATATCTCTTTACAGTTAGTCCTCGGTTTACGACGGTCTCGGGTTACGTCGCTTCGTGTTTACGATGCTTTATACGACGCCTCATTCCGACTTACGACGTTTTGCGTCGTAAGTCGAACTACGTGCAGGGGCGGAACTACAGTGTCCAGTACTGTACACTGTACTCGGTTACAGAGGAAACTGAGCCTCCTGCACGCCATAATACGCTTCATTATGGCTCCCAAACGCAAGGTAGACTCATCTGACACCAGCAGTGCATCAAAGAAGAGGAAGGCCATCACCATGGAGGTGAAAGTGGATATCCTAAGGCGATCTGATAAGGGGGAAACACCAACAGAAATTGGCAGGTCATTAGGACTTAGTCGTTCGACTGTCGCTACGATTATCAAGGATAAAGATCGTATCCTTGAACATGTGAAAGGATCTGCTCCTATGAAAGAGACAGTGATAACAAAGCAGCGGAGTGGGCTTATTATTGAGATGGAAAGATTACTGGAGCTTTGGTTGGAAGACCAAAATCAACGCCGTATCCCTGTGAGCCTTATGGTTATTCAGGAGAAGGCTAGGCGACTGTTTGAGGCATTGAAAACAGATAAGGGGGAAGGAAGTGAAAGTGAAGAATTTGTGGCGAGTAGGGGTTGGTTTATGAGGTTTAAGGATCGTGCCAATTTCCATAACATTAAAGTGCAAGGTGAAGCTGCTAGTGCTGATGAGAAAGCAGCAACTGAGTTTCCTAAAGCATTGGCTGAGATAATTGAGGAGGGTGGTTACTGTGCTCAACAAGTGTTCAACGTGGATGAGACAGGCTTGTTTTGGAAACGTTTGCCTAACCGTACGTACATCGCCAAGGAGGAGAAGTCAGCACCAGGTCATAAAGTCGGCAAGGAGAGACTGACTTTGCTTCTTGGGGGCAATGCTGCTGGTGACTACAAACTGAAGCCCATGCTGGTGTATCAGGCTGAGAATCCAAGGGCACTCAAGGGCATTTCAAAGAGTCAACTACCAGTCATCTGGAAGTCTAATAGGAAGGCATGGGTGACACTTGCAGTGTTTGATGACTGGTTCACCAACCATTTTGTGCCAGGCGTGGAGCGGTATTGTATCTCCAAGGATATCCCCTTTAAGGTGTTGCTAATTCTGGACAATGCCCCTGGACACCCTGCTCGTCTGGATGACTTTAACCATAATGTCAAGGTGGTTTACCTTCCACCTAATACCACTGCCCTAATACAGCCTATGGACCAAGGAGTCATTGCTACATTCAAGGCCTACTACCTCCGAAGGGTCATTGGTAATGCTTTAGCAGCAACTGAAAAGAATAAGGACTTGACTCTAAAGGCCTTTTGGAAAACATACAACATCCTTGATGCTGTGAATAACATTGCTAATTCCTGGGATGAGGTTAAGCAGACCAGTATGAATGGTGTGTGGAAAAAACTGTGTCCCCAGTTTGTGAATGATGTCACAGAGGTCCAAGAGTCAGTGACTAGTGTCATAAAGAACGTTGTTGATATGAGTAAGACAATGAATCTGGAGGTGGAGGAGGATGATGTCACAGAGCTACTGGCATCTCATGGAGAGGAGTTATCTGCTGAGGACCTTATTCAACTGGAGAAGCAGATGATAGAGGAAGAGGAAGACATACCAAATCCAGAACGTAAGGGATTTACAAGGCAGGGCTTGGCAGGAGGTTTTGCCCTGATACAGGAAGGATTGTCAAGGTTTGAGGATGAGGATCCCAACACTAGGGTTGCCAGAGGAGTCATGGATTCCCTTAGGTGTTACAAGGAGATCTTGGAGGAGAAGAAGATGGTCTCCTTCCAAACTAACCTGCAGCAGTACTTCAAGAAGGTAGAGAGGCCTGCAACAGATCCTGCAACAGATCCTGTACCTGTACCCTCTACCTCTCCTGCCCCTCTTGACTCACCTGCCCCTCTTGACTCCCCTGCCCCAGTATCTCCAGCACCTTCTGCTGATTCCTCCCAATAAGCCTGTTCTGTCTTTGGAATTGTTATCTTTGTTTATTACAGTACTGTACAGTACTGTACACTGTTTATTACCTGTTATAGCACTTACAGTACAGTAGTACTGTACTTCATTATTAAACGTACTGTACTGCACAATATTTTACTGTACCTATCTTTATTGATAATTATGTAGGGTACTGTGTTAGGATAGGTGTTTGGATAGGCTAAGTGTTTGCAGTACTGTACTGTTATTATGGTACAGTACTGTATGAACGTATGGTTCGACTTACGTCGAAATTCGGTTTACGACGACGCGTAAGAACGGATCAACGTCGTAAGTCGAGGACTACCTGTATCAGGTAACCACAATGCACACAACATGTTCACACTCCAGCCCAGAAGGGGGAGCTCTAAACCTAGATAAGGGTGAACTCCCTTATAAATACATTCTGATCTGGAGGGAAAGAGTCAGTTCAGTCAGAGAGTTAGTTTCTGTCAGAGAGACAGAGGAGAGAGCAGACCGACATAGAGTGTCAGAAGGTTTGAAGGGGCCCTGTAGTCTGAAGTACTACAGCCCATGGAGAAAGAGATACAGAAGGAAAGAACATCATTCAGTGAGCATGCAGGAGAGCAAAGCACAGGAGAGTGACATGAGGGGAGGATGTGAAGCCCCAGGGTCCTGGTTGTCACAGTGGCACTGCTTTCCTCAAGGGGAGAGTGATGTCACGCTTGGAAGCGATGGAGGATTCCTTTTAACAGGTAATTAGCACATACAACATAATTCTGACTTCAAGACAGAAGGGGGAGCTCTACACCCAAAATCAGGGGAGCTGCTCTCTCTTTGGTTGAGAGGAGGAGTTAGTTGCTAGGCAGTTGCTAGGCAGTTGGAGAGATTTAGACAGTTGGTGCCAGACAGCAGACAGGAGCAGTCTGAGGCAGAAGGACGAGGGAAGGGGCCGTACAGCCTGAAGTGCTGTAGCTCCTAGATAGCGAGATACAGAAGCAAGAATAGCCTTTAGTTAATGTGCCAGAGACTGAAGCACAAGAATGTGACAACAGGGGAGAATAGCTGGGACTGGGCTACATCCCTAATTGAGCGCAGACACCAGTAGCCAGAAGATCGAGGCTTTTGTGGGACTCTCAGACACATAGCAGAAACCGGCAGGACAGCTGGATTATACATCACCTGTTCGCCCTAACACCCAGGAGACACAGTGACACATAGAGCCGTCGTTATAGAGACCCTGTAAAAAGGCTCGAGTCACCTGTCAGACGGGTTTGTGTCCCACCTACACAAAGGACAGAGATAACTGAAAGGACCTTGCTACAAAGCCATAGGCAGTAAGGGACTATAGCAACACAGCGCTAGAAGGAAGGCTTTTAACTCCACCTGATAAATCTGGACTCTGAACTCACTTCCAATCAGACCGGACCCTGCCTGTACCTGTGATCTGGTGCCCTGGACTGTGGCTACCTGCTACCATCAGTAAACCAGGTAAAAAGACTGCATAACTGTGTCTTTCGTTCTTTACTGCACCACTCACCATCTTCCATCTATTCACCGGGAGCCCTGGGGACTTACTTTACCTGTGGGAAGTTATACCATCTGGCTGCCTTAATATCATCCCAGAGGACCCCTTTAAGTAGCGTTGGTCATCCCTGACCGAACACCACAGGTGGTGTCATGAACTTTCTTTGTTTCAAAAACCCCTTTAAAGACTGTCCCTTTAAAATGGGCGCCCATGGCCACGGACCGGGTCACCGCCGCCGTGACACATCCATTTAAGTACCGGACTCGGTACCGAGTACTCCACGGCCCTCACGGGCAACTCAAGGACAGCTGTGAATTAGCCATCTCCCTCTGAAGTGCACATCACCGGTAGCCGGAACACCGAGGTTGTAAGGGACTCTAAGACGTAAAGCAGAGACCGGCAGGACAGCTGAACTGCAAGTTACCTGTCTGCCCTAATACCCAGCAGGCACAGTGACACATAGAGCCAGGATCATGATAGAGAACCTATAAAAAGGCCCGAGTCACCTGTCATACGGGTTTGTGCCCTATCCTATACGGGGGAGAGAGAAGAACTGTAAGGACCTTATCAGAAGCAGTAAGGGACTACAACACCACTGTTCTAGAGGAAGGCTTTCATCTCCACCTGGTACAGGAGAACTCTGGATTCGCTTCCAAGCCGGCTGGACCCTGCCTGTATCTGTGATCTGGTGCCTGGACTGTGGTTGCCTGAAGTCTTCAGTAAACCAGGTAAAGAGACTGCAAACATGTGTCCTCGTTCTTTACCGCGCCATTCACCATCTTCCATCTACACACGTGGAGCCCTGGCGATATACTTCACCTGAGGGAAGTTATACCATCTAGCTGCCATAACATCACCCCAGAGGACCCCTTAAAGCAGCGTCGGTCCCCACTGACCAAATACCACAGATGGCGTCACAAACATAAACTTTATTCAATACCCCTTTTACATGGGCGCCCAGGGCCACGGGCCGGGTCGCCACTGTGACATCCCCCTGTGAACACCGGACCCGGTACCGGGTACCCCATGGCCCTGGCGGGCGACTTATAAGTACACAGTGCTATATAATATGATGTCTGTAATATTTTTAAAGGATAACAACTTTGATGATAGTGTTTTTTAAAGAGTTATTCTCATCACATAGCTGGATAATGTAAATAGTTACAAGCATTTTCTCAACTTACAGTTTATTAAACTTAGCAACTGCTTTTGAGCTCTAACAGTGAATCTGTCTGCAGATTTTGCTATGTAATCTGAGAGCATTATGGTGACATGAGAGAGACCTTCATTCCAGTGTAGTGTCACTTAATAGGCTGGGTGTTGTTTCAATAAAATCTGTGTGTTATCATCCGTAGACGACAAAGTTTCTCTTGCTATGTAGTCCCCCTGTTCTGTGTAACCCCACCTTCTGCACCGATTAGCAGCTACCTGCCAATTTATAGTGTACAGAGAAAGCTGACAGCCAGTGTTGTGGGAATGGTTATACAAAGCTCAGCAGTCAGAGAAACTGCTATATCTGCAGCAGAGAAAACAGTGCTTTTTCTCAAAACGGCACCAACTAGTATAGTAATTGATACATTGCTAGAATCAGGGTCGCTATCTCTACATCATGCTGCTCTCAGATGGGGTAGCAAATAATGTGGGATAGATTATAGCCTGACCAATGTTGTAATCTACCGTATATACTCGAGTATAAGCCGAGATTTTCAGCCCAAATTTTTGGGCTGAAAGTGCCCCTCTCGGCTTATACTCGAGTCACGGTCGGCAGTGGGGTCGGCGGGTGAGGGGGAGAGAGCGTGTCGCATACTCACCTAGTCCCGGCGCTCCTGGCGCTCACCCTGCCTGTCCCACGGTCTTTGGTGCCGCAGCTCGTCCCCTGTTCAGCGGTCACATGGGACCGTTCATTAGAGAAATGAATATGGACTCCACTCCCATAGGGGTGGAGCCGCAAATTCATTCCTCTAATCAGCGCGGTAACGGTGACCGCTGACAGAGGAAGAGACTGTGGCACCCGGAGACCAGCTGTCCGGGAGAAGGAGCCAGTGACGCCGGGAGCAGGTAAGTATCTCATAGTTACCTGTCCGCGTTCCACACGCCGAGCGCCGCTCTGTCTTCGCGTCCTCTTGTTCTGACTGTTCAGGTCAGAGGGCGCGATGATGCATATAGTGTGCGCGCCGCCCTCTGCCTGATCAGTCAGTGCGGAGAGACGCCAAGACGGGACGCTGAGGAGCTGCAAGCAAGAGAGGTGAGTATGTGTTTTTTTTTTTATTGCAGCAGCAGCAGCATTGTATATTGCACAGATTTATGTGGAGTATCTATGGGGCAACGGTGCAGAGCATTATATATATGGCACAGCTTTATGTGGAGCATCTATGGGGCCATAATCAAAGGTGCAGGGCATTATATATGGCACAGCTATCTATGGGGCCATAATCAAAGGTGCAGGGCATTATATATGGCACAGCTATCTATGGGGCCATAATCAAAGGTGCAGAGCATTGTATATGGCACAGCTATCTATGGGGCCATAATCAAAGGTGCAGAGCATTGTATATGGCACAGCTATCTATGGGGCCATAATCAAAGGTGCAGGGTGTAATGACCAGAGGTCCGAATAAGATCCAGTGAGTCACAAACCAAGACTAAGGCAGAAATCTCCAAACGGTATTTACTCAAAGGCAAAATAATAAAGGTAATATGGAGAATATTAAAGTAGATGCACCCCAAAGATACACCAGCTCAGCAGCAGCTGAAATCACTGTGCCACTCCAAGGTCTCCTGAGAACTGTATGCTACAAAAGACTAGTAAGAAATTTACCTAACAAGGAAACTAAAACAGGAACAAGTGTAAATTGATTGTAATGTTATAAAGGGAGTCCCTGGAACGGCACACTGAGTATAACTTCACAACTCTAATATTAGATACACCTCTAAAGTAACAATTAAACACTCTGCGCAGGGATACCCGGGTATCTATGACTATTGGTACCGTATCCTGAGATAGATCTCCTCTCAGGTAAGAATCCGCACAGGCTGCAGCCCAGTCTATATCGTCAGCGCCAATAAGTTACAGCAAGCTCCTCTTGTCTGATCGGCGGATGCCGAGCCCAAACGCCGGGGACTTAGTTAGTGGCCTCACGATATTGTCTCTTCTTCTGTAGCTCCTAGGAATGCTTCCACGACAACCCGTCAGTCTCTGTATCAGCAATCGGTCAGGCTTGTTTCTCCAATCAATGCACAGGGAATCACAGACTCTCAAACACGTAGTGGGTCTTTAGTCAAGTCTCAGTCTTTTTAGATAATGGATTAGCTCTTCTTCAGAATACGCTGGCAACGAAGTCTCTCAAAGGTTAACAAAAGATTGGCTCTTCTCCAGGGGAACGTTAGCAAGACTAAGTCTCTCCACAGCTTCTTTTCTCTACACACTCGCAGTAAGTCCACACACTGACTCCTTGCAATATCACCGCAGCTTCTGTCTTCTCTTCCCGCACTTTCTCTCTCACTTCCTTGTTTCATTTTTACACACAAGACACCAGACCCCACCCACCAGCCCAGATTGTCTCCGGGATTCTGGCAGTATCAGAATTTGTCCCTTGCTGCAGCAGGCAGAAACCACAGGGTCCTAGTGCTCTCTCAGTGTGACTACAGTTCACCCTCTTACTATGCCACCCCACTAGAGGTTGGCGTCCTCGACACACCTTCCCACTCAAATTCATCCTGAGCATATCGCTGAGGCGGTATTCCTGCCGTAGATCGTGTAGTTCTCCTGAGTCCTACATCAACAGGTGCAACCCTAGAGGGAGCTAAAGTCTCTTCCGTGATCGTGTTAGTGGGCGCAAGTGGAGTTGCCTCCTTCCGCGGCTCGATGTTCCGCGATACAGCGTCAGGACCAAGCAGTTGACCTGATGCGCTCTCCTCAACAGCATCCGCCACATTCTCAACATTCTCATCACACGAGGCAAGATTGGTCACAGGGGGCAAATAAGCAGGCGCAGGAATAAGCACACCATCAAACTCAAGATCATTCAGAGTTCCCGCCCCTTGGGACATGGCCTCTGGCTCTGGGGGAATAGGCGCCGAATCTTCAAACCAGCACCGTTGTAGCATGTTACGGTGCAAATTACGGGTTGGCCCCCCTGTCCCCACCGGTTCAACTTCGTACACTGGAATCTCAGGATTCACTTGTTTTTTTATCAGATACGGTATCGCCTCCCATCGGTCACTCAGCTTTCCTGACCGTCGCTTTGTCCTCACCAACACTCTGTCTCCCGGAGAGAACAATTCTGTTTGCACGGGTCGCGTGTCCCTATGAACCACCTGGCGAAGACGGTCGCCCACCACCTGATGCACCACCCTTAACTGTCGCCGATGTTCTCGTACCCACTCGGATGCAGTCCGGGGGGGGATGGAGGAGGGATCTGGCATGTTCAAATCCTCAATGTCTCGGCCAGGTCTACCAAACATTAACATGTGTGGCGAGTAACCAGTAGTACTGTGCACCCTGTTATTGTAAGCCCACATCAATTCGGGGAGATACTCAGGCCAGCATGTCTGTTGCTGACTCTCTAAGGACCGCAACATTTGCAACAAGGTCCGATTAAAACGCTCACATGCCCCGTTACCCTGAGGGTGGTAAGGCGTTGTTCTCGACTGCTCGATACCATAGAGCTGGTGCAACTCTTTCATCAGCGTCCCCTGAAAGCAGGCCCCTTGATCTGAATGTATTCTCTGCGGACACCCGAACACTTGGAAGAAATGTCGGCACACTGCCTCAGCCGCCGACTTGGCCGTCTGATCTCTTGTCGGCACCGCTACAGCATACTTGGTAAAGTGATCTGTCATCACCAGGCAATAGGAGTACCCTGACGTAGAGTACCCTATCAACACGTAGTCAATCATGAGTAGCTCCAGCGGAGCTGAAGTTTTAATAGATTGTGTGGGAGCCCGCTGCTCAGGGCTTTTGTTGAGCCCACAAATTCGGCACTGCCGACACGCGTCGGCCACCATCCCTCCCAACTCAGGGCAGTAGAGGACTCGCTGCAACCACTGGAGTGTCTTTTCACTTCCAAAATGGGCCCCCTTCTCATGCGCCTCACGAGCGACCACTGGACCCATCCCCACAGGGATTATCAGTTGGTACCGATGCTGCAGCTCCGATGGCAGGTACACCTTACGATACAAAAGACCTTGTTCCACACACAATTTATCCCATTGTCGAAGGAGTTTCATTCCTTCCATGGACAACTGAGCCTTGTCCTCTGCACTGGGCCAGGCCTTGTTTTGTACCCAACGGCGCACAAGTGCAACATCCGGACACTCATCCTGGACTCTTATCCAATCTGAGGATGTTTTACCCAGGACACAGGGCATCCCGGTGGCCACCCCACTTGAGTGTACCACACTTTGGAAGATAGGTATCTGCCCCAAAACTGGAGTTTCAGTGTCCTCCAGTTGTTCGTCAACATCTTCCCCTGATGACCCAAGGGGCACTCTTGACAATGCATCTGCATTGCCGTTTTCTCGACCAGAACGAAATTTAATGCGGTAATTGAACTTGGCTAGTCTGGCGACCCACCGCTGCTCCAACGCCCCAAGTTTTGCATTCTCTAAGTGAGCTAGCGGGTTGTTATCTGTCATGACTAGCACCTCCGCTCCTGTTAGATACTCGGCGAAGCGTTCTGTCATTGCCCACACCAGGGCCAGCAATTCCAGCCGGAATGAGCTGTAGTTAGCCGGATTTCGCTCGGAGTCTCTTAAAGATCTGCTACCATAAGAAATCACTCGCTCTCGGCCGTCCTGCACCTGTGCTAGCACTGCCCCCAACCCATGAAGACTACCATCGGTATACAACAAAAAAGGGGTGTCAAACCGGGCGTAGGCCAGCAATGGGGCACTCGTTAGAGCGGTTTTCACTTCATCAAATGCCTTTTTCTGTAGGGGCCCCCATGGGATGGGGCGATTTCGAGGACCCAGCGCTGTCCCTCTCAAAAGTTCATTCAAGGGACTCACCACTTGTGAGAATTTAGGCACAAACCGCCGATAGTATCCTGCTAGACCCAGGAAGGCCCGCACTTCTCGCAAGTCACAAGGAGGTGGCCACTCTTGTACCACCTTGATCTTACTGTCTAAAGGTAGTACCCCGTCCGGGGTCACCAGATGCCCCAAATATTCAATCTGGTTTCGTAACAGTTGACATTTTTTTGGCTTTATTTTCAGGCCGTAGCTCTTGAGCCACCGGAGAACTTGACGCAGCTTCTCCAGATGATCTTCAAATGAGGTTCCGAACACCACAATGTCGTCTAGATATATCAAGACTGATTCAAAATTTAGATCGCCCAAGCAATGTTCCATCAGGCGTTGGAAGGTTCCCGGGGCGGTAGCGAGGCCAAAGGGCATCCGGTTGAACTCGAAGAGCCCCATTGGCAAGACAAACACCGTCTTGGCCTGATCTTTTTCAGCCATTGGGACCTGCCAGTACCCGCTTGCCAAATCCAACGTTGAGAAATACTTGGCCCGACCCAGGGCCGACAGGGATTCTTCAATACGGGGTAAAGGATATGCGTCCCGTACGGTGTGGGCGTTCAATTTTCGATAGTCCACACAAAATCGGAGTGTCCCATCCTTCTTGCGGACCAAGACTACAGGAGCCGCCCAGGGACTCCGGCTCTCTCGGATCACTTGGTTGTCCAGCATACTGGCCACCATGCTCTTCACCTCTTGATAAAGCGCTGGAGGAATTTGCCGATATCTTTCTCTAATGGGTGGCGTATCCCCCGTTGGAATCTCATGCTCAATCATCTGGGTACACCCGAAATCCTCTCCATGTCGGGAAAAGGTCTCTTGATGTTCCCACAAAACTCTCTCCAACTGCTCCAACTGCGCGGGAGTCAGCTTCTCCCGATCCACTCCCATCTGTTCCATGATCACATGACCATTCCATTCCTCCGTAGGAGGCTCAGCCCGGCCTACCTCGACCGCAAAGGTCCAGGATGTTGGTCTGGTAGCAGTTCGAATCCGGCATTTTCCGGCACCTTTTCTGCCGGCACGAACAGTTCAGCCAGTATGGTTCCAGCAGGAATTGCAACAGCTTCATCTAAAACATTGATGCATCGGACCGGCACTCGTCCATTCTTCACAATCGCCAGAGACTGGGCCACATGTACCTTGGCGAATGAGGAACCCTCTCGGACGGGCTCAAGTAGCACTTCAAGCCCATTCAATCTCTGTGCAGCTCCCACAGGCAGCATTAAGAGTTCCTCTTGTCTTGGTCCCAGCAGGATCGGGGCCCTCGATGGCACTCGGACCCGGCCCACCCGGCCGCCTGGGACCACACTTTTCAGCAAGTCGCAACTCAGCACTAGACGGTGTAGAATTCTCTGTGTGGGTCGGTGTCTTGTCGCACGGGCCCAGTATCGGGGTCCTTCACTGGCATACATCTGGTGATTCAAGTCTCGCAGCACGTTCATTCCGAGCGTCACTTCCATCCCTCTTCTAGGGGGGTGATCCACCAGTACTACCCCTTTCTGCCCCAGCTCTTGACCAAACATTTTTAGTTGCATCCACACGATTCCCTTGACTGACAGTTGACCATTATTTGCGGCGGTCAGTCGTATCACTCGGCCATCCTCTGGAATCACTAGTCGACTGAAGTATCTCTCATATATTTCTAGTGGCATTATAGTACATTTGGATCCCGTGTCAACCAAGCACCTCATCTTCCGCCCTTCAAATTCTGCTTCTATCACTGGACTACATGCAAACAAATCTTGCTCATTCCGTCGAGGGCTTTGTGTGAGTGGGGCCGCTGCTGCTTGCCCTCTCATGGCAGCGGCCGGAAGTTTAAAGCCGGCGACGGAGTTTCTGGGGCTGCAAGCGTTCGGCAGTAATGAGAGATGTGTCCCTGGCGTCCACACTTCCAGCAGGTGATTGCTCCTCGTGGACGAGGGCTTGACTCATTCTGATAGGACGACCTGGCCGTCCGTGGGGTCACCGTTCCAGGGGGTGGGGCAGGAGGCCCCCGTGAGGGGGTAGAGGCGGGATCAACTGTCAGTTGAGACAATTTCAGCCTCAACTCCTTCACCTCAGCACGCAAAGCTTGTACCACGCTCACCAGCCCCTCTCCCCCTGACCCTGATGACCCACCTTCTTCCAGCTGGGCACTGTTCACTGACCCCTCGGGCACATGGGCAGATTTCTCTTCCCTTTCCACTGCAGCTCGGTAAATCTGCCAGAAGGATAATTCTGGTGCAGCCCGGGCCATTTCCAACAGTTTGTCCCGGAGAAGTCTATTAGCTAAACCGGTGATGAATTGATCCCGGAGCAAGCGGTCTACCTCCCGGAACGCTCCCATGGCCCCCTGGTCTAGTCGCTGCATCTCATTCAGCGTCTCTTGCAAGATATTAGAGTACTGCATCAGGGACTCACACTCTCTCTGGGGGCGATTAAAGAATAGGGACCGAAGCTGGGCCACACGCGCTCGGCCCCCCAAGCTCCCCTCTAACAGTTCCAAAATCTTTTCTAACGTATCCCTCTCTGATTCTGGGCGCACCATCACCATACGTCTAATATCGCCCTCCAGTGCATTTAATGCCAGCTCAGCGCGTAACGCGGGGGTCAAATTACACATGCGCAGAATACTCCGGATTCTCTCAGCCCAATCTTGCAACGCCATATTGCGCCCGTCGTATTTCGGCATGTGCTGAAGTAAAGCTCCTACAGGCACATACCCTCCCGAAATCGCTGCGGCTGCCAGGGGAACCCCAACCCCCGAGGAGGATGCGGATACAGCGGGGTCATTTCTACCCTCGCCCTCGTCCATGACAAACACTGGATCCTGCCGACTACGCCAAAAATGTAATGACCAGAGGTCCGAATAAGATCCATTGAGTCACAAACCAAGACTAAGGCAGAAATCTCCAAACGGTATTTACTCAAAGGCAAAATAATAAAGGTAATATGGAGAATATTAAAGTAGATGCACCCCAAAGATACACCAGCTCAGCAGCAGCTGAAATCACTGTGCCACTCCAAGGTCTCCTGAGAACTGTATGCTACAAAAGACTAGTAAGAAATTTACCTAACAAGGAAACTAAAACAGGAACAAGTGTAAATTGATTGTAATGTTATAAAGGGAGTCCCTGGAACGGCACACTGAGTATAACTTCACAACTCTAATATTAGATACACCTCTAAAGTAACAATTAAACACTCTGCGCAGGGATACCCGGGTATCTATGACTATTGGTACCGTATCCTGAGATAGATCTCCTCTCAGGTAAGAATCCGCACAGGCTGCAGCCCAGTCTATATCGTCAGCGCCAATAAGTTACAGCAAGCTCCTCTTGTCTGATCGGCGGATGCCGAGCCCAAATGCCGGGGACTTAGTTAGTGGCCTCACGATATTGTCTCTTCTTCTGTAGCTCCTAGGAATGCTTCCACGACAACCCGTCAGTCTCTGTATCAGCAATCGGTCAGGCTTGTTTCTCCAATCAATGCACAGGGAATCACAGACTCTCAAACACGTAGTGGGTCTTTAGTCAAGTCTCAGTCTTTTTAGATAATGGATTAGCTCTTCTTCAGAATACGCTGGCAACGAAGTCTCTCAAAGGTTAACAAAAGATTGGCTCTTCTCCAGGGGAACGTTAGCAAGACTAAGTCTCTCCACAGCTTCTTTTCTCTACACACTCGCAGTAAGTCCACACACTGACTCCTTGCAATATCACCGCAGCTTCTGTCTTCTCTTCCCGCACTTTCTCTCTCACTTCCTTGTTTCATTTTTACACACAAGACACCAGACCCCACCCACCAGCCCAGATTGTCTCCGGGATTCTGGCAGTATCAGAATTTGTCCCTTGCTGCAGCAGGCAGAAACCACAGGGTCCTAGTGCTCTCTCAGTGTGACTACAGTTCACCCTCTTACTATGCCACCCCACTAGAGGTTGGCGTCCTCGACACACCTTCCCACTCAAATTCATCCTGAGCATATCGCTGAGGCGGTATTCCTGCCGTAGATCGTGTAGTTCTCCTGAGTCCTACATCAACAGGTGCAACCCTAGAGGGAGCTAAAGTCTCTTCCGTGATCGTGTTAGTGGGCGCAAGTGGAGTTGCCTCCTTCCGCGGCTCGATGTTCCGCGATACAGCGTCAGGACCAAGCAGTTGACCTGATGCGCTCTCCTCAACAGCATCCGCCACATTCTCAACATTCTCATCACACGAGGCAAGATTGGTCACAGGGGGCAAATAAGCAGGCGCAGGAATAAGCACACCATCAAACTCAAGATCATTCAGAGTTCCCGCCCCTTGGGACATGGCCTCTGGCTCTGGGGGAATAGGCGCCGAATCTTCAAACCAGCACCGTTGTAGCATGTTACGGTGCAAATTACGGGTTGGCCCCCCTGTCCCCACCGGTTCAACTTCGTACACTGGAATCTCAGGATTCACTTGTTTTTTTATCAGATACGGTATCGCCTCCCATCGGTCACTCAGCTTTCCTGACCGTCGCTTTGTCCTCACCAACACTCTGTCTCCCGGAGAGAACAATTCTGTTTGCACGGGTCGCGTGTCCCTATGAACCACCTGGCGAAGACGGTCGCCCACCACCTGATGCACCACCCTTAACTGTCGCCGATGTTCTCGTACCCACTCGGATGCAGTCCGGGGGGGGATGGAGGAGGGATCTGGCATGTTCAAATCCTCAATGTCTCGGCCAGGTCTACCAAACATTAACATGTGTGGCGAGTAACCAGTAGTACTGTGCACCCTGTTATTGTAAGCCCACATCAATTCGGGGAGATACTCAGGCCAGCATGTCTGTTGCTGACTCTCTAAGGACCGCAACATTTGCAACAAGGTCCGATTAAAACGCTCACATGCCCCGTTACCCTGAGGGTGGTAAGGCGTTGTTCTCGACTGCTCGATACCATAGAGCTGGTGCAACTCTTTCATCAGCGTCCCCTGAAAGCAGGCCCCTTGATCTGAATGTATTCTCTGCGGACACCCGAACACTTGGAAGAAATGTCGGCACACTGCCTCAGCCGCCGACTTGGCCGTCTGATCTCTTGTCGGCACCGCTACAGCATACTTGGTAAAGTGATCTGTCATCACCAGGCAATAGGAGTACCCTGACGTAGAGTACCCTATCAACACGTAGTCAATCATGAGTAGCTCCAGCGGAGCTGAAGTTTTAATAGATTGTGTGGGAGCCCGCTGCTCAGGGCTTTTGTTGAGCCCACAAATTCGGCACTGCCGACACGCGTCGGCCACCATCCCTCCCAACTCAGGGCAGTAGAGGACTCGCTGCAACCACTGGAGTGTCTTTTCACTTCCAAAATGGGCCCCCTTCTCATGCGCCTCACGAGCGACCACTGGACCCATCCCCACAGGGATTATCAGTTGGTACCGATGCTGCAGCTCCGATGGCAGGTACACCTTACGATACAAAAGACCTTGTTCCACACACAATTTATCCCATTGTCGAAGGAGTTTCATTCCTTCCATGGACAACTGAGCCTTGTCCTCTGCACTGGGCCAGGCCTTATTTTGTACCCAACGGCGCACAAGTGCAACATCCGGACACTCATCCTGGACTCTTATCCAATCTGAGGATGTTTTACCCAGGACACAGGGCATCCCGGTGGCCACCCCACTTGAGTGTACCACACTTTGGAAGATAGGTATCTGCCCCAAAACTGGAGTTTCAGTGTCCTCCAGTTGTTCGTCAACATCTTCCCCTGATGACCCAAGGGGCACTCTTGACAATGCATCTGCATTGCCGTTTTCTCGACCAGAACGAAATTTAATGCGGTAATTGAACTTGGCTAGTCTGGCGACCCACCGCTGCTCCAACGCCCCAAGTTTTGCATTCTCTAAGTGAGCTAGCGGGTTGTTATCTGTCATGACTAGCACCTCCGCTCCTGTTAGATACTCGGCGAAGCGTTCTGTCATTGCCCACACCAGGGCCAGCAATTCCAGCCGGAATGAGCTGTAGTTAGCCGGATTTCGCTCGGAGTCTCTTAAAGATCTGCTACCATAAGAAATCACTCGCTCTCGGCCGTCCTGCACCTGTGCTAGCACTGCCCCCAACCCATGAAGACTACCATCGGTATACAACAAAAAAGGGGTGTCAAACCGGGCGTAGGCCAGCAATGGGGCACTCGTTAGAGCGGTTTTCACTTCATCAAATGCCTTTTTCTGTAGGGACCCCCATGGGATGGGGCGATTTCGAGGACCCAGCGCTGTCCCTCTCAAAAGTTCATTCAAGGGACTCACCACTTGTGAGAATTTAGGCACAAACCGCCGATAGTATCCTGCTAGACCCAGGAAGGCCCGCACTTCTCGCAAGTCACAAGGAGGTGGCCACTCTTGTACCGCCTTGATCTTACTGTCTAAAGGTAGTACCCCGTCCGGGGTCACCAGATGCCCCAAATATTCAATCTGGTTTCGTAACAGTTGACATTTTTTTGGCTTTATTTTCAGGCCGTAGCTCTTGAGCCACCGGAGAACTTGACGCAGCTTCTCCAGATGATCTTCAAATGAGGTTCCGAACACCACAATGTCGTCTAGATATATCAAGACTGATTCAAAATTTAGATCGCCCAAGCAATGTTCCATCAGGCGTTGGAAGGTTCCCGGGGCGGTAGCGAGGCCAAAGGGCATCCGGTTGAACTCGAAGAGCCCCATTGGCAAGACAAACGCCGTCTTGGCCCGATCTTTTTCAGCCATTGGGACCTGCCAGTACCCGCTTGCCAAATCCAACGTTGAGAAATACTTGGCCCGACCCAGGGCCGACAGGGATTCTTCAATACGGGGTAAAGGATATGCGTCCCGTACGGTGTGGGCGTTCAATTTTCGATAGTCCACACAAAATCGGAGTGTCCCATCCTTCTTGCGGACCAAGACTACAGGAGCCGCCCAGGGACTCCGGCTCTCTCGGATCACTTGGTTGTCCAGCATACTGGCCACCATGCTCTTCACCTCTTGATAAAGCGCTGGAGGAATTTGCCGATATCTTTCTCTAATGGGTGGCGTATCCCCCGTTGGAATCTCATGCTCAATCATCTGGGTACACCCGAAATCCTCTCCATGTCGGGAAAAGGTCTCTTGATGTTCCCACAAAACTCTCTCCAACTGCTCCAACTGCGCGGGAGTCAGCTTCTCCCGATCCACTCCCATCTGTTCCATGATCACATGACCATTCCATTCCTCCGTAGGAGGCTCAGCCCGGCCTACCTCGACCGCAAAGGTCCAGGATGTTGGTCTGGTAGCAGTTCGAATCCGGCATTTTCCGGCACCTTTTCTGCCGGCACGAACAGTTCAGCCAGTATGGTTCCAGCAGGAATTGCAACAGCTTCATCTAAAACATTGATGCATCGGACCGGCACTCGTCCATTCTTCACAATCGCCAGAGACTGGGCCACATGTACCTTGGCGAATGAGGAACCCTCTCGGACGGGCTCAAGTAGCACTTCAAGCCCATTCAATCTCCGTGCAGCTCCCACAGGCAGCATTAAGAGTTCCTCTTGTCTTGGTCCCAGCAGGATCGGGGCCCTCGATGGCACTCGGACCCGGCCCACCCGGCCGCCTGGGACCACACTTTTCAGCAAGTCGCAACTCAGCACTAGACGGTGTAGAATTCTCTGTGTGGGTCGGTGTCTTGTCGCACGGGCCCAGTATCGGGGTCCTTCACTGGCATACATCTGGTGATTCAAGTCTCGCAGCACGTTCATTCCGAGCATCACTTCCATCCCTCTTCTAGGGGGGTGATCCACCAGTACTACCCCTTTCTGCCCCAGCTCTTGACCAAACATTTTTAGTTGCATCCACACGATTCCCTTGACTGACAGTTGACCATTATTTGCGGCGGTCAGTCGTATCACTCGGCCATCCTCTGGAATCACTAGTCGACTGAAGTATCTCTCATATATTTCTAGTGGCATTATAGTACATTTGGATCCCGTGTCAACCAAGCACCTCATCTTCCACCCTTCAAATTCTGCTTCTATCACTGGACTACATGCAAACAAATCTTGCTCATTCCGTCGAGGGCTTTGTGTGAGTGGGGCCGCTGCTGCTTGCCCTCTCATGGCAGCGGCCGGAAGTTTAAAGCCGGCGACGGAGTTTCTGGGGCTGCAAGCATTCGGCAGTAATGAGAGATGTGTCCCTGGCATCCACACTTCCAGCAGGTGATTGCTCCTCGTGGACGAGGGCTTGACTCATTCTGATAGGACGACCTGGCCGTCCGTGGGGTCACCGTTCCAGGGGGTGGGGCAGGAGGCCCCCGTGAGGGGGTAGAGGCGGGATCAACTGTCAGTTGAGACAATTTCAGCCTCAACTCCTTCACCTCAGCACGCAAAGCTTGTACCACGCTCACCAGCCCCTCTCCCCCTGACCCTGATGACCCACCTTCTTCCAGCTGGGCACTGTTCACTGACCCCTCGGGCACATGGGCAGATTTCTCTTCCCTTTCCACTGCAGCTCGGTAAATCTGCCAGAAGGATAATTCTGGTGCAGCCCGGGCCATTTCCAACAGTTTGTCCCGGAGAAGTCTATTAGCTAAACCGGTGATGAATTGATCCCGGAGCAAGCGGTCTACCTCCCGGAACGCTCCCATGGCCCCCTGGTCTAGTCGCTGCATCTCATTCAGCGTCTCTTGCAAGATATTAGAGTACTGCATCAGGGACTCACACTCTCTCTGGGGGCGATTAAAGAATAGGGACCGAAGCTGGGCCACACGCGCTCGGCCCCCCAAGCTCCCCTCTAACAGTTCCAAAATCTTTTCTAACGTATCCCTCTCTGATTCTGGGCGCACCATCACCATACGTCTAATATCGCCCTCCAGTGCATTTAATGCCAGCTCAGCGCGTAACGCGGGGGTCAAATTACACATGCGCAGAATACTCCGGATTCTCTCAGCCCAATCTTGCAACGCCATATTGCGCCCGTCGTATTTCGGCATGTGCTGAAGTAAAGCTCCTACAGGCACATACCCTCCCGAAATCGCTGCGGCTGCCAGGGGAACCCCAACCCCCGAGGAGGATGCGGATACAGCGGGGTCATTTCTACCCTCGCCCTCGTCCATGACAAACACTGGATCCTGCCGACTACGCCAAAAATGTAATGACCAGAGGTCCGAATAAGATCCAGTGAGTCACAAACCAAGACTAAGGCAGAAATCTCCAAACGGTATTTACTCAAAGGCAAGATAATAAAGGTAATATGGAGAATATTAAAGTAGATGCACCCCAAAGATACACCAGCTCAGCAGCAGCTGAAATCACTGTGCCACTCCAAGGTCTCCTGAGAACTGTATGCTACAAAAGACTAGTAAGAAATTTACCTAACAAGGAAACTAAAACAGGAACAAGTGTAAATTGATTGTAATGTTATAAAGGGAGTCCCTGGAACGGCACACTGAGTATAACTTCACAACTCTAATATTAGATACACCTCTAAAGTAACAATTAAACACTCTGCGCAGGGATACCCGGGTATCTATGACTATTGGTACCGTATCCTGAGATAGATCTCCTCTCAGGTAAGAATCCGCACAGGCTGCAGCCCAGTCTATATCGTCAGCGCCAATAAGTTACAGCAAGCTCCTCTTGTCTGATCGGCGGATGCCGAGCCCAAACGCCGGGGACTTAGTTAGTGGCCTCACGATATTGTCTCTTCTTCTGTAGCTCCTAGGAATGCTTCCACGACAACCCGTCAGTCTCTGTATCAGCAATCGGTCAGGCTTGTTTCTCCAATCAATGCACAGGGAATCACAGACTCTCAAACACGTAGTGGGTCTTTAGTCAAGTCTCAGTCTTTTTAGATAATGGATTAGCTCTTCTTCAGAATACGCTGGCAACGAAGTCTCTCAAAGGTTAACAAAAGATTGGCTCTTCTCCAGGGGAACGTTAGCAAGACTAAGTCTCTCCACAGCTTCTTTTCTCTACACACTCGCAGTAAGTCCACACACTGACTCCTTGCAATATCACCGCAGCTTCTGTCTTCTCTTCCCGCACTTTCTCTCTCACTTCCTTGTTTCATTTTTACACACAAGACACCAGACCCCACCCACCAGCCCAGATTGTCTCCGGGATTCTGGCAGTATCAGAATTTGTCCCTTGCTGCAGCAGGCAGAAACCACAGGGTCCTAGTGCTCTCTCAGTGTGACTACAGTTCACCCTCTTACATGAGCATTATATATGGCACAGCTATCTATGGGGCCATAATGAACGGTGCAGAGCATTGTATATGGCACAGCTATCTATGGGGCCATAATCAAAGGTGCAGAGCATTGTATATGGCACAGCTATCTATGGGGCCATAATCAAAGGTGCAGGGCATTATATATGGCACAGCTATCTATGGGGCCATAATCAAAGGTGCAGAGCATTGTATATGGCACAGCTATCTATGGGGCCATAATCAAAGGTGCAGCGCATTGTATATGGCACAGCTATCTATGGGGCCATAATCAAAGGTGCAGGGCATTATATATGGCACAGCTATCTATGGGGCCATAATCAAAGGTGCAGAGCATTGTATATGGCACAGCTATCTATGGGGCCATAATCAAAGGTGCAGCGCATTGTATATGGCACAGATATCTATGGGGCCATAATCAAAGGTGCAGGGCATTATATATGGCACAGCTATCTATGGGGCCATAATCAAAGGTGCAGAGCATTGTATATGGCACAGCTATCTATGGGGCCATAATCAAAGGTGCAGGGCATTTTATATGGCACAGCTTTCTATGGAGCATCTATGGGGCCATAATCAAAGGTGCAGAGCATTGTATATGGCACAGCTTTCTATGGAGCATCTATGGGGCCATAATCAAAGGTGCAGAGCATTGTATATGGCACAGCTTTCTATGGAGCATCTATGGGGCCATAATGAACTGTGCAGAGCATTATATATGGGGCAGCTTTATGTGGAGCATCTATGGGGCTATACTGAACTGTGCAGAGCATTATATATGGCACAGCTTTATGTGGAGCATCTATGTGGCCATAATGAACAGTGCAGAGCATTATATGTGGCACAGCTTTATGTGGAGCATCTATGGGGCCATAATGAACTGTGCAGAGCATTATATATGGAGCAGCTTTATGTGGAGCGTCTATGGGGCTATACTGAATGGTGCAGAGCATTATATATGGCACAGCTTTATGTGGAGCATCTATGGGGCCATAATGAACAGTGCAAAGCATTATATGTGGCACAGCTTTATGTGGAGCATCTATGGGGCCATAATGAACAGTATGGAGCATCTATTTTTAATTTTGAAATTCACCGGTAGCTGCTGCATTTTCCACCCTAGGCTTATACTCGAGTCAATAAGTTTTCCCAGTTTTTTGTAGCAAAATTAGGGGGGTCGGCTTATACTCGGGTCGGCTTATACTCGAGTATATACGGTATATTGGAAGCTGGGCAGTGACAGTTTTACCCAGTGTTCTACCCTTTAGTACATAACTGTTTTGCTTTATCAGCACAAATGTGTTGCCTTGCATTTATCTACATTAAACTTGAATTGCCATTTCTCAGCCCAAGCCTCCAGTTTCACATATCTTTCTATAACAGAAAATTATGCTAGTTTGTTTTAATTACTTTTAATTTACGTTTAGTATCATCTGCAAATACTGAAATTCTACTCTGTATGCCCCCTACAAGTTAATTAATAAATTAATGAAAAACTGACTTCTATGGGCACCCTAATGTTTAATGTGACTAAATCTGAGTGTGTTCGATTAAATGGGTTGTCCCGTTGCACACACTGTGTGCTCTGAGTTTTCTCTAGCGTCAGCGCCGGAAACAGCTGACATGTATTCAATCTGCATAGTCCTGGCCACAATCCAACTAGACTGTTTCTGACCTCACTCAATAAAGTTGTATTGGGTGAGGCCATACCCATCTAGTCAGAATATGTCTGGCATAATGCGTATCACATATTTGCCCTCCATTCCCAGCGCTACCACTGGAGAATCCTCGCAGCAGACAGTGAATGCGATGTGAGGATTCAAAAGTCTGCAGTCACATAGTGTGACTGTAGTTTTAGACCAAACAACTTCTTTAAAAATCACCCTTTGCTTCCCATCACTGAGACAGTAGCTAACTCATTTAGGTTATGTGCGCACATTGCATATTTGATTGCAGACATTTCTTCAAGGTTTCTGCATCTCTTGGCAGAAAAACGCAGCGGAAAATATGCGCATTTTTGATGCATTTTTAATGCGTTTTTTCATGCTTTTTTGTTAATCCATGGAGCTGAATAAAGATACAGGTGCATCTCATAAAATTAGAATATCATCAAAAAGTTAATTTATTTCAGTTCTTCAATACAAAAAGTGAAACTCATATATTATATAGAGTCATTACTGAGTGATCTATTTCAAGTGTTTATTTCTGTTAATGTTGATGATTATGGCTTACAGCTAATGAAAGCCCAAAAGTCATTATCTCAGTAAATTAGAATACTTTATAACACCAGCTTCAAAAAAATTATTTTAAAATCTGTAATGTTGGCCTGCGGAAATGTATATTCAGTAAATGCACTGAATACTTGGTCGGGGCTTCTTTTGCATCAATTACTGCATTAATTTGGCATGGCATGGAGGCAATCAGCCTGTGGCACTGCTGAGGTGTTATGGAAGCCCAGGTTGCTTTGATAGCAGCCTTCAACTTGTCTACATTGTTGGGTCTGGTGTCTCTCATCTTCCTCTTGACAATACCCCATAGATTCTCTATGGGGTTAAAGTCAGGCGAGTTTACTGACCAATCAAGCACAGTGATACTGTTGTTTTTAAACCAAGAATTGGTACTTTTGGCAGCGTGGACAGGTGCCAAGTCCTGTAGGAGAATGAAATTTCCATCTCCAAAAAGCTTGTCGGCAGATGGAAGCATGAAGTGCTCTAAAATGTCCTGGAAGACGGCTGCACTGACTTTGGTCTTGATAAAATACAGTGGACCTACACCAGCAGATGACATGGCTCCCCAAACAATCACTGATTGTGTAAAGTCATACTAGACCTTGGAAATCAAGGTCCCAGAGTCTGGAGGAAGAGTGGAGAGGCACACAATCCAAGCTACTTTAGGTCTAGTGTGAAGTTTCCACAATTAGTAATAGTTTGGGGGAGCCATGTCATCTGCTGGTGTAGGTCCACTGTGTTTTATCAAGACCAAAGTCAGCACAGTACCAGGAAATTTTAGAGCACTTCATGCTTCCCTCTGCAGACAAGCTTTTTGGAGATGGAAATTTCATTCTCCAGCAGGACTTGGCATCTGTCCACACTGACAAAAGCACCAATACGTGGCTTACAAACAACAGTATCATTGTGCTTGATTGGCCAGAAAACTCACCTGACCTTAACCCCATAGATAATATATGGGGTATTGTAAAGAGGAAGATGAGAGATACCAGACTCAACAATGCAGACGAGCTGAATGCTGCTATCAAAGCAACCTAGGCTTCCATAACACCTCAGCAGTGACACAGGTTGATTGCCTCCATGCCACACCAGATTGATGCAGTAATTGATGCCAAAAGAGCCCCAGCCAAGGATTGAGTGCATTTACTGAACATACATTTCAGTAGGCCAACATTTCGGACTTTAGAATAATTTTTTCAAGTTGGTCTTATAAAGTATTCTAATTTACTGAGCTAATGGCTTTTGGGCTTTCATTGTCTATAAGCCATAATAATCAACATTAACAGGAATAAACACTTGAAATAGATCACTCTGTTTGTAATGACTCTATATAATATATGAGTTTCACTTTTTGTATTGAAGAACTGAAATAAATTATATATATATATATATATATATATATATATATATATATATACATATACATATGTAATACCAAGCCGAGGTTTAGCTATGAACCTTTAGCAATGAACTGGTGTCAGCCAGATACCCTATTAAAACGGTACGTAAAGAGTTAAATATAGACACACACACAGTCACAGTCACCAGCCTATGTAGGTGCAATAACATAATTAACCAACATATGCTGTAACAAGACAGAAACTGTCAGAAATCTGCGTGAAACACAATATCTGTTTAATTTTTGAAAAAACTTTTTTTTTAAATTCCGTCTGCTCCCGCATAATTTTCATAACTAGTGGGAAAGCCGACGGCTGAGGGCTGATGATAATAGTCTGGGAAGGAGCCAATAGCCATAAAGTTTCCCAGGCTATTAATATCAGCCCACAGCTATTTGCTTAGCCTTTACTGGCTAGTTTACAGGGGAACCCCAGAAAAAAGTTGACATGGGGTCCCCCTATAAAATCGAACCAGCAAAGACTAGGCAGACAGCTGTGGACTGATATTAACAGCCTGGGAAGTGGCCAGTGATATTAGCACCTCCCAGGCTAAAAACCATCAGCTCTCAGCCACCCCAGAAATTACGTATCTTACAGATGCACCAAATCTGGTACTTAGCCTCGCTCTTCCCTCTTACCCTGTAGAGGTGGCAAGTAGGGTTCATGTTTGTGGGGTTGACTTCACCATTGTATTGTCAGGTGACATCAAGTCCACAGGTTAGTAATGGAGAGGCATCTATGAGACACCTATCCATTACTAACCCCATAGTGATATTGTATAAAAACACAGACAACCAGAATAGAGTCCTTTATTTGAAATAATCAAACAGACTCCTAAATTCACCATAAGCGCAGGAGATGTTTCTGCTCTACCCGGCTGCCGGTGATACACTGACAGGAGGTAATCGCTCCCGCAGTGTATCACGGAGTTGCCGTAAGAGTTCACCGGAGTCCGTCAGCTCTAGTGCTCTCAGTTCTACCACTGTGTGAGAACTTTCTCATGCAGCAATGCCGTGAGAGCACCAGAGCTAATGAGCTGATGAATTCCGGTGAACTTTCACAGCAGCTCAGTGATACACTGCAGGAGCGATTACCTCCTGTCAGTGTATCGCAAGAGGCCGGGTAGAGCGGTCCAATACTGTTCTATATGTGAGATTGCCGTGGGACACTCGGTATTAAATGGACTACGGTGGAAAGGTGAGTATATGTTGGTTTATTATTTTTGATTGTTTGCAGGAGACATGGGCGTCGGGGATTAGGTGTTCGGTGAGTATGTATTTTGTATGTGAATATCTATCTAATTATGTAAATGTTTTGATTTTTTTTGCAATTGAACACAGGTGCCAGATGATGAGACTATTCTCCCATCATTCGCTCATGCTGTCTCTGTTTTATGTGACAAAAGATGTAGCCAGATGGGAGTAATAGTTAGAAGATGCCTAAGTACAATCATTATGGGCTGTTCGTCGCATGGGTACCCACACACACAGACAGACACAGACACCCGCACATATTCTCTGCTCACACACATATTCTCTGCTTACACACATATTTTCCGCCCACACACTTCCTCCTTCTGACTTCCTTTGACAATTCGCAGCATTTTTGGCAGCAAATACGCAAACCTTTTTACACTTGCGTTTTTGCTGCAGATTTGACTGACTCAATTGAAGTCAATGAGTCAAAAATGCTGCAGAACGCAAAAAGAATTGACATGCTACAGAAAATAAAACGCTGCAAATACAGACGGAGATTTACTGATCATGTGCACAACACTTCAGGATTATCATTGCATTACCTTGCATAAGTATTCCATTGCCCTTTTGGACCATTTACGCTCGTAAAAAAACGATGCGAAAACTCATCAAAAACGTATCATGTGCACATAGCCTTACACATATTTTCCTCCAGTCCCTTTGTTCTCACTTTATGCACCAACCTTTATGTGGCACTGTATTGAATATCTTTATAACCTCCAGATATAGAACATCCATATCCTTTCCCTGATCCAGTTTGGTACTTGAAGATCAATTTGACAGGGCCAAAACCCATGTTGATGATGGGTTTTGAGATTATTTTTATTGAGATGCTTCAGGATAGCATCTTTGAGAAACTGTTAAAGAGGTTGTCCACTACTTTAGCATTAATGACCTATCATTAGGATAGGTCATCAATGTCTGATCAGTTGGGGCCCGACTCCCATTACCCCGCCAATCAGCTGTTATCGGTGTCATTGGCAGCGGCTGCCAGCCAAAAGTATTCACTTGGGGAGCTGCTTCATCTTCTGATAGTATTATAGGCTTGATACTACACATCCGCCTTCTATTCAAATCAGTGGAAGGCAGATGTGTAGTACCCTGCAGTGGCTACTATCATAAGATGTCAAGCTCCATAAATGAGTACTTCCGGCCGCTGCTGACATTGATAACAGCTGATCAGCGGATTGTCAAACCCTAACTGATCAGACATTGATGACTTATCCTAAAGATAAGTCATCAATACTAAAGTAGAGGACAATTCTTTTTACTTTTTTGACATCAATTGAGGATAAACTTACAGGTTTATACTTTCTGGGTTTGGTTTATAATAATAATAATAATAATAATAAAAATAACCTTTATATAGCACCAACATATTCCACAGCGCTTTACAGTTTAACAGTTTCAAACGCAAGTCATAAGTAACAACGTTAACAATACAATAATCAAAGCACAATAAGACGACCCTGCTCGTGAGAGCTTACAATCTACAACGAGGTGGGGGAGATGCAAAGTACAAGAGCTTATTTACAATGATATATTTACAATGATGGTTCAGCCATCTTGAGGGAGTGGGGGATAGATGGAGATAGTGACTGGGCTACACATGCGCATTTACACGTAAAATGACTGATTAGGGCTGATTAGGGAATGTGATAGGCCACTCTGAACAAATATGTTTTGAGGGCACACTTAAAACGTTATGATCCCTTTTTGAACATTGGCACCACATTTTCTAAAGTCAGTCTCCTGGAACAGTACTTGTGATTATGGAATAATTTCATATTAAAAATAATGGCCCATCTATAATGGTATTTTATTCCTGCAGTGCTCAGGGACATATACCGTCCGAGCTCAATGATTTGTCTACTTACGTTTTTGTGAGACAGCCCCTTATTTCTTGCCAGCTTATGCAGGTGTTATTTGATGGAGAATTGATGGTATACTTTGTATATATATATGTCATTTGAGTTTGGATTTTTATGTATATGTATATGGTGGATAAGAAGATGTTTATTAGATTGGACTTTCATCCTCATCCACCATCTCACCAAGATTGTTTTTCAACAATACCATTTTGGAGTTTCTAATTGTTTATGAAGTTAAAAAAACATTTGGGATTATTATTACTTCTTTTACAATGACTTGAGTTTCTCTGTCACAATTTTTGCAGTCTCGATTTGTTTTTAACACTGTTTTTTTTCTCTATAATTTTTTAATGTCTCATCACTACTCTCTTGCTTTAGCTCTCTAAGCACTTACATTTTCTCATTTAGTTGCTTCGTCCCCTGGGGACAAAGCATTTCAGAGCGAAACGCGCGTCGGGTGTGGTGGGTCCCCAGGAGTACTCCATTGGTAACTATACTTATGCTTATTATGCTATAATCTGTGTATCGCTATACTTGTTACTATTGGAGCTTCCCTGTACATGGTCACACAACACTCTCGTATGTATATTGATTTTAGAGCTTTGACCAATTGTATACATGTTACTATTTATTTGGAGTCACAACCTGGGTTACCCACCTTTTCTGCCTGTGCTTGTGGCAATATACCTAGCCTTTTATAGTTGTTTTTATGGTGTTTAATAAAGATTATGCATATTTTACTGGCCTAGTGTGAAGGTGTTTCTTTTGATTATTTATTGTTATGTACTTCATGGCCTTATATGGTGGATATATTTAGGTGTTTCAACAACAATTAGACAAGCCTGTGAAATACTGGGAGAATATAGTCTAGTCAGATGAGACCAAAATTGAACTCTTTGGATGCCATAATACACATCATATTAAAACATCCAACCAGCATTCAAGTTTGGAGGTGGGAACATCATGGTATAGGGCTGTTTTTCAGCATATGGCACTGGCAAGGGTTTCTAATGTAATTGTAATTGATGGAAGGATAAATGAACAAATGTACTGAGACATTCTTGATAAAAATCTGCTGCCATCTACCAGGATGATGAAGATGAATTGAGGGTGGACATTTCAGTAAGCCAATGATCAAAAACACACAGCCAAGGAAACTCAATTGGTTTCAGAGAAACAAAATAAAACTTCTAGATTGGCCCAGCCAATCACCAGACCAGAATCCAAAATGTGTGGAAGGAACTAAAGCTCATGGAAGGAGTCCACTGAATATTTAAGATTTAAAGAATGTTTGTGTGGAAGAATGGGCCAAAATCACACCTGAGAAATGCCTGCAACTAGTTTCTCCATACAGGAGGCATCTTGAGGCTGTCATCACCAACAAAGGCTTTTACAGTAAGTATTAGTTAACTTTTAGTACTCATGTTCAATACTTTTTCCCTGTGCCATTTCTCATTTTTCTCATTATTACATGTAACGTAATTTATGGACATCTATGGTTTGATTTCTTTGCTTGTTTGAATTGGATGAGTTGCTATCGACATCTGGTGACAAATTTGTGTCAATACCACCCTTAAAAATATATTTACTTAGAAAATTGGTTACATGTTCTTTACTTATTTCACCTGCTGTATGCTAACCATTAGGGAATGTACCAGATTTGTGGGCATCCTGACGATATACTGTTTATAGCCTTGATAACTTTGTTGTTAGCCTTCCATTAAGCTACTTTATTTTTTAACAAAACATGATAAAATATTTTATTATTTAATAAAGTTGATATATTTGTGAGATATTTTGTAGCATCACTTTTCTTTTGGCTTCTCTCTTGATAGATGCATCTCTCTTAGGCTGGTTTCACACTTGCGTTTTTGTCTGCAGCGTTTTTTGCACAAAAAACGCATGCGTTTTTTCCCCTATATTTAACATTGATAACGCATGCGTTTTTTTTGTTTGCGTTTGGTCGCGTTTTCAAACGCATGCGTTTTTTTTCTGCATGCGTTCATTTTCAAAAATGCAACCTGTAGTATTTTTTTGCGCGTTTTTTTTGCCGCGAAAAAACGCATGCGTTTTTTCGCGGCAAAAAAAATGCATTGCTGTCTATGTAAACGCATGCGTTTTTAAGCACATGCGTTTGTTTGCGTTAAAAACGCATGCGTTTTTATAGAAAAAACCCAGAAAACAGACTGAAAAGCCACCCACCACCATCAAGGTGATAAAAGGGATCCAAACCCTAACCCTAACTCTACCCCTAACCTCACCCCTAACCGTTTAATGAACATTTTCTGACAGTCATAGTGCCACGTATTTAAGTGCCACGTATTTAAGTGCCACGTACCACGTATTTCAGTGCCACGTATTTCAGTGCCACGTACCACGTATTTCAGTGCCACGTATTTCAGTGCCACGTACCACGTATTTCAGTGCCACGTACCACGTATTTCAGTGCCACGTACCACGTATTTCAGTGCCACGTATTTCAGTGCCACGTACCACATATTTCAGTGCCACGTACCACGTATTTCAGTGCCACGTATCACGTATTTCAGTGCCACGTACTTCAGTGCCACGTATTTCAGTGCCACGTATTTCAGTTACGTTTAGGGGTTAGGGGTAGGGTTAGGGTTACGGTGACCAGGACATTCTTCTAATAAAAAGCTACCCCTAACCCTAACCCTAGTTAATTCTACTATTAGTGGATTTTCTAGTTGATTCCCTAACCCTAGTTAATTCTACTATTAGTGGATTTTCTAGTTGATTTTTTCATGGAAAAAAAAAAACGCATGCGTCTAAAAAACACGGCGTTTTGCCGCGATTACATGCGTTTTTTCACACATGCGTTTTTTTAAAAACGCATGCAGATAAAAACGCAAGTGTGAAACCAGCCTTACACAGTGGAATACTTTTGGTTACAGGAATATTGGTTGGTCCTAATATTATTTTTCCCTTACAGATTTCAAGCAGTTTCAACTTTTCAGCATGTCAATACTTTCAGTGTTTTTGTAGCATTTTTCACCTATTCAAAGGCTTTAAAAACGCATAAAAAAATGAAAAACAGAAAGCAGGTGCATTTTACGCTGTGTTATTTACTGCCAACGCTCCAGCCATGTGCACATACCCTTGCAGTGGAGCTTATGTTTGTGACTCGTCTTGGAGCCAGTATAATAAGTGTATATAGGAAGAAGGATAAAAGCCTTTTAATGTGACACCTAGTGGTTATCATCTGTTTGTGCACAATGCCAATCTAAATTCATTTGTAATTTTCTAGCTGATTGTATCTTGCATCCTCTAATCTGTTCTGGATTCAAGTTGTAAAATAGGAAGTGAACTGTGACCATTGAAATGCTTAAGATCTTCTGACAGAATGAAACCCTTAAATCATAGTTGATCTTACCTGTCTCAGCACTGTGAGACCTAGAGACAAGGGATTTAAATCTTAAAGTTATTTTCAAGTCACCCAGTCTTTAAAATTTATTGTTTAATAGCTGCACTTCTGTAACTCACCAGGATTCATGATATTGAGAGGTGACCGATTTGCAGGCATCATTAATACAGTTGCTAGGAGATAGCTAAGAGAAAGAAAAGGAAAATTCTTGTTTTATCGCTGGCAGCAGCATTAGATACGATTCTTTATTCTTTTATTTTCTATTATGCTCTCTTGTCATTTATTGAATTCATATTGCTATTTTTCAATTAACTGCTAGTCTTTGTAGAAGCCTAGGGAGAAATGTATAATAGCAAATTAATTTCATTCATTTTAAGCTGCCCGCTGTCGTAAATATTTTTTCTTAATGTGACGGGAATTCAGGCGTCCTTATTTTTACAATTGATAAGATCCTTGAGAAATTCTAAACATGATTAGATACTTTTTTTTATCATAGAAAATCACTTATGATGAGAAATATTCACTTCACTAGTCCTCATTTTTTCGCTTGGTAATAGAGTAATTATAATGAGTAAGCTATGATTGTAATATTTACCACGAATGTACCCCATACCCAATAGATAGCTGTCTGCCAAATGATGCTTTGGATGATATTTTGGTCGACAGCTATCTTAGACAACTCTCCCATACATAGGAAAGCCACTTGGCCGACCTGTGTTCTCTATTATATAGCCGTTGGCTAACATATCGGGTGGTGTCTAATCTCCAGGAGAACATATGATCGGCAGTTGAAAATCATATATTCCTGATTAACATCTCCCCCATCAAAAAGTTGGCTGGCATTAGCAGGCTCTAGCAACACTAGTCTAATGTGTACAGGCGCCTTTAGAAATCGTTAAGCATGAACAAGAGCTAAACGTAAAGAATCTTATTAGTGTATAAAGGAGGTGATAATTACCACCTTTCCCAATGTGGCTGTTGATTTCACTGTTTCCTCTGTTCAATTGTTTTTATGTAATTCAATGTAATACGAGCTATTGCTGTTCAATGTCTCTTTTTAGCAGAAATCAGGAGCTTAAATAATGAGTGGCTACCAGAAAATGAGTACTTTAGTGGTTTAGACTACATTGTTCCCTACTACTGAGAAAATAAATAGATGTGGCACTGAGCGTTTCTCAAAAAGGGCCGTACACAATTAGGGTACCTTTGAGGAGTGTGTGAGGAACACTGCAGCTGCAGAAAGACATACCAAAGAGGTTGCAACAGATGACCTGTGATACACCCATGTGAGATTATGAAACACGGTGAAAGATTATGAAACAAAAGGGCAACAATCTTAAAGAACAGCTTAATCAATAGATCTTGGGACAAAAATAAGTTCCATAACTGGATGTGTTAAAAAATATTGCTGTGCTGGGATGATCTTATAAATGTGCCCCTGTTACATACTGAGTAATGGTTGTGTCTGACCATACAGGGACATGATAAGATATCCGCCAGGGGAGGAAGCAAGAGAGAGTATACAGACAGGACAGCAAGGGATCACAGCTGCTGGTTTCTGTAAGGAAAAACATTTCACTCCCTGTTTAAAAACTTATTTTATCTCCCAGAAAGAATCAGCTGCTATCCCCTGCAGTCCTGTCTGTATACTCTTTTGCTTCCTCCCTTGCCAGAAGCAGCGTTATAATCAGAGGTTGTTCCTGCATGGTCAGACACAGCCATTACACAGGGGCATATTTATAAGATTACCTCAGGAAAGGAACATTTTTTAACACATAAAATTGTGGATTTTTTTTTTATTCCATGATCTATTGATTAAAATGTATTTTGTTCATGGTGTAAGAGTGGTGGACTATGGCTGTTGCATTCCTACCCCTGAAGACACCAATCACATCAATGCTGTGTATCCTGAACAGTGTACTGCGTATTTGTGAATATCATAATTAGTGTTGAGCGATACCGTCCGATACTTGAAAGTATCGGTATCGGAAAGTATCGGCCGATACCGGCAAAGTATCGGATCTAATCCGATACCGATACCCGATACCAATACAAATCAATGGGACTCAAGTATTGGACGGTATCCCTGATGGTTCCCAGGGTCTGAAGGAGAGGAAACTCTCCTTCAGGCCCTGGGATCCATATCAATGTGTAAAATAAAGAATTAAAATAAAAAATATTGCTATACTCACCTCTCCGACGCAGCCTGGACCTCACCGAGGGAACCGGCAGCGTTCTTTGCTTAAAATGCGCGCGTTTACTTCCTGCCGTGACGTCACGGCTTCTGATTGGTCGCGTGCCGCCCATGTGGCTGCGACGTGACCAATCACAGCAAGCCGTGACGTAATTTTCAGGTCCTCAATGCCTAATTCTAGGCATTCAGGATTTTAAAATTACGTTCCGGGTTGTGATTGGTCGCGTCGCGGTCACATGGGCGACGCAACCAATCACAAGCCGTGACGTCACGGGAGGCAGGAAATGCGCGCATTTTAAAATTACGTCACGGCTTGTGATTGGTTGCGTGCCGCCCATGTGACCGCAACGCGACCAATCACAGCAAGCCGTGACGTAATTTCAGGTCCTGAATGCAGAATTAGGCATGAGGACCTGAAAATTACGTCACGGCTTGCTGTGATTGGTCGCGTCGCGGCCACATGGGCGGCACGCGACCAATCAGAAGCCGTGACGTCACGGAAGGAAGTAAACGCGCGCATTTTAAGCAAAGAACGCTGCCGGTTCCCTCGGTGAGGTCCAGGCTGTGTCGGAGAGGTGAGTATAGCAATATTTTTTATTTTAATTCTTTATTTTACACATTAATGTTGTTTCGATACCGATACCCGATACCACAAAAGTATCGGATCTCGGTATCGGAATTCCGATACCCGCAAGTATCGGCCGATACCCGATACTTGCGGTATCGGAATGCTCAACACTAATATAATGTAATGCACAATGTGAAATGTAATGTTCCTGTGTAATGTATAGTAATATAGTAATGTGAAATATAATATACATATTGTATAGCAATGCTATAGGTAATGTTGGTATATTGTAATGTATAACATATGATGTGATAATGTAATGCATGATAGAGACAGGTATTATAATGTTTACATGGAACTGTGTGAAAGGTTAATTCTGCCCTCCAACAGACTGCAGAGTCAGAAACAGTTAACGTTGGGCCTAGCTCACAGTGGGAGGGGTCAGCTGCCAGGGACAGAGAGCTAAAACTTCAGTTAAGACCTATTGTCTAGTAAGAACGGACATATAGTCTGCAGGCTGTCAAGGCTGTGTGATTTGGGAGACTTGTGGCAGGAGGAGAAGCAGACCGGACAGGAGATAGCGTGAATCTTTAGCATTGAGGAGACACTGGGTGTGAACAGTGTTGTAACTAGGGACTCACCAGACAAGTTAAATCTGAAGCAAGAGAGAAGTTGAACAGTGTTTGATAATGTTGAGTGTAACTGAAACATGTAGGAAGCTTTGTGCCCACTATCTCCTGTACAGTGTTGGAACTGAAGGACTGCTGGAACTGTCTAGTAAAGAACTGTTGTTGAAAATGAACTGTTGGTCTCTTGAGTTGTTTTATGGTCCTGGCCAACTGAGAGCAGTGTTTGGCCTACATAAATACAAACCCCAAACTAGCAAAATCCACATATCCAGCCAGAACTGTGTTTTCCATATAGCATGCTGGGGCATTGGGAGTCAGTCCCTCGACCATGACTACTGACCCTTTAATGCCAAGGAGCTATAGTGTGTTAAATGAAACAGACTGGTTGTCTGTATATCACAGTGGGAGCCTGATTGTTAGCATTATGTTACTGTGGTGGCGTTCAACACTACTTTTGTGCTAGTGATGTAGATATGAGAGCCACAGAGTAGTGCCACAGTGGTATAATAAGAGGAAGAAGAGAATTTTATGCAAAAAAAGACTAAGCACCAAAAGGACATTTGGTCAGACCAAGAGAGATGCCTGGAAAACCTGTTGTTGTTTTAGTGTCTTGTGTATCAAGGCCTGAATATTGTTACTATAGTGCAGCGGTTAGGCTGATAGAGGGAATAAGTGTCACTGGGCATCACAGGCTGAGAGTCCCTTCAGCACTGGAAAAGTTAGAGTCTCTGGAGATCAGAGCATCTTTACATTGTGGAATGTTAGATCAGAGTCTGTGTGGATTGTAAGTGACTGAGTAAGATGGAATTTCAGTGAGGAAAGCGGAGTAAGCCACTGTCACAATCCCCTGACTCATTGCAGGAACAAAAACTTGGATTCATGTAGTTTACGTAAAATGGTTGATCCTTCTTTACCCAAACATCATATGTGAGGGGAGAGTTGAGAGACCCTCACACATTAGACTATTCCCAGGTCTTTCTCAAATGTAACATTTTTGGGGCTTTTAGGCATTAGCCCGGCAAAGTCTAGTGACCACAGAATGACAGGAGTCTGCCTTGCTCGGTGTGATGCGGCTGCAGTGCAATTTAGCAAACCTCCACCAGGAGGTGCTGGTGAGGGAAAAGAGGTTGCACACTAACAGCATAGCAACACTGAGCAGCTGCACAAGTGTCACAGGTAACGAAAGAGTCCAGAGAGAGCATAGCAGAAAACAAACAAATAACAGCATCCCATTTCAATGGGGGGCAACAGGACCACCAGGCTTCCCTGGATAATGAGCGTGAAAGGCCCGGACCAACTGATCAACATGGACCAAACGTGCCAGCACCCACGACCGGTCCTCAGGACCGTAACCTTTCCAATGGACCAAATATTGAAGTGAACTGCGAAGCATGCAAGAATCCACCACCCGTTTCACCTCATACTTGGTCTGGACATCCACCTCAACAGGCGGCGGGTGCAAGGGAGACTTACCTGAGGAAGGCACTGATGGCTTCAAAAGCACCATATGGAACACATTGGGGATCTGCAACGACGGAGGCAAGCACAGGTGAAAGGCCACAGGATTAACCGCCTCTAAAATTTCATAAGGGCCAATAAACTTGGGACCCAACTTAGCAGAGGGAATCCTCAATCTTATATCCTTGATGGATAACCATACCTTATCCCCGACCTGTTAGGCCATCCCCAAAGAGCGTCGTTTATCCACAAAAAAATTATATTTGCCCTGAGCCTCCCAATGTTTCTCTGAACCTCCCTCTAGACCTCCCCCAACCACAGAAAGGCCTAATCAGCCCCTGGAAATCCAGCTAGGAAAACTCACCAAAGTAAGGGTGAAACCGATAGTTGCAGAAGAATAGGGAAGTACCAGTGGACTGATTGACATGATTATTGAAAGCAAATTCCGCCATGGGTACCGCAGAGCACCAATCATCCTGTCTAGCCATGGCAAGACACTGTAATATCTGCTCCAAAGACTGATTGGTCCTTTCAGTCTGACCGTTGGTCTCAGGATGGTAGGCCGATGAAAAGGTCAGACTGATACCCAGCCTTTTACAGAAAGCCCTCCAGAATTTCTATACAAATTGCACCCCTCTATCAGATATCACACTGACAGGCACACTATGCAATCGGACCACATGCTCGATGAATAGTTTTGATAAAGTCTCAGCATTAGGGAGGCTGTACAGTACAAAATGGGCCTGTTTACTGAACCTATCAATAACTATCCAGATCACAGTTTTGCCATTAGAGGGGAGAAAATCGGTAATAACATCCATGGACAGATGAGTCCACGGTCTATCTGGAATTGGCAGCAGCACCAATTCACCGGCCAGTTACGGGGGGTTTTGGTGTGTGCATAAGTTTCACAGGAGAACAGAAACTCAGTGAAGTCAGAAGGCAACGAGGGCCATCAAAACAGCCTAGTGATGGCTTTATGCATGGCAGAGATTCCAGGATGCCCACTCAGAGCCAAGTCATGGAACTCCTGAAGCACTCTTAACCGATACTGAAAAGGCACAAAAAGCTTGTTATCAGGTATGGACGAAGAAGCAAGAGATTGGGCCTCACGAATCTCTCATTCCAATACCGAGGGCACCGCAGCCACCACCACTTCGCACTGAAGAATGGAGGAAGGAGGTTCATGAGGTGATATTGGACCTAGGCTACAAGACAATGCATCAGCCTTCAAATTCTTGGACCCCTGTCTGAAAGTAATAGAAAACTGATAGACCTTGCCTGTCTCGGAAATAATCGTTTGGCGGACTCTATGTAAGACAGGTACTTGTGATCCGTAATGACAGTGATACAATGGACAGCCCCTCCATTCTTCAAACGCCAATTTAATGGCCAAAAACTCCCTGTTACCCACATCATAATTCCTCTCAGCAGAGGAAAATTTTAAGTTAGTCAACGTGGTGGGTCCCTGAGACAACACAGCCCCCACTACCACCTCTGAGGCGTCCACCACTACGACAAATGGTTAGGACAAATCGGATTAAACCAATACAGGGGCAGTCATGAAACAGTTTTTCCAGAAAGAAAATGTCGCCACAGCTGGAGCTGACCGGTTCTGGAGATCAACCCCCTTACAAGTTTAATGAGTGAGGGGCTTGACCACCTGAGAAAACCCCTTAATGAATTTTCTATAATAATTAGCTAAACCCAGAAAACGCTGAAGACCCTTGAGATCTCTGGGTTGCACCCAATCTACAATACTCTGTACCTTCCTAGGGTCCATGCGAAACCCCTCAGCAGACAAAATGATCCCAAGGAAGGACAATTCTTGAGAAAAAAATGAACACTTCTCTGGTTAAGCAAATAGTGAGTTCTCCCTAAGCCTCTGAAGAACCGCCAGGTGGCTCATGAGACTGTTTGTCAGAAGAATTTATGAGGATGTCATCCAAATAAACTACCATGAAACACCCAATAAAATTAGAGAAAACATGATTCATGAAATTCTGGAACACCGCTGGCGCATTAGTCAGGCCAAAGGGCATAACCAAATTCTCAAACAAACCCTCAGAGGTGAGAAATGCAGTTTTCCACTCATCTCCCTCACGCGTACGGATGAGACTGTATGCTCCCCTGGGGTCCATCTTAGAGAACCACCTGGCCTCTGACAATTAAGCGTACAAATCAGGTATAAGTGGGAGGGGATAAGTGTTTCTTATAGTGATTTTATTCAGTTCTTGAAAATCGAGGCATGGGCGAAAACCACCATCTTTTTTCTTCACAAAAAAGAACCCCCCCACCACAGGAGAGACAGATGGCCGAATGTGCCCTTTACAGAAGCTTTCAGAGATTTACTCCTTCATAGTGGCCCATTAAGGGCTGGAAAGGTTGTACAGACAGGCTTTGAGCAATTTGGCACTGGGAACAAGAGCAACAGCACAATCGAATGGGCGGTGTGGTGGTAGAACCTCAGTCTCCTTTACAGAGAACACATCCTCAAAGTCCTTCAGGTACTCCGGAATATCCTCCAGACTGACAGATGACACAAGTTCAGTAGTGAGGCAATTTTTACTACAATTAGGACTCCATTTAACAATGTCCCGAGATTCCCAGTTTATCACAGGATTATACACTGTGTTCCAAATTATTATGCACAAAGAGTTTAGGAGTGATAAGGTTAGAATTTTTTTGTTTGTCATTTAAACTCCTGGATGGTGATATGTGTCAGGGCTCTTTATATCACTGAAAGCAATTGCAGATACCTGTGCAAATTAGTTTGGCAGGTGTGTCCAAATAAAGGCAAGACTACGTAAGAAGGCTGTTCCACATTATTAAGCAGCCTACATTTTTTCCTAAAATGGGAATGAAAAAGGATGTGTCGGCTGCTGAGAAGCAACAAATTGTGGAGTATTTAGGTCAAGGCATGACTACAATCAACATTGCCAAGACACTTCATCGTGATTATCGCACAATCAAGAAGTATGTAGCTGATTCCCAGCACACACGTGTGCGTGCTGATAAGGAAAAATTGGGGACTCTTTACAACAGGCAATTGCGTAAGGTTAAAAGAGCAGCTGCAAAAATGCCTTGTCATAGCAGCAGACAAGTTTTTGAAGCTGCTGGTGCCTCCAACGTCCCCAGAACAACAAGATGCAGGGTCCTTCAGAGGTTTGCAGCTGTGCGTAAGCCATCCTGTCGACCACCTCTATCCACTGCACAAAAGCAGAAATGGCTCCAGTGGGCCAAACGATACATGAAGACTGACTTCCAAACAGTTTTGTTCACCGATGAGTGCCGTGTAACTCTCGATGGTCCAGATGGATGGAGTGGAGGATGGCTGGTTGATGGACACCCCATGAAAACACGGCTAAGGCGCAAACAAGGATGAGGTGGAGTAATGTTTTGGGCTGGAGTCATGGGGAGAGAGATTGTCAGCCCCTTTATGATCCCTGAAGGGGTAAAGATGAACTCCATAATCTATGTGGAGTTTCTAAAACAACACTTCCTGCTATGGTTCAAGAGGAAGAACCGTGCTTTCCGCAGCAAAATCATTTTCATGCATGATAATCCACCGTCTCATGCTGCAAAAAACACATCTGCATCTCTGGCTGCTATGGGCATAAAAGAGGACAAACTTATGGTGTGGCCACCATCTTCCCCTGACCTCAACCCCATTGAGAACCTCTGGAGCATCATCAAAAGGAGTGTCTATGATGGTGGGAGGCAGTTCACATCTAAGCAACAGCTCTGGGAGGGAATTCTGTCCACATGCAAAACAATTGAAGCAGAAACCATCCAAAAACTGACAAATTTAATGGACGAGAGAGTTCAGAAGCTTCTTTTGAATAAGGGGTCCTATGTGCAAATGTAACATCACCTAGAATAAAGTTTTCACTTGAAAACTGTTTGATTTCATTTTGTAATAAGCTGATGATGCTTATAACTTCACAATTGACCATTTTTTTGTTCAAAATAAAAAAAAAGTTTAAAACTGCTGTGCATAATAATTTTGAACATGCATTTTGAGTGTTTATTTTTTTTAAAAAAAGATACTGTTTTCATATGCAGTTTGTTCCAAAACATTGCAATTATACTAGAATAGTAGATGACTGGAAAATAACAATGACTGCAATTCAGATAGGTAATTTAGAGAAAATATGAGGAAATATTATTTGCATAATAATTTGGAACACAGTGTATAATTGTAACCAGGGGAACCCCAACACCAGTCCCACAGATAGATTGTCCATAGCAAAACATGAAATACATTCCTGGTGTAGGGAACTCACTTTAAGGAGAAACTCCTCTGAAACAAATTTGATGACATTCTTAGCCAGCGGTGTTTTGTCAATGGCAACAATATGAATAGGAGTCTGCAGCCTAACTGTCCCTTACTTACACTTGGACACCAAGTCAGTCAATAAAGTTCATGGATGACCCGCAATCTATGAAGGCGGAAGTGGGTGCAGAGCCACTCCCACAACAAAGTTCCACTTCCAACAAAATTTTTGAAATTGTAGAAAAAGGCCCCCACCTCCATAGGTTCAGATGGAGGCAAAACAACCGGACCAGCAGGGAGCAACGGAACCTCTCGCTGTATAACACCTCTCTCCCACAGCCTCCGATCCATACGGATAGCCTGAGTCATAGCTTCCTCCAAAGAGCTGGGAGGAGGATGGAGAGCCAAAGCATCCTTCAGGTAATCCGACAGTCCACTCCTGAACTGACATCTCAGTGCAGAGTCATCCCAGGACACCTCAGTGGACCAGCTATGGAACTCGGAGTTGTACCACTCGGCTGAACGCCTTCCCTAAACCAGACTTATAATAGTCTCCTCTGCCAATCTGACATGGTTCAGTTCATCATAGATAAGTCCTAGGGCCTCAAAGAACCTATCTACCAACATCTGTTTAGAGGCAGTAGGGGGGAGCGAGAAAGCCCAAGATTGGGGACCCTCCCTAAGTAAGGAGATAATAATCCCTACCCACTGAGTTTCATTCCCAGACGATCGGGTCTAAGAGAAAACAATAATTTACAACCCTCTCTGAACATATGAAATATATCTTTTTCACCAAAAAATGTGTCAGGAAGCTTAACCGAGGGTTTGGGAGAGTACAAAACAACATCTACTGAATCACCAGGTCGACTACCAGCATGAAGGGTGGTTCCCTGCATGGTCTTAACAGTCTCTGTCAACTTTTTTCTTAAGTGAGTATGAGATGGCAAGGGTCCGATGTTCCACCGAAAAAATCCTGCATCATCTGTGTCAAACTGGATACTTTAGCCGCCATGTTACAAAGTGGATCCATGACCAGAGAAAAAAATTCTAAATCTCCATTAAATGTGTGATCAGTGATAATGTGCTGCAGTGCAGTTTAGCACAACCTCCACCAGGGGATGCTGGTGATGGAAAAATGGTTGCACACTAACAGCGTAGCAACACTGAGCAGCCACACAGGTGTCACAGGTATCGAAAGAGTGGTCAGACGAGCAGAGTCAGAAACTGTCAGGAGCAGAGGTACCAGAGGTCACAACATGCATGAAGTCGGAGACAACCCAGAAGTCAGAGCCAAACGGGAGCGCAGTATCCAAAACGTGAGATGTAAGACGAAGTCGGGGTACAAGCCAGAAGTCAAAGCTGGTCGGGGAGCGAGGTATCAGAGACAGAAAGCAAGAGGCGGGGTTCAGAGATCAGGCCGAGTCATACACTGTAAGGAAACCATCAAACACTATGTCAGGGATAGGGAACGGTTCACACACAAATATGGGAAGTCAGAGGCAGAAGGATCACCAGGGTATACGGGTCAGATGCTCTAGCCTGAAAGCATGAACTATCACTGATGCCGACCAGCAGACTGTAGAAGACTTAAAAAGCCAAGCCAGCTCCAAAACGAGACTGAGGGGATTAACGCATGACCAGTCCAGAGAAAGCATAGGAGAAAACAAATCCCGAACTGAATAATGTCTCTCGGGACTTGTGATGATGACTGGATATTACATTAGTAAATTGAAGGGAGTTTAAGAGGGATTGGTGCCAGAGCTATTGTACATGGTACATGGAGATAAGTTTATGATATTCAGTGGTGTTGAAAGGTAAAATATCCCTGGCCTTGAGAAGTCTGTGAGGCTAACTTTTGTAAGTTATCCAGTTTATCTGTGCTAAGTTTTAATAGATTATGGGAAGATAAGACTTCATTATGGTCTCTGTAAAGTTAACATTGACCAGTATGGAGTTAATAGTTGGTATGTTTCAAAATTAATAAAAATGAATCCAATTATGTTTAATTGTTCCATGACATCAGGTGTGATAAGCTACCAAGAGGTATAGCTAAGCCACCTTGAGTGCAATGCAACTGCCAAGCATATAGTTGGCTCCACTTATCCTTCTGGATATGGGTTTACCAGCCCCAGCGAATGGGGGGGGGGGGTGTTACCCATTCTTTTGCACGGTTATGTTTCAATATTTGTATCCTTTAGCCTGCCTTATATTTGGCGCATATTCCCATTACTATTCCAACAATTTTAGCATCATTTAATTATGCTATTTCATCAGAAGCTCCAGTTCACATTAGTGTTTTTCTAGTGTATATGGGAGTTTTCAAAATGTTGCCAATTTAGCGAGTGCATTATCAGTTAAATGATTAGAGGATGAAACGCTCGGGAAACGCTCGGTATCAATGCAAATACGGCGCTGGTGAAGTAGATTCACTCAGAGCACCGGTTTCATTGAGATGCTCTGCTGTCATGTGCACAGTGGACACTGGCACTTGCCATATCAAAGATGGCGTGGGTTACACGATCGTATCCAGCGTGCCTGAACAGCCAACATACCTTTTTTGGCTCTTCCTGTTTGTTGTGACATGCACAAATTGACCTTGTAGATGCCGAGTTTTGGCTTGATTACATTTGGCTTACTGGGGTGAGTTCTGCCACAAATTCTGTACACCTGTCACTGAATCACTAATTATTGTATTTTGCTAAAGTTTAGTGTTCATTATCTAGTTATATGCGCTTTATTATTTGAATGATCAAATATTGATTGCATACATGTATATTGTAATACTGTTTATAAATTTGTATGGCACTTTTTCACTTTATTGCCTTAATCAACTTATTATGGATGTGTTGTTGAATACTCTGCTTGTTCACTTTTCTCATTGCTTGAGAAAGGCTCACGCCCTGAGCCGAAACGTCACAGGAGCCCACAAGGGCGACTAAACCACAATATTTTTTCTAAGAAGGAGTGCTGTCTTCATCTTTTTTGTATTATATTAAGGATTGGTCTATGCCTGGATGTCTGTCACCCATTTTTCACATACCGCTTGCTAGTGGTTCTTTTCAACTTTCTTTTATATAAATACCATATATACACAGGGTGGGCCATGTACAGGGTGGAGCGCGGTAATTTGCTGATTTGGGAATGAAATAAAAAAATTAGAATCATTAGAAAAATTTATTTTATATTTTAATTATACTGAACAGTAATGGAATTTTTAAATTACATGGTTTTAAATAGTGTATCTGGCAAATGTCGACCTTCGCTATCCACACACTGCTGCATACGTTTTCTGAAGTTTTCATGAACTCTAACAAGCATGTCCACTGGTATTCTGCCAATTTCAGCTTCAATATTGTTCCTTAGGTCTTCCAAGGTGTTGGGACGGTTGATATACACCTTAGACTTCAGGTAACCCCAAAGGAAAAAATCGCATGGGGCTAAATCTGGTGAGCGTGCTGGCCAGTTCACATCTCCCCTCAAAGAGATAAGCCGTCCAGGAAACATTTGCCTCAAACAATTCATGGTAACCCTCGCTGTGTGTGCAGTGGCACCATCCTGTTGGAACCATGTATCCTCTAGTTCCATTGCCTCAAGAGCCGGCTGAAAATAATCCTGTATCATAGACAAGTACCGTTCGGAGTTCAAAGTTATGGCACGACCGTTTTCCTGAAAAAAGTAAAGACCAATGATGCCTACTCGTGATATGGCGCACCACACAGTGACGCGGTCCGAATGCAGAGGTCTCTCGTGAACTTCTCTGGGGTTTGTTTCACTCCAGTAACGCATATTTTGTTTGTTTACACACCCACTGAGGTGAAAATGTGCCTCATCAGAAAAAAACACAATTGCGTCACGGGGTATCGTTGCTAACATGTCTTCACAAGAGGTCCACCGTGTCAAATAGTCCCGTGCTGACAATTGTTGGACCACGCATATTTTATACGGGTGAAAATTCAGTTCATCATGAAGAATCCGGTGGAGAGAACGTCTTGAAATGCCAAGAGCAAATGATTGCTTCCGAGCAGAGCGTTTCGGAGATTGCAGTACTGCTGCTCTAACTCTCTCGATGTTTTGTGGTGTTGTAATCCTTCTCTCAGGTCCCCTTCGTACACATGACACATTCCCTGCTGTTCTGAATGCATTCACCCAATTTACAATTGATTGCCGTCCAGGAACACGTCCGCGTGGAGGAACAGCGAATTGTAAACGAAAAGCACGCTGCACTGCAATGATCGAGTGGGCATTTGAAAAATATGTTTCAACACAAAATGACCTCTCCTCACGTGTCCACTGCATGATGGCAACTGAAAGGCGGAGGAATACAAATCTCCCATCAGCCACTGTAAGCCACACCCACTCTACCCTCTCTTCGACCGACAGTGCCGCCACAGCATGCAGGGCAAAAAAGCAAATTACCGCGCTCCACCCTGTATATGGATACACCTAATTAAAATGGGAATGGTTGGTGATATCAACTTCCTGTTCTGGCACATTAGTATATGGGAGGGGGAAACTTTTCTAGATGGGTGGTGACCATAGTGGCCATTTTGAAGTCGGCCATTTTTGATCCAACTTTATTTTTTCCAATGGGAAGAGGGTCATGGGACACATCAAACTTATTGAGAATTTCACAAGAAAAACAATGGTGTGCTTGGTTTTAATGTAACTTTATTCTTTCATGAGTTATTTACAAGTTTCTCTTTGTTTACAGCCATTAACATGTCGCAGAGGTTAACACGTGAGGAGCGGATAGAAATTGTGTTGATGTCTGGTGAACGCAGTACCCGGGTCATTGCTGCAGATTTCAATGCAAGACGCCCTACGCAAGAAAACTGTCACCATTCCCATTTGTTTTAGGTGTATCAATATAAATGGCCCACCCAAAAAAGTTTGCCTCATCACTGAACATAATGTTCTGTATAAACTGAGGGTCCTGTTCAAATTTTTGTTTTGCCCATTCTGCAAATTCTGTGCGCTGATCTGGCATCAGTCGAACATCCCTTCGGCGGATATTAGCTACTCACAAATGGCACCCTTACAAAATCCAGCTGCTGCAGCATCTCAAAGAGGATGACCCAGATCGGAGCGCTGAATTTGCAGAATGGGCAAAACAAAAATTGGAACAGGATGCCGCACACTAAACTAAGCAGAGCGAAGGCCAAAGAAGAAAACATTACTGAAGAAAAGACATAAAAAGGAGTTATTGATCTTTGCCAAAGAGTACCTTGACAAACCACAATCCTTCTGGGAAAATGTTTGGTGAAACAAAAATAGAGCTTTTTGGCAATGCAAAGCAACAGTTTGTTTACAGATGGCGCAATGTACTTATAAGGAAAATATTAATTTGTGGTGCCTTTATTGCTGCACATGCTATTTTTTCTGTTTCTTCCTTGAAATTTCAACATGTAAGTTGAAAAACAATGTTTTATTGTTGCAGTACTTTGCACTAATTAAAACATCGTGAGAATATAGCTTTGGTACGTTTCCATTTATTTCTGAATATATTGTACAGTATATGAAAATAATGAAGGGGTGCCAAAAATGATGAGCAGGTCTGTATATATTTCTATTTTTTTCATTGGTGGTGTGTATATTTTAAAGTGGTAAAGCCATCTAATCAACCATTACAGGCTGTGATAAGTTATTTATGGGGGAACTCTTGATCACCTCTTGGGATTTAATCATTAAGAATAAGCAATATGCCTGCTAATTAATGTACCACCTGCAGGTAGTCCACATGATATAACATTTGAAGAGTGCCTCTATAATCACCTAATTAATATTTTGATCATGGGAACACCATTTAAATGCTGATGCTGAAGCTTCGGCCGGAGACACACTGCTGCGAGATGCGTCCGAGTCTCGCTGGTTACAAGCAAGCTGTGGCACCGGCACTCCGGAGCGGAGCGTGCAGCTCCATGTATTGCTATGCAGCTGCACGCTCCGCTCTGGAGTGCAGGTGCCACAGCTTGCTTTTAACCAGCGAGACTCGGCCGTATCTCGCACCAGTGTGTCTCCGGCCTATCTCACAGTATTTTGCTGTATAACATAATTTCTGGCAAGTAGAGTGGCATGTTAGGGTATGTGCACATGTTGCAGATTTCCTGCAGATCTGCAGCATTTTTTTCCATGCAGAATCGCTGCAGATCTGCAAGTGATTTACAGTACAATGTAAATCAATGGCGAAAAAAAATGCTGTGCTAATGGTGCAGAAAAATGTGCACTGAAAACACAGCAGATTAAAAAAAGGACCATGTCAATTCTTTGTGCAGATCTGCTGCGTTTCTGCACCCATTCCATAACAGAAATCTGCAGGGGTAAAAAAGGAAGAAATCAGCACAAAAATCTGCAACGTGTGCACATACCAAAAAAAGGCGCAGATTCTGACCTGCGTTTTCTGCCAAGAAATGCAGAATCTGCACAGAAAATTCCACAATCAAATCAGCAACCTGTGCATATATGTTTTGGCACAACAGGTCAAAATTACACTTAGGCTGTGTGCACACCTTGCTGATTTCTGACAAAACCTGATGCCAGTAAAGTGAATGAGAAACCTGTAGTTTCATACACACGTTGAGTATTTTTGACTTGCAGATTTGGTGCAGAAAATAATCTGCTACATGTCAATTCTCACTGTGTTTTTGCCCCACATTTTAATCGACTTCACTTAAACCTATCAAAAATGCAGGGAAATTTGTGCGCTTAGATAACTTTGACCAAGGTTTCAGTCTTTAATTGAAACATAACAATCTAAAAAAATCCTCATATAGTAGATCTTTGTTCCCATATACTCCTAAAATTTTAAATGAAAAACCAAAAAAATAGATCAACCTCACAGTAAGGCTGCCGTCACACTATCAGTATTTGGTCAGTATTTTACATCAGTATTTGTTAGCCAAAACCAGGAGTGGGTGATAAAAGCTAGAGTGGTGCATATGTTTCTGTTATACTTTTCCTCTAATTGTTCCATGTTCCACTCCTGGTTTTGGCTTACAAATACTGATGTAAAATACTGACCAAATACTGCTAGTGTGACGGCAGCCTAAGGGTAAATATGACCTTGTGAGATGATTATAAACACCAAAAAATAGCGCTAGGCAACACCAATAATATTAATATAAACTTTATTTAGAAAAAAGATAAAAGCTAGTAAGTATAAAAATGTAACCATGAAACAAGTTGCAGAAACAGCTGGCAGGTATAGCTGGGAAACAAGTGGCTTAAATTGAACAAGAAGAACAAGATTAAAAAATTCCAAAGGGATTTGAGTGATAAAGAAAACAATAGGATGTTTAGATGGCAGCATAACAAAAATATGAATACTGATAAAACAACATCTGAACTCACAGCAACTTCAACTGCTGGAACATCTCACAGCTCTTTCTCAGATAATGAGAGATACCCATTAAGATATGGAAAAAGAAGATTTGAGCCTTATCGTCACTATGACAAAAAGAAACGTCCTGAGAGGTCTAACGTTTTTGGAAACCAGATGGATACTTCTTCTAAGGTAATTAACCTTTCTAGTATTATTCTCACTACAGATCAACTTGCTGTACTCAATAGGGGTTTGTCTTTTTCACCAGCATCTAGGTTCAATTGTTTTTCTACAGTTTAAGATTTACAGCTTTTTGCTCGAAAATTAATTTATAAAAATTTTTGGACCACACTATTGATGAAATGTTTCCATCGGCAGCTGAAAAAGAAACTTTAATGGACTTGGAGGAGTTAGCGGCAGAATCAGATGGGATTACGACAAGTAAGTTTCCACGAGGCTTACTACCTAAATCCAAGAAATTTCCACTAATTTCGGCTCATCCCGAGGTTGATCTTTTTGTCAGGTTGGTAACTAGGGAGATTCAACTAATCCCCGAAACTATTAAACGTGACAATTTAAGCCACAGGGAGAGAGTTGCTCTAAAGGAATTGGAACAAATGAAGGAAGTGATTGTGAAACCCTCGGATAAGGGTGGGAACATTGTCATCTGGCCTGTTTGTATGTACGAGAAAGAGATGCATAGGCAGCTGAAGACGGAGTGCTACCGTAAACTAACATTCAACCCTCTGTCCAATTTTAGAAGTGAGTTACAGACTATGCTGTCAGAGGCTGTGTACAAACAAATGAACAAATGAAAGGTCTTTGGATTGATGAACTGACCATGTCAACCATTTACCTTCTTCCAAAGATCCACAAGGACTCAACGTCACCACCAGGTAGGCCGATAGTCTCGGGGATGAACAACATTTGTGATCCTTTGTGTAAATGGATTGATTATTACTTAAGACCATTGGTGGATACATTGCCATCACATCTCCGAGAGACCTCTGATGTCTTGAGAAGATTAGATGGGATTCAGCTTGAATCTGATATGTATCTGGTGACCTGTGACGTTGAGTCCTTGTATACATCGATCCGTCATGAAGATGGCCTATGTGCGGTCAAATTTTTCCTGGATATGAGTGGTCTTGATAGCGATTTGTGTCAATTTATTCTTAAGGCACTGAGATTTATACTTACCCACAATTTCTTCATGTTTGGTGATGCCCTCTACCTACAGCTCCAGGGGACAGCTATGGGCCGTCTTGTGCGCCCTCGTATGCTAATCTCTTCCTGGGGCTGTGGGAGAGGGATATTTTCCAAACAGATCCAGTGACCTTGTGTGAAAAGGCCATTTTTTGGGGCCGGTACATTGATGATTTACTGATGATTTCGCATGGATCCAAATTAGAACTGGATGGATTTCTTGTGGATTTGAATCAAAACAACATTAATGTTAGATTGACGCATAAACTAAGTCAGACCCAGATTGACTTTTTGGACATTCTCATCCAGGTGGACCATGAGGGATATCTACAGACAGACTTATTCAGGAAGCCTACTTCCACACTCTTCTACATGCTTCATCTCACCATCCTAGACATCTTATACGTAATATTCCAACTGGACAGTTCTTAAGAGCTAGAAGGATTTGCTCCAATGAATCAAACTTTGCTAAACAAGCGGTGGACCTTCATCAACGATTCTTGGATTGTGGGTATCAACCTCGATGTATTAGTGAGGCCCATAGACTGGCACTTAGGAGCAATAGAACTGATCTACTAAAGAGACGACCTGATAGACCTAGGATTGATTCCAAGGTAAGATGTATATTGGACTTCCACTCCAGAAGTGATGAGGTACATGAGATATTGGCTAAACATTGGAATGTCCTACGGTTGGACAACACTATTGCTAAGATCATTGATACAGTTCCAACCATTACATTCAGAAGGGCCAATAATCTCCGTGACAAATTGGTTCATAGTCACCATAAAAAAGTCAAAGACAAATATGTTTTTAATTCCAGGGGCCCAACCTGGGGCTGCACTACGTGTGGAAAATGCGTGGCTTGCAAAAACATCATGACGACAAAGAACTTTGTCGACTCTTCTAATACTAAAAAATATGTCATTACCCATTGTATCAATTGTACCACCAAGGGCGTCATTTACTATGGTACATGCCCATGTAATCTTATTTACATTGGGATGACATCCAGAGAATTGCGTCGTCGGGTCCGGAACATATCTTGGATATTGAGGCTGCCAGTGAGGTTAAAGATGTCACTGGCTTGAAAACTATTCCACGCCATTTTCGTATGTTTCATAGATGTGATTCATTGAAATTCCAAGTTAGAGGAATTGATAAGGTCTTTCCCGGCACACGGGGGGAAACTGGAAAAGGATTCTGGCACAAAGGGAATCACAGTGGATTTTCAAATTGAATACAATTGCCCCATATGGCCTAAATGATCATAATAGTTTTGTCCCATTCCTTCCCATATAAATGATTGTCATATATGTTGGACCCCTGATATTATTGATATTGCTAACTTACATCGACCTCATGATATGGGGTATTATTCTGCCATTCTGAGTTTTATTACCACCATTTTTGCGGTTTGAGGTTGTTGCTAAGTATATTTTAATCTATTTTTTCTTATATATATAATCTTTTTAATTATTTGTTAGTCCTCTGTTATGTGGGTAGCCATTTTTGTTTATATTGTATGTGTTTTGATTCTTGTATTTTCTTTCTTGTTTTTGCAGAGGCTTATGTTATGCCATTGGTCTTGTCTATTTTTGGGTTTGATTATGGGATGATTGCCATATAGTTTCATCGCCAGGATGCTTCATTTTGCCATATATACTTGTAGATTCACCTGTGTACACACCCATATACCAATGTATAATCATACTGTTAGGCTAATATGTTTTATATGTTTTATGTTAGTCAAGTTCACAATATTTATCACTTTAACGGTATCACATTTTACTTACTATTAGTGTTTTTTTAATTGTTTCACATTTTGCTTATTCCCATTGACTTTATTGTCCTTATATATGTTTTATGCATTTTTGTGTTTCTTGTTGTTAAATAATCTAATCACTTCACAGGTCTTTTTGCTTCATTCATGTTCTTAATCACACCAGTATATTTGGTATATGGCTTGTATGTGTTTGTAGTTACTCCAGGTCTCTTACCATGCACATGTCCTGTTGCCTGCACCATTGCTTTATGTGGAACTGGTCTGGATACGTTTATCTGCCCTGGACACTAATCATCAATGTGAACGTGCCCTATTACCACGGTTACGTTGCCGTGTTATGTGTTCTTGGACCGGAAATGACGTTATCTCTCCGGACTTCTGTTGCTCACGTGACTGGAATGCGATACCATGGTTACAGCTGGCAGCTGATGTGCGTAACCCGGAAAATACCTTTATCTGCTCCGGACTCCAATTATCTATGTGAGCATGTCCTGGTACCATGGTTACGCTACCACGCTATGTGTTCTTTGACCGGAAATGACGTTATCTCCCCGGACTTTCTTCTGCTCACGTGACAGGAATACGATACCATGGTTACGGCTATAAGCTGATGTGCGTAACCCGGAAATTGAATCAGGATATTTGGGAAGTGATTCTCAAAGCGTTCGCCGAAAAATAGTTCACATTGTTTGATATATTGGAGTTATAATATGTTATATATGTGTGTATTGTTATTTGGTGAACTTGCGGGTACTTATATTGTGAGTCCATTTTTTGGGTTTGTCTTTCAAGGAGAGGCAATTTGCCTTTCTGTCATTGGCCAATGACAAATATAAATAAGCCTCCTTTTCAGCTACCCACCACCCCTGGACGAAGCTTTCCTCAGCGAAACGCGCATCGGGTGTGGTGGGTCCCTGGCTGGTGGCATACATTAGGTAATTATGTTCCTCCCTTTATTCACGAATGGCCATATGATATGTTCTCTGGCATAGTAACTGATGGCTATCGAGCTCTTTATTGTTTATGTTATGTCTTGTGATTATTTCACATTTGTGATTATATATTAATTTATCCTATTATATGGTGGTACTTATATTCTGGTTGATCGCTATCAGTTACTATATCAGAGTTAATGGTATTTACATTTTGCAGTAATTTATGTGTTGTTACTATTGATTAATCATATTATTGGGAGGTTTCTTCTTGTTCAAATTAAGCCACTTGTTTACCAGCTATACCTGCCAGCTGTTTCTGCACCTTGTAGTGTCTCATGGTTACATTTTTATACTTACTAGCTTTTATCTTTTTTCTAAATAAAGTTTATATTCATATTATTGGTGTTGCCTAGCGCTATTTTTTGGTGTTTATAATTATAATTGCTTGGCTTGACATATTGATTTTGTCACTTATTATAGGTGCTTGTGAGATGATTGTAAGAATAGAACGGAATATCCTGTTATTTAGCAAAATTACTAAACTTTATTGAATATTAATGTCAATAATACATGCAGATGAAAGGTCAGCTAAAATGACAACAAAACTACAGGTAACATACTGTAGCTGTTTTGGAAATAATGCAGTGTAGAGTGTATCCCCAATTGGAGAATATGCGAACAATTCGGGTATGTGCACATGCTGCAGATTTTGCTGCGGATCCGCAGAGTATTGGCCGCTGCAGATTCACAGCTGTTTTCCATGAGTTTACAGTACTATGTAAACCTATGGAAAACAAAATCCACAGTGCACATGCTGCGGAAAAAAACGTGCGGAAACGTAGCGTTGTTTATTCCGCAGCATGTCAATTCTTTGTGCGGATTCCGCAGCGGTTTACACCTGCTCCATAATAGGAATCCGTAGGTGAAATCCGCACAAAAACCGCAAAAAAATGCGGTAAATCCGCAGTAATTCCGCATTAAATCCAAAGTGCAGATTTCCTGCGGATTTACCAAAATCAGTACGGAAAAATCTGCAGAGTAATCCGCAGCGTGTGCACATAGCCTTCCTATTAGATGTTACATACAATTTTACAGGGGTCAAAAAAAGGGAACAGGTGTCCTATACACTGGATAAAATACCATTGAATAATTTGTCCATATACATATAACAATGTCAATATTAGCTGTGATCTAGAGCTATGTGATCCAAATAGATATCCAAAATTATAATATATGTATCACTTCATGGCAATAGTAATGAGACTTTTTTGCTAAAGTGCAATTAGTTCCTTAATGATAATATTCAACATCTAGGAATCCTCTAGTAATCCAAAAATGTGATAAACACTAAAATGGTAAAGGATCATTAATATCTAGGAACAATAACCTGATGGCCTGATATGCTAATCAAGGGACACAGATTGTGTAACCATTAACTGCTATAATACATCACCACAAGTCCATATAATGTATCCAAACATATGGTTAGTGATGAAAATACATTTGTTTTGTACCCACACGAGCAGCACATTAGTGTAAATAGAATGTTCAATATTGTTACTAGATATGAGCACAATTAGCCAGTTATGCATATGGAATGAAAAAAGAAATAAAGCATAAGGTAAATGCCTGAAGCCATATTTTCAAACAGTGTCTGCACCAAAGACCAGCACAACTGACGGCCTGCAACACCTCAACACGTGTTTCACCCTCTAGGCTTTGTCAGGAGGCATTTTTTTTAATTACAAGAGGATTCCTAAATGTTGAATATCATTATCATTAAGAAGCTAATTGCATTTGAACAACAAATCTCACTGCTAATATTGACAATATTAAAATTATATAAAATTGTATGTAATAAAATGTATCTAGTGCAGTGTTTCTCAACTCCAGTCCTCAAGACCCCACAACAGGTCATGTTTTCAGGATTTCCTTAGTATTGCACAGGTGATAATTTCATCACCTGCTCAAGCATTAATTCCTGTATCTAGTGCAGTGTTTCTCAACTCCAGTCCTCAAGACCCCACAACAGGTCATGTTTTCAGGATTTCCTTAGTATTGCACAGGTGATAATTTCATCACCTGCTCAAGCATTAATTCCATCACCTATGCAATACTAAGGAGATCCTGAAAACTGTTGTGGGGTCTTGAGGACTGGAGTTGAGAAACACTGATCTAGTGGGATTTGCCCGCTTATTCTCCAAAGGGGATATACTCTACACGCTGCACTATTTCTGCAACAGCTGGGTTACCTGTAGTTTTGTTGTCATTTTAGCTAATCTTTCACCCATATGTATTATTGATGTTAATATTCCATAAAGTTTAGCATTTTTTTTTATAAATAACACGCTATTCCCTTCTCTTCTTTCAAAATCCACAATAGACTACCTCAAAAGGCGCAAGTTGAAGGTTTTACAATGGCCATCACAGTCCCCTAATCGGAACATCATTGAAAATCTACGGCTAGACCTCAAAATAGCCGTGCATGCAAGACGACCCAGGAATCTCACAGAAATGGAAGAATTTTCCCAGGAAAAATGGATGAAAATCCCTCAAACAAGATTCAAAAGATTCTTAGAGGCTAACTGCAAAAAGTGTTTACAAGGAGTGATACTTTCAAATGGGGCTGCTACCAGGTACTTCCACGCCCCCTGAGGAAGCGGTGAAGACACAAGACGCGAAACGCGCATTGGGGTAGCATTCCGGGCTCCAGACGGGTCATTTTGGATATCTATGGGTAATTAACCCTTTCACTTTTTGCACTTTTTGCACTTTATCTTGTACATATTGCGGGGTGTTTGTCTATGATGCACCACATGGTTAGTGCGGTTGTATTATCGCAATACTCATTGCTAGCTGGTATGCATCCATCTTTACTGCACATGCGTGGAGATTGGTAACATTCATGGCCGTAATATATGATTCACATTTATCCCGTTCTGTGAGCCTGTAGCACTAGATGCACTTTGATATATAGTCACTTGTTACTGTCATTATACTATATATGATGAAATTTTAAAGTGTAAATTGAAGTTTTCAATAAATATTCTAATAGTACCTGTATGGCCAATTTTGACTCTTGTTTCTCTAATAGCAGCTAATTGTATATTGAGTCGCCATGTGCTTATAATTTACTGACGTTCATTTCTATACAGGTACTAACCATGCAGGGTGCCCAAACGTTTGCATCAGCCCATTTTAATTTGTGTAATTTTTAAAATGTAAAACATGAATATATATATTTTTTGACTAAAATACAAAGGAAATGTGTCATCTTTAACTTTAGGCATTTTAGAGATCATTTATGTTCACATCAACATTAACCCCTTTCTGACATCTGACGTACTATCCCGTCGAGGTGGGCCCGTATGACCACCGACGGGATAGTACGTCATACGCGATCGGCCGCGCTCACGGGGGGAGCGCGGCCGATCGCGGCCGGGAGTCAGCTGCATATCGCAGCTGACATCCGGCACTATGTGCCAGGAGCGGTCACGGACCGCCCCCGGCACATTAACCCCCGGCACACCGCGATCAAACATGATCGCGGTGTACCGGCGGTATAGGGAAGCATCGCGCAGGGAGGGGGCTCCCTGCGGGCTTCCCTGAGACCCCCGGAGCAACGCGATGTGATCGCGTTGCTCCGAGGGTCTCCTACCTCCCTCCTCGCCGCAGGTCCCGGATCCAAGATGGCCGCGGCATCCGGGTCCTGCAGGGAGGGAGGTGGCTTACCGAGTGCCTGCTCAGAGCAGGCACTTGGTAAGCCTGCAGCCCTGCACAGCAGATCGCAGATCTGGCAGAGTGCTGTGCACACTGCCAGATCAATGATCTGTGATGTCCCCCCCGGGACAAAGTAAAAAAGTAAAAAAAAATTCCCCATATGTGTGTAAAAAAAAATTAAAAAAATATCCTAAATAAAGAAAAAAAAAATATTATTCCCATAAATACATTTCTTTAGCTAAATAAAATAAAAAAAACAATAAAAGTACACATATTTTGTATCGCCGCGTCCGTAACGACCCAACCTATAAAACTGCCCCACTAGTTAACCCCTTCAGTAAACACCGTAAGAAAAAAAAAAAAAAACGAGGCAAAAAAACAACGCTTTATTATCATACCGCTGAACAAAAAGTGGAATAACACGCGATCAAAAAGACTGATATAAATAACCATGGTACCGCTGAAAACATCATCTTGTCCCGCAAAAAACGAGCTGCCATACAGCATCATCAGCAAAAAAATAAAAAAGTTATAGTCCTGAGAATAAAGCGATACCAAAATAATTATTTTTTCTATAAAATAGTTTTTATCGTATAAAAGCGCCAAAACATAAAAAAATGATATAAATGAGATATCGCTGTAATCGTACTGACCCGACGAATAAAACTGCTTTATCAATTTTACCAAAAGCGGAACGGTATAAACGCCTCCCCCAAAAGAAATTCATGAATAGCTGGTTTTTGATCACTCTGCCTCACAAAAATCGGAATAAAAAGCGATCAAAAAATGTCACGTGTCCGAAAATGTTACCAATAAAAACGTCAACTCGTCCTGCAAAAAACAAGATCTCACATGACTCTGTGGACTCAAATATGGAAAAATTACAGCTCTCAAAATGTGGTAACGTAAAAAATATTTTTTGCAATGAAAAGCGTCTTTCAGTGTGTGACGGCTGCCAATCATAAAAATCCGCTAAAAAACCCGCTATAAAAGTAAATCAAACCCCCCTTCATCACCCCCTTAGTTAGGGAAAAATAAAAAAATTAAAAAATGTATTTATTTCCATTTTCCCATTAGGGTTAGGGTTAGGGCTAGAGTTAGGACTAGAGTTAGGGCTAGGGTTAGGGCTAGAGTTAGGACTAGAGTTAGGGCTAGGGTTAGGGCTAGGGTTAGGGCTAGGGTTAGGGCTAGGGTTAGGGCTAGGGTTGGGGCTAGGGTTAGGGCTAGGGTTAGGGTTAGGGTTGGGGCTAGGGTTAGGGTTAGGGTTAGGGCTAGGGTTGGGGCTAGGGTTAGGGCTTGGGTTAGGGCTAGGGTTAGGGCTAGTGTTACGGCTAGTGTTAGGGCTAGTGATAGGGCTAGGGTTATTGCTAGGGTTAGGGCTAGGGTTAGGGCTAGGGTTGGGGCTAGGGTTGGGGCTACAGTTAGGGTTGGGGCTAAAGATAGGGTTAGGGTTTGGATTACATTTACGGTTGGGAATAGGGTTGGGTGTGTCTGGGTTAGAGGAGTGGTTAGGGTTACTGTTGGGATTAGGGTAAGGGGTGTGTTTGGATTAGGGTTTCAGTTATAATTGGGGGGTTTCCACTGTTTAGACACATCAGGGGCTCTCCAAACGGGACATGGCATCCGATCTGAATTCCAGCCAATTCTGCGTTGAAAAAGGAAAACAGTGCTCCTTCCCTTCAGAGCTCTCCCGTGTGCCCAAACAGGGGTTTACCCCAACATATGGGGTATCAGCGTACTCAGGACAAATTGGACATCATCTTTTGGGGTCCAATTTATCCTGCTACTCTTGGGAAAATACAAAACTGGGGGCCAAAAAATAATTTTTGTGGGAAAAAAAAGATTTTTTATTTTCACGGCTCTGCGTTTGTAAACTGTAGTGAAACACTTGGGGGTTCAAAGTTCTCACAACACATCTAGATAAGTTCCTTTAGGGGTCTAGTTTCCGATATGGGGTCACTTGTGGGGGGTTTGTACTGTTTGGGTACATCAGGGGCTCTGCAAATGCAACGTGACGCCTGCAGACCAATCCATTTAAGTCTGCATTCCAAATGGCGCTCCTTCCCTTCCGAGCTCTGTCATGCGCCCAAACAGTGGTTCCCCCCCACATATGGGGTATCAGCGTACTCAGGACAAATTGAACAACAACTTTTGGGGTCCAATTTATCCTGATACCCTTGTGAAAATACAAAACTGGGGGCTAAAAAATCATTTTTGTGAAAAAAAAAAGAATTTTTATTTTCACGGCTCTGCGTTATAAACTGTAGTGAAACACTTGGGGGTTCAAAGTTCTCACAACACATCTAGATAAGTTCCTTGGGGGCCTAGTTTCCAATATGGGGTCACTTGTGGGGGGTTTGTACTGTTTGGGTACATCAGGGGCTCTGCAAATGCAACGTGACGCCTGCAGACCAATCCATTTAAGTCTGCATTCCAAATGGCGCTCCTTCCCTTCCGAGCTCTGTCATGCGCCAAAACAGTGGTTCCCCCCCACATATGGGGTATCAGCGTACTCAGGACAAATTGGACAACAATGTTTGGGGTCCAATTTATCCTGATACCCTTGTGAAAATACAAAACTGGGGGCTAAAATCATTTTTGTGAAAAAAAAAAGAATTTTTATTTTCACGGCTCTGCGTTATAAACTGTAGTGAAACACTTGGGGGTTCAAAGCTATCAAAACACATCTAGATAAGTTCCTTAGGGGGTCTACTTTCCAAAATGGTGTCACTTGTGGGGGTTTTTAATGTTTAGGCACATCAGGGGCTCTCCAAACGCAACATGGCATCCCATCTTAATTCCAGTCAATTTTGCATTGAAAAGTAAAATAGCGCTCCTTCCCTTCCGAGCTCTGCTATGCACCCAAACAGTGGTTTACCCCCACATATGGGGTATCGTCGTACTCAGGACAAATAGCACAACAACTTTTGTGGTCTAATTTCTTCTTTTACCCTTGGGGAAATAAAAAAATGGGGGCGAAAAATCATTTTTGTGAAAAAATATGATTTTTTATTTTTACGGCTCTGCATTATAAACTTCTGTGAAGCACTTGTTGGGTCAAAGTGCTCAACACACATCTAGATAAGTTCCTTAAGGGGTCTACTTTCCAAAATGGTGCCACTTGTGGGGGGTTTCAATGTTTAGGCACATCAGGGGCTCTCCAAACGCAACATGGCGTCCCATCTCAATTCCAGTCAATTTTGCATTGAAAAGTCAAATGACGCTCCTTCCCTTCCGAGCTCTGCCCTGCGCCCAAACAATAGTTTACACCCACATATGGGGTATCAGCGTACTCAGGACAAATTGCACAACAATTTTTGTGGTCCAATTTCTTCTCTTACCCTTGGGAAAATAAAAAACTGGGGGCGAAAAGATCATTTTTGTGAAAAAATATGATTTTTTATTTTTACGGCTCTGCATTATAAACTTCTGTGAAGCACTTGTTGGGTCAAAGTGCTCACCACACATCTAGATAAGATCCTTAGGGGGTCTACTTTCCAAAATGGTGTCACTTGTGGGGGGTTTCAATGTTTAGGCACATCAGGGGCTCTCCAAATGCAACATGGCGTCCCATCTCAATTCCAGTCAATTTTGCATTGAAAAGTCAAATGGCGCTCCTTTCCTTCCGAGCTCTGCCATGCGCCCAAACAGTGGTTTACCCCCACATATGGGGTATCAGCGTACTCAGGACAAATTGTACAACAAAGTTTGGGGTCTATTTTCTCCTGTTACCCTTTGTAAAATAAAACAAATTGGAGCTGAAATAAATTTTGTGTGAAAAAAAGTTAAATGTTTATTTTATTTAAACATTCCAAAAATTCCTGTGAAACACCTGAAGGGTTAATAAACTTCTTGAAAGTGGTTTTGAGTACCTTGAGGGGTGCAGTTTTTAGAATGGTGTCACACTTGGGTATTTTCTATCATATAGACCCCTCAAAATGACTTCAAATGAGATGTGGTCCCTAAAAAAAAATGGTGTTGTAAAAATGAGAAATTGCTGGTCAACTTTTAACCCTTATAACTCCGTCACAAAAAAAAATTTTGGTTCCAAAATTGTGCTGATGTAAAGTAGACATGTGGGAAATGTTACTTATTAAGTATTTTGCGTGACATATGTCTGTGATTTAAGGGCATAAAAATTCAAATTTGGAAAATTGCGAAATTTTCAAAATTTTCGCCAAATATTTGTTTTTTTCACAAATAAATGCAAGTTATATCGAAGAAATTTTACCACTGTCATGAAGTACAATATGTCATGAGAAAACAATGTCAGAATCGCCAAGATCCGTTGAAGCGTTCCAGAGTTATAACCTCATAAAGGGACAGTGGTCAGAATTGTAAAAATTGGCCCGGTCATTAACGTGCAAACCACCCTTGGGGGTGAAAGGGTTAATTTTGACCTGGGGTGCCAAAGCATTTACCAACCACTGTAATGGTTAAATCTTTATGTCAGTAGAAGTGCTTTATGGGTAACCATAAAGAATACATTTAACTAAGCAGAAAACGTGAAAATAAATGGTTTTGTAATGTATTGTACAGTTCTTAAAAATTAGGCTCCATTAAAAAAATAACAAGCTTTCATCTTCTGAAGTATGCTCCCTAGCATTATTGCATTCAGTCCTCCAAGTGGCTGATCAGCTAGTCAGAGCTGTGTGAGCGCAGGAAACGTCTGCCTGCAATCGCGCTCACACAGCTCTGACTGCGCGCATATGAAGCATCTCACTCAGATATCAGAGACAGCGTCGGACTGGGGTGTCTGGGGCCCACCAGAGGAATGGACTGTAGGGGCCCACCCTACAGCTATATGCAAATATCTGTCATTATAGTGGAGCATCGGCTGTAAAACACCGGCGGCTGCCGCACATCTACCGTGTGCCCCAATAACTGAGATGTATAATTACGGTAGTTTACATTAATGTGGTTCTTGGTAAAACAAGTTATCACTGATCCATGGGCTCCACAGGATAGGTGATCGCTTAGATCCGACCATTAGAAACTGGGGAAGTTTTATCCCTGACAGGACACTTTTATCACTATTTTAAAATGCAGCGGCAGGTGGGATTTCTGACCGCAGCTCCATTCATTCTCTTTGGGGCTTCCAGAAAAAAACAAGAGCAGCCACTGAGGGAATGAATGGATCAGTGATCTAGTCGGACATGCCACTCCAGTCTCATGGGGATAAAAAGTTCCACATTTTGCTGAATGGGTCAAAGCAATCAGACCCCCACCAATCAATATGTTATCACTTATCCTGTGGAGAGGTGATTACTTTTTTCCACTGGAAACCCCTGTAAGTGCATCTCCGCCGCTGTGTACAAAGCATTAAAACTCTAATGGAAATAAAGAATCTTCTCCTAATTAATATCAGAGAGAACAAATGACCGCCATACACAACACAATCCACTATACCAAGACCAATATTACCACATACAGGAAGAAATACCACCACACCATGACCAGACCACATAGTGACCGAATAATACTACATACAAGGGACAAATACCACCGCACCATGTCAAGACCACATATTACCACCACTTGGTGACCAAATAGCACATACAAGGGACAAATACCACAACACCATTTCCAGACCACATATTACCACCACATAGTGACTGAATACTACAATACTGATCAGAAATAAAAAAAAACAAAAAAAACCACAATACTATCACCATAAGGCTGCTGTCACACTAGCAGTATTTGGTCAGTATTTTACATCAGTATTTGTAAGCCAAAACCAGGAGTGGAACAATTTGAGGAAAAGTATAATAGAAACATGTGTGTGCACCACTTCTGCATTTATCACCCACTCCTGGTTTTGGCTTACAAATACTGATGTAAAATACTGACCAAATACTGAATGTGTGACGGCAGCCTAAATGACATTATACACAGGAGATCTGTACTTAGTATGCAGTGTCTGTGTAGAGGTAATACAGAGATCACTGGTGGTATTATACACAGGAGCTCTGTATATAATGTATAGGTAATACAGTGATCACTGGTGACATTATACAGAGGAGCTCTGTATATAGTATACAGTGTATAGTGTCAGTGTATAGGTAACACTAACTCACCAGTGACGTCTCTAGGTGAAGTCCTTCATCTTTCATCCAGCACAGACCGCCATCATTTCTTCCAGCCAGGACTCATTTCTGCAGGAAATAACACAGTTATCTCGAGCTCCGCTTGCAGAACACATTACTTAATTTTTCACAACTTCTACATTACACCACATGAAGAAAAAAAGGCGACATAGTGTCACTCTACACAGTAACAGGACCGCCCCCCCAATTAAAACAGTATACTCAAAAAATAAAATAAATACATCACTGCAGTAATAATATCCCTTAATTAGCCCCTATGGTAATAATATTCCCCATCCTGGACCCGTTTATCTCATTCCTGGCTCCAGCCATATGTTCTCGCATCCTGCCCTCATGAGTATCCATTCTACCCCATATGATCTCCCCATCCTGCCCCATCTGTCTCCATCGTATCCATCCTGCCCCATGATCCAATCCTGCCCCATGTCTTTCATTCTGCCCCGTGTCTCCAATCATGCCCTGTATCTACATTCTGCCCATGCCTCCAGTCCTGTCCCCAGTGTGTCCAGCAATCTACCCCAGTGTGTCCAGCATATTACCCCCAGTGTGTCCAGCAACCTGCCCCAGTATGTCCAGCATATTGCCCCAGTGTCCAGCAATCTGCCCCAGTGTGTCCAGCATATTACCCCCAGTGTGTCCAACAATCTGCCCCAGTATGTCCAGCACTGCCCCCAGTGTGTCCAGCATTCTGCCCCCAGTGTGTCCAGCATTCTGCCCCCAGTGTGTCCAGCATTCTGCCCCCAGTGTGTCCAGCATTCTGCCCCCAGTGTGTCCAGCATTCTGCCCCCAGTGTGTCCAGCATTCTGCCCCTAGTGTGTCCAGCACTGCCCCTAGTGTGTCCAGCACTGCCCCTAGTGTCCAGCGTTCTGCCCCCAGTGTCCAGCGTTCTGCCCCCAGTGTCCAGCGTTCTGCCCCCAGTGTCCAGCATTCTGCCTCCAGTGTGTCCAGCGTTCTGCCCCCAGTGTGTCCAGCGTTCTGCCCCAGTGTGTCCAGCGTTCTGCCCCCAGTGTGTCCAGCGTTCTGCCCCCAGTGTGTCCAGCGTTCTGCCCCCAGTGTGTCCAGCGTTCTGCCCCCAGTGTGTCCAGCGTTCTGCCGCCATTGTGTCCAGCGTTCTGCCCCCAGTGTGTCCAGCTTCTGCCCCCAGTGTGTCCAGCGTTCTGCCCCCAGTGTGTCCAGCGTTCTGCCCCCAGTGTGTCCAGCTTTCTGCCCCAGTGTGTCTCCAGCATTCTGCCCCAGTGTGTCTCCAGCAATCTGCCCCAGTGTGTGTCCAGCAATCTGCCCCAGTGTGTCTCCAGCATTCTGCCCCAGTGTGTGTCCAGCAATCTGCCCCAGTGTGTCTCCAGCAATCTGCCCCAGTGTGTCTCCAGCATTCTGCCCCAGTGTGTCTCCAGCATTCTGCCCCAGTGTGTCTCCAGCATTCTGCCCCAGTGTGTGTCCAGCGTTCTGCCCCCAGTGTGTCCAACGTTCTGCCCCCAGTGTGTCCAGCGTTCTGCCCCCAGTGTGTCTCCAGCATTCTGCCCCAGTGTGTGTCCAGCATTCTGCCCCAGTGTGTCTCCAGCATTCTGCCCCAGTGTGTCTCCAGCATTCTGCCCCAGTGTGTCTCCAGCAATCTGCCCCAGTGTGTGTCCAGCAATCTGCCCCAGTGTGTCTCCAGCATTCTGCCCCAGTGTGTCTCCAGCATTCTGCCCCAGTGTGTGTCCAGCAATCTGCCCCAGTGTGTGTCCAGCAATCTGCCCCAGTGTGTCTCCAGCATTCTGCCCCAGTGTGTGTCCAGCATTCTGCCCCCCCAGTGTCCCCCACTGCTCCGGGGGCCCCCCCGGGGGCCCCCCCGGCCGCCACCCACCCTCCTTGAAGACGATACTCACCCTGCTGCCTGCTCTAGCGATGGTCTCGGCGTCTGCTCTGCACTGCATCTTCTTCCTGCTTGAGCTTGTGCGGTCATTTGATACTGATTAACGTCATGAATATGCGCATATTCATGACCTTAATGAAGCGGTACCACGTGACTGCACAAGCAGGAAGAAGATGCAGTGCAGAGCAGACGCCGAGACCATCGCTGGAGCAGGGTGAGTATCGTCTTCAAGGAGGGTGGGTGGGGGGCGGCCGGGGGGGCCCCTGGAGCTGTGGGGGCCCTGCAAGCAGGTGTCAGTGCCTGGGCCCACCGGAGGATCCTCCGGTTCTCCGGTGGGCCAGTCCGAGCCTGATCAGAGATGTGTGAGTGCCAGGGGTGATATCACTGCACACACTTTCATGCTTCTCAGCAATCTGCATTCTACACACGGTGCTGTCAGAGCGGTGCGCTCCAGGGGTGGGGAGGTGGTGAACCTCTTATGATGACAGGAACTGCGCATACTCAGCCAGCTGATCGGCCATTGGGAGGACGGATTGGAATAGTGCTACTTCAGAAAATGAAAGCTTGTTATTTTTTGAAAGAAGCATAATTTTTATTAATTGTACATTGCAAAACCATTTATTTTCACAATTTCTGCTTAGTTAAATGTATTCTTTATGGTGGTACAACTCTTTTAAGGCTCACATAGAAATTAGAGAAGTATTAGCTGAATCCACAGACTTCCGTGGAACTGAATGGCCCCCTAAAATGTAAAATTTTAACACCTTTCTGCCATCGGACGGGATAGTACGTCTCATGGCAGTACATCCACTTTGATGTGGGCTCTGGCGGTGAGCCCACATCAAAGCCCGGAAATATCAGCTTTTTTGAACAGCTGACATGTGCCTGCAATAGGTGCTGGTGGAATCGCGATCTACCTGTGTCTATTAACTAATTAAATTCTAGTCAAATTCTGACAGCTGCATTTAACAAGTGCTTCCGGCCATCCAGACGGAAATGCGCGCACCGGTGACCCCCCTCACATGATTGGGGGTCATCGGTGCATCGGCATGACAACCAGAGGTCTTCTTGACACCTCTATGGTTCTTGATGCCGGATTGCTATGGTACCGGGCTCATGGCAAAGCTTTAATCAGCCGATAAAGTTGTGGTAGCTTTTAGCCTCCCATGGAAGCTATTGAAGCATGCCAAAAGTAAAAAAAAAATGTTTTTAAAAATATGACATTTTTAAAAAAAATATAAAAGTTTAAAATGCAATAATGGATGAAGAATGTATCTGAACCAAAATGGTATAATTAAAAACGACAGCTTAGCACACAAAAAATAAGCCCTTACCAAACCCCAGATCACGAAAATTGGAGATGCTACGGGTATCGGAAAATTGCGCTTTTTTTTTTTTTAGCAAAGTTTGGACATTTTTTTCACCACTTAGATAATAAGGAACCTAGAGAAATTTGGTGTCTATGAACTCGTAATGACCTGGAGAATCATAATCACAGGTCAATTTTAGAATTTTGGTGAACCTAGCAAAAAAGCTAAATAAAAAACAAGGGGATTGCACTTTTTTTTGCAATTTCACTGCACTTGGAATTTTTTTCCCATTTTCTAGTACATGATTTGGTAAAACAAATGGCGTTTTTCAAAATTACAACTCGTCCCGCAAAAAATAAGCCCTCATATGGCCATATTAACGGAAAAATAAAAAAGTTATGGCTCTGGAAAGGAGTGGAGTGAAAAACGAAAACGCAAAAAGGAAATAAAAAGGCTCCGGGGTTAAGGGGTTAATTGTTCAATCCTTTTGTTTTTATTCACCACCAGAGAGGAGTGACAGCAGCCTACTCCCTTCCTTCCTATTAAAATTACAGGCTAAGTTTAGTTACATGTGTATGGGGAGGCACTTTTAGCACTAAAAAATATATGTATATTGGAATATATTCATAAACCATGCCGGTAATTATGATTTTTCCTTTATAGAATGAATTCCATCTGTCAGACAGTTTTCTTGCCAATTTCCACATGGTATACACAATTAATTGCAATATAATATGATACTATTTATCTCATAGAACACATGTGATGCTCAACAATGACTACAATACATGTTAAAACAATCTTGTTGTTTAGACAGAAAAATGTGTGAGTATTTCTGATTGTGGTTATCTTTGAGTAGTGGAATCTGGAGTTTGTTTTTCAATTGGAAAATTAATTCTTTGAATCCATTTCCTTCTGGATAAGTGTCACAAACTACAATAAAAAATCTACTTTTATGTCTATGCATTTCACTAGCAAATGTGTACATTAAATGGAAACTTAGTGAATTGAATTGAATTAGTTCTATTCCACTTTTTAATTCTACAGTTATGTCTAATAAACTTACATCTGGTTTTGTCCTGGTAACGGTTTCAGGCGAAATTGCGGCAAGTTGATGAGATATTTTATATTCAATGGTGTCTGTAAGTTTGCTTAAAATTCTTTCCCTAATGACATCAGAAGTTTCCTGCAAACAAAGAAAAAATTAATTTTGTAAACTGAAATCAATTCTCTCCAACATTTTCATTATGAAGTCAAAATGGTAATTTATCATATCAATTGTATAGGTAATATCATTTTCATTGTGCCATGTATACCAACTCTCTGATAAATAAAGTTTTATAACAAATTTGGGATAATAAAATAGCCCAATTTCTTTTCCCTGACACAGTTGCCCAGACCCCACAAATCAGTAGACGAACTTGAAAAGTAGGGCAGTTAGGCAAACATATATTCATGGCAAAACACAGTATCTACTATATAATTGTCTAAGGTCCACTTCCGTCTTTCTGTCTGTCCTTCTGTCTGTCTTTCTTTCTGTCACGGAAATCCCAAGTCGCTGATTGGTCGCGGCAAATCGGCCACGACCAATCAGCGACGGGCACAGCCCGGCGGCAAAATGGCTGCTCCTTACTCCCCACAGTCAGTGCCCGCTCCATACTCCCCTTCAGTCAGCGCTCACAAGGGGTTAATGGCAGCGCTAACAGACCGCGTTATGCCACGGTGTAACGCACTCCGTTTACGCTGCTATTAACCCTGTGTGACCAACTTTTTATTATTGATGTTGCCTATGCAGCATCAATAGTAAAAAGATCTAATGTAAAAAGATCTAATGTTAAAAATAATAAAAAAAATAAAAAAATCGTTATATACTCACCGTCCGTCGGCCCCCGGATCCAGCCCAGGCCTTTCCCACTCCTCATGATGCTCCGGTGACCGCTCCATGCATTGCGATCTCGCGAGATGATGACATAGCGGTCTCGTGAGACCATACGTTATCATCTCGCGAGACCGCAATGCACTCTTAAGACTGGAGCGCGCGAGAAGCATCGGTAAACGTTTTGCCTGGATCCGGGGGCCAACGGAAAGTGAGTATATAACTATTTTTTATTGTAATTCTTTTTTTAACAGGGATATGATGCCCACATTGCTATATACTACGTGGGCTGTGCAATATACTACGTGGGCTGTGCAATATACTACATGGGCTGGGCAATATACTACGTGGGCTGTGCAATATACTGCGTGGGCTGTGCAATATACTGCGTGGGCTGTGCAATATACTACGTGGGCTGTGCAATATACTACGTGGGCTGTGCAATATACTGTGTGGACTGTGCAATATATTGTGTGGGCTGTGCAATATACTGCGTGCGCTGTGCAATATACTACGTGGGCTGTGCCATATACTACGTGGGCTGTGCAATATACTACGTGGCCTGTGCAATATACTACGTGGCCTGTGCAATATACTGCGTGGGCTGTGCAATATACTGCGTGGGCTGTGCAATATACTACGTGGGCTGTGCAATATACTACGTGGGCTGTGCAATATACTGTGTGGACTGTGCAATATATTGTGTGGGCTGTGCAATATACTGCGTGCGCTGTGCAATATACTACGTGGGCTGTGCAATATACTACGTGGGCTGTGCAATATACTACGTGGCCTGTGCAATATACTACGTGGCCTGTGCAATATACTGCGTGGGCTGTGCAATATACTGTGTGGGCTGTGTAATATACTGCGTGGGCTGTGCAATATACTGCGTGGGCTGTGCAATATACTACGTGGGCTGTGCAATGTACTACATGGGCTGTGCAATATACTAAGTGGGCTGTGCAATATACTATGTGGGCTGTGCAATATACTACGTGGCCGGCCACGAACAATCAGTGACAGGCGCAGTCCAGCCGCGAATTGGCGCGGGATTTGAACCCTGCTTTGCTAATTGGTCGCGGCTGGCCGAATCCTGTGTATTCAATATATTATTCTAAAATCTTCATAAATAAACTACATACATATTCTAGAATACCCGATGCATTAGAATCGGGCTACCATCTAGTAAGATATAAGATTTCAGCATGATTGTCTGATAAAATTATGTGCGCAGCTCACCATTTTGATTCTTCCTTGGTGGCAAATGTTATAAGAAAGAGGTTTTGGGAGTATTTGCTCCTGCAGGAGATTAGCTGCTACCACAGTGGTCTGGTAGCAGCTTTTTGCCTTCTCTCTATTAACCCAAGTGTGTATTTTCATGGTGGGGTCAGAAGAAGCAACTGTACTGAATGTTCACTTGAATGTTACTTCTCCAACTTTTTCTTTCAAAGTTAAGGGGATTACCCTGCATTTATGAGAATACCACCAATGAGATGGTTCTTCTATTTCACTTGAAACCAGGCAATCACCTTTAAGCCTTTAATGAATTTTATACTGAAAAATTGGCCACTTCCCTTCAAATATATGCTAAATTCACTTACTACAGAAGTGACTGTCAGTACATTGACACAACATTTGAAGGGTTGTTCCATTCTTGAAAGATGGGTATATTTGGAAAGTGTTTTTAAAATGAACTTTCCAATTTACAACTAATTAAAATATGAGATAGTTCTCAATATATTTTGTCTTTAGTATTTTATTGTTTAGAGGTTTTTTAGGGCACCTGCCACCGCTGTGGCTTGCTAGAGGTGGACAAACATGCACATAGCATAATGTTTTGTACTGATCTTGTAACCACTGCACTGAAGCTAGCTGGAATTTTTGGAGCGCACTGTTAGCTCCCAAGTCCCAATCCTAACGCTGTGCTCCTCTACTGCTGCAAAGGCAAAGATGCTTCATATAGCAACTTCAGAGAGTGCACAGTTTGGGTCAATTGCCCAAACATGCAGCTGTTCTGAACTGTCAATCGAGCAGGATCATCCACCTCCTACCAATCAGAAGGTTGGGATAAACATAAATGATGAGACAAAACCTTTTAAAGAGTATTATTTAGTTGAATTTCTAAACATTTGCTCAAAAATGCTCAAAAAAAAAAATTGAATAAAGCAAAGTAATTAACATTATGGTATGATGTAAAATATTAGTCTTGAATGACTATCCCCTTCTTAAGTAGAGATGAGCAAACCTTCACGAATATACACAAACTCCATTGACTTTAATGGGAGGCAAAACAAACCGCATATACATCTTCAGGGGTGCCAAAAATTTGTCAAAACAGCTCAAATTAAGAGCAGACATCAGGAAAAGTGGCAGCAATTGACCCATCATTTGCGCTATAAATAAATCATTTAAAAAAATTATGTGGGTTCCCCTGTATTTTTGATAACCAGTGATGCAAAACTGACAGCTGCGACAGCTGCGGGCTTCAACACTCAGCTGTCAGGGTTCGCAAGCCTAATTATCAAGAATAGAGTGGTCCCCACTTCATACTTTTTAATTAGGGCAAATAAATAATTGAAAAACAGGACACCTCTATTCTTGATAACCAGCTTTGCTAACGCTGACAGCTGAGGGTTGCAGCCCGCAGCTGTCAGTTTTGGCTGGCTGGTTCTCAAAAACACAGGGGAACCTCACGTCATTTAAAAAAAAATTTACATTTTATAGCGCAAACTGCGGTTGATGAATACTCCCATCAGCTGCCACCTGCTCTTACTGTTAACAGTTGAATACCACTCTCAACATCAGCACAAGCAGGGGATAGAGATATGAGCTATCTTCTTCAGCACCCGGTGCCAGGGAACAGCGCCAACAGTACCTCTGATTTCCAGGCACCAGTTCGTGTAACACTGATGACCCATGGATATGATCCATGAGTCCTCAGTGTTCACGTGTGCCGGATGTTTTTCGGCCCGTGCTGCTACCGGAAACACTGACGTCTGAAAGAGCACTTGGTGAACTCAGTTATTTACCAAACTTTGACCAAATTTTGCCAATTTTTTTGAAAAAAGCTTGAGAATCCAAACATGAATCCGAATGTGCAACATTCGTGCTGAATTTGAGATTGGCGAGCATTTTCCGAACAAATTTGCTTATCTCTATTGTACTGTATGCTATTGGCACTGTCATAGTGTATATATTGCCCTTAACACTGCTCATAGTGATAATTGACTTACATTAATACATACTCACCTTTAATCATTGAATAATGGAATTTGTGGTAAAAAATAAAGCATTAAAACATGTTTGGAGGTGCTTTGAAAATGTCTGTTTTTTCCAGCTATTTATTGAGTGCATTTCATCACTGCAAAAATAACTCCAGCTGGCTTTCTGTGATTCATGTCCTTTTGAGGAATTCATTGCTTAGAAATCCCAGTAAATCTCGGGAATACAATTGCCAAAGAACTGATAATTACTACGTAGTTAGTCTCTCATCTCTAAGTGGCCAAGTAAAGTGGCACCACTGCGATTTTCTTCATTTCGCTCCTACATGACTGCTTGATTAGGCATATCTTCTGACAGTAAACCAAACACTGCAAGCACTCTGATGCCTTTAATTCATTGCAATCCTATTAAGTATGATTTATCTGCAATGACAATGAGGATTGTTTGCTGTGTAAGATAATTCCCACCACAGCAGGCCTGTTATCATTCAGATAAGGAGCTGATGTCTACAAATCTATTGTCAGCCATGGTTTGGTATGAAGAATACTGTGTCTTATAGCTGATAATCATGTTTTTTAAATAATCCTATCAGTGCTGAAATGAAATAAGCTATCTTGATGAAATATTTATGGCATGTATTGTAGAAGTATTAAAACCGTTCTATTGTCACATTTTGGTTTTATCTGCAGTTCTCTGTTCATTGTTTCTCATTAGAAATACATCAGTAAAAGTAAAAAATGAAGCAGTCCTAACAGACGTTCATACTGCACACATTTTTCCCTTCCCTTTACTGCTAATGAAAGAAAAAGGATCACTTGATGGTATCTGTACTAGATGCCAGTGAGTACACAGATTGTGAGCCTTAGAAAATAGAGCAATCAAAAGCAAGATGGTGACATGTGCAACTGGTGGATAGAAACCGTTTAGACAAGGTGATATAATGGCCACCTCACTCTCATCCAAAGAGAACCTATCATCAGATTCATTTTGGCCGAACTGTAGGGAGGAGAGCCAGTCTAACGGTCCCTCTTGCGTGTCTGGGCTGAAGGTGTCGGGGCTGTCACCATTATTCCGGGGGGAAGAGATTTCTGACCGGAGTAGTTCAGGACACCTGATTGAGGGGGGCGGGTCCGACTTAAATAGCGATGTGCGCGGGAAGACGGGGGCTTTTGGCAGGGAACCAGTTTGAGTGCACAGAGACGGTTGACTCCCTCTCAACTTACCCACACTAGCTATCTGTGCCTTCTCACTCGGTTAGCAGTGCCATCCCGACTGACAACACAGAGCCCAGAGAGATCCCCGCACCACACAGTGACCAGTACGGACTTCAGAGCATCGTTCCACTCACCACCGCAGAGGCACTGCTGAGTCCTATCCCTGCGGTGCCTACTGAGTGCCGGCCTGGTCCTCTGGCTGTAACTCCTGGACTGTATATTACTTCTGTGGCCCCGTCTGCTGAACTGTTTGCTATGTCTGCTGTGCCGTAGACCTACACCTCCACAACATCTTGTGCCCGTACCAGGAGACCTCGTGGTGAGGGACCCGGAGGATTCTCTACCGCAAGGAGACAAGGAGTGCATCGCCTTTCTGCAGGACCGGAATTGGAGACTTCTTGAGCCACCTGCGGCGCCACTGAGGGATCTTCCGGCCACCTCCTACCAAGGCCCAGAGACTGATAAGTTTAACTGTTGTTACCTTTATATTAATACCCTCCTGTTTGATCTATTGTTGTGTTACATAAAATCCCTGTTAACCCTTGCCCTGCCTCCTGTGTGTCACTGCATTCTATGCACCTGCTAGCATCTACAGATCCATGGTCAGCATGATCAGACACTAGAAGAGCGATTGTACCCAGGTATGTTTTACTATGAAACATTGCAGATTTTCAGAGTAAACATACTTTATAAAGCTGACCATTGCTTGGATGACTAGTCTTGAATGACTAGCCAAAGGAAGGTCCCTGGCCATAGCACTTCAGAGTAATACATGCCTGACAGCAATCATGCAGGCAGTGTCTACTCACGCTACCCATGGTTCAGACAGCATGAATCTGATGACTGGTTATCTTTAAATAATGTTTGTTATGATAATACAGTGAGAAAAAAGTATTTAGTCAGCCACCAATTGTGCTAGTTCTCCAACTTAAAAAGATGAGAGAGGCCTGTAATTTACATCATAGGTAGACCACAACTATGAGAGTCAAAATGAGAAAACAAATCCAGAAAATCACCTTGTCTGATTTGGCAAGATTAATTTTGCAAATTATGGTGGAAAATAAGTATTTGGTCACCTAAAAACATGCAAGCTTTCTGGCTCTCACAGACCTGTAACTTTTTCTATAAGAAGCTCCTCTGTCCTTCACTCATTACCTGTAGTAATGGTACCTGTTTAAACTTGTAATCAGTATAAAATACACCTGTCCACAACTTCAAACAGTCACACTCCAAACTCTACTATGGTGAAGACCAAAGAGCTGACGGTGGACACCAGAAACAAAATTGTAGCCCTGCACCAGGCTAGGAAGACTGAATCTGCAATAGACAAGCAGCTTGGTGTGATGAAATCAACTGCGGGAGCAATAATAAGAGACATACAAGACCACTGATAATCTCTCTCGATCTGGGGTTCCTTGCAAGATCTCACCCCGTGGGGTCAAAATGATCACAAGAACGGTGAGCAAAAATCCCAGAACCACACAGTGGGACCTAGCGAATGACCTGCATAGAGCTGGGACCACCGTAACAAAGTCTACCATCAGTAACACACTATGCCGCCAGGGACTCAGATCCTGCAGTGCCAGACATGTACCCTTGCTTAAGCCAGTACATGTCTGGGCCCGTCTGAAGTTTGATAGAGAACATTTGGATTATCCAGAAGAGTATTGGGAGAATGTCATATGGTCTGATGAAACCAAAGTAGAACTATTTGGTAGAAACAAAACTCGTCGTGTTTGGAGATGTAACAACTCTGCCGGCATCACTGCATGGCCTCCCATCCCTCACACACCATCTTACCCACTGCTCCAGGTCATGTTGCGGTCTCTGTCTGTTGCTGGCTTCATGTTCTGTGCCTCTGCTCTCTGCTTGCTTCCTGGCTGTGTGCATAGGGGGGTGGCACCAGAACTCTCTGGTTCTTATGGAATCAGGGTGCACCTGTCTAATGTGTTCCTGACCAATTACCCAGAGGCCTCCAGTATTTAGGGAAGCTCCACCCTGTGGACTGGGCCTATGCAATGTGTTTACTCAGTTAGTGCTTTGCTTCTGAGCTGCCAGGCCTTGCTCTGTGTTTTGCCTTCTCTGGAGGCTTTTCTCTTTGCCTTGCCTTGATCTTGTTTGTCCGCCCTCCATGAGGCAGAATATCCTGGTCCCTATGTCTTTGTTCTTGTACCTTGTCTTGTTCCATTACCTTGTCTGAACTTAGTCCTACCTCTGTCTCCTTGTCTGTGGCTTCGTTCCCTGCTGTGTCTTTCCTTGTGTCCTCTCTGTTTGCTTATGCTCCGCACTCTTGCAGCTCTGCCTGCTCTGTACCCTTGTGACTTTGCCTGTGCTCCGCTCTCTTGCAGCTTTACCACTCCTATCCACAGCCTTGCGGTTCTCTTCCTGTGTGAACAAGTCCCAACCTGTTCCTTCACACTTCATTCCTTCCTGCTTGTGTCCGTACCTGCACCTCCTGTGTGAACAGGTCCCAACCTGTTCCTTCATACTTCTTTCCTTCCTGTTTGTTTCCATACCTGCATCTCCTGTGTAAACAGGTCCCAACCTGTTCCTTCATACTTCATTCCTCCCAGCTTGTATCTGTACCTGCACCTCCTGTGTGAACAGGTCCCAACCTGTTCCTTCATACTCCACCTTCTCATGTCTGTTCCAGTACTAGCATCTGCTGTGTGAACAGGTCTCTACCTGTTCCTACATACACCACACCAGTCTGCCCTGTGTCTCAGCCATGCCTGCCTGCCCTGTGTCTCAGCCGTGCCTGCCTGAGCTGTGTCTCAGCAGTGCCTGCCAGCCCTGTGTCTCAGCCGTGCCAGCCTACTCATCCGAGTTTCTGCTGTGCTCATCTGCCAGTCCTGCCTGATGCCCGCACCTGTCCTAGTGTTCCTGTTCTCCAAGTGGGATCAGCAGCCACAGCCAGACACCACCCTGGAGTAGCACCTGGCAGCTGCCTGCCGCACAAGTCTGACTTCACCATCAGATGCTCTAGAGAAGACCAAGGCAGCTGTCCTAGTCACGCCCCTTCCAGGGTAGTCTGGTTTGAGGCACAGTGGGGCCACAAATCCCCTGGCTCATGCCCATCAGTCAGGGCGTGAGCATGACAGGAGAAGACAGAATGCTGAGTTGCATCCAAAGATCACCATTAGTGTTGAGCGATACCGTCCGATACTTGAAAGTATCGGTATCGGATAGTATCGGCCGATACCCAAAAAGTATCGGATATCGCCGATACCGATACCCGATACCAATACAAGTCAATGGGACACCAAGTATCGGAAGGTATCCTGATGGTTCCCAGGGTCTGAAGGAGAGGAAACTCTCCTTCAGGCCCTGGGATCCATATTAATGTGTAAAATAAAGAATTAAAATAAAAAATATTGATATACTCACCCGTCTGGAGGCCCCTGCACCTTACCGCTGTTAACCGGCAGCCTGCTTTGCTTAAAATGAGCGCGTTCAGCACCTTCCATGATGTCATGGCTTCTGATTGGTTGCGTGCCGCTCATGTGACCGACACGCGACCAATCACAAGCCGCAACGTTATTCTCAGGTCCTAAATTCCTAGAATGAGGAGTTTAGGGCCTGAGAATGACGTCACGGCTTGTGGCGGTCACATGAGCGGCACGCGACCAATCAGAAGCCGTGTCGTCATGGAAGGTGCTGAACGCCCTCATTTTAAGCAAAGAAGGCTGCCGGTTACTACCAGGGCGCATCAGAGGGTGAGTATGTCCCTATTTTTTATTTTAATTCTTTATTTTTTACATGGATATGGATCCCAGGGCCTGAAGGAGAGTTTCCTCTCCTTCAGACCCTGGGAACCATGCACTGGGAACTTCTGATTCCGATTCCCGATACCACAAAAGTATCGGATCTCGGTATCGGAATTCCGATACCACAAGTATCGGCCGATACCCGATACTTGCGGTATCGGAATGCTCAACACTAATCACCATACCCACTGTGAAGCATGGGGGTTGCAACATCATGCTTTGGGACTGTTTCTCTGCAATGGGACCAGGACGACTGATCCGTGTACATGAAAGAATGAAAAGGTCCATGTATTGCAAGATTTTGAGTGCAAACCTCCTTCCATCAGCTAGGGCATTGAAGATGAAACATGGATGGGTGTTTCAGCATGATAATGATTCCAAGCACACTGCTAGGGCAATGAAGGAGTGGTTTCGTAAGAGGCATATGAAGGTCCTGGAGTGGCCTAGTCAGTCTCCAGATCTCAATCCAATAGAAAACCTTTGGAAGGAGTTCAAAGTTCGTGTTGCCCAGTAACAGGCCCAAAACAACCCTGCTCTAGAGTAGATCTGCATGGAGGAATGGGCCAACATACCACCAACAGTGTGTGCCAACCTTGTGAAGACTTACAGAAAACGCTTGACCTCTGTCATTGCCAACAAAGGATATATAACAAAATATTGAGATGAACTTTTGTTAATGACCAAATACTTATTTTCCACCATAATTTGCAAAATAAATCTTGCCACATGAGACAAGGTGATTTTCTGGATTTGTTTTCTCATTTTGACTCTCATACTCGTAGCTGTGGTCTACCTATGATGTCAGTTACAGGCCTCTCTCATCTTTTTAAGTAAGAGAACTTGCAAAATTGGTGGCTGACTAAACACTTTTTCTCCACTGTATATTGTAATGCTCTGACTGTGAGGAAAGGTTGCCTTAACATGCCAATTTGTGTGGCAGGTCCAGGTTCAAATCATCACTTCCTATTGTATTCAATGTATAGAACCATTACCTAACAACTAGAGATAAGTCAACCTTTTAAGGTTCAGTTCGGTTTGATTCGCCGAACGTTTAGACGTTCGCTCAACGGTTTGCTGAACGTACCCGAGCCCCTTTACATTCAAAGGGAGGCCAAACCAATCGTATACACGACACCTTAAGAGGTGATAAACGGCTTCCCAAATGGCTAAAATTAGGGGCAGACACCATGAAAAATGGCATCAATTGAACCAAATTTGAAAATTGCAAATGGCAGTGCAGCAGTCAGCCATGGGCCATGCATTGAGTATCAGGATCTATGCTAGCATTTACAGCTTTGAATTTGAGGTTTTAATGAGGACTTGGTGGTTAAGGCAGCAGTCTAAGCCTTTTTAGCTGGGAGCATTGATACCTCATGCAACACCTCCAAAAAATTTTTTCCAGCTACACTCATATGGCACAAAACATCAGTTTCATACAGTGAAATTGGTAGAAAAATGTAAGGAAAGTAACAGGTACTTAAGTAAATGTGCAAGCCTGTGTGTTGGAAGCCCTACTCACACAGGCAACCCACCAGATGTAGACCCAACTTTGAGTCTCCACATTTAAAATAAATAATGTCAAACACCACTAAAATGGCATCAATTTCCACAGAGTAGAAATATAGTATATTGGGGCTCTGGCACCCCTTCCTCTACATGCAACCCACCAGACGGAGACACAACTTCGAGTCTCCACATTTAAAAAAATAGTTTGCAACTTTAGCAGAAGTTGTCACAGCAGGCACAGAAGCCACAACAAAGGTGTCACTGACTGTAATAACGCAAAATCAATGCATGACACCAAAAATGACACCATCGCCTAGTCTGCCCAGTCTTCGACTGGGATGCAAAATTCATTGGAGATCCATGGCTTTTTACCGTGGATCTAACAAACTGGCAACCCAGTAGTCAGCACTATTTCTAACCCTAAGAATACGCCCATCATGTTAAAGATAGTGCAGCAAGAAGGTGCTCATGCATTGGGTGCTTCCATGAGGTCCAAGTTCATGGTGTGTTGGTGGCGGGGTAACACTCAAGGTTACTTTCGCAATCCCCTCCTGCCAACCATGGACAACAGAGAGGTGATCATAATAATCTTCATTGCCTAATAGTTACATAGTTACATAGTTATTAAGGTTGAAGGAAGACTTTAAGTCCATCTAGTTCAACCCATAGCCTAGCATGCCCTAACATGTTGATCCAGGGGAAGGCAAAAAAACCCCATGTGGTAAGAGTAAGCTCCATCATGGGGAAAAAAATTCCTTCCCGACCCCACATATGGCAATCAGACTAGTTCCCTGGATCAACGCCTTATCAATGAATCTAATATATATACCCTGTAATATTATACTTTTCCAGAAAGGTATCCAGTCCCCTCTTAAATTGAAGCAATGAGTCACTCATTACAACATCATACGGCAGAGAGTTCCATAGTCTCGCTGCTCTTACAGTAAAGAATGTGCGTCTATTGTTATGCTTAAACCTTTTTTCCTCCAGACATAGAGGATGCCCCCTTGTCCCTGTCACCGGTCTATGATTAAAAAGATCAGCAGAAAGGTCTTTGTACTGTCCCCTCATATATTTATACATTAACATAAGATCACCCCTTAGCCTTCGTTTTTCCAAACTAAATAGCCCCAAGTGTAATAACCTATCTTGGTATTGCAGACCCCCCAGTCCTCTAATAACCTTGGTCGCTCTTCTCTGCACCCGCTCCAGTTCAGCTATGTCTTTCTTATACACCGGAGACCAGAACTGTGCACAGTATTCTAAGTGTGGTCGAACTAGTGACTTGTATAGAGGTAAAATTATGTTCTCCTCATGAGCATCTATGCCTCTTTTAATGCATCCCATTATTTTATTTGCCTTTGTAGCAGCTGCCTGACACTGGCCATTGAATATGAGTTTGTCATCCACCCATACACCCAGGTCTTTTTCATTGACGGTTTTGCCCAGAGTTTTAGAATTAAGCACATAGTTATACATCTTATTACTTCTACCCAAGTGCATGACCTTACATTTATCCCCATTAAAGCTCATTTGCCATTTATCAGCCCAAGCTTCTAGCTTACATAAATCAGCCTGTAATATAAAATTGTCCTCCCCTGTATTGATTACCCTGCAGAGTTTAGTGTCATCTGCAAATATTGAAATTCTACTCTGAATGCCCCCTACAAGGTCATTAATAAATATGTTAAAAAGAAGAGGGCCCAATACTGACCCCTGTGGTACCCCACTACTAACCGTGACCCAGTCCGAGTGTGCTCCATTAATAACCACCCTTTGTTTCCTATCCCTGAACCAACTCTCAACCCACTTGCACATATTTTCCCTATCCCCATTATTCTCATTTTATGTATCAACCTTTTGTGTGGCACCGTATCAAAAGCTTTTGAAAAGTCCATATTGTCATGATTCCCCAATGGCATGGGAACATCAGAACCACAAAATAACAGACTAGCCCTCGGGTGATGGAAACTCAAGCTGACCGTGACCTAAATCTACCACACAACTAACAGTAGCCAGGAAGCATTCCTACGGCTGCCTAGATGCCATGCGCCAGCCGGAGAACTAACTACGCCTGGAAGAGGAAGGAACAGACCTGGCTTACCTCTAGTGAAATTCCCCAAAGATGATAGTAGCCCCCACATATATTAACGGTGAGTTCAGAGGAAAAGACATACACAGTATGAAGGTAGATTTAGCAAAGCGAGGTCCACTTACTAGATAGAGGAAGGATACAAAAGAGGACTTCACGGTCAGCTGAAAAACCCTTTCAAAAACCCATCCTGAAATTACTTTAAGACTCCTGTGTCAACTCATGACACAGGAGTGGCAATTTCAGTCCACAAGAGCTTCCAGTAACAGGAAATGACAAACTGTAAACTGGACAAAAAATACAAAACAAAAAAGACAAGAGTCCACTTAGCTGATCAGCAGACTGGTAGCAGGAACATGCAACTGAAAGACTCAGGTTACAATGATGACCGGCAAGGAAGTGACTGGAGAGCAAGGCTAAATAGGGAACTCCCAAAACTGATGGAAGCAGGTGAGCTGAGGCAGAAAAGAACACACAAGTCTCCAGTACCACCAGCCACCACTAGGGGAGCCCAAAAGCGGATCACAACAGTACCCCCCCCCTTAAGGAGGGGGCACCGAACCCTCACAAGAACCGCCAGGGCGACCTGGATGAGCCCTATGAAAGGCACGAACCAAATCCGAGGCATGAACATCAGAGGCAGTTACCCAAGAATTATCTTCCTGACCATAGCCCTTCCATTTAACCAGATACTGGAGTCTCCGCCTGGAAATACGGGAGTCCAAGATCTTCTCTATAACGTACTCCAATTCACCCTCAACCAGCACAGGAGCAGGAGGCTCAGCAGAAGGAACCACCGGCACCTCGTATCTCCGCAACAACGACCGATGGAACACATTATGGATAGCGAAAGATGCCGGGAGGTCCAAACGAAAGGAAACAGGGTTAATAATCTCCAAAATCCTATAGGGACCGATGAACCGAGGCTTAAATTTAGGAGAAGAAACCCTCATTGGGACAAAACGGGAAGACAACCACACCAAGTCCCCAACACGAAGGCGAGGACCAACCCGACGCTGGCGGTTAGCAAACCGCTGAGTCCTCTCCTGGGACAAATTCAAATTGTCCACCACTTGTTCCCAAATCCGATACAACCGATCCACCACAGCATCTACTCCAGGACAATCCGAAGACTCCGCCTGACCAGAAGAAAAACGGGGATGAAACCCCGAATTGCAAAAGAAAGGGGAAACCAAAGTGGCCGAACTAGCCCGATTATTAAGAGCAAACTCCGCCAACGGCAAAAAGGCAACCCAATCATCCTGATCCGCAGACACAAAACACCTCAAATACGTCTCCAAAGTCTGATTAGTTCGCTCCGTCTGGCCATTAGTCTGAGGATGGAAGGCAGACGAAAAAGACAAATCAATGCCCAACCTGGCACAGAATGCCCGCCAAAATCTAGAAACGAACTGGGTACCCCTATCAGAAACGATATTTTCAGGAATACCATGCAAGCGAACCACATTTTGAAAAAACAAAGGAACCAACTCAGACGAGGAAGGCAACTTCAGCAATGGCACCAAATGAACCATCTTAGAAAAACGGTCACACACCACCCAGATAACAGACATCCTCTGAGAGACAGGAAGATCAGAAATAAAGTCCATCGAGATGTGCGTCCAAGGCCTCTTTGGAATAGGCAAGGGCAACAACAACCCGCTAGCCCTAGAACAACAAGGCGTGGCCCGAGCACACACATCACAAGACTGCACAAAAACACGCACATCTCGAGACAGAGATGGCCACCAGAAGGATCTAGCCACCAAATCCCTGGTACCAAAAATTCCAGGATGACCCGCCAGCGTAGAAGAATGAACCTCCGAGATGACTCTACTGGTCCAATCATCAGGAACAAACAGTCTACCAGGTGGACAGCGATCAGGTCTATCCGCCTGAAACTCTTGCAAAGCACGTCGCAGATCTGGGGAAATAGCGGATAATATCACCCCATCCTTAAGGATACCTGTAGGTTCCGAATCACCAGGGGAATCAGGCTCAAAACTCCTAGAAAGGGCATCTGCCTTCACATTCTTAGAACCTGGTAGATATGAGACCACAAAATTAAACCGAGAGAAAAACAACGACCAGCGCGCCTGTCTAGGATTCAGGCGCCTGGCAGACTCAAGATAAATCAGATTCTTGTGATCAGTCAAAACCACCACCTGATGTCTAGCACCCTCAAGCCAATGACGCCACTCCTCAAATGCCCACTTCATGGCCAAAAGCTCCCGATTACCGACATCATAATTTCTTTCGGCGGCAGAAAATTTTCGAGAAAAGAACGCACAAGGTCTCATCACTGAGCAATCGGAACTTTTCTGCGACAAAACCGCCCCCGCTCCGATCTCGGAAGCATCGACCTCAACCTGAAAGGGGAGAGAGACATCAGGCTGGCGCAACACAGGGGCAGACGAAAAGCGGCGCTTAAGTTCCCGAAAGGCCTCCACAGCGGCAGAGGACCAATTGGCAACATCAGCACCCTTCTTAGTCAAATCCGTAAGAGGCTTAGCAACACCAGAAAAACCAGTTATAAATCGACGATAAAAATTAGCAAAGCCCAAGAACTTCTGAAGACCCTTTAGAGAAGTAGGCTGCGTCCAGTCACAAATAGCCCGAACCTTGACAGGGTCCATCTCAACAGAAGAAGTGGCAAAAATGTACCCCAAAAAGGAAATCTTTTGAACCCCAAAAACACACTTAGAACCCTTTACACACAGAGAATTCTCCCGCAAGACCTGAAAAACCCTCCTGACCTGCTGAACATGAGACTCCCAGTCCTCAGAAAAAATCAAAATATCGTCCAAATACACAATCATAAATTTATCCAGATATTCACGGAAAATATCATGCATAAAGGACTGAAAAACTGAAGGTGCATTAGAAAGGCCGAAAGGCATTACTAAATACTCAAAGTGGCCCTCAGGCGTATTAAATGCGGTTTTCCACTCATCCCTTTGCTTAATTCGCACCAAATTATACGCCCCACGGAGATCAATCTTGGAGAACCACTTAGCCCCCCTTATGCGAGCAAACAAATCAGTAAGCAGCGGCAACGGATACTGATATTTGACAGTAATTTTATTCAGGAGTCGATAATCAATACAAGGCCTCAGCGAGCCATCCTTTTTAGAGACAAAGAAAAACCCAGCTCCTAAAGGTGATGAAGAAGGACGAATATGTCCCTTTTCCAGGGACTCCTTAACATACTCTCGCATGGCAGCATGCTCAGGTACAGATAGGTTAAACAAACGACCCTTTGGAAATTTACTGCCTGGAATCAGATCTATGGCGCAATCACACTCTCTGTGGGGAGGGAGAGAGCCAATTTTAGGCTCTTCAAAAATATCCCCAAAATCCGACAAAAATGCCGGAACCTCAGAGGGAATAGATGACGAGATAGAAACCAAAGGTATGTCCCCATGAGCCCCCCGACATCCCCAGCTTAACACAGACATAGTTTTCCAGTCCAGTACTGGGTTATGAGATTGCAACCATGGTAATCCAAGCACTAACACATCATGTAAATTATGCAACACGAGGAAGCGAATCATCTCCTGATGGTCTGGAGTCATACGCATAGTCACTTGCGTCCAGAACTGTGGTCTATTACAAGCCAGAGGTGTAGAATCAATACCCTTCAGAGGTATAGGAACTTCCAGAGGCTCCAAATCAAACCCACAGCGCCTGGCGAAGGACCAATCCATGAGACTCAGAGCGGCGCCAGAGTCCACATAGGCATCCACGGTAATAACTGATAATGAACAAATCAGAGTTACAGACAGAAGAAATTTAGACTGTAAAGTGCCAATAGAAACAGACTTGTCAACCTTCCTAGTACGTTTAGAGCATGCTGATATAACATGCGCGGAATCACCACAGTAGAAGCACAAGCCATTTTTGTGCCTATAATTCTGCCGCTCGCTTCTTGACAGAATTCTGTCACATTGCATATTCTCTGGCATCCCTTCAGAAGATACCGCCAAATGGTGCACGGGTTTGCGCTCCCGCAAACGCCGATCAATCTGAATCGCCATTGTGATGGACTCATTCAGACCTGTGGGCGTAGGAAACCCCACCATGACATCCTTAACGGCATCAGAAAGGCCTTCTCTGAAAATTGCCGCTAGGGCACACTCATTCCACTGAGTAAGCACAGACCATTTACGAAATTTTTGGCAGTATATCTCAGCTTCATCTTGCCCTTGAGACAGGGCTATTAAAGCTTTTTCAGCTTGAATCTCCAAATTAGGTTCCTCATACAGCAACCCTAAAGCCAGAAAAAACGCATCCACATTGAGCAACGCAGGATCCCCTGGTGTCAATGAAAATGCCCAATTTTGAGGGTCACCTCGCAGCAAAGAAATCACAATCTTAACCTGCTGAACAGGATCTCCAGAGGAGTGAGGTCTGAGAGAAAGGAATAATTTACAATTACATTTGAAATTCAGAAACCGAGATCTATCTCCGGAAAATACCTCTGGTGTAGGAATCTTAGGTTCAGAAATAGGAGTACGTATAACATAATCTTGTAAATTCTGAACCTTCGTAGCAAGATTATTTAAACCTGCAGCCAAACTCTGAGAGTCCATCCTTAAACCGGAGAGATCAGAGCCATTCAAGGATTAGAAGGAGAGAAAGGCAAGGCTGTAAATAGAGCAGAAATACAACTGAGCCAACTAAGTAGCAAACATGTGAGGAAAAAAAAAAAAAAAAAATCTACAGACTTCTTTTACTCTCCTTTCTTCTGCCAATTACTTTAACAGTGGCCGGTCATACTGTCATGATTCCCCAATGGCATGGGAACATCAGAACCACAAAATAACAGACTAGCCCTCGGGTGATGGAAACTCAAGCTGACCGTGACCTAAATCTACCACACAACTAACAGTAGCCAGGAAGCATTCCTACGGCTGCCTAGATGCCATGCGCCAGCCGGAGAACTAACTACGCCTGGAAGAGGAAGGAACAGACCTGGCTTACCTCTAGTGAAATTCCCCAAAGATGATAGTAGCCCCCACATATATTAACGGTGAGTTCAGAGGAAAAGACATACACAGTATGAAGGTAGATTTAGCAAAGCGAGGTCCACTTACTAGATAGAGGAAGGATACAAAAGAGGACTTCACGGTCAGCTGAAAAACCCTTTCAAAAACCCATCCTGAAATTACTTTAAGACTCCTGTGTCAACTCATGACACAGGAGTGGCAATTTCAGTCCACAAGAGCTTCCAGTAACAGGAAATGACAAACTGTAAACTGGACAAAAAATACAAAACAAAAAAGACAAGAGTCCACTTAGCTGATCAGCAGACTGGTAGCAGGAACATGCAACTGAAAGACTCAGGTTACAATGATGACCGGCAAGGAAGTGACTGGAGAGCAAGGCTAAATAGGGAACTCCCAAAACTGATGGAAGCAGGTGAGCTGAGGCAGAAAAGAACACACAAGTCTCCAGTACCACCAGCCACCACTAGGGGAGCCCAAAAAGCAGATCACAACACCATATACACTACATCTACTGGGTTCCCTTGGTCCAGACCGGAACTTACCTCTTCATAGAAGCTGATCAAATTAGTCTGACATGATCGGTCCCTAGTAAACCCGTGCTGATACTGGGTCATGAGGTTATTCCTCTTCAGATACTCCAGTATAGCATCCCTTAGAATGCCCTCCAGGATTTTACCCACAGTAGAGGTTAAACTTACTGGCCTATAATTTCCGAGTTCAGTTTTTGTCCCCTTTTTGAATATTGGCACCACATTTGCTATACGCCAGTCCTGTGGTACAGACCCTGTTATTATGGACTCTTTAAAGATTAAAAATAATGGTCTATCAATGACTGTACTTAATTCCTGCAGTACTCGGGGGTGTATCCCATCCGGGCCCGGAGATTTGTCAATTTTTGTGATTTTTAGACGCCGCCGTACTTCCTGCTGGGTTATTAAGCAGGTAACATTAAATTGGGAATTATTATCACTAGTCATATTGGCTGCCATGGGATTTTCTTTTGTAAATACTGATGAAAAAAAGTCATTTAGCATATTGGCTTTTTCCTCATCCTCATCCACCATTTCACCCAGACTATTTTTAAGGGGGCCAACACTATCATTTTTTAGTTTCTTACTATTTATGTAGTTAAAGAATATTTTGGGGTTATTTTTGCTCTCTCTAGCAATGAGTCTCTCTGTCTCAATCTTTGCTGTCTTGATTTGCTTTTTACATAATTTATTTAATTTTTTTTATTTATTTAATGCCTCCTCACTACCTACTTCCTTTAATTCTCTAAATGCTTTCTTTTTGTCACTTATTGTGCCCCTTACAGCTTTATTTAGCCATATTGGTTTCCTCCTATTTCTAGTATGTTTATTCCCATACGGTATATACTGTGCACAGGTCCTATCCAGGATGCTAATAAATGTCTCCCATTTTCTTTGTGCACTTTTATGTCTCAGGATATCGTCCCAGTTAATTGCACCAAGATCCTCTCTCATCCGTTGGAAATTTGCCCTCCTGAAGTTTAGTGTCCTTGTCACCCCTCTACTACACATCTTATTAAAGGAGACATGAAAACGTATTATTTTGTGATCACTATTCCCCAAGTGACCCCCAACCCTTATATTTGATATGCGGTCTGGCCTGTTGGTTAATATTAGGTCTAGCAGTGCCCCCCTTCTTGTTGGGTCCTGAACCAGTTGTGAAAGGTAATTGTCTCTCATAGTTGTCAAAAACCGATTACCTTTACTGGAACTGCAGGTTTCTGTTCCCCAATCTATTTCAGGGTAGTTGAAGTCCCCCATAATAATGACTTCTCCTTGAGTCGCAGCTTCATCTATTTGCTTTACAAGGATATTCTCCATTGCTTCCATCCCATCTTCCTCTTCATCCTCCTCTATTGGTTCCTCTGCTCCTGCACCTTCACTTACAGTTTGTCTGGTACCATGAGCCCCCTCGATCACTGTAAGTCACCCTCCCATGGCACCTGCCTGTGTGAAGACAGTATGGAAATTGGAGATATTGTTATCCCTTCCGCATCCTCCTCTGCTTCCACCTCTTCCTCTGGGACCACCACCTCCTCGCACAGGCTATTCATAGTGTTCTCCAGCATGTAGATGACCAGAATAGTGATGCTGATAATGGCGTCCTCAGCGCTAACCATTTTAGTAGTCAATCCCAAACCGTGCAGAAGGCTGCATAGGTCCTTCATCTGTGCCCACACCGCAAGTGTGGTTTGCACCACGTTTGTACAGTGTTGGCTGAGGCTATGCAAAAGGACATACTGCACCAGGGTTCATCACTGCTGCCACAGTCGCTGCTGCCACAGTCGATGCAACATGTGTAGAGTGGAATTTAACTGTATCAGAACATTGCAAATCAAACGGTTAACCTTGAGGGTGAAAGACCTCTGTAGCGATGCAAGTCAATGACCCGCAAGGTGCGATCATTGGAAGTGAGCACATGGCAACCATGATTTCTGCAGAAACGCATTCAGGCCAGAATAGTGGTGAAGATATTGCTGTACTAACAGGTTGAGGACATGAGCCATGCAAGGCACGTGTGAGAAGATACCCTGGCATAGGACTGCCACCAGGTTTGCAGCGTTATCACATATGACCTTCCCTGGCTCCAGGTTCAGTGGAGACAGCCATTTCTCTAACTTGGCCTGAATAGCTGTCCAGAACTGTTGATCCGTATAACTGCGATCTCCAAGGCATATTAATTTTAACACTGCCTGATTGCGGCGAGCCATGGCTGAGCAGTAAGGAGGTGGGGGATTCTATCTGCACTGTTGGAACGTGTGTCTGATTAAGTAAGAGGTTAAGGGCACAGGTGGAGATCCTAGAGGAGATGGAGGAGCCAGAAGCAGTGGAGAAAGTGTTTAATACAGAGGTTTGTCCCGCAAGCCTTGGGGATTCACAGACTTATAGACTCACCCCTTGACCGCCTGCCGCAAAGCCACCAGAGTCACTCAGTGCCCAGTCAGCGAGATGTAACACCCCTGCCCATGTTTGCTCATCCAGGTGTCAGTGATGAAATGCACAGTGGCAGACATAGATTTTTCAGGGAATGGGTGATGTTGTCTGCGACATGCTGGTGTAGCTAAGGCACAGATTTCTTTGAGAAGTGATGATGACACTGCAACTGATACTGAGGTACTGTGACAGCGATCAACTTTGTGAAAATGTGTGTATCCACCAGGCAGAAAAGCAGCATTTCTGTGGCCAACAGATTGGAGATAGTGATGAATTGAGAAACCTGGGTTGTGCTACATGACAAAATCAGCAGGCATGTACACTTCCATAACAGCTGACAGGCTCTCACTCACCCCGACTGTAGGGGGTAAATAAGAGGAGTTTCTGCAGCTGGACCTGTGTGAGAATACTTGGCACGGTGACAGAGGAGGAACAAGCAGCAGATGTAGTTCATAGGACGGCTGGTTGTAGGCGAGGCATTCTAGTCCGCATTTTAGTGCAGTGAGATTCCCACACTAAGGCATGTTGATCGTGCATGTGCCAGTTCATGCATGTAGTTGTCAAATTATTGCAATTTTTTCCCCTACTGAGATTTTTTTTGCAAATGTGGCAAATAACGCAAGTTTGGTCATCATTTACAGTCTCAAAAAAGGACAAGGCTAGGCAACCCTTTCTGTCCCTGCAAATTGTACATTTTTGACTGGTACTGGCAACAGCCAGAGTTGGGGCTGCAGTTCTTGATGATTTTTGCACCACTTTGTGTCTGTGTGGGAAGCTGCGGCATAACCTCCTTGTCTTCCTCATCTTCCACCTCCTCTTCTGAGCCACTCAGTTGCATACCTCTGGGTTCACATCAAGTGGCATCTACATCCTCATTGTCATCCTCTCTGTTCTCACACTCCTCATCCTGAGAGTCACTCTTCTCCTTTTCCTGTCCTGACACCACAGTACAGTCCGAGTGTGCCTTGGGTATCTGAGTCTCATCAAGATCACCTCCACCCCCCTGGTTAACATCTGGTGATGAGGGTCTGGATTTTAGTTTGACTGGTCTCGGATCCAACATGAAAAAATTTGGGCATATTTGCAGATGCTTTCCTCTTCTGGATTCTGTGCATCTCTGGAGCAGACTTCTGATGCCCATGGAATAGAATGTATAAACAGCTCTGCAGAATTACCCATCTGTGGTTCACCACAGTCAGTTGGGTGTTTGGAAATTTGTAACATGGCAGGAAACAATGGTGATTGGGGTGCCACCTCTGAGTGTTGTAGTGTGTGATGTTAAGGTGGAGGAAAAAGAGGAGAGGCCACATGATGCAGTACTTACCATCGTATCATAACGTATCACAGTGCAGTTGCTAAAGAAAGGGTGTCAAGTAGCCCATCCAGTAACAGATGCTGTAATTGTTCTTTGGATAGGATGAGACTGTGTTTGTTCAGTTGTGCTGTCATTAACATTAACACCTAAATCACAAACATGGCGAACACCAATCCTATTCCCTCTTCCACACAACCTTGCTTTTTCCCACTTATGTTGTGTATACACTTCCCCTCTTTTAATCTGCTGTTTCACAACCTTAAGCTGGAGTTACACTAAACGACTTACCAATGATCACGACCAGCGATACGACCTGGCCGTTGGTAAGTCGTTGTGTGGTCGCTGGGGAGCTGTCACCCAGACAGCTCTCTCCAGCGACCAACGATCAGGGGAACGACTTCGGCATCGTTGAAACTGTCTTCAACGATGCCGAAGTCCCCCTGCAGCACCCGGGTAACCAGGGTAAACATCGGGTTACTAAGTGCAGGGCCGCGCTTAGTAACCCGATATTTACCCTGGTTACCATTGTAAAAGTAAAAAAAAAAAAACACTATATACTCACATTCTGATGTCTGTCACGTCCCCCGCCCCACAGGGTTAAAATTGCTTTCGGCAAGAGCGCTGCTGATATGCACCGCATTGCTCTGCTTTACGGCTGGCGCTGACACAGTCAGTGCAGGGAAGCTCTCGGCAGCAGCGCGTGCATATTAGCAGCGCTCTTGCCGAAGGCAGTTTTAACCCTGTGGACGCCGGGGGACGTGACAGACATCAGAATGTGAGTATGTACTGTTTTTTTTTTAACTTTTACAATGGTAACCAGGGTAAATATCGGGTTACTAAGCGCGGCCCTGCGCTTAGTAATCCGATATTTACCCTGGTTACAAGTGAACACATCGCTGGATCGGCGTCACACACGCCGATCCAGCGATGACTGCGGGTGATCAGCGACCAAAAAAAGTCCTGATCATTCCCATCGACCAACGATCTCCCAGCAGGGGCCTGATCGTTGGTCGCTGTCACACATAACGAGATTGTTAGCGGGATCGTTGCTACGTCACCAAAAGCGTGACGTTGCAATGATATCCTTAACGATATCGTTATGTGTGACTCAGCCTTTAGGCTCACAGCTTTCAGTCACCTGTCAATAAATTAACAATCACTATTTTCTTAGATAGTGTGCCTGAACAACACTTTTATACCTAATGATTTTGATGTGCAAATGTGGCCTCCTGATTCCTCACTGCAACACAATTTTATCACAAATGATTTAGTTTAGCAAATAGGGCCTCCTGGCTGAACCCCTATATTAAGCATAATGATTTTTCTGTGGAAATCTGGCCTTCTGGTTTCTCACTGAAACACAGATTTATCACAAATGATTTGGATTAGCAAATTGGGCCTCCTGGCTGCACTCAAATGTTAGGCCTAACGATTTTTAAGTGGAAATGTTTCCTTCTGATTTCTCGCTGAAACACAGTTTTATCACAAATGATTTGGATTAGCAAGTTGGGCCTCTTGAGAATGCAACACAGATTTAGCACAATCTAGTTAGATGCTGGAAGATCAATATCACACAGGACAGGATCCTATCTTGCTAACTGATAAGTTCACTTTCAGCAGCAGCGGCACTAGCAGAAGTGGCCTCTCTGCACTGTGACAATGAGAAAATGGCTTCAGTAAAACAATCTGTCTACTTTTTAGATGGACAGGGACATGTGACTTCAGCAGCCAATCACAGAAGACCATGTTTCATGATGTTGTGGATGGTTTCTGTGCTCTGATTGGCTGCCAGAATATACAAACATTAAGTTATTAAAGAAAAAAAAAGAAAAAAAAAACAAACACTCCGCAGCTCCTTTGACCTAGGCACACACCCTTGCCTCATCAAACACGTTCCCCCGCTAGTCATACAGCACCACTATCCTAGCCAAGGTAATAACAAAAGCATTAGTGGAAACACGATGATTTATCCAACTGTGACCGAATTTTGAAGCCTTTGAGTAAAAATGCTCAAGAAATTGAACAAGAATCCAAATGTGCTACATTCGTTCCAAATTTTAGATTGGCGAACGTTTTCCAAACAAGTTCTCTCATCTCTACTAACAACCCCAGTATTTCCAACATAACAGCCAGAAATGACAGCATTAAATGCTTTTTGACACTTGATTTGGTTGAGGTTCAGATTAACATTGTATTATTTAAAAAGCAAAATTCATTGCAAATTGATGCTAAACTAACTCTATACTGGTGGTGCTCTCTGAAGGTTGTATAACATCTACAAATCTTCCAGTGAATGTGCTAAGACATGTGGAGAGTTTAGTGGACAAACATATGTAAAAAATAATTCCACTTAATATACAGCTCTTAGGAAGCTAACAGAAAACATATAACACAATACAGAAAGTTAATTTTTACTGCTTAACACAACAAAAGCCTTTGAATTTGTATAGTTTGGTGTCAAGATACACTTTACTGCATCAAGAGGATATATTTTTCATATAAAGAAATACTACATTAAATTTGGCAAAAGTACATTGGGATCTTGCAGCTCTAACTGTATTGTAAAGCTTAGTCTATTGCATTTTTCATTATCATTGTATGCAGAAAGCACAATCTATTGGAGATGTGAGTAAATTCTCTCACCAAACTTTAAGTAGCCACTTGGAGCCTACCCATTGGATAGGTAACAATTTTTAGATCAGTGGGTGTCTACCTACTCCAGTTGTCATATTGAGGCACTTTTATCATGGTTAGGATAGAGCAACAGTCCACACGCTCTATTCATTCACTATGGGACTGTGTCTGGACTCTGAACATTTTTTACCTTTTGTGCATTACTGCCCTTTTCCAAGATGGCGTCTTTGGTCTCATGTGCACTGTGTCTTCCTGCTATAAAACTCCACCCCAGCCTTCAGTCTGTGCTAGAGTATTCTGCCTTGCATCCAGCTCCTGACCGCTGATTACTCCCTGGCTATATACCTGCTCCTGTGAACCTGTGTGGTGATCCTGCTACTCTGCTCTGAGTTCCTGCTGCATACACCAGTTTCCAGTAATCCTCCTTCATCTGCTGCTCGTATTTACTTCCATCTGCATTTGCTGGACATGTAAGCTGTTTCTGCTTTGCAAAAACCTGAGACTATTAACCAGGCCTCCCTGGTTGAGCTAAGATATGATTTGAACTGCCTTGTAAGCTTATCTATCTGTGTTTGGACTAAGACAAGGATTTATTCGTGTCAAGTATCCTCAAGAATAACTGTGCTTCATAGACGTTCTGTGTGTTTGCATTTTCCTCCGAAGTTCCCTATAGACTGCTAAGCTGCGTTTTATATTTACACCAAGTGTTGTGGACTTGAGTTTCTCTCTGCAGCTGTTTGAATCACCGTGTGATAATATAGACTTTACCACTTATAAAACTGTGTCCTGCAGTTGTCTAGTTTCACGCAAAGAGTCTCCTGAGTTATCTCCTATAATTATTACAGGATACTCTAGCCATAAAAAAAAGGAGACTGCTGGAACAATGACTGCAGAAAGCAGATTAGAGCAGGTGTTTTCCATAATTAGATCACTGCAGAAAGATGTGTAAGGTCTGCAAAAGAAGTTTGGAAGTTTTGAACACAATCAACAAGTGTTTGGACAAACTTTGCGGGACTTAAGCATCCGCATGGCAGCCCAGGAAAACAAACTTGCTGGCATAGAGTCCCAGTATGGACAGGCTTTTCAGGACATAAGCACGCAAATAGCTGCACAAGTGACTTTACCCTCTGGGCAACCGCAACCAGCTAGCCCACCTAAGTTGCCCCCATTCAGATTTAATGGTGATCGCGACAAATTTCGTGGCTTTGTGAATCAATGTATGCTATATTTTGATGTGCATGCTGACCGTTTTCCTACTGATAGATCCAAAGTATTGTGTGTAATAATGCTACTGACCTCACGAGCGCTCGCCTGGGCGAATCTGATGATTGAGTCTCGTGACCCACGGTTAAATAGCTTGGATGATTTCTTGGCCGCTATGGCATTAATGTTTGATGACCCTAATCACCGTGCAACTGCTGAATCTGCTTTGTTGTCTTTACGCCAGGTTAAACGTTCTGTTATTGAGTATGCCACTGAATTCAGGAGATTAGCGGTAGATAGCAATTGGGACAGTTATGCACAATTGCCTATTTTTAAAAGGGGTCTGTCTAGTATTGTAAAAGATGAACTAGCTCGCTCTGAGTCACCACAAGAGCTAGAGACATTTATACAGCATTGTGTGCGCATTGACATTCGCCTTACTGAGCGTAGGCAGGAAAAGTTTGCTGTATATAACCGTATTTCTAACTTTTCCCTTCCTTCCAAAGAGCCTGCAGGTAAAACATCTCGGGAGGTGGAGGAGGTGCCCATGCAAATTGATTCCGTTCAGAGGTGCGAGATCAATGAGCGCTGGGAGCATCGCCTTCGTGAAAGTCTATGTTTCTACTGCGGCCAGTCTGACCACTTCTTGATCAATTGTCCTAAGTGTCCTAGACGGCCTAACAAGGTGCTAGCAGCAGTAGGGGAGTATGACAACTATGATGATGAATATGACATCTCTGAATGTAGCCTGACTTTAAACGCTGTATTCCATTCACTTTCTATGACTTCACCCCCCAAGGAGCTGAAGGAGAAGAACTCTCACTGTTCTCTCCCTATTAAGATCCTGTGTTCAGGACAGTGGATTTCCAGTGCAGCTATGATTGACTCAGGTGTAGGTGGCAATTTCATGGATATCGCATTTGCTAAGGAACATGGTATTGAAATTCAGCAAAGAGCCTCTCCAATTACCATGGAAACAGTGGATGGGTCACCCTTAATCTCTGGGCCTGTGGATCAGGAGACCGTACCCCTTGAAATTTTGTTGGAGCCTAATCATCAGGAGCAACTTTCTTTCTTGCTAATTTCTTCTCATTTTCCTGTGATTTTAGGCATTCCTTGGTTGCGTTCTCAGAACCCAATTATCAACTGGGAGACCAAGGAGATTATCTTTCCAACAAGGAGCAACTCAGCGTTAACAGAAGCTGTCCCTGAGTCCACGGCTACGGAACCACATGTACAGGTATTTTCTTTACCTCCACCATATAAAGAGTTCTCTGACATCTGTGACAAGAAGAATGCAGATCAGCTTCCTCCATTATGACTGTCCCATTGAGCTACTTCCTGGGGCAGCTATTCCTTTAGGTAACGTATACCCTTTGGCGGCACCTGAGCTTCAAGCCTTAAAGGAGTGTATTGATGAAAATCTGGCCAAAGGCTTCATACGTCCTTCTTCCTCACCAGCAGGAGCACCTATATTTTTTTTAAAAAGGAAGGATGGGACCCTGAGACCCTGTGTTGACTATCAGGAACTCAATAAGGTAACCATACGAAACCATTACCCTTTGCCTTTGATTCCCCAATTACTGAAAAGAGTCTGCCATGCTAAGGTGTTCTCTAAATGGATCTTCGTGGGGCTTATAATTTGGTGCGTATTCGTCCAGGGGATGAGTGGAAGACAGCATTCCAATGCCGGTATGGACACTTTGAATATCTCGTGATGCCCTTCAGGCTTTGTAATGCCCCTGCAACGTTTCAACACCTTGCTAATGACATTTTGAGAGATTTGTTGGACCAGTTTGTGGTGATCTATTTGGACGATATTCTAATCTTTTCTGACTCTCTACAGGAACATGAAGAACATGTCAAAGCTGTTTTAAGACGTCTGAAAGAGAACCATCTGTATATCAAGCCGGATAAATGCGAGTTCCATTGTTCTGAGATACAGTTCTTAGGTTATAGCATCTCTCCCCAGGGGCTGAACATGGAATCTGGTAAGATTAAGGCTATCCTTGACTGGCCGGTACCCAAGAACGTTAAGGAGGTCCAAAGTTTTATTGGTTTTGCAAATTTCTACAGACGCTTCATTCGAAATTTTTCTGATATTGTCCGTCCTATTACTTCCTTGACAAAGAAGGAAAAGCCCTTTAAGGCCATGTGCACACGTTCAGTATTTTTCACATTTTTTTCGCGTTTTTTCGCTATAAAAATGTGAAAAAAACGCTAACCTATGCCTCCCATTATTTACAGTGTATTCCGCATTTCTTGTGCAAATGTTGCATTTTTTTCCGCGAAAAAAAAATATGCGGAATTGCGGGGATTCCGCACACCTAGGAGTGCATTGATCTGCTTCACTTACACCATGCGGGAAGTAAGCAGATTATGTGCGGTTGGTACCCAGGGTGGAGGAGAGGAGACTCTCCTCCATGGACTGGGCACCACATAATTGGTAAAAAAAAAGAATTAAAATAAAAAATAGTCATATACTCACCCTCTGATGGCCCCCGAAGTGTTCCCGCCTCTCCGGTGCATGCTGCCGCTTCCGTTCCTATAGATGCTCTGTGTGAAGGACCTGCGATGACGTCGCGGTCTTGTGATTGGTCGCGAGACCGCTCATGTGACCGCTCATGTGACCGTGACGTCACCGAAGGTCCTGCATGCACCATCTATAGGAACGGACGCCGCTGATGAAATCGGCTGTCTGCAGGTGAGTATAACCATTTTTTTTTATTTTTTTATTATTTTTAAACATTCTATCTTTTACTATAGATGCTGCATAGGCAGCATCTATAGTAAAAAGTTGGTCACACTTGTCAAACACTATGTTTGACAAGTGTGACCAACCTGTCAGTTTTCCAAGCAATGCTACAGATCGCTTGGAAAACTTTAGCATTCTGCAAGCGAATTTCACTTGCAAAATGCTAAAAGAACGCGAAAAAAACGGGAAAAAAAACGCAAAAAAAAAAATGCGGATATCTTGCAGAAAATTTCCGGTTTTCTTCAGGAAATTTCTCAAGAAATCCTGACGTGTGCACATACCCTAAGTGGTCATCACAGGCTCAAGAAGCTTTTGATCGGCTTAAGGTCTGTTTCACATCAGCACCGCTGTTGATACACCCAGATCCAACACTTTCATTCATTGTGGAAGTGGACGCTTCTGATAATGCTTTGGGGGCTATTCTCTCCCAAAGAACTGGAGAGAAGGGTCTGCTACATCCTTGTGCTTTCTTTTCCTGTAGACTTACCTCAGCAGAGAAGAATTACGACGTGGGAGACAAGGAATTGCTGGCTATTATTGCAGCTTTCAAAGAATGGAGGCATCATCTGCAAGAAGCTGCACAGCATATCATAGTGCTAACTGACAATCGCAATTTAGAGTTATTTAGATCCGCTAGATGTCTTTCTCCTCATCAGGCTCGTTGGAACTTATTTTTAAATCAATTTAACTTTGTTATCTCGTACCGTCCAGGTTCTCGTAATGGGAAGGCTGATGCTTTATCCCGAATCCATGCTGCGGATTCCGTACCTGGAGCCCCGTCCAAGACCATTCTATCTGATGCCAATTTCATCGGAGTTATCCACGATCAGGACTTGTGGAAGGAGTGCAGGGAGGCCTATGACAGTGATGTATTTCTGGCCAACCCACCTGTGGATATTAATCTTGTCTTTAAGGTTGGCATGTGGTTCAGAGATCGACGTATCTACATGCCTGAGGTCGTCCGTCTGCAGATCCTCAAGTTGGTACATGACTCCAAGTTGGCTGGTCACAGGGGGTACAGAAGACACAAGAGTTCCTGAGCCGATTCTTCTGGTTGCCAACTTGCCTTAAGGATACCAAGGACTATGTTCTCTCTTGCGAGGTATGTGCCCGTTACAAGACTCCTCATGTGGCACCTACGGGTCTTCTACAACCATTACCTGTTCTGTCCCGCCCTTGGGGGTCTATATCAATGGACTTTATTGTGGAGCTGCCTACATTGGGGGGCATGAATACAATCATGGTGGTAGTTGATCGCCTGACTAAAGCTGCTCATTTTGTTCCATGCACCGGCCTCCCCTCAGCTAAAGATACAGTGAACTTGGTTATACAGAATGTCTTTCGGTTGCATGGGGTTCTGGATGAGATCATCTCTGACCGTGGAGTACAGTTCACTTCAAGATTCTGGAAGGGGTTTTCGCTCTGCACTCAATATTAATGTCTGTCTCTCTTCCGCTTACCATCCCCAGACAAAATGGTCAGACTGAGCGTACCAACCAGATGCTGGAACAATATCTAAGATGCTATGTCAGCCATCTCCAGGATGATTGGTTGGAGTTGCTGCCGTTAGCCGAATTTTCATATAATAATTCTCAGAGCGCCTCCACTAAATTTACACCTTTCTTTGCCAATCTGGGTTATCATCCATGTTTTTTACCTAGGTCTCCAATTAAAGGGGTTGTCCACTACTTTCAATTAACCCCCCAATGTATCCCCCGGGGCCCTTGATGAATTGTGTAATTACCTTCCTTTGCCGTTTTCGCCTGTGAGCGGCGCTATTCCGGGGGCTGAGTCCGGGTCACGTGACCCCCAGGCTGCAGCCGCCGCTTATTTCTGCCGATGTCACGTCAATTTCCAGACTCTGGAAATTGACGTGACGTCAATAGCAGGTGTGAGCCAGCCTCACAGTCAGCAGTCACTCATCAAGAGTGACTGGGCTGTGGGCGGGTGGCTGCAGGCCTGTGCTGGGGGTGGGCGGGGCTAGGCAGGGATGTGCGGGCGGGGCTAGGCAGGGATGATTGTGCGGGCGCCGGTGCTGTGCGGGCCGGCGCCGGTGCTGTGCGCGCTGGTGCCGGTGCTGTGCGGGCCGGCGCTGGTGCTCTGCGGGCGCCGGTGCTCTGCGGGCCGGCGCCGGTGCTGTGCGGGCCGGCGCCGGTGCTCTGCGGTCCGACGCCGGTTCTCTGCAGGCCGGCGCCGGTGCTTTGCGGGCTGGTGCTGTGCGGGCCGGTGCTGTGCGGGCCGGTGCCGGTGCTGTGCGGGCCGGCGCCGGTGCTGGGGTCTGCTGGGGGTGGTCTTTGGGGTGTGTGTGTGTCTCTGTGTGCAGGCATCGTCCGATGGGACTACAAGTCCCATCGGGCTCTGCCTGCTACAGTGACAGTGAGTGACACATTAGCCAATGATGGGACAGTAGTAGTCCCATCATCTGTCTAATGTGTTGAATGTAAAAAAAAAATACACATATACAATACATACATACATACATACATACAACACACACCATGTGACAACATGCACCATGCGATATGCAAAAACATGCAACATACGACATGCACCATGCGACGACATGCACCATGCGACGACTTGCACCATGCGACGACATGCACCATGCGACGACATCTAACATGCACCATGCGACGACATGCGACGAACCATGCAATGACATGCACCATGTGATGACATGCAACACTGCACCATGCGACGACATGCGACATGTACCATGCGATGACATGCACCATGCTGCGACATGCACCAAGCTGCGACATGCACCATGCGACGACATGCACCATGCGACAACATGCACCATGCGACGACATCTAACGTGCACCATGCGACGACATGCGATATGTACCATGCAACGACATGCACCATGCGATGACATGCAGCATGCACCATGCAACGACATGCGACATGTACCATGCGATGACATGCACCATGCGATGACATGCACCATGCGACGACATGCACCATGCGACGACATGCGGCATGCACCATGCGACGACATGCTACGACATGAACCATGCGACGACATGCACCATATGACCACATGCACCATGCGACGATATGCACCATGCGATGACATGCAACATGTATCATGCGATGACATGCACCATGCTGCGACATGCACCATGCGACGACATGCACCATGCGACGACATGCGACATGCACCATGCAACAACATGCACCAAGCGACGACGTGCACTATGCGATGACATGCGACATGCACCATGTGACAACATGCGACATGCACCATGCGACGACATGCGACATGCACCATGAAACGACATGCACCATGCAACGACATGCACCATGCGGCGACATGCGGCAGACATGCACCATGCGATGACATGCACCATGCGACGACATGCACCATGGGACGACATGCACCATGCGACGACATGCACCATGCACCATGCGGCAACATGCGACGACATGCAACATGTGACTTGCAACATGCCACACACAGTACATACATACAGTACATACATACAACATACATAAAGTACATATAACATAGAGTACATACTCACCATCACTTGTCACCTTGATCCCCGAAGCCATTGTCATCTGTAAAAAATCTTAAAATAATAAACAACCAATATACTCCCTGATCCGCAGAAATCCAATTAAAACAAGTGTCCCTCGACTATCTCCCATGGAGAGCAGGAGCATCTGCTGATGTGACTGCTCTCCAGGGGCTCAAGGAACACAATGATGGAAGGTATCCTTCCACAATGTATTCCTCACAATGTATTCCTATGCCCCTGTGAGAAAATAGTCCCTAGTCTCACTTTATCGCATTGCTGTATGATAACATTTCCCACGCAGCTTTTTGCCATAAAGTGAGACTTTGAACTTTAGTAACCTCAGTGATGCACGGCAGGAGCCATTGTCTCCTGTCAGTGTGTCACTGAGGGTCCTATAGAGCAGTGACATCACCCAATGTCACTGTTCTATAGGGGAGATCGTCGTGGGACACTCATTATTACTTGGACTACGGCGGACAGGTAGTATACGGTTTATAATTTTACGTTTTTTGCAGGCGCTGAAGTATGGTAAGTATGGTGAAATGAAGAATATTAAAATACTTTTTCCTAATGTGTGCATGTTTTATTAACCCTTTCTTACTATTGGATTAATAACGGATAGGCGTCTTATTGACGCCTCTCCGTTATTAACCCGGCTTAATGTCACCTTACAATAGCAAGGTGACATTAACCCCTTATTACCCCATATCCCACCGCTACACGGGAGTGGGAAGAGAGGGGCTAAGTGCCAGAATTGGCACATCTTACAGATGCACCATTTCTGGGGCGGCTGCGGACTGGTATTTGTAGCCGGGGGGGGGACAATATCCATGGCCCCTCTCTAGGCTATGAATATCAGCCCGCAGCTGTCTGCGTAGCCTTTCTGGCTATAAAATATAGGGGGACCCCACGTCATTTTTTTGGGGGGTCCCCCTATTTTAATAGCCAGTAAAGGCTACGCAGACAGCTGCGAGCTGATATTCATAGCAGGCTACAAATATTGGCCCCCGGCCGTCGGCTTTCCCCCTCTGGTGCAGAAAATTGCGCGGGAGCCCACGCCGTTTTTTTCTGTTTTTTTAATTAAATTAAACGCTCATTAAGGCCTCTTTCACACTTGCGTCGGTACGCTATGTGTCAGGCCTACGTACTGACGCACGTTGTAAAATTTGTGCACGTCGTGGGCAGCGGATGCAGTTTTTCAACGCATCCGCTGCCTATTCTGAAGTCCGGGGAGGAGGGGGCAGAGTTTTGGCTGCGCATGCGCGGTAGAAAATGGCGGACGCGACGGACAAAAAAACGTTCACTTTAACGTTTTTTCGTGCCAACGGTCTGCCAAAACACGACGCATCCGTTGCACGATGGACGCGACGTGTGGCCATCCGTCGCGATCCGTCACTAATACAAGTCTATGGGTAAAAAACGCATCCTGCGAGCACATCAGCAGGATCCGTTTTTTTTACCAAAAAGACGGATTGCTAAAAACGCAAGTGTGAAAGTAGCCTTAGGCTGCTTTCACACTAGCATCGGTAAGGGGCCGTCGCACTGCGTCGCTAATAAAAGTCTATGGAGAAAAAAAACGCATCCTGCAGACTTTGCAGGATGCGTTTTTTCTTCACAACGACGCATTGCGACGTGCAGTGCACGACGCTAGTGTGAAAGAGGCCTTAGAAACATCGGCCTTTCTATTATATATCTATGGATATATCTATCTATAGATATATTTATAGATAGATATATCTATAGATACATAGATGTATTTATCCATATATTTGGCTGCTTTCACACATCAGGTTTTTGCCGTGAGGCACAATCCGGCGAGTTTTGAAAAAAACGGATCCATTTTTTTCCGCCGGATCCATTTTTTTTCTCATAGAGTTGTATTAGCGCCGGATTGCGCCTGATGGCCACACGTTTCATCCGTTTTTTGCCGGAAAGCTGTTTCCGCCGGATGGAAAACACATACAGAGGAACGTTTTTTCTGTCCGGCAAAAAACACAGCGACGGATCCGGCAAAAAACGTATGAAACTGAGCTGTGAAATGATGAATCCGGCCTTGGAATCTGTTTTTTTCATGCATGTTTCCATTCAAATGTACATTTTCCGTTTATTTACTTATTTCCAAAAACGGCATTAAAACCGCGCATAAACCGCACCAAAAAAAGCATCAAAACTGCACCAAAAACTGCACCAAAAACTGCATCAATACTGCACCAAAAACTGCATCAAAACCTGGTGCAGTTTTGCAGTTTTGGTGCAGTTTTGATGCAGTTTTTGGTGCGGTTTTGATGCAGTTCTTGGTGCGGTTTTGATGCAGTTCTTGGTGTGGTTTTGGTGCGGTTTTGATGGAGTTTTTGGTGCGGTTTTGATGCAGTTTTTGGTGCGGTTTTGGCGCAGTTTTGATGCAGTTTTTAGTGCGGTTTTGGTGCAGTGTTGATGCAATTGTGGTGCAGTTTTGATGCGTTTTTTTTTTCAGTTTTGATGCATTTTTTATGCAGTTTTTTGCACGGTTTTGATGCATTTTTAAATTTGCTTTTGGTGCGGTTTTTGCACGGTTTTTAGGCGTTTTGGTGCGTTTTTGAAAGCTAAATAAAGATGTATTATTGAACAAAAGAAAAAGATTTGTGATGTCATTATTGTCCAACCTCCTCTTTTACATTTGTCCAACCCACACTCTATTAAACACACAGATAGACAGATAGATGATAGATGAAATGGATAGACAGATCTACATATAGATAGATCTATAGATGCATACATCTATCTATTCATGTATCTATCTGTAGATGTGTCTGGATAGATATATCTATTGATAGATGTATGGATAGCGTAGGGTGTGTGTCCACTGTCTGGATTACATCCGAATGAGCTGCAGATTGGATGCTGCATACTTGTTGTCCCATCAGATGATGCCTGCACACACACCCCAAAAGACCCCCTGCACAGCCCCGCACACACCTGAACAGTCCCGCACAAACCCACACAGAGCTGCTCACACCCGAAAAGTCCCACACAGGGCTGTACACACCTGAACAGTCCCGCACACATCCGAACAGCCCGCAGACTCCGCACACACCTGAACAGTCCCGCACACATCCGAACAGTCCGCAGACCCCGCCCGCACACACACACACGCACACCGTCACCGCCCACACACTTCCATCCTCCCGAGCTGCAGCGTTTCCCGGACACACATCCGCAGCAAAACTGCAGATCTTTTTTACATCTGCGGTTTTGCTGCAGATGTGCCCAACTCAATGAAAGTCTAAAGGTGCAGAAACGCTGCAGTTCCGCACAAAAGAAGTGACATGCTGCGAGAAAAAAAAGCTGCGTTTCGGTGCGGCTTTTTCTGCAGCATGTGCCCAACAAGTCTGCAGCTCCCTTACACTTACATTGGTTGTACTCTACACTGTGGATTTGATGCAATTCAGTGCGGCAAAAAAAGCTGCGGATCTGCAATCAGATCCGCAATGTGTGTGCACAGCCTTAGTATTTAGTGAACCTAGCAAAAAAGCCAAGCAAAAAACAAGTGTGGGATTGCACTTTTTTTTGCAATTTCATTGCACTTTGAATTTTTTTCACATTTTCTGTTACACGACATGGTAAAACCAATGGTGTCGTTCAAAAGTAGAACTTGTCCCGCAAAACATAAGCCCTCACCTGGCCATATTGACAGAAAAATGATGGCTCTGGAGGGAAGGGGAGCGATAAACGAAAAAAGCTCCAGGGGTGAAGGGGTTTAGAAACATGGATATGGACATATCTATGGAAATAGACATAGATATATAGATATATCTGTATGTATTCATCTATCTATCTATTTGTTATCTATCTAATCTATCTATCTATCCATCTATCTGTGTGTAATGGAGTGTGGGTTGGACAAATGTAAAAGAGGAGGTTGGACAGAAATGACATCACAAATCTTTTTGAAGATAGATGAGGGAGAGGAGGGAGGGGTTGGGGTGTGTTTTGGAGTGGGTGTGCCAGGTGCAGAGTTACAGATGAGTGCAAGGCATCATGGAACTTGTAGTATTAGAGCACAGTAAGTCAGGAGAAAGGAAGTTGTCGATTAACCCCATGAGAGCTGGATCCAGCACTAAAGATGTGCTGCTACAGCATGATAAAAGGTAATATTGCTAAAATAAGCACAGTAGATGTTTTCAGTGGCACATAATAGCAAGATTTATGAAAAAAAAAAAGGTTATAGTAGTGGACAACTTCTTTAATTCTCCGGTTCCGGCAGTGGAGGAAAGGTTGACTGCGATGAGACAAAATCTGGAGGTCCTGAAGGAATCCCTGACCACAGCTCAAGAACGTTATAAGAGATCGGCTGATAGATTCCGTAAACCTGCACCCATGTTCAAGGTAGGAGATTCCGTGTGGTTAGCAACTAAGAATCTGAAGTTAAACGTTCCTTCATAAAAACTTGGACAGAAATTCATTGGCCCTTTCAAGATCAACGGTATTGTGAGCTCTGTGGCCTGCCGGCTGAAGCTGCCTAGGACTGTGAAGGTACACCCAGTTTTTCATGTATCTTTACTAAAGCCTGTATCTCCTAATACCTTCCAGGGATGTGTTGTGCCACCTCCGCAGCCTGTGGTGATTGATGGGCAAGAACAATTTGTGGTGGAGGAAATTATTGATTCCAGGGTTTGCAGGAATCGGCTCCAATATCTGATAAGATGGCAGGGATATCCCCCTGAGGAAGACTCTTGGGAACCTGTGGAAAACATCAATGCCCAACAGAAGATTTCTCGTTTTCATCAGAGATTCCGAGAAACCAGGTCCAGGATCGTCCTGAGGCCGCTTCTAGGGAGGGAGTAATGTCAGGACTCTGAACATTTTTTACCTTTTGTGCATTACTGCTCTTTTCCAAGATGGTGTCTTTGGTCTCATGTGCACTGTGTCTTCCTGCTATAAAACTCCACCCCAGCCTTCAGTCTGTTCTAGAGTATTCTGCCTTGCATCCAGCTCCTGACCGCTGATTACTCCCTGGCTATATACCTGCTCCTGTGAACCTGTGTGGTGATCCTGCTACTCTGCTCTGAGTTCCTGCTGCATACACCAGTTTCCAGTAATCCTACTTCATCTTCTGCTCGTGTTTACTTCCATCTGCATTTGCTGGACATGTAAGCTGTTTCTGCTCTGCAAAAACCTGAGACTATTAACCAGGCCTCCCTGGTTGAGCTAAGATATGATTTGAACTGCCTTATAAGCTTATCTATCTGTGTTTGGACTAAGACAAGGATTTATTCGTGTCAAGCATCCTCAAGAATAACTGTGCTTCATAGACGTTCTGCATGTTTGCATTTTCCACCGAAGTTCCCTATAGACTGCTAAACTGCGTTTTATATTTACACCAAGTGTTGTGGACTTGAGTTTCTCTCTGCACCTGTTTGAATCACCGTGTGATAATATAGACTTTACCACTTATAAAACTGTGTCCTGTAGTTGTCTTGTTCCATGCAAAGAGTCTCCTGAGTTATCCCCTATAATTATTACAGACTGTTGGAGAAATCAGAGTACAGAGCTCTGGAAGGCCCATAGAGAATAAATGGAGAGGTGGTCAAGCATGCGCTGCCAATCTATTCTAACAGGCAGAAAAATGTCCTGTTCTCGCAATCAGTTGGGATTTCAGTGGCCAGACCCCACAGATCTAAAAGTTATCACCTTTTCTATGGATAGGGGATAATTTCTTATAACTAAAATATCCATTTAAACTGTGTTGTATGGAAAGAAAATGCTTAATTAGGATGACAAGCCTAATAAAAGCTGTATCTGCCTAGAGGATGCAGATTTTTAACTTGTTTATTTGAGAGTACACAACTGTGATTGGAACGTAACTAGAAAAACAAAATGGAACAGAAAAGCAATAGGAAGCCCCTAACATTTTGTGCAACACATGGCTTTCAAAGTTTGCAGACAAGAAGTGGAATATTTTCATCATATGGAATACCTGAGGAGGTTGCCAAACAACAAGGCAACAAATTTGACTATCCTAAGCTATTTTTGAGAAACATTAGATTTCGGAGTAATAGTAATTCAGAGCTGGAAGGGCAACTGCTTGCAGAAAACACAGTTTGGGGCTTGGGGAGCTTGGTTACGTTCTAGTTTTTAAGGACATTGATAATTATTATTACTGTATTTCATAGGTCCCTATAGAAAATGTGGGCCAAGTAACTTTGTAAGAAAGTAAAGTCATTTCAATCATTATTTCGTAATTTGATCAACACTTATTTATAAGGAATGCCTGTCTTTCAAAATACAAGAATTCTATTACTTTGGATAAAGATGCCGAGGAAATCCTATTTACGGTAATTATAAATATCAGGGAAATCAGTTAGTCCACTGTTGTAATGCAGATATCTGATCATTGCAAAGAAACAGCGGAATCTTAATGTTTCAGGTAGATTATTATAGGCACCCTAAATCCCTTTCACCCTAAAATGCCTTTTTGGTCATCACAGAACACTTCTTTCAATGTTTGAAAAGGCTGTCCTGAAAAATGTTTGCTGTGTATTGAGATTAAGCTGTGTTTACACATGATTTTCATTTTAGTCTGGCAGATTCCGACTGCTTGCAATGATAATTGTTTTGTGTACATGGGAAAAATCAATTCAGATGCTCAGAAATTGACCCCATCAGTAACAAAATGTACTTAATGCAGTTTTTAGTTTTTAAAGAAACATTAGATAAGATAGTTGTTTCCTTTTCACTAATACTGTGTTATCAGAAAGAAAATTAAAAAAGTATGAGCAGTGTATGTCTTTGGAATTAACAAAGTTTGTAATAGGGTTTACCACTTATCTGTTTAAATCATTTAGATACAGTCCCACATGTACCACTTCCGTCGTAGACCACCACTACTCACTATAGAGTTAATAAGGGAGAATGTCACATTCACATTGCTTAACCTCTTTACCCCCGAGGATGGTTTGCATGTTAATGACCCAGCCAATTTTTACAATTCTGATTACTGTCCTTTTATGGCGTAATTACTCTGGAAATCTTCAACAGATCTTGGCGATTCTGAGAATGTTTTTTCGTGACATATTGTACTTCACGTCAGTGGTAAAAAAATGTCGATATAACTTGCATTTATTTGTGTAAAAAATGGAAATTTCGCAAAAATTTTGAAAATTTTGCAATTTTTGAATTTTAACAAAATAGTTAATAAATAACATTTTCCACATGTCTACTTTACATCAGCACAATATTTGAACCAAAATTTTGTTTTGTTAGGAACATATAAGGGTTAAAATTAAACAGCGATTTCTCATTTTTTCAACACCTTTTTTTAGGGACAACCTCACATTTGAAGTCACTTTGAGGGGTCTATGTGATAGAAAATACCCAAAAGTGACACCATTCTAAAAACTGCACACTTTGAGGTGCTCAAAACCACATACAAGATGTTTATTAACCCTTCAGGTGCTTCATAGGAAGTTTTTGAATGTTTTAAAAAAATGAATATTTAACCTTTTTTTCACAAAAAAATTAATTCAGACAATTTTTTTTTTATTTTACCAAGAGTAACAGGAGAAATTGGAAAACAAAAGATGTTGAGGAATTTGTCCTGAGTACGGTGATACCTAATATATGCAGATAAACTACTGTTTGGGTGCATGGCAGAACTCGGAAGGGAAGGAGCGCCGTTTGACTTTTCAATGCAAAATTGGCTGGAATTGAGATCGGACGCCATGTCGCGTTTGGAGAGCCCCTGATCTGCCTAAACAGTGGAAACCACCCACAAGTGACACAATTTTGGAAATTAGACGCCCCAAAGAACTTATCTAGATGTGTGGTGAGCACTTTTAAACCCCAAGTACTTCACCTAAGTTTATAATGTAGAGCCTTAAAAATAAAAAATTATAGTTTTTCCACAAAAGTGATTTTTTTGCCTCTTTTTTTAAAATTTACTAAGGGTAACAGGAGAAATTGGACTCCAAAAGTTATTGTGCAATTTGTCCTGACTACGCTGATACCCCATATGTAGGAGTAAACCACTGTTTGGGCGCATGGCAGAGCTCGGAAGGGAAGGAGCGCCATTTGACTTTTCAATGCAAAATAGGCTGGAATTGAGATCAGACGCCATGTTGCGTTTGGAGAGCCCCTGATGTGTCTAAACAGTGGAAATCCCCCACAAGTGACACCATTTTAGAAACTAGACCCCCTATGGAACTTATCTAGATGTGTGGTGAGCACTTTGAACCCCCAAGTGCTTCACAGAAGTTTATAATGTAGAGTCGTAAAAATAAAAAATCATAGTTTTTTCGCAAAAAGGATATTTTTGCCCCAAATTTTTTATTTTCCCAAGGGTATCAGGAGAAATTGGACCTCAAAAGTTGTTGTGCAATTTGTTCTGAGTATGCTGATACCCCATATGTGGAGAGGAACCACTGTTTGGGCACACGTCGGGGCTCGGAAGGGAAGTAGTGACGTTTTGGAATGCAGACTTTGATGGAATGGTCTGCGGGCATCATGTTATGTTTGCAGAGCCCCTGATGTGCCTAAGGAGCGCCATTTTACTTTTTCAAGGCAAAATTGGCTGGAATTAAGATTGGACACCATGTCAAGTTTGGAGAGCCCCTGATGTGCCTAAACAGTAGGAACCCCCCACAAGTGACACCATTTTGGAAACTTCCCCTGATGAAGCCGTCCGTGTAACGGCAACATGCGTAGGGTTCGTCCCCACACTGATCCCCGCCTTTCTTCCTCCTCTGGCAGTTACCTTTATGATCTGGGGGCACACATGGCTGGATTCAGGTTGCTATTGGTGCCGTATTGATGTTTTGTTCACGTTTGCAGACCTAGGGCACAAGGCTCTCGTATGCATGATTAGGTTCATGACTGCAGCTGCTGTCGTTGTGACTGGGTTGTTCGGTTCACACATTGTGGCATAAAACCTATTTGCGCCACTACCCCTGCCTCTTTATGCGCTTTTACACTCCTCTGGCATACAGGTACAGATTATGTACAGGCATAGGGGTTTTATACCCAATCATTTAGATAGGTCTACGTTTGTATATTTATCCATGCATGTGTGATGTATATCTTTAACCCCGGGGGGTTGATTATCTATTTATGCTATTACATATGAGGATATACGACATGATATTGAGCTATTTTGCATTATACTCTGTCTTTCCTATAACAATAATTTTTGCCTCATATTTGTACAATTCTTGTTTACTTGTTCATGGTAGGGATCTTCTGGGTGATGGTGGGAATTTTTAGATGTTTTTAATTGTATCAATTAAAGTTTGCCTTTTTCATATTTATACTCTTTAGTGGTGTGCTGTTTTTTGGAGTGGCCCTTTTTCTTTTATGGTTTGCCATTTTGGAAACTGGACCCCTAAGGAACTTATCTACCGTATATACTCGAGTATAAGCCGAGATTTTCAGCCCAAATTTTTGGGCTGAAAGTGCCCCTCTTGGCTTATACTCGAGTCACGGTCGGCGGGTGAGGGGGAGAGAGGTCTGTCATATACTCACCTGCTTCCGGGGCTCCTGGCGCTCCCCCTGCCTGTCCCATGGTCTTCGGGTGCCGCAGCTCTTCCCCTGTTCAGCGGTCACGTGGTACCGCTCATTAAAGTTATGAATATGGACTCCACTCCCATAGGGGTGGAGCCGCATATTCATTTCTCTAATGAGCGGTAACGGTGACCGCTGACAGAGGAAGAGGCTGCGGCAGCCGGAGACCATCTGTCCGGGATAAGGAGCCAGGGACACCGGGAGCAGGTGAGTATTACATATTTACCTGTCCACATTCCACACGCCGGGCGCCACTCCGTCTTCCCATCCTCTTGCTCTGACTGTTCAGGTCAGAGGGCGCGATGACGTACAAATCTGCACGCCGCCCTCTGCCTGAACAGTCAGTGCGGAGAGACGCCAAGATGGGACGCTGTGGAGCTGCGGGCAGCAAGAGAGGTGAGTATGTCATTTTTTTTTATTGCAGCAGCAGCATTATATGTTGCACAGCTTTATATGGAGCATCTATGGGGCAATAATGAACGGTGCAGAGCATTCTATATGGCACAGCTTAATATGGAGCATCTATGGGGCCATAATGAATGGTGCAGAGCATTCTATATGGCACAGCTTTATATGGAGCATCTATGGGGCCATAATGAACGGTGCAGAGCATTCTATATGGCACAGCTTTATATGGAGCATCTATGGGGCCATTATGAATGGTGCAGAGCATTCTATATGGCACAGCTTTATATGGAGCATCTCTGGGGCCATAATGAACGGTGCAGAGCATTCTATATGGCACAGCTTTATATGGAGCATCTATGGGGCCATAATGAACGGTGCAGAGCATTCTATATGGCACAGCTTTATATGGAGCATTTATGGGGCCATAATGAACGGTGCAGAGCATTCTATATGGCACGGCTATGTATGGATCATCTATGGGGCAATAATCAATGGTATGGAGCATCTATTTTTATTTTTGAAATTCACTGGTAGCTGCTGCATTTCCTACCCTAGGCTTATACTTGAGTCAATAAGTTTTCCCAGTTTTTTGTGGCAAAATTAGGGGGGTCGGCTTATACTCGGGTCGGCTTATACTCGAGTATATACGGTATATGTGTGGTGAGCACTTTGCACCCCCAGGTGATTCACAGAAGTTTATAACGTAAAGCCGTAAAAATACAAAATCATATTTTTATTCACAAAAATGATCTTTTCGCCTCCAATTTTTTATTTTCCCAAGGGTAACAGAAGAATTTGGACCCCAAAAGTTGTTGTGAAATTTGTTCTGAGTCTGCTGATACCCCATATGTGGGGATAAACCACTGTTTGGTCGCATGGCAGAGCTCAGAAGGGAAGGAGCACCAGATTTTACTGTAATGGCTTGCAGGTGCCATGACCCCCTGGGACAGCCCATGAGGGGTTCAAACAGCAAAACCCCCATAAGTGACATCATTTTACGAACTATACCTCTCAATGAATTCATCGAGGAGTGCAGTGATCATATTGACACCATGGGTGTGTCACAGAATTTTATACCATTGGGCAGTGAGGACAAAATAACTACATTTTTACCACCAAAATTTTGTTTTAGCCAAAGATTTTACATTTTCACACAAGAAAAAGGTAAAAATGGCAACAAAATTTGTCCCACAATTTCTACTGAATGTGGCAATACCCCATATGTGGCTGTACAGTGCTGCTTAGCGATGTGGAGAGACTGGGGAGGAATGGAGGGCTATTTGCGTATTCAAGTGAATGGGTCTGTGCACATGTCAGTGTATTTCCACGGACCTTACCTGTGTGGGAAAAACACGTTGACATGTCCATTTTTTAATGTCAACACAGGCCATAAAACGTCCGGCATTCGTACATACACAAAACACACGTGGATGTCATCCATGTGACTCGCATCGGCACTGGGGAAGCGTTACAGTAAGCGCTGTTCCCCGGCGCCGGATGCTGAACACGGCTCTCTTTATTCTTCTCTGCTCTGCCAGAGATTGGCGCGAGTAGGGGAGAATGATGAGAGTTACATTTAAGTAATAAAAGAGATAACAGGCAGCGGCTGATGGAACTATTACTCCTATCAGCCTACACCTGCTGGTGCTAATAACAGTGACAGCAGTAGCGGTGGATGGGAGTATTCATCTGCTGCTCCTGCGTTTTAAATAAATACGGTAATTTAAAAAAAAGTCTTGGGTTCCCCCCTATTTTTGATATCCAGCCAGACAAAACTCACAGCTGAGGGCTGCAACCCTGCAATATGTTTTGATTACACTGGTCTACAAAGAAAAAAATGTTTTCTGGCATGGACTTTAAGAATAGTTTTAGACTAATTTGAGGGTGCTGAATTCAAATCTGCTCTTATAATTTCTCTATCACATCACATTATTGCGCTATAGGTATATAGCCCATTTTCATGAATTCCATGATAAATATAAGTAGTGTATGAAAAGTGCCGGTTTATACGGTTCACTAAGGTAAATTTAGTTTTCATTTAGTCTCCCAATAAATGTGAGAATATCTTTGTTTTCTTTGAACATGCATAATTCCCATTTGTTATGATAAGAAAGTAAACAAACAGTTTTCAATGTACACAACAGTCGTGTGCAGGTACTGTTTTATTTATTGAAATTTTCAATGAGTTTTGATATTTATTGTTTTTTAACCTTATGTTTTTCTGTTTTTTTTGGTTTGTGAATCAATACCTAAGGTGTGTGTGTGTGTGTGTGTGTGTGTGTGTGTGTGTGTGTGTGTGTGTGTGTGTGTGTGTGTGTGTGTGTGTGTGTGTGTGTGTGTGTGGGAAATTAACCCCTTCATGACCCAGCCTATTTTGGCCTTAATGACCTTGCCGTTTTTTGCAATTCTGACCAGTGTCCCTTTATGAGGTAATAACTCAGGAACGCTTCAACGGATCCTAGCGATTCTGAGATTGTTTTTTCGTGACATATTGAGCTTCATGGTAGTGGTAAATTTAGGTCGATAATTTCTGAGTTTATTTGTGAAAAAAATGGAAATTTGGCAAAAATTTTGAAAATTTTGCAATTTTCACATTTTGAATTTTTATTCTGTTAAACCAGAGAGTTATGTGACACAAAATAGTTAATAAATAACATTTCCCACATGTCTACTTTACATCAGCACAATTTTGGAAACAATTTTTTTTTTTGCTAGGAAGTTATAAGGGTTAAAATTTGACCAGTGATTTCTCATATTTACAACAAAATTTACAAAACCATTTTTTTTAGGGACCACCTCACATTTGAAGTCAGTTCGAGGGTTCTATATGGCGAAAATACCCAAAAGTGACACCATTCTAAAAACTGCACCCCTCAAGGTGCTCAAAACCACATTCAAGAAGTTTATTAACCCTTCGGGTGTTTCACAGCAGCAGAAGCAACATGGAAGTAAAAAATGAACATTTAACTTTTTAGTCACAAAAATGATTTTTAGCGAAATTTTTTTTATTTTCCCAAGGGTAAAAGGAGAAACTGGACCACGAACGTTGTTGTCCAATTTATCCTGAGTATGCTGATACCTCATATGTGGGGGTAAACTACTGTTTGGGCGCACGGCAGGGCTCGGAAGGGAAGGAGTGCCATTTGACTTTTTCAATGAAAAATTGACTCCAATCTTTAGCGGACACCATGTCGTGTTTGGAGAGCCCCCGTGTGCCTAAACATTGGAGCTCCCCCACAAGTGACCCCATTTTGGAAACTAGACCCCCCAAGGAACTTATCTAGAAGCATGGTGAGCACTTTAAACCCCCAGGTGCTTCACAAATTGATCCGTAAAAAAATTAAACAGTACTTTTTTTTCACAAAAAAATTATTTTAGCCTCAATTTTTTCATTTTCACATGGGCAACAGGATAAAATGGATCCTAAAATTTGTTGGACAATTTCTCCTGAGTACACCGATACCTCACATGTGGGGGTAAACCACTGTTTGGGTACATGGTAAGGCTCGGAAGGGAAGGAGCGCCATTTGACTTTTTGAATGAAAAATTATCTCCATCGCTAGCAGACACCATGTCACGTTTGGAGAGCCCCTGTGTGCCTAAACATTGGAGCGCTCCCACAAGTGACCCCATTTTGGAAACTAGACCCCCCAAGGAACTTATCTAGAAGCATAGTGAGCACTTTAAACTCTCAGGTGCTTCAAAAATTGATCCGTAAAAATGAAAAAGTACTTTTTTTTCACACAAAATTTCTTTTAGCCTCAATTTTTTCATTTTCACATGGGCAACAGGATAAAATGGATCCTAAAATTTGTTGGGCAATTTCTGCTGAGTACGTTGATACCTCATATGTGGGGGTAAACCACTGTTTGGGTGCACGGCAAGGCTCGGAAGGGGAGGCGTGCCATTTGACTTTTTGAATGGAAAATTAGCTCCAATCATTAGCGGACACCATGTCGCGTTTGGAGAGCCCCTGTGTGCCTAAACATTGGAGCTCCCCTACAAGTGACCCCATTTTGGAAACTAGACCCCCCAAGGAACTTATCTAGATGCATAGTGAGCACTTATAACCCCCAGGTGCTTCACAGAAGTTTATAACGCAGAGCCGTGAAAATAAAAAATAATTTTTCTTTCCTCAAAAATGATTTTTAGCCCAGAATTTTTTATTTTCCCAAGGGTAATAGGAGAAATTGGACCCCAAATGTTGTTGTCCAGTTTGTCCTGAGTACGATGATACCCCATATGTGGGGGTAAACCACTGTTTGGGCGCACGGCAGGGCTCGGAAGGGAAGGCATGCCATTTGGCTTTTTGAATGGAAAATTAGCTCCAATCATTAGCGGACACCATGTCACGTTTGGAGAGCCCCTGTGTGCCTAAACATTGGAGCTCCCCTACAAGTGACCCTATTTTGGAAACTAGACCCCCCAAGGAACTTATCTAGATGCATAGTGAGCACTTATAACCCCCAGGTGCTTCACAGAAGTTTATAACGCAGAGCCGTGAAAATAAAAAATAATTTTTCTTTCCTCAAAAATGATTTTTAGCCCAGAATTTTTTATTTTCCCAAGGGTAATAGGAGAAATTAGACCCCAAATGTTGTTGTCCAGTTTGTCCTGAGTACGATGATACCCCATATGTGGGGGTAAACCACTGTTTGGGCACACGGCAGGGCTCGGAAGGGAAGGCATGCCATTTGGCTTTTTGAATGGAAAATTAGCTCCAATCATTAGCGGACACCATGTCACGTTTGGAGAGCCCCTGCGTGCCTAAACATTGGAGCTCCCACACAAGTGACCCCATTTTGGAAACTAGACCTCCCAAGGAACTAATATAGATGTGTGGTGAGCACTTTGAACCCCCAAGTGCTTCGCAGAAGTTTATAACGCAGAGCCGTGAAAATAAAAAATAATTTTTCTTTTCTCAAAAATGATTTTTTTAGCCCACAATTTTTTATTTTCCCAAGGGTAACAGGAGAAATTGGACCCCAAAAGTTGTTGTCCAGTTTCTCCTGAGTACGCTGATACCCCATATGTGGGGGTAAACCACTGTTTTGGCACACGTCGGGGTTCGGAAGGGAAGTAGTGACGTTTTGAAATGCAGACTTTGATGGAATGCTCTGCGGGCGTCACGTTGCATTTGCAGAGCCCCTGATGTGCCTAAACAGTAGAAACACCCCACAAGTGACCCCATTTTGGAAACTAGACCCCCCAAGGAACTTATCTAGATGTGTGATGAGCACGTTCAACCCCCAAGTGCTTCACAGAAGTTTACAACGCAGAGCCGTGAAAATAAAAAATCATTTTTCTTTCCTCAAAAAAGATGTTTTAGCAAGCAATTTTTTATTTTCACAAGGGTAACAGGAGAAATTGGGCCCCAATGTTTGTTGCCCAGTTTGTTGTGAGTACAGTAATACCCCATATGTGGGGGTAAACCACTGTTTGGGCGCACGTCAGGGCTCGGAAGGGAAGTAGTGACATTTGAAATGCAGACTTTGATGGAATGGTCTGCGGGCATCAAGTTGCATTTGCAGAGCCCCTGATGTGCCTAAACAGTAGAAACACCCCACAAGTGACCCCATTTTGGAAACTAGACCCCCCAAGGAACTTATATAGATGTGTGATGAGCACTTTCAACCCCCAAGTGCTTCACAGAAGTTTATAACGCAGAGCCGTGAAAATAAAAAATATTTGTTCTTTCCTCAAAAATTATGCCTTAGCAAGTAATTTTTTATTTTTGCAAGGGTAACAGGAGAAATTGGACCCCAACAGTTGTTGCCCAGTTTGTCCTGAGTACGCTGGTACCCCAAATGTGGGGGTAAACCACTGTTTGGGCGCACGTCGGGGCTTGGAAGGGAGGGCGCACCATTTGACTTTTTGAACGCAAGATTGGCTGGAATCATTGGTGGCGCCATGTTGCGTTTGGAGACCCCTGATGTGCCTAAACAGTGGAAACCCCTCAATTCTAACTTCAACACTAACCCCAACACACCCCTAATCCTAATCCCAACTGTAGCCATAACCCTAATCCCAACCCTAACCCCAACACACCCCTAACCACAACCCTAACCCCAACACACCCGTAACCCTAATTCCAACCCTAACCCTAATCCTAACCCTAATCCCAACCCTAACCCTAATCCCAACCCTAACCACAACTGTAACCCCAACACACCCCTAACCCTATCCGTAACCCTAACCACAAGCCTAATCTTAACCCTATTTCCAACCCTAACTCTAATTCCAACCCTAACCCTAAGGGTATGTGCCCACGTTGCGGATTCGTGTGAGATTTTTCCGCACGATTTTTGAAAATGCCCATTTTAGCACAAAAAGATCGCCAGAATCTGGACACAAACTGGGATCCTCTGTCGGACACGATATTCTCAGGAATGCCGTGTAAACGAACCACATTCTGAAAAAACAAAGGAACCAGATCGGAAGAGGAAGGCAACTTAGGCAAGGGCACCAAATGGACCATCTTGGAAAAATGATCACACACCACCCAGATGACAGACATTCCTTGAGACACCGGAAGATCAGAAATGAAATCCATGGAAATGTGTGTCCAAGGCCTCTTCGGGACGGGCAAGGGCAAAAGCAACCCGCTAGCACGAGAACAACAAGGCTTAGCCCGAGCACAAGTCCCACAGGACTGCACAAATGACCGCACATCCCGTGACAAGGAAGGCCACCAAAAGGACCTAGCCACCAAATCTCGGGTACCAAAAATTCCCGGATGCCCTGCCAACACCGAGGAATGAACTTTGGAAATAACTCTGCTGGTCCACTTATCAGGAACAAACAGTCTGTCGGGTGGACAAGAGTCAGGTCTACCAGCCTGAAATCTCTGCAACACACGTCGCAAATCAGGAGATATGGCCGACACGATTACTCCCTCTTTAAGAATACCAGCTGGCTCCGAGACTCCAGGAGAGTCAGGCACAAAGCTCCTAGAAAGAGCATCAGCCTTAACATTCTTCGAACCAGGCAGGTACGAGACCACAAAGTCAAAACGAGAGAAAAGCAATGACCAACGAGCCTGTCTAGGATTCAGGCGCTTAGCAGACTCGAGATACATCAGATTTTTGTGATCAGTCAAGACCACCACACGATGCTTAGCACCCTCGAGCCAATGACGCCACTCCTCAAATGCCCACTTCATGGCCAACAACTCAAGATTACCAACATCATAGTTCCGCTCAGCAGGCGAAAACTTCCTAGAGAAAAAAGCACATGGTCTCATCACAGAGCAACCAGAGCCTCTCTGCGACAAAACAGCCCCAGCACCGATCTCAGAAGCATCCACTTCAACCTGAAAGGGAAGTGCGACATCAGGCTGGCACAAAACAGGCGCCGAAGTAAACCGGCGCTTCAGCTCCTGGAAGGCCTCCACGGCTGCAGGAGCCCAATTAGCCACATCAGAACCTTTCTTGGTCATATCCGTCAAAGGTTTAACAACGCTAGAAAAGTTAGCGATAAAACGACGGTAGAAATTAGCAAACCCCAAGAACTTCTGAAGACTCTTAACAGACGTAGGTTGAGTCCAATCATGAATAGCTCGGACCTTGACTGGGTCCATCTCCACAGCAGAAGGGGAGAAAATAAAACCCAAAAAGGAAACCTTCTGCACTCCAAAGAGACACTTTGAGCCCTTCAGAAACAAAGCATTATCACGCAAAACCTGAAACACCATCCTGACCTGCTTTACATGAGAATCCCAATCATCAGAAAAAAACAGAATATCATCCAGATAAACAATCATAAATTTATCTAGATACTTCCGGAAGATATCATGCATAAAGGACTGAAACACTGAAGGAGCATTAGAGAGCCCAAAGGGCATCACCAAGTACTCAAAATGACCTTCGGGCGTATTAAATGCAGTTTTCCATTCATCTCCCTGCCTAATGCGCACAAGGTTGTACGCACCACGAAGATCTATCTTGGTGAACCACTTGGCACCCTTAATCCGAGCAAACAAGTCTGACAATAGTGGCAAAGGATATTGAAACTTAACAGTGATTTTATTCAGAAGCCGATAGTCTATACAAGGTCTCAAAGACCCGTCTTTCTTGGCCACAAAAAAGAATCCCGCACCAAGAGGGGAAGAGGATGGATGAATATGCCCCTTCTCCAAAGACTCCTTGACATAAGAACGCATCGCGGCATGCTCGGGTACAGACAAATTAAATAATCGTCCCTTAGGAAATTTACTGCCAGGAATCAAATCTATAGCGCAGTCACAGTCCCTATGAGGAGGAAGAGCACTGGACCTGGACTCACTGAATACATCCTGATAGTCACACAAATACTCAGGAACTTCTGAAGGAGTAGAAGAAGCAATAGACACCGGTGGAGAATCGCAATGAATTCCCTGACAACCCCAACTCGACACAGACATAGCCTTCCAATCCAAAACTGGATTATGGGTCTGTAACCATGGCAGACCTAAAATGACCAAATCATTCATTTTATGCAGAACAAGAAAACGAATCACCTCCCGATGTTCAGGAGTCATGCACATGGTCACTTGTGTCCAATACTGCGGTTTATTTTCCGCCAGTGGCGTAGCATCAATTCCTCTGAGAGGAATAGGAACTTTTAAAGGCTCCAGGACAAAACCACAGCGCTTGGCAAACGACAAGTCCATAAGACTCAGGGCAGCACCTGAATCCACAAACGCCATAACAGGGTAGGAAGACAATGAGCAAATTAAAGTCACAGACAAAATAAATTTAGGCTACAAATTACCAATGGTGACAGGACTGACAACCTTGGTTAGGCATTTAGAGCATGCTGATATAACATGTGTAGAATCACCACAGTAAAAACACAGCCCATTCTGACGTCTATGATTTTGTCATTCGGTTCTAGTCAGGATTCTATCACATTGCATTGAGACAGGTGTCCGTTCAGACAACACCGCCAGAGGATTAGCGGATTTGCGCTCCCGCAACCGCCGATCAATCTGAATAGCCAGCGCCATAGAATCATTCAGACTTGTAGGAATTGTGAAACCCACCATCACATTCTTAATGGCTTCAGAAAGGCCATTTCTGAAATTTGCGGCCAGAGCACATTCATTCCATTGAGTAAGCACGGACCATTTCCGAAATTTTTGGCAATACACTTCAGCTTCATCCTGGCCCTGAGAGATAGCCAGTAGGGCTTTTTCTGCCTGAATTTCAAGATTAGGCTCCTCATAGAGCAATCCGAGTGCCAGAAAAAACGCATCAACATCCGCCAATGCCGGATCTCCTGGCGCCAACAAGAAAGCCCAATCCTGAGGGTCGCCACGCAAGAAGGAGATAACAATTTTAACTTGCTGAGCTGAATCTCCAGACGAACGAGGTTTCAAAGATAGAAACAATTTACAATTATTCCTAAAATTCCTAAATTTAAATCGATCTCCAGAGAACAGCTCAGGAATAGGTATCTTAGGCTCTGACATAGGACTGCTAACAACAAAATCCTGAATGCTCTGCACTCGTGCAGCAAGCTGATCCACACTAGTAATCAAGGTCTGAACATTCATGTCTGCAGCAAAGCTTCAAGCCACTCAGAGAAAAAGGGGAAGGAAGAAAGAGAAGAAAAAAAAAACAAACAAAAAAAAAACCTCAAAACTTCTTTTCTTTTAATCCCGCTTCTGCAATGCATTAACTATTCACTAGGCCTGGCATACTGTTATGATCCCAATGGCAAAGGATCTCAGAGATTACAGCAAAGTCTGCAAACATAAATACCAGCTCATAGGGAAGTGGTAACTAGGCTGACCATATACCTGATCCTAGCACAAACAACTAACAGTAGCCGGGGAACGTGCCTACGTTGATTCTAGACGTCTCGCGCCAGCTGGAGAACTAACTAACCCTATCAGGGAAAATAAGACCTCTCCTGCCTCCAGAGAAAAGACCCCAAAGTTATAATACAAGCCCCCAACAAATAATAACGGTGAGGTAAGAAGAAAAGACAAACGTAAGAATGAACTAGATTTTAGCAAAGAGAGGCCCACTGACTAATAGCAGAAGATAGTAAGATGACTTATATGGTCAGCAAAAAACCCTGCAAAATATCCACGCTGAATATCCAAGAATATCAGCCCCCTAGAGCTTCCAGCGATATCAGGAATCACATTTTGTACAAGCTAGACAAAAATATGAACAATGCAAATAAACAAAAATAAGAAAGCAGGACTTAGCTTATCTTGCAAAGAACCAGGACCTGAAGACAGGAGCAAACAGAAATGAACTGATTACAACGATGCCAGGCACTGGACTGAGAATCCAGGAAGTTTAAATAGCAACACCCCAGGCCTAACGAACCAGGTGAGTACCAACCTGGGAAAAGACAATCCAAGTGCCAAACCACTAGTGACCACAAGAGGGAGCCAAGAAGTATAGTTCACAACAGAATACTAAGCGGTCAGTATTAAAATCCTAAAAATATCCACAGCAGATAATACAAAAATTCCACCATCTAACTAAAGACATGGAATGTGCATCTTCTTCTCCTGAGAATCCAACTTGACTGAAAATATCCAAACACAGTCTAAGCTGGACAAGAAAAAACCATGAATAGCACTGAATTGTAAAGCACACAGCATGTGTGCTGTAGAAACAAAAACCAGACACTTATCTTGCTGATTTGGCAGCAGGGCAGGAGGAACCAGACAGAGATGCAAAACCTCCAAGAACAATGGACAACTGGCAAGGGCTAAAGAATCCTGCACACCTAAATATCCCAGTCAGAGCTGCCATCAGCATGGACACCTGCCCAGGATTGCAACCCAGGGACAACTGCATTACTATCAACAACCACCGGAGGGAACCCAAGAGCAGAATTCACAACAGTACCCCCCCCTTGAGGAGGGGTCACTGAACCCTCACCAGAGCCCCCAGGCCGATCAGGACGAGCCAGATGAAAGGCACGGACCAAATCAGCAGCATGGACATCAGAGGCAAAAACCCAAGAATTATCCTCCTGGCCATAACCCTTCCATTTGACAAGGTACTGAAGCCTCCGCCTGGAAAAGCGAGAATCCAAAATCTTCTCAACCACCTACTCCAACTCCCCATCAACCAACACAGGAGCCGGAGGATCAACAGAGGGAACAACGGGCACCACATATTTCCGCAATAAAGATCTATGGAAGACATTATGGATAGCAAAAGAAGCCGGAAGGGCCAATCGAAAAGACACCGGATTAATAATCTCAGAAATCCTATAAGGACCAATAAAGCGAGGCTTAAACTTAGGGGAAGAAACCTTCATAGGAACATGACAGGAAGACAACCAGACCAAATCCCCAACCCGAAGCCGGGAACCAACACACCGACGACGGTTAGCAAAACGTTGAGCCTCCTCCTGAGACAATACCAAATTGTCCACCACATTAGCCCAAATCTGCTGCAACCTGTTAACCACAGAATCCACACCAGGACAGTCAGAAGGCTCAACCTTCCCCAAAGAAAAACGAGGATGAAAACCAAAATTACAAAAGAAAGGCGAAACCAAGGTAGCCGAACTAGCCCGATTATTAAAGGGAACCTGTCACCTCGTTTTTTCGGTATGAGATAAAAATACTGTTAAATAGGGCCTGAGCTGTGCATTACAATAGTGTATTTTGTGGACCCCCGTTCCCCACCTATGCTGCCGAAATACGTTACCAAAGTAGTCGTTTTCGCCTGTCAATCAGGCTGGTCAGGTCGGATGGGCGTGGTGTCTTCCCCCAGATCTTGCGTAATTTTCCGTTGGTGGCGTAGTGGTGTGCGCATGTCCAAGGTCCCGAATCCTGCACAGGGGTGTGAAAATAGCAGCGATGTCCGTTATTCCATTGGTGATCGGTGGGCGCGGCAATCTTGCTTTGGCCGCGCGTGCGCTGAAGCGGCGCTCTGCTGGCCGCGGCTTCAGGAAAATGGCCGTGGGCATCCGCGCGTGCGCAGATGGCTATCGCGGCGGCCATTTTCGTGAAGCCGAGATGCGAACTCTGCTTCACGAAAATGGCCGCCGCGATAGCCATCTGCGCACGCGCGGCATCCCGCGGCCATTTTCCTGAAGCCGCGGCCAGCAGAGCGCCGCTTCTGCGCACGCGCGGCCAAAGCAAGATGGCCGCGCCCACCGATCACCAATGGACTAACGGACATCGCTGCTATTTTCACACCCCTGTGCAGGATTCGGGACCTTGGACATGCGCACACCACTACGCCACCAACGGAAAACTACGCAAGATCTGGGGGAAGACACCACGCCCATCCGACCTGACCAGCCTGATTGACAGGCGAAAACGACTACTTTGGTAACGTATTTCGGCAGCATAGGTGGGGAACGGGGGTCCACAAGATACACTATTGTAATGCACAGCTCAGGCCCTATTTAACAGTATTTTTATCTCATACCGAAAAAACGGGGTGACAGGTTCCCTTTAAGGGCAAACTCGGCCAATGGCAAGAAAGCCACCCAATCATCCTGATCAGCAGACACAAAGCATCTCAGATAAGCTTCTAAAGTCTGATTAGTTCGCTCCGTCTGGCCATGTGTCTGAGGATGAAATGCGGAAGAAAAAGACAAATCAATGCCCAGCCTAGCACAAAAGGCCTGCCAAAACCTAGAAACAAACTGGGAACCTCTGTCGGACACAATATTCTCTGGAATACCATGCAAACGAACCACATGCTGAAAAAACAACGGAACCAAATCAGAAGAGGAAGGCAATTTAGGCAAAGGCACCAAATGGACTATCTTAGAGAACCGGTCACAAACAACCCAGATGACCGACATCTTCTGGGAAACCGGAAGATCAGAAATAAAATCCATAGAAATATGCGTTCAGGGCCTCTCAGGGACCGGCAAGGGCAAAAGCAAACCACTAGCACGGGAACAACAAGGCTTGGCCCGCGCACAAGTTCCACAGGACTGCACAAAAGAACGCACATCACGTGACAAAGAAGGCCACCAAAAGGACCTACCAACCAATTCTCTGGTACCAAAAATACCAGGATGGCCAGCCAACACAGAACAATGAACCTCAGAAATCACTCTACTAGTCCATCTATCAGGAACAAACAGTTTCCCCGCTGGACAGCGATCAGGTTTGTCAGCCTGAAATTCCTGAAGAACCCGTCGTAAATCAGGGGAAATGGCAGAAAGGACCACCCCTTCTTTCAGAATGCTGACCGGTTCAAGGACCTCAGGAGAATCAGGCAAAAAACTCCTAGAGAGGGCATCAGCCTTAATATTCTTAGAACCCGGAAGATACGAGACCACGAAATCAAAACGGGAAAAAAACAAGGACCATCGAGCCTGTCTAGGATTCAGCCGTCTGGCAGACTCGAGGTAAATCAGATTTTTATGATCGGTCAAGACCACAATACGGTGCTTAGCTCCCTCAAGCCAATGTCGCCACTCCTCAAACGCCCACTTCATAGCCAACAACTCCCGATTGCCGACATCATAATTGCGTTCAGCAGGCGAAAACTTACGGGAAAACACCGGGGCAGAAGTAAATCGGCGTTTAAGCTCTGGAAAGGCAGAGACAGCCGCAGAGGACCAATTCGTCACATCAGCGCCTTTCTTCGTCAAATCGGTCAAGGGTTTAACCACACTGGAGAAGTTAGCAATGAAACGGCGATAAAAATTAGCAAAGCCCAAAAATTTCTGAAGGCTCTTCACGGATGTGGGTTGAATCCAATCATGAATGGCCTTAACCTTAACCGTATCCATCTCTATAGATGAGGGAGAAAAAATGAAGCCCAAAAAAGAAACCTTCTGCACTCCGAAGAGACACTTAGACCCCTTCACAAACAGAGCATTATCACGAAGGATCTGAAATACCATCCTTCCTGACCTGTTTCACATGAGACTCCCAATCATCAGAAAAAATTAAAATGTCATCCAAATATACAATCATGAATTTATCAAGGTAAGTCCGGAAGATATCGTGCATGAAGAACTGAAAAACAGATGGAGCATTAGAGAGCCCGAATGGCATCACAAGGTATTCAAAATGGCCTTCGGGCATATTAAACGCAGTTTTCCATTCATCACCCTGCTTAATACGAACAAGATTATATGCCCCCTGAAGGTCAATCTTAGTAAACCAACTAGCCCCCTTAATCCTAGCAAACAAATCGGAAAGCAGAGGTAAAGGGTATTGAAACTTGACCGTGATCTTATTCAAGAGGCGATAATCAATACAGGGTCTCAAGGAACCATCCTTCTTAGCAACAAAAAAAAATCCTGCTCCCAACGGTGAAGAAGATGGCCGAATATGCCCTTTCTCCAAAGACTCCTTAACATAACTCCGCATAGCGGTATGTTCAGGTACAGACAGGTTGAAAAGTCGGCCCTTAGGAAACTTACAGCCTGGAATCAAGTCAATAGCACAATCACAGTCCCTATGCGGTGGAAGGGAACTGGACTTGGGCTCATCGAATACATCCTGAAAATCAGACAAAAACTCTGGAATTTCAGAAGAGGAAGAAGAGGAGATTGACATCAAAGGAACGTCATTATGAACCCCCTGACATCCCCAACTAGTCACAGACATAGACTTCCAATCCAACACAGGATTATGTACCTGCAACCACGGAAAACCCAGCACGATAGCATCATGCAAATTATGCAACACCAGAAATCGACAATCTTCCTGATGGGCTGGCGCCATGCACATGGTCACCTGTGTCCAGAACTGGGGCTTATTTTTAGCCAAAGGTGTAGCATCGATGCCCCTTAAAGGAATAGGGTTCTGCAAAGACTGTAAGGGAAAACCACAACACCTGGCAAACTCAAAGTCCATTAAGTTCAAAGCGGTGCCTGAATCCACAAACGCCATGACAGAAAATGATGACAATGAGCAAATCAAGGACACAGATAACAGAAATTTAGGTTGTACAGTACTGATGGTAAATGAACTAGCGATCCTCTTGGTACGCTTAGGGCAGACTGAAATGACATGAGAAGCATCGCCACAATAAAAACACAACCTATTCTGACGACTGAATCCCCGTTGTTCCGTTCTAGACAGAATCCTATCACACTGCATTGGCTCAGGCATCTGCTCTGAGGACAACGCCACAGCGTGCACAGTTCTGCGCTCCCGCAAGCGTCGATCAATCTGAATGGCCAGAAACATAGAATCACTCAGACCGAAAGGCGTGGGATACCCCACCATAACATCTTTAACGGATTCAGAAAGACCCTTTCTGAAAATTGCCGCCAAAGCATCATCATTCCATTTGGTCAACACAGACCATTTTCTAAATTTCTGACAATACAATTCTGCCGCTTCTTGACCCTGAGACAGGGCCAACAAGGTCTTCTCCGCTTGATCCACAGAATTTGGTTCATCATATAATAATCCCAAAGCCTGAAAAAAGTCGTCTACATTAAGCAAGGCCAGATTCCCAGATTCCAGGGAAAATGCCCAATCCTGAGGATCGCCACGCAGCAGGGAGATGACAATTTTAACCTGCTGAATGGAATCACCAGAGGATCGAGGTCTCAGAGCAAAAAACAGTTTACAGTTGTTTTTAAAACTCAAAAATTTGGACCTGTCCCCAAAAAACAAATCAGGAGCAGGAATCTTAGGCTCTAAAACTGGAGTCTGAACAATATAATCAGAAATACTCTGTACCCTAGCAGCAAGCTGGTCTACACGAGAAGCTAATCCCTGAACATCCATGCAAGCACAAGACTCCTCAGTCACCCAGAGAAAAAGAGGGAAGAAAATGTAGCGCCCCCACTGCCGCAGGGCCAAGGGGTACCCGGTACCGGGCCTCTGAGTCTCTGCTCTGGGGTTGTCACGGCGGCTAGGCCCCGGTCCGTGACTCTGCCGTGGGGCGCTCAGTGAATAACAGGTGTGGATGATGGTGGTGACGCTGTAGTGGTGCAGTGCAGTAAATAACGAGGACACCAGGTTGCAGTCTCTTTACCTCTTTACTGAAGATCTCTGAGTCCTCAGTCCGGAACACAGTTCACCAGGCTGCGCAAGTCCGGCCGGTCCAATGGCACCTCCAGAGTTTTCCTCACAGGTGGAAATCGGTGCCTTCCTACTAGCGCTATGTGTTGTGGTCCTTCCCTGCTGTGCTTACGGAAAGTCCCCCACAACTGTTGTGTCTGTTTCTTAAGTTCCCTCACAACTCGATTAGATGATGTTCTGCTAATCCTCCGTCCCTCCCTGGTGTTCTGGTTGGGACGGCACCCGTTTGACGGGTAGGCTCGGAGCTCTTCCGGGACCCTAGAGTCGCCCCTCTCCACAAGTTGCCCCCCAAGACTGCATAGGTGATATGTGTTAGACAGCCCACCTTAAACTGACTGTCCTGCCGCTGTTTGGAGTATTGCTTGAATAGCTTACACATGAAAAATAACCCCCATAAAATGGAATACTTTATTCAATAATATACTAAAAGACCAAACCCCTATCTACTAGATGAGTATTGAGGGGGTGATAACCCCAACATAAATGAATCAACACCCTATACTGGAATAATATCAAAGATAGATAACCTACATATCCTATGAAAGTGATATAACGTTAGTGATATACAATAAATAGCTAAAAGGGTGTATGGATATACGTGCACTACCCCTACCAATGAAGCAAATATAAATTTGCAAACCTGAAATCTATTCCTACCTAGGTGCGGGGGTTGGCGCCCTAAGAAATAACGAGAATGGCGCCCCCGCTCGTGCGGTGGCTATCCCTGGTCTCCTATAAACTCCCTATGAGGGATAGAGTGTGAAACAGAAGGCCAGGTGGCTGTAAATAACTTGTCAGAATATGTGGTACCACTAATACAGCATACCAGGCCCACCCCCCGGAATGTGCTGTAAGGTAGGGATAGATAAAAAAGCTAAATATCACTTGATATAAGATGATGACCTAAAGTCATAGGATAAAAAATGTCAAATGTACACACACGGTATAACCAGTAATATAAGAGGCTGATGCCAAAAAATGCCACAAAAAGACATAACCAGAACAAGCCCCCACCAAATATAACTGGATATATACAGATAAAAACAATCAGCTCAATAGGGAATGCAGTAAGTAATAGAGACACATGTCAGTAATGGTAATAGTTTACTCATCTGCTGCAATAATCAACCCCAGCCGATCATTCATCCAGTATAGTGGCTCACACAGTGAAACGGGGCAAACAAACTCCGCAGACAACCTCTCGACGCGTTTCCCCCATATCCATGGGTTCATCAGGAGAGTCAGGATACAAACATGGCAGTAAAAGGATATATGTAAAGATAGGGCTGCCCTATCTTTACATATATCCTTTTACTGCCATGTTTGCCCCGTTTCACTGTGTGAGCCACTATACTGGATGAATGATCGGCTGGGGTTGATTATTGCAGCAGATGAGTATACTATTACCATTACTGACATGTGTCTCTATTACTTACTGCATTCCCTATTGAGCTGATTGTTTTTATCTGTATATATCCAGTTATATTTGGTGGGGGCTTGTTCTGGTTATGTCTTTTTGTGGCATTTTTTGGCATCAGCCCCTTATAATACTGGTTATACCGTGTGTGTACATTTGACATTTTTTATCCTATGACTTTAGGTCATCATCTTATATCAAGTGATATTTAGCTTTTTTATCTATCCCTACCTTACAGCACATTCCGGGGGGTGGGCCTGGTATGCTGTATTAGTGGTACCACATATTCTGACAAGTTATTTACAGCCACCTGGCCTTCTGTTTCACACTCTATCCCTCATAGGGAGTTTATAGGAGACCAGGGATAGCCACCGCACGAGCGGGGGCGCCATTCTCGTTATTTCTTAGGGCGCCAACCCCCGCACCTAGGTAGGAATAGATTTCAGGTTTGCAAATTTATATTTGCTTCATTGGTAGGGGTAGTGCACGTATATCCATACACCCTTTTAGCTATTTATTGTATATCACTAACGTTATATCACTTTCATAGGATATGTAGGTTATCTATCTTTGATATTATTCCAGTATAGGGTGTTGATTCATTTATGTTGGGGTTATCACCCCCTCAATACTCATCTAGTAGATAGGGGTTTGGTCTTTTAGTATATTATTGAATAAAGTATTCCATTTTATGGGGGTTATTTTTCATGTGTAAGCTATTTTTGTTTTTCCCTCAGTTACATATTTTGGTTAGTAAGTCCGGAGTATTGCTTGAAGCTGAATGTTATTCTACTCCCTCGGCGTTCTGGCCACCGGTAGTGCGCCTCAGTAGGATGTTGCTTCGGTCTTACAGCACGACTCCTACTGGTATTTCTCCTTTGCGTGATCTCGTTTCTCACTCAGCACAATCTATCTCTCTTTTAATCCTTTCTTGGGCATCGCCGCTACCCGGAGCAGGCACGGTCCCGTTACGTTCGTTCTTGTTGCCAAGCCCCTGTCAGGATCCCACCCCTGACAGAGACCCTACTGTATCTTCCCCTACAACACCCTCTGCCACAAGGTGTTGCCTGGTTCCAACCCAGTCAGCTTTCTGATCTAACTTCCTGCCTGACCCCCAGTTTACCCACTATGGTGGGGAGTGGCCTAATGAATAGCACCCTTACCCCCCCCCCGGAGGCCCAGCTGTGAAATGTATTGGTGTCTGTGATACCTAATCAGATGAACCCCTTCAGTGCCATCAGATGCACCATAGCTCCCCATAGTGGCGGAGCCACAGTACTGCAACGACCAGGACTCTGGGGCGCTGCAAAAAGACAAAGCAGGCTACAGAAAAAAAATGGCTCAACACCTTTCTTCCCTTCTTCTGAGATGCATTTAACTCATTGTTGGCCAGTTGTACTGTTATGATCTGGTGACCTTGGAGCCGCATGGGACTTTCTCAATAGTAAGTGGAACCTGTACTGACCGCAAACCATGAATAGCACTGAATTGTAAAGCACACAGCATGTGTGCTGTAGAAACAAAAACCAGACACTTATCTTGCTGATTTGGCAGCAGGGCAGGAGGAACCAGACAGAGATGCAAAACCTCCAAGAACAATTGACAACTGGCAAGGGCTAATGAATCCTGCACACCTAAATATCCCAGTCAGAGCTGCAATCAGCAGAAACACCTGCCCAGGATTGCAACCCAGGGACAACTGCATTACTATCAACAACCACCGGAGGGAACCCAAGAGCAGAATTCACAACAGGCAGGAAACTGAAAGTGGCTTACCCACATTACACCCTGAGGCACAGCAACAACCAGAGCCCAGAGTCACCGTGGATAGAGACCCCAAGTAAATGGCTCGCATTGGCTACCATGTAGGTACTGTCCCAGGACAGAGAGTAAGAGAGGACCTTAACATAAGCCACAGGCAGCAAGGGACTATTATTCAGCGCATAGTAGAAGGCTCCCAATCTGACCTGTCAAAGGGAATCCCAATCATTTTCAGGCTGCCTGGACTCCATCGACACCTGTTACTGGTACCCTGGACTGTGGCTGTCTACCATCTGTAAACCAGGTAAGAGACTGCAACCCTGTGTCCTCCGTTTATTTCCAGCACCACACCATCCTTGCTAAACACACCAGGAGCCCTAGGGACCCACCTGTGGGAAGAGATACCAACTTTGCTGCAGTACCATCACCCCCAGAGGACCTCTTTAAGTAGCGTTGGTCACCCCTGACTGAGGACCACAGGTGGCATCACGAACATTTCCTATTTTTACAAACTTTATTCAAACTCCTTTAAAGACTGTCCCTTTTACTTGGGCGCCCAGGGCCACGGACTGGGTCGTCGCCACTGTGACACAACCCCTTTTAAGTACCGGACCTGGTACCAAGTACCCCACAGCCCTGGTGGGTGCTCCATATAGAGAGAAAACAATTATACTCACCTTGCCTCCGCTCTCCCGCTGAGAGGTGTCCTCTTCTGAAGCCGACAGCTTACTTCAGCATGCAAGCAATGATGTCACTGCCATGTGCCCCCAGTCATGTGTACCATGACGTAAGATGCTGGCCTCTGATTGGCCAGCAGCATTTAATGCCATGCATAGACTTAATGGGTCTATGAGCCACAATACACTTTAGCTGATTATGCGTCTCACAACACACTTCCAGCTGAAGTATTTGTTGGCGTCTGTGAGCTCTTCCCAAGCCGAGTCCGGTTGCGGTCGCGACCTATGTGACCACAGTAGTTGCGCCCCTGTTTGGGACAAAGCTTTGAGTAAAGGTTAATATACTGTCCATATAACTTAGATGTACAGTGGGGGAAATAAGTATTTGATCCCTTGCTGATTTTGTATGTTTGCCCATGAACAGTCTATAATTTTAAGGATAGGTTATTTTTAACATTGACAGCTAGAATATCAAAAATAAAATCCAGAAAATCACATTGTATAAATTATCCTTATATATTATTTCTAAACACTCCTTTTCGGTGATCACACCATTTGAAAGGTAAACTTGCCCCTTCAGCAAGAAAATAGCCAAACAAACCACACATCCACGATGTGATCTCAAAATACAGTTTAAACATTAATTTTCATAAACCTGCAGTAAGGAAAATGATCTGCAGGTGGCACCACATTACCCCAAAGCACACTACCACAAAGCTGCTTACAGACATCACAAACAAATCTTAACATTTGTCTTGGGGGCTTTCCAGCTTGCCGAACTCCTTGCCCAGCAGATTTCAGGCACATTGAAGGATTACACACTTCACTGCAGGTGAGTTAAGGTACCGTCACACTAAACGATATCGCTAGCGATCCGTGACGTTGCAGCGTCCTCGCTAGCGATATCGTTTAGTTTGACACGCAGCAGCGATCAGGATCCTGCTGTGATGTCGCTGGTCGCTGAATAAAGTCCAGAACTTTATTTGGTCGTCCGATCGCCGTGTATCGTTGTGTTTGACACCAAAAGCAACGATACCAGCGATGTTTTACACTGGTAACCAGGGTAAACATCGGGTTACTAAGTGCAGGGCCGCGCTTAGTAACCCGATGTTTACCCTGGTTACCAGCGTAAAAGTAAAAAAAACAAACAGTACATACTCACCTGCGCGTCCCCCAGCGTTTGCTTCCTGCTCTGACTGAGATCCGGCCCTAAAGTGAAAGTGAAAGCGGTGCGGTGACGTCACCGCTGTGCTGTTAGGGCCGGAGCTCAGTCAGTGTCAGGAAGCAGACGCTGGGAGACGCGCAGGTGAGCATGTACTGTTTGTTTTTTTTACTTTTACGCTGGTAACCAGGGTAAACATCGGGTTACTAAGCGCGGCCCTGCGCTTAGCAACCCGATGTTTACCCTGGTTACCCGGGGACCTCGGCATCGTTGGTCGCTGGAGAGCGGTCTGTGTGACAGCTCCCCAGCGATCAAACAGCGACGCTGCAGCGATCGGCATCGTTGTCGCTATCGCTGCAGCGTCGCTTAATGTGACGGTACCTTTACATATGCAAACACATTTGTAAACATACATTGCCTATTCAATTGCACACTTCTTCCGTTTATACTCCACCAACACACACAAAATGATACACCATTTCAAAAGTCAAATTACCTGCAGGTGGCATTTTGCCACTTGCTGAAGTGCTTGCTTAGCCTATTTCAGGCAAATTCAAGGATTGCACACTTCACTGCAGGTGAGTCACATATGCAAACACAATTGTAAACATGCACTGCTTTTTCGGTGATTTCTTCGCCCCACACACACAAATAATACACAATTTGAAAGGTAAACTTTCCCCGTTAAGCAAAAGAAGACACAAACAAACTACACATTCACAATTTAACTAATAAATGCAGTTTAAAAATTCATTTTCAGAAGCCTGCAGAAAAAACAATAACCTGCAGGTGGCACGACAACCTCAAGACATTTTTTTAGCCTCTACTTATCAAACCAATTTATTGTGTTACCAATCTACATATATAAATACCTCTCTGTGTTCATCAGCTCATTAAATACATTAACATTTGACCAGCTTGATTTTCCTGAAATTACTACACCCCCCGACAACCAATGTGCGAAAATATTGCATGGGCCAACTAGTATAAATTTATTTGCGTTTTGCAGTGAGAAATGAGTATTTGATCACTCTGGCAAAGATTTAGTATATGGTGGCTGAACCCTTGTTGGCAAACACAGCAGTCGGATGTTTTTGTAGTTGATGATGAGGCTTGCACACATGTCAGGAGAAATTTTGGTCCACTACTCTTTGCAGATTATCTCTAAATCATTAAGAATTTGAGGCTGTTGCTTGGCACCTCGGATCTTCAACTCCCTCCATAATTTTTCTATGGTATTAAGGTCTGGAGACTGACTAGGACACTCCATGATCTTAATGTACTTCTTTTTGAGCCACTCCTTTGTTGCCTTGGCTGTATGTTTTTGGTCATTGTCTTGCTGGAACACCCAGCCACAACCCATTTTTAATGTCCTGGTGGAGAGAAGGAGGTTGTCACTCAGGATTTTACGGTACATGGCTCCATCCATTCTCCCATTGATCCAGTGAAGTAGTCTTTTGCTATTAGCAGAGAAACATCCCCAAAACATAATGTTTCCACCTCTGTTGTGAATTTGGATTCTGGGCTCCCCCGGTGGCTACTGGTGGAATTGAACTGGTGTCTTCATCTTCTCTGTTCACCTGTTCCCATCAAGATGTGGGAGTCGCTATATAACCTTGCTGTTCTGTTAGTTGCTTGCCGGTCAACAATGTTATCAGAAGCCTCTCTGTGCTTGTTCCTGCTCCTAGACAACTACTAGATAAGTTGGACTCTTGTCCATGTTTGTTTTTGCATTTTTGTTCCAGTTCACAGCTGTAGTTTCGTTACTGTGTCTGGAAAGCTCTTGTGAACAGGAATTGCCACTCTGGTGTTATGAGTTAATGCCAGAGTTTAAAGTAATTTCTGGATGGTGTTTTGATAGGGTTTTCAGCTGACCATGAAAGTGTCCTTTCTGTCTTCTGCTATGTAGTAAGTGGACCTCAAATTTGCTAAACCTATTTTCATACTACGTTTGTTATTTCATCTTAACTCACCGCCAATACATGTGGGGGGCCTCTGTCTCCTTTCGGGGTATTTCTCTAGAGGTGAGCTAGGACTAATATTTTCCTCTGCTAGCTTTATTTAGTCCTCCGGCTGGTGCTGGGCATCTAGAATCAACGTAGGCATGCTACCCGGCCACTGCTAGTTGTGTGTTAGGTTTAGTTCATGGTCAGCTCAGTTTCCATCTTCCAAGAGCTAGTTCCTATATATGCTGATGCTATGTTCTCTTGCCATTGAGATCATGACAGTTTGACCGGCCCACAAAGTGTTAATTGTTTGGGCTGAAGCAGGAGATAGAGAAGTGTTTAAGGGAAATTTTTTTTTTTTTTTTTCCCCTTCAGAGTTTTGCTGCCTAGCCCTTAATTGCTGTCTAGCTGCTTCTTACCTCCTCTTAACCCTTGAATGGCTCTGTGTCCACCTGTTTGTAATGGATCTTCAGAGTGTAACTGCAGGTTTGAATAATCTCGCCACGAAGGTACAAAGATTGCAAGATTTTGTTTGTCATGCACCTGTATCTGAGCCGAGAATTCCCTTGCCGGAATTTTTCTCGGGGAATAGATCCGGGTTTCAGAATTTTCGAAATAATTGCAAATTATTTTTGTCCCTGAAATCTCGCTCTGCCGGAGACCCTGCACAGCAGGTCAGGATTGTGATTTCCTTGCTCCGGGGCGACCCTCAGGACTGGGCTTTTTCATTGACACCAGGGGATCCTGCGTTGCTCAATGTGGATGCGTTTTTTCTGGCCTTGGGGTTGCTTTATGACGAACCTCATTTGGAGCTTCAGGCAGAAAAAACTTTGATGTCCCTATCTCAGGGGCAAGATGAAGCGGAAATTTACTGCCAAAGATTCCGTAAATGGTCTGTGCTTACTCAGTGGAATGAGTGCGCCCTGGCGGCGACTTTCAGAGAGGGTCTCTCTGATGCCATTAAGGATGTTATGGTGGGGTTCCCTGTGCCTGCGGGTCTGAATGAGTCCATGACAATGGCTATTCAGATCGATAGGCGTCTGCGGGAGCGCAAACCAGTGCACCATCTGGCGGTTTCCACTGAGAGGTCGCCGGAGAGTATGCAGTGTGATAGAATTCTGTCCCGAAGCGAGCGGCAGAATTTTAGACGGAAAAATGGGTTGTGTTTCTATTGTGGTGATTCTACTCATGTTATATCAGCATGCTCTAAGCGCACTAAAAAGCTTGGTAAATCTGTTTCCATTTGCACCTTACCGTCTAAGTTTATTCTATCTGTGACCCTGATTTGCTCTTTGTCATCTATTACCACGGACGCCTATGTCGACTCTGGCGCCGCTTTGAGTCTTATGGATTGGTCCTTTGCCAAACGCTGTGGGTATGATTTAGAGCCTTTGGAGACTCCTATTCCTCTGAAGGGGATTGACTCCACCCCATTGGCTAATAATAAACCACAATACTGGACACAAGTAACTATGCGTATTAATCCGGATCACCAGGAGATTATTCGCTTTCTGGTGCTGTATAATCTACATGATGATTTGGTGTTAGGATTGCCTTGGCTGCAATCTCACAACCCAGTCCTCGACTGGAGAGCTATGTCTGTGTTGAGCTGGGGATGTAAGGGGGCTCATGGGGATGTACCTGTGGTTTCCATTTCATCATCTATTCCCTCTGAAATTCCTGAGTTCCTGTCTGACTATCGTGACGTCTTTGAAGAATCCAAGCTTGGTTCGTTACCTCCGCACCGAGAGTGCGATTGTGCCATAGATTTAATCCCGGGTAGTAAATACCCAAAGGGTCGTTTATTTAATCTGTCTGTGCCTGAACATGCTGCTATGCGAGAATATATAAAGGAGTCCTTGGAAAAGGGACATATTCGTCCATCGTCATCTCCCTTAGGAGCCGGTTTTTTCTTTGTGTCAAAAAAAGACGGCTCTTTGAGACCATGTATTGATTATCGGCTTTTGAATAAAATCACTGTTAAATATCAATACCCATTGCCGTTGCTGACTGATTTGTTTGCTCGCATAAAGGGGGCCAAGTGGTTCTCTAAGATTGACCTTCGGGGGGCGTATAATTTGGTGCGAATCAGGCAGGGGGATGAGTGGAAAACCGCATTTAATACGCCCGAGGGCCACTTTGAGTATTTAGTGATGCCTTTTGGTCTTTCAAATGCTCCGTCAGTTTTCCAGTCCTTTATGCATGATATTTTTCGCGATTATTTGGATAAATTTATGATTGTGTATCTGGATGATATTCTGATTTTTTCGGATGACTGGGACTCTCATGTCCAGCAAGTCAGGAGGGTTTTTCAGGTTTTGCGGTCTAATTCTTTGTGTGTGAAGGGTTCTAAGTGTGTTTTTGGGGTACAGAGGATTTCCTTTTTGGGATATATTTTTTCCCCCTCTTCCATTGAAATGGATCCTGTCAAGGTTCAAGCCATTTGTGATTGGACGCAGCCCTCTTCTCTTAAGAGTCTTCAGAAATTTTTGGGCTTTGCTAACTTTTATCGTCGATTTATTGCTGGTTTTTCGGATATTGCTAAGCCATTGACCGATTTGACTAAGAAGGGTGCTGATGTTGCTGATTGGTCCCCTGATGCTGTGGAGGCCTTTCGGGAGCTTAAGCGCCGTTTTTCCTCTGCCCCTGTGTTGCGTCAGCCTGATGTTGCTCTACCTTTTCAGGTTGAGGTCGACGCTTCTGAGATCGGAGCTGGGGCAGTGTTGTCGCAGAAAAGTTCTGACTGCTCCGTGATGAGGCCTTGTGCCTTCTTTTCCCGTAAATTTTCGCCCACTGAGCGGAATTATGATTTTGGGAATCGGGAGCTTTTGGCCATGAAGTGGGCTTTTGAGGAGTGGCGCCATTGGCTTGAGGGGGCCAGACATCAGGTGGTGGTATTGACTGACCACAAAAATTTGATTTATCTTGAGACCGCCAGGCGCCTGAATCCTAGACAGGCGCGCTGGTCATTATTTTTCTCTCGGTTTAATTTTGTGGTGTCATACCTACCGGGTTCTAAGAATGTTAAGGCGGATGCCCTTTCTAGGAGTTTTGAGCCTGACTCGCCTGGTAACTCTGAGCCCACAGGTATCCTTAAGGATGGAGTGGTATTGTCAGCCGTTTCTCCAGACCTGCGGCGGGCCTTGCAGGAGTTTCAGGCGGATAGACCTGATCGTTGCCCACCTGATAAACTGTTTGTTCCTGATGATTGGACCAGTAGAGTCATCTCTGAGGTTCATTCTTCTGCGTTGGCAGGTCATCCTGGCATTTTTGGTACCAGGGATTTGGTGGCAAGGTCCTTCTGGTGGCCTTCCCTGTCACGAGATGTGCGAGGCTTTGTGCAGTCTTGTGACGTTTGTGCTCGGGCCAAGCCTTGTTGTTCTCGGGCTAGTGGATTATTGTTGCCCTTGCCTATTCCTAAGAGGCCTTGGACGCACATCTCGATGGATTTTATTTCAGATCTGCCGGTTTCTCAGAAGATGTCTGTCATCTGGGTGGTTTGTGACCGTTTTTCTAAGATGGTCCATTTGGTTCCTCTGCCCAAGTTGCCTTCTTCTTCCGAGTTGGTTCCTCTGTTTTTTCAAAATGTTGTTCGTTTGCATGGTATTCCTGAGAATATCGTTTCTGACAGAGGGACCCAATTCGTGTCTAGATTTTGGCGGGCATTCTGTGCTAGGATGGGCATAGATTTATCTTTTTCGTCCGCTTTCCATCCTCAGACGAATGGCCAGACCGAGCGGATTAATCAGACCCTGGAGACATATCTGAGGTGTTTTGTGTCTGCTGACCAGGATGATTGGGTTGCTTTTTTGCCATTGGCGGAGTTCGCTCTCAATAATCGGGCCAGCTCTGCCACTTTGGTGTCCCCGTTTTTCTGTAATTCGGGGTTTCATCCTCGATTTTCTTCTGGTCAGGTGGAATCTTCGGATTGTCCTGGAGTGGATGCTGTGGTGGAGAGATTGCATCAGATCTGGGGGCAGGTGGTGGACAATTTGAGGTTGTCCCAGGAGAAGACTCAGCTTTTTGCCAACCGCCACCGTCGTGTTGGTCCTCGGCTTTGTGTTGGGGATTTGGTGTGGTTGTCTTCTCGTTTTGTCCCTATGAGGGTCTCTTCTCCTAAGTTTAAGCCTCGGTTTATCGGCCCGTATAAGATATTGGAGATTCTTAACCCTGTTTCCTTCCGTTTGGACCTCCCTGCATCCTTTTCTATTCATAACGTTTTTCATCGGTCATTATTGCGCAGGTATGAGGTACCGGTTGTGCCTTCCGTTGAGCCTCCTGCTCCGGTGTTGGTTGAGGGTGAGTTGGAGTACGTTGTGGAGAAAATCTTAGACTCTCGTGTTTCCAGACGGAGACTCCAGTATCTGGTCAAGTGGAAGGGATACGGCCAGGAGGATAATTCTTGGGTTAATGCATCTGATGTTCATGCCTCTGATCTGGTTCGTGCCTTTCATAGGGCCCATCCTGATCGCCCTGGTGGTTCTGTTGAGGGTTCGGTGCCCCCTCCTTGAGGGGGGGGTACTGTTGTGAATTTGGATTCTGGGCTCCCCCGGTGGCTACTGGTGGAATTGAACTGGTGTCTTCATCTTCTCTGTTCACCTGTTCCCATCAAGATGTGGGAGTCGCTATATAACCTTGCTGTTCTGTTAGTTGCTTGCCGGTCAACAATGTTATCAGAAGCCTCTCTGTGCTTGTTCCTGCTCCTAGACAACTACTAGATAAGTTGGACTCTTGTCCATGTTTGTTTTTGCATTTTTGTTCCAGTTCACAGCTGTAGTTTCGTTACTGTGTCTGGAAAGCTCTTGTGAACAGGAATTGCCACTCTGGTGTTATGAGTTAATGCCAGAGTTTAAAGTAATTTCTGGATGGTGTTTTGATAGGGTTTTCAGCTGACCATGAAAGTGTCCTTTCTGTCTTCTGCTATGTAGTAAGTGGACCTCAAATTTGCTAAACCTATTTTCATACTACGTTTGTTATTTCATCTTAACTCACCGCCAATACATGTGGGGGGCCTCTGTCTCCTTTCGGGGTATTTCTCTAGAGGTGAGCTAGGACTAATATTTTCCTCTGCTAGCTTTATTTAGTCCTCCGGCTGGTGCTGGGCATCTAGAATCAACGTAGGCATGCTACCCGGCCACTGCTAGTTGTGTGTTAGGTTTAGTTCATGGTCAGCTCAGTTTCCATCTTCCAAGAGCTAGTTCCTATATATGCTGATGCTATGTTCTCTTGCCATTGAGATCATGACACACCTCCATGCTTGAAAGTGGGGATTGTGTTCTTTGGGTCATAGGCAACATTTCTCTTCCTCCAAACACGGTGAGCTGAGTTAATGCCAATAACATCAATTTTGGTCTCATCTGACCACAGCACCTTCTCCTAATCACTCACAGAATCATCCAGGTGTTCATTGGCAACTTCAGATGGGCCTGCACATGCGCCTTCTTGAGCAGGGGGACCTTCTGGGCACTGCAGTATTTTAAACCTTTATGGCATAATGTGTTACCAATGGTTTTCTTGGTGACTGTTGTCCCAGCTGCCTTGAGATCATTAACCAGTTCCCCTGTGTAGGTACAGGCTGATCTCTCACCTTCCTCATGATCAAGAATACCCCATGAGGTGAGATTTTGCATGATGCCCCAGATCGATGTCGATTGACAGTCATTTCTTCCATTTTCTTACTATTGCACTTACAGTCATCTCCTTCTCACCCGGCGTCTTATTTATTGTTTCGCAGCCATTCCAGTGTTGGGCAGGTCTATGATCTTGTCCCTAACATCCTTAGAAAGCTCCTTGGTCTTGCCCATGTTGTAGAGGTTAGAGTCTAACTGATTAATTGAGTCTGTTGGCAGGAGTCTTTTATAAAGGTGACTATGTAAGACAGCTGCCTTTAATGCAGGTAACGAGTTGATTAGAAGCGTCTAACTGGTCTGTAGGGGACAGAACTCTTCATGGCTGGTAGGGGATCAAATACTTATTTCTCACTGCAAACTACAAATAAATTTATATAATTTATACAATGTGATTTTCTGGATTTTATTTTTGATATTCTATCTCTCACTGTAAGAATGAACCTGCCCTTAAAATTATAGACTGTTTATAGTGGGCAAACTTACAAAATCAGCAAGGGATCAAATACTTATTTCCTCCACTGTTTATGAACCAGACAAATTTAGAGGAATCAGCCCTCCCAAATTCCCTCCTAGTCAGATGTTGGGGAGATGAAGATCAGACAGTTGGATTCCAGAATATTCGGTGTCACAAAAGTCTAAGGCTATGGCCGGTGTCACACTCAGCGTAGGGAAATACGGTCCGTATTTTACATGCATAATATGCTGAAATGTTCCCAAAATAGTGATCCGTATGACATCCGTAGGCAGGGCGTGGCAGCGTATTTTGCACATGTAAACCTCTGTATGTAATCCATATGGCATCCGTACAGCGAGATTTTCTCACCGGCTTGCAAAACGGACATACAATGGATCCATGGGCTCAAATATTCATGAAAACATATATACAGTCTCCCTCTCTCTCTCTCTCTTTCTCTCTCTCTCTCTATGTATATATATATATATGTCAGTGAGACACATATATATATATATATATATATATATATATAGTTAATACAGCGCTAGCTTAAAAGCCGGCAATTCAGTTGCCAGCTTTTGCTATCTCCTTCTCAAACCCGACAGGATATGAGACATGGTTTACATACAGTAAACCATTTCATATCCCTTATTTTTTTACATATTCCTCATCAATAATGTTACAAGTGTATGTGTGTAAAATTTGGGGACTCTAGCTGTTAAAATAAAGGGTTAAATCACAGAAAAAATTGGTGTGGGCTCCCGCGCAATTTTCTCCGCCAGAGTGGGAAAGCCGGTGACTGAGGGCAGATATTAATAGCCTAGAGAGGGACCATGGATATAGGACCCCCCAGCTAAAAACATCTGCCCCCAGCCACCCCAGAAAAGGCACATCTGTAGCGGTGGGATATGGGGTAATAGAGGGTTTCCGCTGTTACAGTCATGTCCCACGCTGTAAATCCATTTGAAGTGGTTAAATAATTTTACAAGCAGGAGCCTGCTAATGCAGCTGCCCTTGCCTGTAAAAACTGGGGAATGAATGGGAAGAAGGGGAAAGTAGCTACCTAGACTTGCGGTGCAGCGCCCCCTGCTGGCATAACATCAGATGAACTCGAGCGTGAGAAAAGATAAAGAAAAATTCCCACGCTAGAGTTCATATGAGTTTATACCAGCAGGGGGCGCAGCAGCGCAAGTCTAGGTAGCTACGTTACCCTGCTTTCAATTCATTCCCCAGTTTTTACAGGCAGGGGCGGCTGCATTAGCAGGCTCCAGCTTGTAAAATTAGAGAATCATTGGTCCGTGTGCAATGCGTAGTTTTTGCGCATCTCATACGTCCGTAAAACTCTCTAGTGTGATGCCAGCCTATGTGCACACGTTGTGGATTTTGCTGTGGATCCGCAGCGGATCTGCAGCTGCGGGTCCGCAGCAGCTTTCCATGCATTTACAGTACAATGTAAACCTATGGAAAACGCAATCCACAGTGCCCATGCTGTGGAAAAAAACGCGTCACATCCCGCAGCATGTCAATTCTTTGTGCGGATTCCGCAGCTGTTTACACCTGCTCCATAATAGGAATCCGCAGGTGTAAAACCGTAGGTGGAATCCACACAAAATCCGCATAAAAACAGATGCTACTGATCCGTTTTTTTGGATAGAGAGAATGGAAGATGTGCATGATTTAAATGGAAAAAATGCATGAAAAACAGGATTCAGAGGCCGGATTCATCATTTCACATCTCAGTTTCATACGTTTTTCGCCGGATCCATCGCTGTACGTTTTTTCGCCGGACAGAAAAAACATTCTTCTGTACGTTTTCTCCGTCCACCGGAAACAGCTTTTCTGATGGATCCGGCAAAAAACGGATGAAACGTGTGGCCATCAGGCGCAATCTGGTGCTAATACAACTCTATGAGAAAAAAACGGATCTGGCAAAAAAAAAAAGGATCCGTTTTTTTCAAAACTCGCCGGATTGTGCCTGATGGCAAAAACCTGATGTGTGAAAGTAGCCAGAGAGATATATGGATAGATATATCTATGTATCTATAGATATATCTATCTTTAAATATATCTATAGATAGATATAGCCATAGTTATCCATCCATAGATATATCCATAGTTATATCTATACATATATCTGTACATATATCCATAGATATCCAGGTATAGATATATAGATTTATCTATGGATATATGTATAGATATATCCATAGATATATAATAGCAAGGTCTATGTTTCATAATAAACGTTTAATTAAAAAAAAGTGGAAAAAAATGGCGTGGGCTCCTGCGCAATTTTCTGCACCATAGGGGGAAAGCCGATGGCCAGGGGCCAATATTTGTAGCCTGGGAAGAGGTTAATACCCATGGCCCCTCCCAGGCTATGAATATCAGCCCGCAGCTGTCTGCGTAGCCTTTACTGGCTATTAAAATAGGGAGACCCCCCCAAATACAAATACCAGCCCGCAGCCGCCCCAGAAATGGTGCATCTGTAAGATGCGCCAATTCCGGCACTTAGCCCCTCTCTTCCCAATCCTGAGTAGCAGTGGGATATGGGGTAATAAGGGGTTAATGTCACCTTGCTAATGTAAGGTGACATTAAGCCCGTTTAATAATGGAGAGATGCCTATCCATTATTAATCCAATAGTAGTGAAAGAGTTAAAAAATAGACACAGCCAGAAAAAGATATTTTAATATTCTTAATTTAACCATACTTACCATACTCGATTGCCTGCAAAAAATGAAAAATAATAAACTGTATACTCCCTGTCTGACGCAGTCCAATTAATAACGAGTGTCCCATGATGATCTTCCCTATAGAACAGTGACATCGGGTGATGACACTGCTCTATAGACCTTCAGTGACACACTGACAGGAGACAATGGCTCCTGCCGTGCATCACTGAAGAAGTTACCTGAGTTCAGAGTCTCACTTTATGGCAATGCTGTGTGGGAAACTTCTCACACAGCAGTGCCACAAGTGAGACTAGGGACTATTTTTTACTGTGGCGGAGGAATACAGTGCGGAAGGATACCTTCCGTCATTGTATTCCTGGAGCCCCTGGAGAGTGGTCGCATCAGCTGATGCAGCTGCTCTCCACGGGAGATCATCATGGGATACTCGTATTCATTGGATATCTGCGGATCGGGGAGTATAGTGTTTGTTTATTATTTTAATATTTTTTACAGGTGACACTGGCTTCGGGGATCAAGGTGACAAGGTGATGGTGAGTATGTACTCTATGTTGTATGTACTGTATGTCTATATGTATGTATTGTATGTAAAGTATGAATGTACTGTATGTATTGTATGTTATATGTTGTATGTTATATGTCGTATGTTATATGTACTGTTATATGTTGTATGTTGTATGCTGTATGTACTGTTATATGTTGTATGTTATATGTTCTGTTGTATGTTGTATGTTCTGTTATATGTTGTATGTTATATGTTGTATGTTCTGTTATATGTTGTATGTTCTGTTATATGTTATATGTTGTATGTTGTATGTTATATGTTGTATGTTGTACGTACAGTTATATATTGTATGTTGTATGTTGTATGTACTGTTATATGTTGTTTGTTATATGTTGTATGTACAGTTATATGTTGTATATTGTATGTTCTTTTATATGTTTTATGTTCTGTTGTATGTTATATGTTATATGTTGTATGTTCTGTTATATGTTGTTTGTTATATGTTGTATCTTGTATGTACAGTTATATTTTGTATGTTCTGTTATATGTTGTATGTTGTATGTTCTGTTCTATGTTGTATGTTGTATGTTATATGTTGTATGTTCTGTTATATGTTGTATGTTCTGTTGTATGTTCTGTTATATGTTGTATGTTCTGTTATATGTTTGTGTTTTCTTTTTGTTATTTACATTCAACACATTAGCCGGATGACGGGTTTACTACTGTCCCATCATTGGCTAATGTGTCAATCACTGTTATATGTTGTATGTTATATGTTGTATGTGGTATGTTCTGTTGTATGTTGTATGTTCTGTTATTTGTTGTATGTTATATGTTGTATGTTCTGTTATATGTTGTATGTTATATGTTTTATGTTGTATGTACAGTTATATTTTGTATGTTGTTTGTTCTGTTATATGTTGTATGTTGTGTTCTATGTTGTATGTTGCATGTTATATGTTGTATGTTATATGTTGTATGTTCTGTTATATGTTGTATGTTCTGTTGTATGTTCTGTTATATGTTTGTGTTTTTTTTGGGTTATTTACATTCAACACATTAGCTGGATGATGGGACTACTACTGTCCCATCATTGGCTAATGTGTCAATCACTGTCACTGCAGCAGGCATAACCCGATGGGAATTGTAGTCCCATCAGACGATGCCTGCACACACACACACGCACAGCCCCAACAGCCCTGCTCAGACCCCCGCGAGCCCCGCACAGACCCCCAGCAGCCTGCACAGACCCCCGAGGGCCCCGCACAGACCCCCGGCAGCCCGCACAGACCCCCAGCAGCCTGCACAGACCCCCAACAGCCCACACAGACCCCCCAGCAACCCACACAGACCCCCGAGAGCCCCGAACAGACCCTCGGCAGCCCGCATAGACCCCCAAGAGCCCCGCACAGACCCCCGGCAGCCCACACAGACCCCCGAGAGCCCCGCACAGACCCCCGACAGCCCCGCAAGACCCCACCCGCACACACATACATGCACAGTCTCTGCCCACTCTCCTCCCACACTCCACCCACACACTTCCCCCATCCCGATCTACAGCGTTTCACCCACAGCTAAACCCCAGATCTTTTTTACATCTGTGGTTTTGCTGCGGATGTGCCTGACTCAATGCAAGTCAATGGGTGCAGAAACGTTGCAGATCCGCACAAAGAATTGGCATGCCGCGGAAAAAACAATGCTGTATGTGCACAGCGGATTTGGTTTTCCATAGGTTTACATGGTACTGTAAACCGCATGGGAAACTGACTGCTGCAGATCCGCAGCATCAAAAACGTTGCCGATCCGCGGTAAAAACCGCAATGTGTGAACATGGCCTTACTCTTAGTGATTAAGCGTGAAGCTCATGCAAACATGAAGTTTGAAGTGAAGTAAATGTAATTAAAGTGAAGTGAGCATAACGTGAAGCCCATTGCAAAATTTCCAACTTAGCCCCCAACTAATATTACTGGTCTTCTTATAAGGGCAAAAGGTATCTTTTGGTCCCTAGGCTTCCAGGTTCAGATGCAACTGTAAACCGCGCACAGACTATAGTTATGACTCTGATAACAAAGAAAATGCGGCAGCACTCACCAGTCCTGGAGTGGTATAAATTCTTTATTCAAGCATAAAAAACATTATTTTCACGGCTCGGGGGTGTGTAGATGAAACAAGGGTGTGCAGGGATAGACAACGGCCGTTTCGCGCTAACGGTAGCGCTTCCACGGGTCAATCCCGTGGCGTGGAAGCGCTACCGTTAGCGCGAAATGGCCGTCGTCTATCCCTGCACACCCTTGTTTCATCTACACACCCCCGAGCCATGAAGATGATGTTTTTTATGCTTGAATAATGAATTTATACCACTCCAGGACTGGTGAGTGCTGCCTCATTTTCTTTTTTATCTTGGTCAAGTACTTTTTTCTATGCGAGCACCTCTGATCCGCTGTCAGGTCCTCCTTTGCACCGCACATGGACTTTGGTCAGCTCTATGCCTTATAGCTGTGCTGCTCAGCATTTTTTCTTTGACTGATCTCATAGTTATGACTCTGCTTACTCCCATAATCCAACTGAGAATGCACGTGTGATCTCTTAAGTTAAGTGTTCTTGTTTATGGGAGGATCTGATGAGATGTTAGCCAGACAGCATTTGTATGACAGCTATGTAATGTTTATTCACAGATTAAAGGCCCCCATACACATTAGAGGGCTGACAGCTGAATGATTTTCAGAATGGAAAAAAAAGCCATCTCGGCCTATTCTCCCGTACACAGGAGAGCTCACTGGGCTAACCTGCGTTTACCACTTTAAATCCGCAGGCTGACATGTCAGCCAGTGGCTTATCTCCAGGAGAACAATGTGATTGGCACTCTCTGAAGAGACAATTTGCATATTTCCCAGTGGAGCATTGTGGCTTTAAGTCTTCTCACCTCGACATGCTTAACTTGTCACTCTCCGCAAGGAGAAACAATACTTCTTGGATCCCGGTCAGACGCCTCTCAATTAGCCAAACCAGATCTCCACTTTGCATAAGGGGCAGTACCCCGAAACACAGTGTCTGCAAATTGAGATCTGGTTTGGCTCTTATCCTAAGTCATGTGACAAGGCTCGCTAAAGGGTCGACATTGACTGTTAGGATTGCTACTTCCAATAGGTGGCACTAGAGTTCTAGTCCTCTTCCTCTCTGAAGAGACAATTGTCATCCTGCTGTCATTGCATGCGTAACAACAAAAATATTCTAGGAGTGATAATTTTTCTGGTTAGCCAATAAAGGCATGTTTGCAAGATTTCGGAGTAGAGGGGCGCTTTCTTCAGGCTAGTGTACAAATCTTGAAAGCTTGCACACATAATTTTTCTGGTTAGCCAATAAAGGTATCACTCCTGGAATACAGTACTTTTGTCATTGTTGGGCATAAAAGTATTTACATTGATTTTTTTGGCTAACACAGTAAAACAATATAATTTTTTATTGTGTATCAATTTTTTATTGCGCATCATAACTAACTATCCAAACTATAACATTGTGTTTTAAAATATGATTTGATGTGTATTTGGACCTGATTCTACAATCTTTAATCACACTGTAGATGGAAACCTTGAAATGACAATACCTTTGATTTTCCAGACAGAGTCAATGCTTGCTTGTAGTGGTAGATAGCTTGATTCAGATTTCCAAGGCAAAAATATGTAGCACCCAAACCTTCACTTACAAGACATTGCCGTAGAAAGTCACCTGTCAACACAAATTGCCTTTTTTTTGTAAAGTTTAGTAATATTTTGTGCAACCCATGAAAATATAGACTTTGTTTTTTAAAACAAACATTCACCTAGGAAATCACTTTTTTCTAGTATTCTAGTATCTTTCCCCTTTAAACCCTTAACCCCAGGGGTATTTTCGTTTTGCGTTTTCATTTTTTGCTCTCCTTCTTCCCAGAGCCATAACTTTTTTATTTTTCCATCAACATAGCCATGTGAGGGCTTGTTTCTTGTGGGACAAGTTGTACTTTTGGACGACACCATTGGTTTTAACATATCATGTATTGGAAAAAGGGAAAAAAAATTCCAAGTGAGGTGAAATTGCAAAAAAAAGTGCAATCCCACACTGTTTTTTTGTTTGGCTTTTTTGCTAGGTTCACTAAATGCTAAAACTGACCTGCCATTATGATTCTCCAGGTAATTACGAGTTCATAGACACCAAACATATTTAGGCTCTTTTTTATCTAAGTGGTGGAAAAAATTCCAAACTTTGTTAAAAAAAAATTGCACAATTTTCCGAGACCCGTAGTGTCTTCATTTTTCGTGATCTCCGGTTGGCTGAGGGCTTATTTTTTTGTGCACCAAGCTGATATTTTTAATTAAATCATATTGGTGCAGATACGATCTTTTGATTGCCCATTATTGCATTTTAATGCAATTTCGCTTTGACCACAAAAATGAAATTCAGGCGTTTTGTCTTTTTTTTTATCGCTACACCATTTAGTTCATCTGTGAACTCCTATTCCCGTTTTGAGGGCACCGCGAGTGTGAGAAAGTTCTCCTGCTCATGGTGCCATCAAACAGGTCCTGGGAGTTCACAGCCAATGAACTCACTTCACCTTTATGACGTCAGCATGAGCGCCGGGGGAAAATTTCCCACTGCGCTCATGCTGACGTCACATAGGTGAAGTGAGTTAATTGGCTGTGAACTCCCAGGAGGCCTTTAAGAGGTCTAGGCCTTTTAGAGATAATTCTATCTTCATCTTGCTTAACTGTTCACAATAAGTTATTTTGACCTGGCGTGCCCAAGCTTTTACATGCCACTGTATATATAGGTATTACCTTTCATTTTATTTTTATCTGGGGTGATAATGAGACTGACAAAGTCATCTATGAAGATGTAGAAAAGTGTGATTAATTTTAGGGATAGTGGCCAGTTGGAAAATGGCAAGATTTCTCATATTATATTTAGTTTTTAATGTATATATTGATATGAAAATTTGAATAAAAACTCATTATAAATCATTTAAAAAATACATTTAGAGTAAAACCACAATTTAAACAATGGAGGCATTTTCTGATGACCAGAGTTGAGTAAAAAGATTAGTAGGACCTGATCATGCTGGAACTGCTAACCAGAAGAGGTGCCTGGAATGCCATCTGGTTAGAGGTGGCTCATAGTGCTCCAGTCTGGTGGCCACAGACTACCAATGTGACAACTGGACCAGGGACCTGCAATGTTTTCCCTAAACCCTACTGGTGACACAGTCATTTTAGGATACCATATTATTTTAGACACAATTTTTATAATGGTCTCACTTAGGCCAAGGATTATTCCTATAACCTATTTTTTGTAAATTTACTGGTGACTTAGAGTACTGCTCAAACTACAGAAATCTCCATTTTAAGGTCTCTGGAACATTCCTAAAAATGGTATTCTTTGTATATTTGTAACATATGTACTTTTTCTGCAGCCGTAATACAGTAATAGAAAGCCTTGTGGTCATGTTTCTGTCTGCAAATATGCGTCCTGGATATCTGCCACTTTAACTGTGCCTGCTGTTTCTAGCTTCAAATTGGCAGACATCAAAATGTCTCATAAAGAAAAATCATTTAATAGTGGGATTCATTCTCCAGTTATTGACTTTGCACACAGCAGTAAATACTACAAAGCATCTCAGAAAATATTGAATGTGTAGAGGAACACAACATGGCCATAATCATACGGCAGAAATTCTTACACCGATCTCGATGCCAGACAGACTTGTACAACAGGGCAGAAGGATGGCACTTGCTGCTCTGCTTTGCAGTCTGTGTTCTGGATATCTTATTCCAGTCATTCTAAAGGGAGAGTCATGATCATTTTCTATTGATCCAACGCCGTATGCAGTTATCTGTTCAGGATTTGCTCAGCCCTGCTTGTGACTGTTGCTGAATAAAAATTGCAGTAGTCCTCGAAACAGCTTTGTTTCAAAGTGTTTGTTTTACTTTTCTCTAAGGCTGCTGAGTATGTCAGAGAAATTGCCTGTGACACATGTATTCTGGATGGGCTGGGTTTAATCACCAGTCACAACAGCTTTGCTAGCTGTTTATCAAGAGCTGCAATGCTAGAAACTGCGGATCACTTTATAAATCGAAGAACAATTCCAGCTTCCAGAGCCACAACTTCAAGATTCTGAGCTTCAAAGCAAAATCTATATCAAAACTTCCCTGTTCTGCCCGAGAGTATGCATATCGCAAACTTGATTGCCATTCCCAGCGCAGACAATGACGAATCCTCGTAGCTCACAATGCGTGCACAAGTCTACACAGAATGACTGCAGACAATTTATTTTAGACCGGGCAACCACTTTAAGGCATCCATGTAAAAGGATTGGTCCCTACTCTTCTTTTTAGACCAATAATGGTATTTGCACTAATTGCATTGAAATATCTCTACAGACAATTTCATGTTTGTGTATTTACCTGCATCCACAAATGCTTGATGTGCCTGAAGATAGTAAAACTCTGCCATTTCATAGTTTTTCAGCTGGCTGTAGGCAAATGCCAAATTGCTGAGACACTGTCCTTGGGCATTTCTTTCTCCTAAAGATCCTGCAATCAATCATGAAAGGAGTCAGATTGAGCACTACAACATATACTATTGTTTGGCAATGCCAATGATAATCCTGTGGCTTCTTGCTTCTTGCAATATGCACAAGGCATCACATGGAAAAAGGGTTTACAATTGATTTTTATTAATATCCTAGTGATCCAATGAATTTAACAAGTTTACGAGGTAAAGCAGCAGACAATTATGACTCATGGCCATTGATTGTCAACGGAAACTGTGAACACAATTGTGAATGCTCAATATCAGTTCAAAGTTTTGTACTTCATTGTTGCTATGTCCACAAATATGACCACTTTAAAATTAACTTCTATTCTTAAACTTCATTTATAGTTACACTTTCTTAATAAAATCTTAAATTTGTAGTTTTCAGAGACACAATCAAAGGGGTTGTCCACAATCTATATGTTTCCTCTCTTAAAATAACAACACTTATACTCACTTTCAGTGCCGGCACCGTTCCAATGATGCTGACATTGGCTTTCCCGGCAAACGCATAGCAGTGAACCCTGTGGCCAGTCAGTGGCTGTTTCACTCTTCCCGCCTTTGGATAAATCGTTTACAACTGGAGGAAGTAAGCGCTGGTTTTCTCTCTTCCTCTGGAAGAGTTTGACATGTTCGAAGGCGGAGCGTGAAGTGGCTGCAGATTGGCCACAGGAATCACGTTACGTCATACTGCTATGTGATCACTGGGAGAGACAGTGCTGACTCCGTTGGGACAAAGCCAGCACCAGAGGTTAGTATTAGTGTTGTTATTTTAAAAGGGAACACACATGGATTGAGAAGAGGTTGTGCAAGTTGTGGACGACGACCCCTTTAATGTATGCAAGTGCAGATCAAACAAAAAATGACATTTACACAAAGCAATGCACCATGCGCTAACCACCACCACAGTGCCAATATTCCAGCAGAACAGGCACCCATGCTGTTGTAACACCCCAGGTAACTGGTTGATACAGTGGCATTGCTTTCCTCACAGGGAGAGTGATGTCACGCTTGGAAGCAGGGAAAGATCCATTTAACAGGTAATCAGCACATACAACACCATTCTGACTTCAGGCCAGAAATAGGAGCTTTACACCAGACTTCAAGGGAGCTGCTCTCTCTTGTCAGGAGGAGGAGTCAGTTCCTAGGCCGTAGCTAGGCAGTTAGGAAGAGTTAGTAGTTGGTGAGAGGAGAGCGACGTGTGAGGGAGGAAAGTGGGAGCCGTGCAGCTCCTGGGAAGGAAAGACAGAACAGAGCAACTGATAAAGAGACTGAAAGGGAAAAGAGGCAAAGGCAAAGTTAAGACCAGAAGAGAATATCTGCAATTTAGCTACCTCTTGACAGAGCGCAGACACCGGTGGCCGGAAAACAGAGGTTGTGAGGGGCTCTAAGACTCACAGCAGAAACCGGCAGGACAACTGAACTGCGTATAGAGCCCGGGTCGTGATAGAGACCCTGTGAAAAGGCTCGAGCCACCTGTCATACAGGTTAGTGTCCCGCATACACAAAAGGACAGAAACCTCATGAGGACCTTGTTGGACAGCTATGGGGAGTAAAGAACTACACCACAGTGCTAGAGGGAAGGCTTTTAACCCCACCTGGTAGGGGGGAAATCCCAACTTGCTTCTAAGCCAGCCGGACCACCACCAGCACATGTGATCCGGTACCCTGGATGGTGGCTGCCTGAATTGCTTCAGTAAAGAGGTAAAGAGACTGCAACCTTGTGTCCTCTGTTTCTTATTACACCATCTCCATCTACACACAGGAGCCCTGGGGACCTACTTCACCTGTGGGAAGTTATACCATCTGGCTGCCATAACATCACCCCAGAGGACCCCTTTAAGCAGCGTCTGTCACCCTGACCGAATACCACAGGTGGCGTCATGAACTTTCCTTATTTCTACAAATCCCTTTAAAGACTATCCCTTTAACATGGGCGCCCATGGCCACTGACCGGGTCGCCACCGCCACCGTGACACATCCCTTTAAGCACCGAACCCAGTACAGAGTACCCCATGGCCCTGGCGGGCATCTCATTTTATGACTGAGTCCCCATGACTCAAGGCCACACCGCCCCACAAGCACAAAGCCACAGTAACAATCGCCGTCACACAGCAGCAACACCAAGTGAAAGGAGCAAAAAAAATCAACTTACACAAGCTCTCAGACTGAGAATTGAGAGCAAAAATAGAACCCCTCTTTCAGTCTCCTGCTTATTAAAAATACCTTTGCCAAATGGGGGGAGAACTTGTCCCAGAAAAGGGACAGACCATGCAACCTGCTGAAAAAAAGAAACATGGACTGCACACCCAAAAAATCATATGCTGCACTAATGCCACTAGGCAAAAAAGTGCATACTGAACATGATGTTCTTAGGTTTTTATTCTGATCAGACTATGTGAAGCCCACCGTCACGGCGAACCTCTAAGTGGGTCCTAACTGTTGTATAGCCTGAGAGCTTATGGGAGGTGAGTTTTTTGCTTCTTTCGCTTGGTAATGGCCATTATTGCTGTGGTTTTGTGCTTGTGGAGCAGTATGGCCTGGAGTCATGGGGACTAAGTCTTGCGGGTGCATTGTCGCTGTGATGGTGGTTAGCAGAGAGAGGTTTGCCATGACGTGGCAGTGGGCTTCATACAATCTGATCAGAATGTTAAACTAAGAACCTCATGTTCTGTATGTAAACTTTTGCCTAGTGGCATTAGATCAATGTATGATTTTTTGGCTGTATGGTCCATGTCTCCTTTTTCAGCAAATTGCACAGTTATAAGATTATCTCAGGACAGGAACATTTTTTAAAATTATTTTTATTCCAAGATCTGTTGATTAAAATGTGCTTTGATTGTGGGGCAATCCCTTTAAAGAGGCACGCCCATGAAAGTTTTTATCTTCTTAATACATTGCAGTCATCATAATATATAGCACTGTGTACTTGCAATTGCTCTTATTGCCTTTCTACCCAGTAAGTTATTCTCTTTTCTCTGCTCTATGTAGAAAGCAGAAGTCTCTTGTCCTTGTATTTATCATTTCCCTATTCAACTCCTGACCCAGCTGCTCTGCTCCGACAGCGTGTTATCTGCCATTTGGATGTTCAGCCTTATTTCCGTAGTTTAAGCCAGTCAGTGAAAGACCAGCTAGGATTTAACTGTCTGCTGTTTATGTTCTTTACCTGCACCTATATTCTGTTTCTTTTTAAAAGTTGTCGGTATATTCTCTAACAGTACGTGCTTAATCCTTCATTTTCTATTTAGTGGTTTGTTTAACTTACTCTGGGATTTATTTCTATTTCAGCACACTTTCCCTTCTGTATGTAATTTGCACTCTACTCTGCACTCCAGTTCTTTAGGAGGAATGTGAAGCGCTTGACACCCTTTCAGGCAGCATAGGTCTGAGTTGCCATCATGTAGTCTATGGTTAATGCTATCTTTGCTTATGTAGGAACCGCAAGGGTCAGGATCTCTAGTCTGTACAGGACCGGCAGGGTCAGTTGAAGTTTTTAGCATGTTACCTATTTTTCCGAGCGAGTTGCTACACTATCATAACATTATCACAGCCCACTCTAATTTTTGGAAGCTGAGAAGCCATCATAGACACTATGGTAGCTTTGACAACGCATTTGTGTTTCTTGTCTTTGGAAGTGGCAAATATCAAGTGGCAACAACAGCGTGTGTTATCTGCCGTTTGGAAGTCCAGCCATACTTCTGTAGTTTATCTCTCTGCTGTTTATGTTCTTTACCCTGCACCTATCTTCTGTTTCTTTATGGGAGGTAGGTGGCATATTTTCTAGCAGTACACACTGAAGCCTTTATTTTCTATTTCGTGGTCAGGGTCTGCTGCAATTTTTAGTGTATTGCCTATTTTCACAAATCATAACATAAGAAATGTCCATCAGATCCTCGGTCACAAATTTGCTTGCAATTAATTTGATTGCAGTTAACAATTATTTAACAATTCATTTGCTTGCAATCAATACAAATACTACCATATCACTGTTCCTACTTTGAGGTCAATTTTACAAATAGCGTTTAATAGTGTTTTTCTATATGTTTTTCTAAGCCATCTGTTGTTACTTAAGTCTATATTAAAATATGAAAAGATTAACATAAATAAAGCATATTTATTAAACTATTTGGGCAAGGTTTTTTATTAAAAAAAAAATTTGGCAAGTCTGTTCTGGGGAAAATGTTTTGACTTATTTCAATTTTACATCACTTTTGCTACAGTGGTGGGCAAAATGTGATCAAAGATATTGACTATAATTTACATTGAAAAATGAAGCAAATTATAAACTAGCTTATCTGGTACATCTTAAGATGCTTTTACATAAAAAGATTATCATTAATGAGCATTCTTAAGAATGTTTACAACTATTTTTCTGTGTGATCAAGCTGCCAATCACCCAATCAATGCTTGAAAAAAATGCTTGTTCATCAGATAGAATGATCTTTTTGCATGGCAAAATTGCTGTACTGTTGATAGTTGTTGTGATTGTCTGTACTGATTGTTGTTCTGGCCCTGCATTTATGTAGTGATGGTGTTTTTGTGATGTATTTCTGTACTGATAGTGGTTCTGGTAATGTTTTCCTGTAACAATAATGATTCTGATGATGTATTCCTGTACTGGAGTTAATTCTTATCTTACAAACATGTCACAATCCATAACTTGTCAGGTAACATGATACATGGCTATGTTAACAAAGTACTATGCTGTCCGACAAGTTAAGGAAATAGAAACTGGATACAATATTGCAGCTGTGTACAGTATGCTTTGCTCTAAAACAATGCAGTGCTTCATGAAAAATAGACTTTGAAAGGTCAACTGGGAACTATGCATCTCATATGACAAGTCTGAACTGAGGTAGGTATTCGGTGGCACCAGACCTGCCCAACTACACAGCATGAAATTCACATGGCTGTGATGTCATATCAGATTCCAGTACCAGGAACTCAGTGAAAATCTGATGCGAGATTGCAATGTTCAAAGCATTTTGTGGCATCTGCATGCGTTAGCAAAATTCCGCAACCAACCTGTGACATATAGGGCATGCTTCAGATCTAAAAATCCAAATCATATGTGTTTCAAAACCCCATTCACTAGAATTATTCTTCACTTTTTCTGCACCCAAACTATAATGAACAAGTTTGAGAAATGCATAAATGGTCAAAAATAAAAATTAGAAAAATATTTAGTTTGGTTTGTTGTTTTACATAAGCTTAGCATCAAAGAATAGCAGCATGCAATATATTAAATTGTGCATTGCATAACATTTCATTGCCAATTTATTAATTTCTGAGTCTGAATTTCATTTTTTAACTAGTAATTAATTTAAAATGGGAGTAAAATACTGTTGACTGGTTGACAGCACCAGAAAAGTAATAAGCTATTTAATGGAAATATTGATCAGTGTACTAGACTGCATTAATTAATATACACAATAAATATGATACCTTACCGTACATATCTGCTGCTTCGGCATGGCTTCTGAGTGATTTTTCATATTGGTAAAGAGCATTGTCAACAGCTCCTAGGTTTTGGAGTAATACAGCCATCTTTCTTATAGAGAATTGCTTTCCATTACATAGGTTCAAGCTAGCAGTAAAACACTTTTCAGCCTGACTAAAATATTTTAGTTCAGCATAATGCAGACCAACATGGTTATATAGTGTTCCTGAAAACAGAAGATGGAAAAAATAAAATGTTGGGTGTATAAGCATGGTTATACGTTCTTATGCTTGATCTATTTCTTCCGTTATCTACTAACAGAAACAACATTAATGGCACCGCACAGAAAGTTCCTAAGCATTACTACCTACATTATAAAATACACCATGTGCTGGTAAATCAGAAGTTAGAGTGCTAATCAAAGTTTGGTAGTTATATTTTATCCATTTTGGCTTCATTTATATGTCCTATGTTTGTTGTTTGCTTCATGTTTTGGATCATTGTCTTGTTGGAAGACAAATCTCTGTCCCAGCCTCAGGTCCTGCAGACTCCAACAGGTTTTCTTCAAGAATGGTCCCCTTTAAGGCCCCTTTAAGTTAATACTTTGCTGCGATTACAGCTGCAAGTCACTTGGGGTATGTCTCTATCAGTTTTGTACATCGAGAGACTGAAATTCTTGCCCATTCTTCCTTGGCAAACAGCTCAAGCTCAGTGAGGTTTGATGGAGATCGTTTGTGAACAGCAGTTTTCAGCTCTTCTCACAGATTCTCGATTGGATTGAGGCCTGGACTTTGACTTGGCCATTCTAACACCTGGATACATTTGCTTGTGAAAAATTCCATTTTAGATTTTGCTTCATGTTTTGGATCATTGTATTGTTGGAAGACAAATCTCTGTCCCAGCCTCAGGTCTTTTGCAGACTCCAACAGGTTTTCTTCAAGAATGGTCCTATATTTGGCTCCATCCATCTTCCCATCAATTTTAACCATCTTCCCTGTCCCTGCTGAAGAAAAGCAGGCCCAAACTATGATGCTGCCACCACCATGTTTGACAGTGAGGATGGTGTGTTCAGGGTGATGAGCTGTGTTGCCTTTATGCCAAACATATCGTTTGGCATTGTTGCCAACAAGTTTGATTTCGCTTTCATCTGACCAGAGCACCTTCTTCCACGTGTTTGGTGTGTCTCCCAGGTGGCTTGGTGCTAACTTTAAACAACGCTTTTTATGGATATCTTTGAGAAATGGCTTTCTTCTTGCCACTCTTCCATAAAGGCCAGATTTGTGCAGTGTACGACTGATTGTTGTCCTATGGACAGACTGTCCCACCTCAGCTGTAGATCTCTGCAGTTCATCCAGAGTGATCATGGGCCTCTTGGCTGCATCTCTGATCAGTCTTCTACTTGTTTGAGATGAAAGTTTAGAGGGACGGCAGGGTCTCGGTAGATTTGCAGTGGTATGATACTCCTTCCATTTCAATATGATCGCTTGCACAGTGCTCCTTGGGATGGTTAAAGTTTTGGAAATCATTTTGTATCCAAATCCGGCTTTAAACTTCTCCACAACAGTATCACGGACCTGCCTGCTGTGTTCCTTAGACTTCATGATGCTCTCTGTGCTTCAAACAGAACCCTGAGTTTATCACAGAGCAGGTGCATTTATACGGAGACTTGATTACACAAAGGTGGATTATATTTATCATCATTAGGCATTTAGGACAACATTGGATCATTCAGAGATCCAGAATGAACCTTTGGAGTGAGTTTGCTGCACTGAAAGTAAAGGGGACAAATTATATTGCACGTCATGTATAATATTAAAACCAACAAGCTATATTGAAATATTCTAAAACGGGACTACCTATTATATATGATCCAAATTAACTTTTTTTTTCTTTCCCTTTTTCTCTTTCCTTCCTTCCATAAAAATAATAATAATAATAAAAAAAAAATATCCATTAAAACAGTTTTTATTCCATTTGTTAAAACTCTAAGTACTCAATAACAATGGTTATGAATACCCAGGATTTCAGAAGAAATAAAACCGCAATAAAGTGCGTAGTATATCTATATAATATATCTATAAATTATATATCTCCCATTCTGGGACAAAACACTAATTTGTACAGATATCTAAAATACATATTATACTAAAATAAATACGGTATTTTCCGGTGCACAAGTTGACTTTTTAACCCCTGAAAATCATCTCAAAAGTCGGGGGTTGTCTTATACGCCGGGTTCGGCGTGTACAGGGAGCTGTCCTGGATGGCTCCCAGGGTCCGGAGGAGAGGAGACCCCCCAGGCCCCATGGATCCCGTGCTTCTTTTTGCTGCACTGCTCACTACAACCCCCATCATCACCCCAGGGGCATGCTCTTGCTAAGGGGAGTGATCCATCTTGCTGCATTGCCATCTATCCCCTGGGGACCCCACTTGCAGCCCTGGCCATCCCTGGCCAGACACCTCAGCTGGCATCACAATACCATAAACTATTATCCCCTGTAAATATTCCCCTTTCACTTGCCCGGTCAGGGCCATGGTGTTGGGCGATTGCCACTGTGACATCCATGATAGACTGCCTGCCTGGCTACCGAGTATCCCCAGCCTGCGCGACCGCGGCACATACTCATGTCATACCTTGGAAAAATCACATTGTACTCGCATTACACTCGCATGACACTAATTTTCAGGAACAACTCAGAGTGATTTTATTTATGCAGATGAGTGCGAGCCCTTACTGGTCTACTCTCATTTCTATGATTTTGTCCTTTTGTGTAATTTTTTGTATGATATAAAATAATGAACTTTATGACACTACTGATGAATCTCCTCTTTTAAAAAAGCTGACTTGGAATGTTGGTACATTTCCCCAGTATATATAGTTCATACAAAACATCAGAACAATGTTCTGTAAAAAATTATGTGAGTGATCTTTTATCTTCATTTACAATGCATAAAAAAACAGTTACAAAGTTAGTATGAAGAAAAGAAAAAAATGTCTTTTGATTGACACATTTCTGACCATGTGTTCATTGTTCATAGCCCATAGATACATTTTGCTGCCATTTTGTATGAACTATAAGTGCTAGACGAGGAAAGTGGCCAGGCACAAGCTGTGAGAGGGCACAGGCATGGAACAGCACTGTAACCATTTAGAATAAATATGACAAATATACACTGTATTTTTCGGATTATAAGACACACTTTTTGGGGAGGAAAATGGGGATGCATCTTATAATCCTAAGTGATCTTATTGAGGAGTGACAGCGGTAGTGGAGTAGGGTCACAGCAGGCAGAGTGGCTGCTTCAGGAGGCTGGTGACGGCAGAAGAAGTGGGGCAAGATCTTGTTTCTCGGGATCTCTTTGTTTTCCGATCCTCTCAAGACCTCCTTCTCTACTCCCCTCTCATCTCTTCTTCCTACAACCGCATCCAAGACTTCTCCCATGCTTCCCCTATACTCTGGAACTCTCAACCACAACACATCAGACGCTCGCCTACCATAGAAACCTTCAAAAAGAACCTGAAGACTCACCTCTTCCGACAAGCCTACAGCCTGCAGTGATCCTCAACATACTGAACTACCGCACAACCCGCTCTACCTTCTCCTAGTGTATCCTCACCCATCCCCTGCAGACTGTGAGCCCTCGCGGGCAGGGTCCTCCCTCCTTATGTACCTGTGTGCCTTGTTTTTTGCTCATGTTTAGTTGTATTTGTCTATATTTGCCCCCTTTTCACATGTAAAGCGCCATGGAATAAATGGCGCTATTAAAAATGTACAGTAATAATAATAATAATCTCGATCTGTGCATGCATTGCCACTGGTGGCCATTTTCCAGAAGCCCACCACAGGGAACTGAATGGGAAAGGGAACTCTGCTCACTGGTGCCAACATCTAATGGCAACACAGCATCGACACACTCCTCCTGCCGCCTCCTGAAGCAGTTAACCCTGCCCCCTGTGACCTCGCTCCAATGGTGCTGCCCCCAGGTTAGCTGTTGTTAAAACAAATTATAAGATGCATCACCATTTTATTTTATTTAAAAAAAATGTTTTTCCTATTTCCACCCCAAAAATTTATGGTGCATCTTATAGTCCAGTGCTTTTTATAATCAGCAAAATATGTTGTGTGTGTATATATATAATATATAACAAACCATTCTAGTGAATGCCTGTCCCCATACTCATGCATCAACTAAGTCAGCTTATGTAAGAAAGAAAATACACTTACCAAGCAGTTGTATATCAGATATACCTATCAATGACTCCACACAAGAGTTCAACGTTTGGAGCACTGCAGCCTGGGAAAACGCTTGACTGTTTATCATGTATTTAGCAGCCTCTCTCATGGCCATAGCTGCATCTTCTAGTTTGTGGTTTTTTACGTATGTGTGACCTGCAAGTCTGAATGAATGTGCAGCAGAGGAAAGGTCACCAGTCATGACAAAACAGTACCCCAGCTTAATAAGAGCATCCGCAATACTCTTGAGTTTATCATAACCATATTCATTGATGGCCCTTTCATAAAACTTCACAGCTTTGCTATACTCTTTCATTTCATCATAAGCAGCGCCTATATTGAAAAACAGATCTCCATCTCTTTCTTCCATTCCACTAAGTCTGGATTTTATAAGACATTTTAAAGCTTTCTTGGGTTTTCCAACACAAATATAAGTGGCACCAAGATTGAATAAACAGTCTTTCTGAATTTTTTCTTCTGGTATCTTGGAGGAAAGTAGGAAGGCTTGTTTGAAGGTTCTCAGAGCTCCATTTATGTCATCATGATTTAATAAGTGGCTTCCATCTTTGCACAGTGACAGTATTTTTGACTGAATGGTGTTTTGCTGCTGTAGAGTTATTGAAACCTTTAAGTCTGCCATGGTGCTTTAAAACCTGTCGGAAAAATATACAATATCCTCAGATAAAAGGAACAGAATTATACTTTTAAAAAGTTGCCTTTCAAATGGCATGTGGTATTGTGTTCTGCTTTAACTGGTGGATATATATATATATATATATATATATATATATATATATATATATATATATATATATATATATATATATATGTATTGTCTTTACAACATCTGTTATCCCTCTTCTGCATACTTTCTATTTATGTCAACTATTTATTGGTCACCTGTGTACTTGGCGGGTGCACACTATATGCTGTTAGTACCATGTTTTTTACTGCTCCTTTTCTTGTCTCAATACATTTTGCATTCTATTACTCACTATTAATGGTCTGCACTATCAATTATTTGACCATATTATTTTGGGTGTTCCTTTAACTGGTGGATGCATAGTTGGTCTGAGGCTATAATGCGTCAAACACACGGCCTACAAAGCAATCCGAGCAAAGCCAAGGTGAGACGATGTAGTAAATAAATAAATATGAGGCGAAGCCTCAGCCAGCTCACCGATTTGCTTCACAGGTGCACAGAACCCGTCCTGACCCAATGTGTCTTCAATCCAATGTGTGAAAAAAAGTTAGTAGTTCCAGCTCCTTTTAAAATTTCCAATTCTTTATTTTTCCATTAAAAATGCAAAGTCCTTGTACAAAGTGGATGTAGTTACAGTGGATACAGAAAAACAAGCAACGCGTTTCGATCTAATATGATCTTTTTCACAGCTTCACAAGATCATATTAGATCGAAACGCATTGCTTGTTTTTCTGTATCCACTGTAACTACATCCACTTTGCACAAGGACTTTGCATTTTTAATGGGGAAATAAAGAATTGGAAATTTTAAAAGGAGCTGGAACTACTAACTTTTTTTCACACATTGGATTGAGACGATGTAGCATGCTTTTCCTAATCATGATCCAGGATTATCTCTCCATTAATTTTTATATGAGCTTCCACAATTACTGTGTTATGGGTGTACTCATTCCTTTTTGGGTTTTCAAGAAAATGAATAGAGACAACCACATGTGCACAACCAACACTCCATTCCTGACAATGTGTGGGCCCAGCTCTCAACACAGATGTGGGTTATTCTTGACATTTATAGCATATCCCCTTGATGCCATAAGTGTCTCAGATGGGAAGTCCTGTTTAAACCCATCATATTGAGAATTATAGGGTAATTATACCAGAAACTAATATTCTTTTTAAATCCTAGAGCCGATACATTATAAACTTTTTATTGATGGCATATTAATCCATTTACTCTAGCCTAAATTACCTCAAGAGAACCTACTCAAATACTATCATTTTATTTCATAGTCTTAGATTTAGGAGATATGTGTTTGTGTATTTTGGGAAGAGACACAGCGGTGGCTTAACACTACTCATAAACCACAATCCATTTTCCTCCTAACCTTACCAGCATTTAACAACCACAGATGACATGGATCAGATGCTGAAGATAAAAGCAATTTAGGGGCTCTGAAATAAAATAATAAATGGCAGAGGTGAGAAGACATCACAAGCTAGGGAGCTGGTTTAGATTGTTATAATATTCTCTAGAAAAAGAGACTAACAGTTACCAAATGTGAGCTATGAGAGTTACACAGTGCGAGAAACATTTTAGTTACCAAAAACTTTTTTTTTCAGAATTGACAACAAAATATTTGGTGGAAACTATTAACTGAAAATTGGAAAAAGAAGTCGTAGCAATATAAATGAAAATGGTGTCTTATTCTTTTGAAATTTGGCCATGTAAATAGTACATCTCCTCCTAAAAATAATAGAATATCAAAACTTGGCTTAATATGTATTTAAAGGGAACCTGTCTCCAGTATTTTCCCATGTAAGGTAGGACCACTACCATTAGAGTCTTTTTTTACAGCATACTAGAATGCTGTAAAAGAGTACCCAATCCAGTCCGCAGATCCTAAAAAATAGCTTACTGAAGAGGCGGTCTGGTCCGATGGGCGTTTGAGGTCTTGATCTGATGCCTGCTCTCTTACGAATGGTGTCTTCTTTCCCTGCTTCATGTTGAAGATGCGTACTACGTCATTCACACAATGTCCTCCATTGTATTCTTGTGCAGGCACACTTCTCTGTCCTGCCAAGGGTAGAACAAAGTACTGTAGTGCGCATGTACTGGGAAACGCCAAAGAGCGCTGATGACCCACCAGTAAAGCCGGTACCTGAGCCCTACATTACTCTACTCTATGAAACTCACCAAAATTTAGGGAATACTATGAGGTCGATTCATCAAAGCATTTACGCCACAAAAGTGGTTTGAAAGATTTGAAAAGGGGTGAAATTTTTTTCGCAACGATTGGCTGAGAAAAAGTTTTGAGATTTTTGAGTTTTACCCCACTTTAAGCTCCACAGAGATGGGTGGAGGTGGGGAGGGTATGGGGTGGCATTTTCTACACCAGAAATGCTACTCTACTCCCTGACTGGAGTAGTATTTCTGATACTTTGCAAAATCGTACACTTACGAGAGCCACAAAATTCATTACGTGGCGTGCGCCTCATAATAAATTTTTCAGCACCATGTACTCTGTCAAAAATGGATAGCGCAAGCTTGATGAATAGGCCCCTATGTTAATTTAAAATGCCATCTTTTCTGTGAAATTTTGCTGACTTTTTCCAGTGTTGAAGTAATGGGGATTGGCATCCATCTAAAGATCTTGGAGTGCTAATGGTGTAGTGGTACTTGTGCTATTAGCACTTGTGGAAATAGGGGGTATTTAAAAAAAACAGCATAAGAATGTGCAGACTTAGGCTAGTTTCACACTAGCGTTTGCATGAGCTGCGGAGGGCTGCGGACTTCCTCCATGAAGCAGTGCCCTCGGCCGCACCTCTGCCTCTAGCTCCACCTACTTCAGCATGCGGCCGGCTTGCGGCCTGTGTACCTATCTTTACCATTAGGTACGCAGGTCGTGCCGCAGTATGCGGATGCTTCCGCATGCGTCGTTTTGACGATGCGGTGAGCAGCGTAAATGCAGCTTGTAGCAATTTCATTTTTTTGCCGCATCGTCAAAACGACGCATGCGGAAGCATCCGCATACTGCGGCACGACCTGCGTACCTAATGGTAAAGATAGGTACACAAGCCGCAAGCCGGCCGCATGCAGAAGTAGGCGGAGCTAGAGGCGGAGGTGCGGCCGAGGGCGGGGCTTCACGGGGGAAGTCCGCAGCTCATGCAAACGCTAGTGTGAAACTAGCCTTAGCCAAGTCATCTATGTTTGTTGCTAGAGATATGTGCAAACTAATTAAAAAGAATTGCTCTGAAGGAAAAACTTAGGAATATGGTTGTCGTTGAAGAGGTAACTCAATTTGCAACCAACTCCTTCAAGCAACCAAAAGGAGATTTTCTGGAAGGAGCCGTACCTGCTATGGAAATCTCAGCTTTACCAGCTTTACAGACAATGTTCACATCATGGTTCTGACTATGTTTGGAAAAGTTCTAGACAGACAATTTACTTTAAAAGGAGCTCCAATAGTTGTCCCCCTTAGAATCCCATTGCAAAAAGATGCACGCTGTATGGTATAGGTTTTTTGCAGGATACCATTGTAAAGAATGTTCCATACTTAATTTTTTAGGGCTTTCAAACAAAAGCCCAAAAGACACTCATTTAGCCTTCACCAGGCCAGTTGGAGGATGTGGATATGGCTACAGTTTAGTTAATCTGTACATAATCTAAGATGGGCACCCTTTCTGTTCTTTTTCCTGGCCTAATTCCCATTTTACTTACAAGAAATACTATTTCCATGTTTCTTAAAAAGGATATGTTTCTGTTACTGTTCTATTCTGTGCCATTCATACTGTATATTTTCATTTTCACCTTTCCTTGCAAAATAGCCTTCATGGAAAATATCAATCATTGTAGCAAGGCTATACTTATTGATCATTAGTATAATTGGAAACTTGGTGAACCAAAGAAACTGACTTACGTAAAATATGGAAGTAGTTATGGAAAGTTAATTTTATTTTCACTGTTAAACTAGATAGGTTTTTGGATAATATGTCATTTTTAATAAGAGATGTCTGACAACTGGAGAATGCACCTTGACTTCTTTGATAACTATTATTATGTAATGCAATCTATGACATCTGAAAACATTAAATAAATCCTCTTATATCGAGCACCTGCCTAAGTGGAACATGTGTAAACTCAACTCTGCCGACTCTGCAGAACCCATTGTGATATTAGATACCCAGGGAGCTCATTAGCGCCTCATTAAATGTTTGATATAAACATACCACATTTTACGGTGTTAACTCTAAAAACATTCCAAAGCCATTCAACCACTGAGTCATGGATTGAGACTGCGAGATAAACTGTTCAAGTGGCTGCATAATTAACGTAATATAATTGATAAGAAAAATAAATATAAAAGCGACAACAGATTCATTGTTCCCTTATGACTAAATTTAATTTTGTATTAACATAAAACAAAGCACTATTGCACTTGTGATGCATTAAAAGAGCTTATTGCAGCTCAATTTGCCTTTTAATGCCTTTTCCTGCATTATGGGTTATCCCAAATGTATCATTTTGCTGCTAGTTCAGTTTGGCTCTGGTTAACCCAACACAATCTGTAAAATATATAGAGATTTTTAGTATTTTGATGAGTCTGTAAATAGCTTGGTGGATTGCACAAATCTCATTTCAAACTGCTATGCAAACCGAAGATGTAAAACAGGTTCCTGCTACCTAGCACCTAATGACATTGGCTTTATGTATACAATTGTGACTACTCATTCAAGTCTTTGCTAAATTAAAGTGTCTCCATAAGTAGAAGTAAGCTTGAGTTTAAATCGTGTAGCAAAAAGCCTAAGTTCCAGATGACAAATTTCATTGCATTATGAGTATAGTCTATGTATTGTTTACATATAAAATACTTAATCATTTGAGTAAAAAGCAAAACAAATATATAAAAGTAAATAGAAAAAACTGAACACATGTGAAACATGCATACGATCATTGATTTTTATCTCCCTGATCCTCTTGTTACACCCGAGAGACAGGCAATGCCAAGGGTGCCTGGAGGTCATATACATACCCATGGCTACGGGGAACTGTCATCTCTAAATAGAGCTTTTACATTCAGACTTGGCACAAGTCAATCCATTTAACCTGTCCTATGGACACTATGGTTTTCACCCCGATTCATGGATGTGGCCTTCACTGCAGAAGCCTCAATATAGCCTATGGAGTAGTTACCGGATAATGCAGCAAGTTGAGGATGAAATCATCAGTAAATTAGGTCAGTATCACATAGGAAGGGAAAATCACAAAATCAGTAGCCAAAATTCAAGGTTAAATTCAATATAACATCCAAGAGTCATGAGTTTGTGCCTGGTCAGAATAAATAAGCTCAATCAGAATGAAGTGCAGTAGTAGAAACATGAACAGAGCAATAACTGGAAAAGAATAGATGCTTCATGTGGGTTTTAATAGAGCATTATGTGTTCCCATTAGCCACCAGACCTATTCTGCCATTGGTCAAGTGACTGGTCCAGCTATTGACTGGGCACCAGGACCTAGTCTACACAGAACACATATAACTATATTTCTGGCCATCAATCATGGAAGCAAGATAAGAGATCTTCCAAAATTGTGCTTAAGGTGGCTTGGAGAAGTAATTTCCACCTATCCCATTGTCAAAGATGTCCACTAAATGAGAGCAACAGTGACAGTGTAGACATTTGTGTATATACATGCACACTGTATATATACTCCTTAACATTGAAAATGCAACACCAGGAATGACAAGTGGGTGGTTTATGCAAATCAAGAAAGTATCAGGTGTCAGTAAGCCCTACAAATGATTACATTTTCAAGTACTTAGCTCCAATCTGTGGATGTGGGAGAGGCATAAAAGTCAAATTGAAAGTAAATTTGTTTTAACTACATAAAAACTCAAAAATCACATAAAATCATGTGGGATGATTGTACAATGCCTCCTGTTCATCAAGGTGCCAATTATCCCCACTTGTTGCAAATGATAGGGAAAGAATCCTTTAAATGAGGAACCTTGGTTTATCACTCCAGCACATTGCATTGCATGTAGGCCAAGATGTCAGTAGCGTTCAACGTTGCGTGTCCTAGTGGTTAGGAGAACAATGACAAACTGGAATGACAATAGGAGGAGCACAGAGGTGAATTTCTGCATGGACAGATAATCATAGTAGAATAATGGTGCATTATGATCCAGTCTGTACTGTAAGGGAAATTGGACTTACCAAGCCTAATGTGTCAGTGCTCACACAAGGTATCAGAAGGTGTTTACATGACATCGGGCTATGAGCGAGTCATCCAGCCATGAAGAGGCCTTTACAAGGAAACATCACACCAGTCCTACTCAACCTACTTTCCTCTAGTCTTGTTAATCGGTACATTAACAGTTTCCCATTACTTTAAATTGGTCATGGAACCAGTAGTACAGCCATTTAATCCAAAATATCTCTGGAGTTGTTTTCAACAATGGTAGATCCCTTGTGGTTCATGCTAGTGTTAGTGGACTACATGGCCTAAATGTGCTACTATGGCTTTCAGTATCTCCGGACTTGCCTCTCATCAAGTACACAATTGCAAAAGGAGCTGCCAACAGCGAATCTTGTTGATTTGTATGCTGAAGTGAATTTAGCATGCAAGAACATTCCTTAGACAATCATTAATAGCTTCAAGCATAGCAGCCAAGATGTGTAAGTGCATGTATTTCTGTGTCAGGTGCTCATTATACTGAATAGATTGATAAAACTGTTTCCATTTTTTCATCATCATTTTCACCATGTTACCGATCTTGTGATTTCCATTGCAGTGCTGCAATTTTATATATATATATATATATATATATATATATATATATATATATATATATATATATATATTGTGATGCAGTGACCCCTGTTACAGCTAGGGGGCACTGTATGTTCTCCTCAGAATACGCACGGAGGTGTATTGAGGCCATGGGAGTGCATGGCAGTCGCAGGCGTAACTGTGATGGTGATACAGTGACCAGCAATATTGTAAATGCCCGTTATGTGTCGCAGAGGCAGTCCGCTGCACTGTAAGCCAGTAATGTTGTTCTGGGACCTGTGGTGCCACAAGTATTTGTTTAGTTTAAAGGGAGGCTTACAGGGTTAGTTGAAGAGCTGGGTGGGACTGACTAACCACACACCTCCCACCTATGGGGGTGGTTACAGCTACATAATGTGACCAGGGTTTGGGTCACATGGGACTCTGTGTTCAGAGTGTATGGACCTGAATGGTCAGAGTGTAAGGTCCTGGATGGCCTGTGTTGGAAGATCCTGGGAGTAGGATCGGATTCCTGGAAAAGCACATGGTGAGGCCATGGATCTGAAGGCCTGTATGTTGGAAGGTCCTAGGAGTGGATTTCCTGAAGAGCACATGGAGAGGCCGTATGTGCAGAGTCTGTGATGGCACTGCGTTGGGGAAGCTACTGTTTCTTTTGCGGGTCTGGACTGTCGTGAGTGCCCTGGTCACAGGGATGGTGATCCCAGTAAGACAGCTTCCCCAGGAGAGAGGACTGACAAGGAGTCAGCGTGTGGAGCAGGAGCTCCAGGAAGGTAACCCAGAGTTGGGGAACTGTGTGCACTGACGAGGGTCAGTTAATGAACTGTGCGGTCACCCATGGTAACTGGACAAAGTAAGGTCCGGCATGTTTATAGACTGCAACTTAATGTTGTCTGTTGGTGCCTATTGTGTTCTGTGGACATTCATGAACTGTTCGGCATGCGGTTGCCCACAGTAACTGGACAAAGAGGGTATACAGTGGGTATGGAAAGTATTCAGACTTCTTTAAATTTTTCAGCCTTTGCTTCATTGCAGCCATTTGGTAAATTCAAAAAAGTTCTTTTTTTTCTCATTAGTGTATACCCTGCACCCCATCTTGACTGAAAAAAACAGAAATGTAGTAATTTTTGAAAATGTATTGAAAAAGAAAAGCTGAAATGTCACATGGTCATAAGTATTCAGACCCTTTTCTCAGTGTTGAGTAGAAGCATACTTTTGAGCTAGTACAGCCATGAGTCTTCTAGGGAATGATACAAGTTTTTCACACCTGGATTTGGGGATCCTCTGCCAAACTTCCTTGCAGATCCTCTCCAGTTCCATCAGGCTGGATGGTGAATGTTGGTGGACAGCCATTTTTAGATCTCTCCAGAGATGTTCCATTGGGTTTAGGTCAGGGCTCTGGCTGGGCTAGTCAAGAATGGTCAAAGAGTTGTTCTGAAGCCACTGCTTTGTTATTTTAGCTATGTGCTTAGGGTCATTGTCTTGTTGGAAGGTGAACCTTGGGCCAAGTCTGAGGTCCAGAGCACTCTGAAAGCGGTTTTCATCCAGAATATCTGTTCTTGGCCGCATTCATGTTTCCTTCAATGGCAACCAGTCGTCCTGTCCTTGCAGCTGAAAACACCCCCATAGCATGATGCTTCGACCACCATGTTTTACTGTTGGGATTGTATTGGGCAGATGATGAGCAGTGCCTGTTTTTCTCCACACATACCTCTTAGAATTATCACCAAAAAGGTCTATCTTCGTCTAGTGAGACCAGAGAATCTTATTTCTCATAGTCTGGAAGTCCTTCATATGTTGTCTAGCAAACTCTATGCGGGCATTCATATGTCTTGCACTCAGGAGAGCCTTCCTTCAGGCCACTCTGCCATAAAAGCCCAACTGGTGGAGGGCTGCAGTCATAGTTGAATTTGTGGAACTTTCTCCCATCTCCCTACTGCAGCTCTGGAGCTCAGCCACAGTGATCTTGGGGTTCTTCTTTACCTCTCTCACCAAGGCTCTTCTCCCACAATTGCTCAGATTCGCTGGACAGCCAGGTCTCGAAAAACTTCTGGTGGTCCCAAACTTCTTCCATTGCATTACTCAAGGTTCCAAAGAGCACAGTGGCCTCCATTTAAGGATTATGGAGGCCACTGTGCTCTTTGGAACCTTGAGTACTGCAGAAATTCTGTTGTACCCTTGGCCAGATCTGTGCCTTGCTACAATTCTGTCTCTGAGCTCCTTGGCCAGTACCTTTGACCTCATGATTCTCATTTGGCCTGACATGCACTGTGAGCTGTGAGGTCTTATATAGACAGGTGTGTGCCTTTCCAAATCAAGTCATATCAGTTTAATTAAACACAGCTTGCCTCCAATGAAGGAGTAGAACCATCTCAAGGAGGATCACAAGGAAATAGACAGCATGTTACTTAAATATGAGTGTCTGAGCAAAGGGTCTGAATACTTATGACCATATGATATTTCAGTTTTTCTTTCCTGTTAAATTTGCAAAAAAAGTCTACATTTCTGTTTTTTTTCAGTCAAGATTGAGTGCAGTGTGTACATTAATGTGAAAAAAGTGGACTTTTTGAATTTACCAAATGGCTGCAATGAAACAAAGAGTGAAAAATGTAAAGGGGTCTAAATACTTTCCCTACCCACTGTTTATATTTTGGTAAAAAGAGGTAGGTCACCTGCGCTTGTGGAGTAGTAATGCTAGAAAGTGTCCTGCGTAATGACTTCTACCATAGGGAAGTCCAGAAGATAGACAAACACAGTATTTAAATAATGAGCCTGGATCCTCAAAGAATTGTGCACATATTGATACGGACAAACCCTCCCAGGATAATCCACCCGATAGTAGCCGGTGATGCAAGTGTACTTATTGGTGTGAACAAATGTACTCACTGGATGTGGAAGCAGGAATGGTCACAGCGTGGAGAGTGCCAGTCGTCCTGACTAGTTGGTAAGTGCGGGCTGCACCGAAGGGTTGCAGGATAGTGCCGTGGCCGGCTAGGCTAGAAGAGTCTCTGCTCACTTAGCGATGGATGTGAGCGAGAACCGCCAACTCTAGCGTGCCCCGGCCGGAAGCAACGCCGCAGCCGTGGCGGTGTTTGTTGGGGGCGTGGTACCTGATGTGACGTCACAGGGTAGGAGGATGGGAGCTTGACAGGGCAACCAATCCGACGCGTTTCGAAGGATACACTCCTTCTTGGTCAGGGATAGAGTTCCCTGTCTGGCCCGGCCTTATATGGTCTACGCCCTCTTTGCTCATAGCCTGCCTGAATAGCCCGCGCATTGATTCACCCACATATTGGAACTTGTGGGCGTTTACCTTTACTGCACTAAAATATAGTATGAACTATAGTATGGCATGTGTGCTCTGCACTTATATCGAACTTAGATGGTAATAGATGGGACCACTTGGTTCCTCCTTAAGTGGGACTATGGAGGCCTATACCAGAATTTGCTGAAGTTTAATTATAATGAAACTAAAAATCATACATATTAAAAACCCATATATGGGTATATCTAGTTTACTCATAAAATTACTCATTATAAACGAATTGATAAAAACATAAAATTGTTAAGCATATGTATAGAATGCTATATCTCATTATTGGTCATAGGCTGTGGGGTCACCAGGGTCTTCTTTTGGCACCAACCACAAAACCGATTATGTTAAGCAAAGATTTATCTAGCAAAACAGTAGATCCCCGTAATCTGGGATTTATGTAATGTGGTTGGTGTTCATGCTGTAAACGGACATCCCGCAAGAGGTATATTCAAACTACATTTAAGGATTCAAGCGGTACAAAAAGTTTCCCTATTGAGAGCAAAATTTCCTGCGAAACAGCAGGGGTCATCTATACACTCACATGTCCGTGCTATAAAATTTATGTGGGCTGCACAAAAAGACAACTAAAAGTGAGAATAAAAGAGCATCTGGACAACATTCAAAAGGGTTTTACAGGGCACCCTTTATCCCGCCATTTTGTGGAGAAGCACAACCGACCATGTACTAATATCATGTTTTGTGGGATTCAAACAGTTCAGCAAAACCCTAGGGGAGGAGACTTTATCAAAATAATGTCCAGGATTGAATCCAAGTGGATTTTTACACTGGACACCCTGGCCCCCAAAGGGCTTAATCAAGAAATAGAGCTGTATGCGTTTTAAACACTAAGGGTAACTTTAAGTGTGTTCGTTACCCAACTAGTCCAACACGAGCCTTTTACCAACAATTTAATATTAGGTGGCCATATGCTTATGTGGGTATCTCCTCTGGTGACCCCACAGCCTACGACCAATAATGAGATATAGCATTCTATACATATGCTTAACAATGTTATGTTTTTATCAATTCCTTTATAATGAGTAATTTTATGAGTAAACTAGATATACCCATATATGGGTTTTTAATATGTATGATTTTTAGTTTCATTATAATTAAACTTCGAGTTTTTAATTGTTATAACCATATGATTCCAAATTCCCTTTCCATTTAATCTTTCCCCCCCCCCTTCCTTATCCTCCCTCGACTATGTTCCCACATATCTATAGTGATATGGGGCAGACTATGTACTTTTAAGCAGCAAATTCTGGTATAGGCCTCCATAGTCCCACTTAAGGAGGAACCAAGTGGTCCCATCTATTACCATCTAAGTTCGATATAAGTGCAGAGCACACATGCCATACTATAGTTCATACTGTAATTTAGTGCGGTAAAGGTAAACGCCCACAAGTTCCAATACGTGGGTGAATCAATGTGCGGGCTATTCAGGCAGGCTATGAGCAAAGAGGGCGTAGACCATATAAGGCCGGGCCAGACAGGGAACTCCATCCCTGACCAAGAAGGAGTGTATCCTTCGAAACGCGTCGGATTGGTTGCCCTGTCAAGCTCCCGTCCTCCTACCCTGTGACGTCACATCAGGTACCACGCCCCCAACAAACACCGCCACGGCTCCGGCGTTGCTTCCGGCCGGGGCACGCTAGGAGTTGGCGGTTCTCGCTCACATCCATCGCTAAGTGAGCAGAGACTCTTCTAGCCTAGCCGGCCACGGCACTATCCTGCAACCCTTCGGTGCAGCCCGCACTTACCAACTAGTCAGGACGACTGGCACTCTCCACGCTGTGACCATTCCTGCTTCCACATCCAGTGAGTACATTTGTTCACACCAATAAGTACGCTTGCATCACCGGCTACTATCGGGTGGATTATCCTGGGAGGGTTTGTCCGTATCCATATGTGCACAATTCTTTGAGGATCCAGGCTCATTATTTAAATACTGTGTTTGTCTATCTTCTGGACTTCCCTATGGTAGAAGTCATTACGCAGGACACTTTCTAGCATTACTACTCCACAAGCGCAGGTGACCTACCTCTTTTTACCTTAGTATCTATTTTAGACGCGGTGCAGCACAGACCCCGTCATCTCACCAGCTGCTCACTATTCTTTGCTCGCTTTCCCTCGCCGCTTGCTCTATATCAATTTCCCTTTTGTTTTGTTAAGTGCAGCGCCAGTGTATATTATTTTTACTGTTTATATTTTGTTTGTCTACAGGTGCTTCTCACAAAATTAAAATATCATCAAAAAGTTAATTTATTTCAATACAAAAAGTGAAACTCATATATTATATAGAGTCATTACAAACAGAATGATCTATTTCAAGTTTTTATTTCTGTTAATGTTGATGATTATGGCTTATAGCCAATGAAAACCAAAAAGTCATTATCTCAGTAAATTAGAATACTTTATAACACCAGCTTGAAAAATTATTTTAAAATCAGAAATGTTGGCCTACTGAAATGTATGTTCAGTAAATCCACTCAATACTTGGTAAGGGCTCCTTTTGCATCAATTGCTGAATCAATGTGGCGTGGCATGGAGGCGATTAGCCTGTGGCACTGTTGAGGTGTTATGGAAGCCCAGGTGGCTTTGATGCAAACCTTTAGCTCTGCATTGTTGGGTCTGGTGTCTCTTATCTTCCTCTTGATAATACCCCACAGATTCTCTATGGGGTTAAGGTCAGGAGAGTTTACTGGTCAATCAAGCACAGTGATACTGTTGTTTTTAAACCAGGTATTGATGCTTTAGGCAGTGTGGACAGGTGCCAAGTTCTGCTGGAAAATGAAACTTCCATCTCCTAAAAGCTTGTCGGCTGAGGGAAGCATGAAGTGCTGTAAACTTTCCTGGTAGACGGCTGCGCTGACTTTGGTCTTGATAAAACACAGTGGACTTACACCAGCAGATGACATGGCTCCTTGAACCATCACTGATTGTGGAAACTTCACACTAGACCTCAAGCAACTTGGATTGTGTGCCTCTCCACTCTTCCTCCAGACTCTGGGACCTTGATTTCCAAATGAAATGCAAAATTTACTTTCATCTGAAAACAATACATTGGATCACTGAGCAACAGCCAAGTTCTTTTTCTCATTGGCCCATATAAGGCGCTTCTCACATTGTCTATTGATCATGAGTGGCTTGATACAAGGAATGCAACACATGTAGCCCATGTCCTGGATATGTCTGTGTGTGGTGGCTCTTGGAGCAATTACTCCAGCAGCAGTCCACTCCTTGTGAACCACCCATATTTTTTGAATGGCCTTTTCTTAACAATCCTTTCAAGGCTGCGGTTATCCAGGTTGCTTGTGCACCTTTTTCTACCACAGTTTTCTTCCACTCAACTTTCCGTTAATATGCTTGGATACAGCTCTCTGTGAACAGTCAGCTTCTTTAGCAATTACCTTTTGTGGCTTACCCTCCTTCTGGAGTGTGTCAATGACTGCATTCTGGACATCTGCCAAGTCAGCAGTCTTCCCCATGATTGTGGAGCCTACTGAAACAAACTAAAGGACCTTTTTAAACACTTAGGAAGCATTTGCAGGTTTTTTTTTGTTAATTACTCTAATTTACTGAGATAATGACTTTTGTGTTTTGATTGTCTTTAAGCCATAATCATCAACATTATCAGGAATAAACACTTAAAATAGATCACTCTGCTTGTAATGACTCTATATAATACATGAGTTTCACTTTTTGTATTGAAGAACAGAAATAAATTAACTATTCTAATTTTGTGAGAAGCACCTGTACAGTGGCAGCACAGCTACACAGCATAGCATATTTATGCCACTACAGTGACATTTCAGTTACTTATATTGCCATCATGTACAGTACTAAAGCCATTGGACAATACTATCAATGTGGATAAAATGTCGCTATGGTTCGATTGTTGACAAATGGCTACAATGTAGAACTGGTGCACAAAACTCTTCCCGTAGATTAAATATTTGATTCTTTTCAGCTTATAGCATATAACTTAAAACCACTTTAATGAAGCTCTAGCAATATTAAATCTGATGTGAATACTAATACATTAAATACTTATTGTATGTATACTTAAAAAATTACTTTATTGTGATCAATACATTTCTATGTTACTAATTATGAATTAAAATAAAGTTCTATTCACCATGAAATCTTCATACGGAAAGTAGGAATATCTTGTCTGTGACCAGCGTCCTATATTGTCATGTTCTCCAAAGCTGTCTTGCTCTGTGAATTGTTTGCAACTGCTACCTTAGTAACTAATGATCAAGTGTTCGCAGTGAGAAGCAAAAGAAAGCTAAGCATACCTGTCCGAGGAGGGGACGGTCACATGGATGTTTGCTTAGAGCAGATTGTACCTATGTAGTGATGTGGGCGCAAAACAAGTATTGTTAGTGCTTACAAAGCTGGGGAAATGTGGTACAGATCCAATCAGCTTTATGATGATTTTCAATGGAGGAAAAGTGCATACAAAAATAATATTGGTGCATTCATTGTCAAATCACGGAATTGTCAAATCCAAAAAATGCTATTACATGCAGATTTTGGATTAATCTGCAGGTGCGCAGCATCAAAATCCTTTTAGGCTGCTTTATTAGAGTAGCAGCTACAGGAAGAAACGGAACTTATATCGTCCCTCATACCTCCCAGCTCTTACAGAAAGAGGAACAAGTTATGTAGAGCATGTAGCTACACCCCCAAACCACATCTACAGAGCCAGTTTTGTCCATGGGCAAAAGATAAAAGTGGAGCCCAAAATGCTAACATATTGCACAAATCACAATCTCACATTTAGGCTGCATATACACATTCTGATTTCAGACCTTTAAATGAGCAAGACTGACAATATTTAAGTAATGCAGCGCTTTGTACCGGCCTTTTTACACCAGCTGATGAAGAATGATGGTGTAGAATGATCACTACTAGTTCTTTATCTTCCCATACATATCATGTTATCAAAAGCACATCTCTTTACACTGGGTGATGTGCTGCTGAGAACATTGTGCACGCCATTCAGGGCCGCTATAAAATGCTCCTGAATTTTTTAAAGAGGCATACTACCGTATAAATGTCGACCCGAGAATAAACCGGGGCACCTAATTTTGCCACGAAAAAATGGGAAAAGTTATTGACTTGAGCATAAGCTGGGTATGCATTGTCCCTTTATCCCTATCCTGGTATGCATGGCTCCCCATCCCAGTCCTTGTATGCGTGGCTCCCTATCCCTGTCCTTGCTCCCCGTCCTTGTATGTATGGCTCCCCGTGCCAATCATTGTATGCATGGCTCTCCATCCCTGTCCTTGTATGCATTGCTCCCTGTCCCTGTATGCATGACTCCTTATCCCCATCCTTGTATGCATGGCTCCTTATCCCCTATGCTTGTATGCATGGTTCTTATAAAAAAGAAACACATCCAGTTTACCTTCCCTGCGTGCAATTGCTGCATCTCGTTCTGGCACCAGCAGCTCTTCTGGCTGAGCAATCACGTGTCCCCGCTCATTAAAGTAATGAATTTTCACTCCGCACCTATGGGAGTGGAGTGAATATTCATTACCTTAATGAGCGGGGAACTATTGCAAAACAATGGGGAGACAAAGAGCGCAATAGGGTCTTATCCATGTTACACAGAGGAGAATATACACCAAATTTGCTCACCTGGTTATGATGAGATTAGAGCATGTAGATAGCCGCTGCTGCAGATCCACAGGTCTTCACTGACCAGAGAAAATAATGTCTTCAAAGGGAGATTTGTAGTTAAAATTCTGTGCTGCCGCTAAGATGAATTTCAGGAGAGTATAGTTGATTCACAGTGGTTTTATTCAACGCGTTTCAGGGGTCTCATGCCCCTTCATCAGGAAATACCACCTACCAGGTGGTATTTCCTGATGAAGGGGGCATGAGACCCCTGAAACGCGTTGAATAAAACCACTGTGAATCAACTATACTCTCCTGAAATTCATCTTAGTGGCAGTGCAGAATTTTAACTACAAATCTCCCTTTGAAGACTTAATGAGTGGGGGACATGTGAACTCTTGGCTGGAAGACTGGCACATGAAGGAGATGCAGTGAGGGCGCACAGGGAAGGTAGGTAGGATGTGTGCTGGAAGCCAGCAGCTGCGGTTCTAACTGTATATAAGAGAAATGAATATTCACTGCCAGCACAGTGAATATTAATTTCTCTTTAACAGCGGGCACAGTTACAGTCGCTGCCGCCGGCTCCTGCCTCTGTGACCCGCCGCTCCCCCTCCTCTCTTTCTGGGACAATGACTCGTGTATAAGCCGAGGGGGCATTTTCAGTACAAAAAAATGCGCTGAAAAACTCAGCTTATACACAAGTATATACGGTACTTAATGAATTAGGAATCTTACAAATTATTTTTGCTATGTCAAAAATAAGCTCCAGCAAAGGAATATACTTCTGAAATAATCATTGCCACTCAAGTAGTGTAACTTTAATAAATGTGATGGATTGGTATTAGTGATGAGCGAGCATGCTTGCCACTTCTCGATACTCGCTCGAGTATCATGGGTGCTTGAGCACCATACTTGAGTACCTGCTGTTGTGAATTCCGTTCTTGAGCTCCATCCTGTGGTCATGAATGGTATTTTTGGGAGTTCTGCTCTTGGGCTCCCTCTGGTGGTTTCAAGTGGAATTTAGCAGCTGCTTTCACTAATCGGTGCCCTGGCCTTGTTATTTAACTGGGCTGTAGGCTGTAGTTGATGCCAGCTGTCAATGTTCTCCTGTGGATTCAGTCCTTTTCTGGAAGTTCTCTGTTGGCCAGTCCATTTCAGCTCAAGATAAGTTCTGCTAGTTTTTGGGTGTTTCCCTGCTAATGACCTTCTGTTCAGTTTATGTTATGTCTCTTTTGTCCAGCTTGTCATTATGAAATATTCCGGCTAGTTGGAAGCTCTGGGGTTGCAGATTTGCCCCTCCACACCGTGAGTCGGTGTGGGGGTTATTTTTGTAAACTCTGCCTGGACATTTAGTTTTTATACTGACCGCACAGTAGCCTTTTCTATCTCTGTCTATTTAGATAGTGTTGGCCTCCTTTGCTAAAATTCTAGTTTCATTTCTGAGTTTGTCATTTCCCTCTCCACTCACCGTCAATATATGTGGGGGCTATCTTTCCTTTGGGGGTTTCTCTGAGGCGAGATAGTTTTCCGTTTCCATCTTCAGGGGTAGCTAGTTCTTAGGCTGTGAAGATGCGTCTAGGCAGAGATAGGAACGCTCCATGGCTATTTCTAGTGTTGGTGTTGGAGTAGGGATTGCGGTCAGTAAAGTTACCACCTCCTCAGAGCTAGTTCATTATTTGTTTTTCCCACCAGGTCATTTCAGTGCTGCTCCGTAATCACTAGGTCATATCAGTGATTTCTGTCTGTGGAGCTGCCACATCCTCTGAGCTTGTTCATGATTGGTTTTACCCACCAGGTCATCTCAGTACCGCTCCGTAACCACCAGGTCATAACAACCTGCCCTGCATGTTTGGTGCCCATGAACACCAATGAACAGCCAATGAACATGTGGGAATTGCCTGCCATACACAGTAATATAGTAGCCATGTTAGATACTGGCATTACTGTGATTGGCCAGTCGCATCATGCTAAGAAGTCTTACATAAGACCCAGTGATGTAATGCTCAGCACACTGTGTTCAGGAAAAGTTCAGGGAGAGTTGTTATAAGAGGGAGAGTGCAATTTAATAACATTGCTATTGCAGTACTTGCATACTGCTCCTGCAGCATTAAAACAGTCCTTTTCAGGGCTAAATATTTTCCTTTATGTACTGAAAACTACTCTTACCTGTGTAAGCAGGTTGCGGTATGCAGTGACGCAAGGGTGGCAGAGCAAGGGTTAACAATATAACAATTTAATTAACACAAAGGGTAAAACTCCCAGGGAGATAAACAGTTAAATTTGAAAAAAAGGCAAATGTAATATGATAACAGTCCAATTATCAAACTTTTCATCTCCTTATGGTCCTCCACCGCAGATGATCCGTTGAGGGTTGTAGTACTGGCAGCGGCCGGAGTAGTGTCTACAGATGTCATCCCACAAACGACGATCCAGCTTCTGGCGGCAATGGGCAGTCTCCAGTTTTACCCATTGAGTCCCTAGTCCATGTGCCTGTGCAGCCAAAGCAATGAGGGCTGTACCAATCTCAGAATCAAACCTGAGCTCAGGTGTGCTGTTCGGCATACAGTACCGCGGCCTAATGTCCTGCAACCAGCCCAAACTTCTTTTCACGTGCACAGCCTTAACTGTCTGGGCGCGCAGCACTCTCTACATGCACTGTCCCGCTGATGCTACCCAGAGGTGTCAGCTGCCATACGTTGCAGCTCCAGGACTTGGGGTGTGGAGTGTTATGATCCGGTGACCTTGGAGCCGAATGAGACTTTCTCCGGAGTAGGTGGAACCTGTACTGACCGCAAACCCTAAACTGACACTGCAACTAGAAGTAGCCGTGGGATGTACCTAACACATCCTAGACACCTCGACACAGCCGGAGAACTGTTATGATCCTTAGTGGTTGAGGATCACAAAATACTCCAGCTAAGTAACAAAACAAAGGACAAGCTTTAGGGAGGTGGTAAACTGGACTGACCGCAAATCTGAACCTATCCAACACACTAGAGGTAGCCGGTGAACGTGACTAAAATCCTAGACGTCTTGAGCCAGCCTGAGGAACTAACTACCCCTAGAGAAAAAGAAAGACCTCACTTGCCTCCAGAGAAATAATCCCCAAAGATATAGAAGCCCTCAACAAATAATAACGGTGAGGTAAGAGGAAGGCACATACACAGAGGTGAAAGCAGATTCAGCAAATGAGGCCCACTAATACTAGATAGCAGAAAATAGAAAAGGGGTCTGTGTGGTCAGTAAAAAACCCTTACAAAATATCCACACTGAGATTTCAAGAACCCCCGCACCAACTAACGGTATGGGGGAAGAAACTCAGTCCCCTAGAGCAACCAGCAAGCGAGGAAATCACATTTTAGCAAGCTGGACAAGAAACATGATGAATGCTGATAATCAAAAAATAAACAAACAAAAACTTAGCTTGTCTTGGAGAGACTGGGAGCAAGGTAGTCACAAGGAATCTGAAGAGCACTGAATACATTGAGAGCAGGCAAGGAACTGAGTATCCAGGTGAGCTAAATAGGAAACCAACCAAGGATAATGAACCAGCTGATGCTGCCAACCTGCAGAAAGACAACACTACACAGTACCGCTTGTGACCACTAGAGGGAGCCCAAAAATAGTTCACAACAGTACCCCCCCCCTTGAGGAGGGGTCACCGAACCCTCATCAAGACCCCCAGGGCGATCAGGATGAGCCGCGTGGAAGGCACGAACCAAATCGGCCGCATGAACATCAGAGGCGACAACCCAGGAATTATCCTCCTGACCATAGCCCTTCCACTTAACCAAATACTGAAGCCTCCGTCTAGAGATACGAGAATCCAAAATCTTCTCCACCACGTACTCCAATTCGCCCTCGACCAGCACCGGAGCAGGAGGCTCAACAGAAGGAACCACAGGTACCACATACCTCCGCAACAAAGACCTATAGAACACATTATGAATGGCAAACGATGCTGGGAGATCCAAACGAAAAGACACCGGGTTAAGGATTTCCAAGATCTTATAAAGACCGATGAAGCGAGGCTTGAATTTAGGAGAGGAGACCTTCATAGGAACATACCGAGAAGACAGCCACACCAAATCCCCAACACGAAGTCGGGGACCCACACCGCGGAGGCGGTTGGCAAAGCGCTGAGCCTTCTCCTGTGACAACCTCAAATTGTCCACCACATGGTTCCAAATCTGCTGCAACCTATCCACCACAGAATCCACCCCAGGACAGTCAGAAGACTGAACCTGACCCGAGGAAAAACGAGGATGGAAACCAGAATTGCAGAAAAAAGGCGAAACCAAAGTAGCAGAACTAGCCCGATTATTAAGGGCAAACTCGGCCAATGGCAAAAAAGTCACCCAATCATCCTGATCAGCAGAAACAAAACATCTCAAATAAGTTTCCAACGTCTGATTAGTTCTCTCGGTTTGGCCATTAGTCTGAGGATGGAAGGCCGACGAAAAAGACAAATCAATGCCCATCTTAGCACAAAAAGTCCGCCAAAACCTGGACACAAACTGGGATCCTCTATCAGACACAATATTTTCAGGAATGCCGTGCAAGCGAACCACATTCTGAAAAAATAGAGGAACCAAATCGGAGGAAGAAGGCAACTTAGGCAAGGGCACCAAATGGACCATCTTGGAAAAACGATCACACACCACCCAGATGACAGACATTTTCTGAGATACTGGAAGATCCGAAATAAATCCATGGAAATGTGCGTCCAAGGCCTTTTCGGAATAGACAAAGGCAAAAGCAAACCGCTGGCACGAGAACAGCAAGGCTTAGCCAGAGCACAAATCCCACAAGACTGCACAAAGGAATGCACATCCCGCGACAAGGAAGGCCACCAGAAGGACCACCGCGACAAGGAAGGCCACCAAATCTCTGGTACCAAAAATCCCAGGATGACCCGCCAACACCGAAGAATGAACCTCGGAAATAACTCTGCTGGTCCATCTATCCGGGACAAACAATCTCTCTGGTGGACAACGGTCAGGTCTATCTGCCTGAAATTTCTGCAGCACTCGTCGCAAATCTGGGGAAATGGCAGACAAAATCACTCCCTCTCTGAGAATACCAGCCGGCTCAGAAACTCCCGGAGAGTCAGGCACAAAACTCCAAGAAAGTGCATCAGCTTTCACGTTCTTCGAACCAGGCAGGTATGAGAACACGAAGTTGAAACGGGAGAAAAACAATGACCAACGAGCCTGTCTAGGATTCAGGCGCTTGGCAGATTCAAGGTAAATCAGATTTTTGTGATCAGTCAAGACCACCACACGATGTTTAGCTCCTTCGAGCCAATGTCGCCACTCCTCAAATGCCCACTTCATAGCCAACAACTCCCGATTACCAACATCGTAATTCCGCTCGGCAGGCGAAAACTTTCTTGAAAAGAAAGCACATGGCTTCATCACAGAGCCATCAGAGCTTCTCTGTGACAAAACAGCCCTTGCTCCAATCTCAGAAGCATCAACCTCGACCTGGAAGGGGAGAGAGACATCTGGCTGACATAAGACTGGAGCTGAAGAAAACCGGTGCTTCAGCTCCCGAAAGGCCTCCACGGCCTCAGGAGACCAATTAGTCACATCAGAACCCTTCTTGGTCAAATCCGTCAAAGGTTTAACCACGCTAGAAAAATTAGCGATGAAACGACGGTAAAAATTAGCAAAACCCAAGAACTTCTGAAGACTCTTAACAGACGTGGGCTGAGTCCAGTCATGAATAGCCTGGACCTTGACTGGGTCCATCTCCACAGTAGAAGGAGAAAAAATAAAACCCAAAAAGGAGACCTTCTGTACTCCGAAGAGGCATTTTGAGCCCTTCACAAATAAAGCATTAGCACGCAGGACCTGAAACACCATCCTGACCTGCTTCACATGGGACTCCCAATCATCAGAAAAGACCAAAATGTCATCCAGATAAACAATCATAAATTTATCCAGATATTCTCGGAAGATGTCATGCATGAAGGACTGAAACACAGAAGGAGCATTAGAGAGTCCAAAAGGCATCACCAAGTACTCAAAATGGCCTTCAGGCGTATTAAATGCTGTTTTCCATTCATCTCCCTGCTTAATGCGCACAAGGTTATACGCACCACGGAGATCTATCTTGGTGAACCAACTGGCACCCTTAATCCGAGCAAACAAATCAGACAATAGTGGTAAAGGATACTGAAATGTAACTGTGATTTTATTCAGAAGACGATAATCTATACAAGGTCTCAAAGAACCGTCCTTCTTGGCCACAAAAAAAAATCCTGCACCAAGAGGGGAAGAGGATGGGCAAATATGTCCCTTCTCCAAAGACTCCTTTATATAACTCCGCATCGCGGCATGCTCTGGTATAGACAGATTAAAAAGTCGTCCCTTAGGGAATTTACTACCAGGAATTAAATTTATAGCACAGTCACAATCCCTATGAGGGGGCAGGGCACTGGACTTGGGCTCATCAAATACATCCTGGTAGTCAAACAAAAACTTAGCTTGACTTGGAGAGACTGGGAGCAAGGTAGTCACAAGGAATCAGAAGAGCACTGAATACATTGAGAGCAGGCAAGGAACTGAGTATCCAGGTGAGCTAAATAGGAAACCAACCAAGGATAACGAACCAGCTGATGCTGCCAACCTGCAGAAAGACAACACTACACAGTACCGCTTGTGACCACTAGAGGGAGCCCAAAAATAGAGTTCACAACAGAGAACTAAATACCCCTATAGATGGAAATGGGAATTCTATCTTGCCTCAGAGCAGAACCCCAAAGGATAGGTAGCCCCCCACAAATATTGACTGTGAGTATTAGAGGAAAGACACACGCAGGCAGAAAACAGGATTTAGCAAAAGAGGCCACTCTAGCTAAATAGAAAAGGATAGGATAGAATACTAAGCGGTCAGTATTAAAACCCTAAAAATATCCACAGCAGATAATACAAAAATTCCACCATCTAACTAAAGACATGGAATGTATATCTGCATCTCCTGAGAATCCAACTTGACTGAAAAAATCCAAACACAGTCTAAGCTGGACAAGAAAAAACAATGAATAGTACTGAATAGTAAAGCACACAGCATGTGTGCTGCAGAAACAAAACCCAGACACTTATCTTGGCTGATATGGCTGCAGGGCAGGAGGAACCAGACAGAGATATAAAACCTCCAAGAACAATGGACAACTGGCAAGGGCTAATGGATACTGCAAACCTAAATACCCAGAGAGAGCTGCAATCAGCAGGGACACCTGCTCAGGATTGCAACCCAGGGACAACTGTATTACCACCAACAACCACCGGAGGGAACCCAAGAGCAGAATTCACAACAGTGGAGTGCACTTCTCACACTGATGTGCTCTCCCTGACGGCGGGAAACTCACTGTTGCTTCATGTGCTTTTTTATCTGTTTCCGGCTTAAACACACCCCTTCTCCCTGGGTCATGTGACCTGTCCGATACCCTATTCCTTCCCCTGGGCAACATGGGACGCAGCCTTGACAATTCCAGACCTGGATCAATACAGGTACCCGCAGCCTGGTCTTCCTCCTTACACCTGTACTCAATGGAGGGAAAGTTTAGGATTAGATGCAACTAGGCAGGGTTTAATATTACTATTGCAGTACTGATGTATCGCTTCTGCACCATTAAAACAACAGTCCTTGTCAGTTCTAATTTTTTTTCCCTATTAATACCGTAAAGTTTACAGTCCTATATATTTAATTTAAAATGTGCAAGGCATGCGCTAAGAGAAGAGGAAGTGGACGTGCTGCTGATGATGCAACCAAAGACCGAGACTGTGGGCCAGGTAAAACTGTGCCTGTTGCGAGAGCACAACAAACACACTTATCCATGAAACCTAGCTTCCTGTCTCACTTTTGCAGGGGGATGCGGGACACAATTCTTGAAGCCAGAACAGTGCCAGCAGCACTCTGTCTTCCACATGGTCCAGTCTCACTGGCCAAGAGTCTGGACCACATAATCCTCACCCTGATCATCCTTTCTCCCGGTGTAAGGAGGTGGCAGGGAACCTCAGTTGCTCCCTCTCTCCTGTATGCCGGGCATGTGTGCCCCATGCGGAGCCCTGACGGTTTGGCTATGAACTACTCTGTTAATATGATGTATTACTGTTATTCATGTGCTGTGTTTGTAGGTCTGATATTGTCTTAATGTTTTACTATTGTGCATTGTACTTTACAACATGCATATGTTAGATTAGGTCTAGTAAGAGGTTAACTAAGGGGGTTGGATCAGCAGCCTCAAAGGGACAGGAAGTTCCTGTCTTCCAGTCAGTGCCTGGGCAGGCTCTGCATTTTCGGGAGCCTTAAGACTCCCCTGGAGGGGAAAAAGTGCTGCCCCGGGCAATGGAAACGGGCACCAGAACTGACAAAGTGCCCACCCAGGGACTGTTCGCTCCTAGGAGCTGTATGGGAGCTGCTACTGCTGTGGTATGACAGATTTTGCCAGAGAAAGCACAGGAAGTTATATCTCCTTGTTTCATCTTCATTAAACAAGTTTTCTTCTGGTGAAACCTAAGCGTGACGCGTGGAGAACGTCGTTCCTGTGTGGAGAGCAGGCGAGTGCAGGAGGTAATTGACTGTGCTACAGGGCTGGGACTACATCCGTCCATTTATGTGCAAGGGGCCGAGGTGCTTACTACTGACTGAGTGGACTCGCCCATGACTACCACTCTGAGCTACCTACAGTAGTTACACCACCATGGCGAGTCAAAGGAGACAAGTGATTCCACACTTGGACACTCCAAGGAGCTCTTTACATTGCCATTTATTGGTGATCCTGGCCTCTCGCCCTGAATATTTCAAGAGAGACATGAGGAGCTTTTGTGTAGTGATTTCCAAATATTTAAGCAGTTACGGTCAGAAGAAGATGATGGGGGGAGGCAATTAGTGTCTCAAGAGGTAGATGATGATGAAACACAATTGCTAATAAGTAGTGTTGAGCATTCCGATACCGCAAGTATCGGGTATCGGCCGATACTTGCGGGTATCGGAATTCCGATACCGAGATCCGATACTTTTGTGGTATCGGGTATTGGTATCGAAACAACATTAATGTGTAAAACAAAGAATTAAAATAAAAAATATTGCTATACTCACCTCTCCGACGCAGCCTGGACCTTACCGAGGGAACCGGGAGCCTTCTTTGCTTAAAATGCGCGCTTTTACTTCCTTCCGCGACGTCACGGCTTCTGATTGGTCGCGTGCCGCCCATGTGGCCGCGACGCGACCAATCACAGCAAGCCGTGACGTAATTTTCAGGTCCTCAATGCCTAATTCTAGGCATTCAGGATTTTAAAATTACGATCCGGCTTGTGATTGGTCGCGTCGCGGTCACATGGGCGACGCGACCAATCACAAGCCGTGACGTCACGGGAGGCAGGAAACGCGCGCATTTTTAAAATTACGTCACGGCTTGTGATTGGTTACGTGCCGCCCATGTGATCGCGACGCGACCAATCACAGCAAGCCGTGACGTAATTTCAGGTCCTGAATGCAGAAATAGGCATTTTACACATTAATATGGATCCCAGGGCCTGAAGGAGAGTTTCCTCTCCTTCAGACCCTGGGAACCATCAGGAATACCGTCCGATACTTGAGTCCCATTGACTTGTATTGGTATCGGGTATCGGTATCGGATTAGATCCGATACTTTCCGATACCGATACTTTCAAGTATCGGACGGTATCGCTCAACACTACTAATAAGTAATGAGTTTATTCTTAAGCTTCTCCAGTTTATTTTGACACATAATTGTTTTATTTTTCAAAATCAGATTTATCTCCAGCTTCCAGGAACCGCCTGCGCTCCGTCCAATGCCAATTTGTTTTTGGGGGCCTGGGAGAGGGATATTTTTCTTAGCAATCCAGTGGAGCACATCGACAAAGTGCACCACTGGATTCGCCATATTGATGATGTATTCTTTGTATGGGAGGGTACAGTTGAACAATTGCATGAATTTATTGCCAAATTGAATGGAGATGGTCTGAATATTAAGTTGACTTTTCCTCAAGACAGAAAGGTAAATTTTTTGCATTTAGACATTTGTGTTTCCTCTCATGGTCTGCTTGAAACCAATGGCTACCGGAAACCAACAGCAACAAACACACTATAGTATTTTCTTTACTGTAAGAGCAGTGAGACTATGGAACTCTCTGCCGTATGATGTTGTAATGAGTGATTCATTAATTAAATTTAAGAGGGGACTGGATACCTTTCTGGAAAAGTATAATGTTACAGGGTATATACACTAGATTCCTTGATAAGGCGTTGATCCAGGGAACTAGTCTGATTGCCGTATGTGGAGTCGGGAAGGAATTTTTTTCCCCATGGTGGAGTTACTCTTTGCCACATGGGTTTTTTTTGCCTTCCCCTGGATCAACATGTTAGGGCATGTTAGGTTAGGCTATGGGTTGAACTAGATGGACTTACAGTCTTCCTTCAACCTTAATAACTATGTAACTATGTAACTATGTATTGCGTGCAAGCTCATCACACTGTCAGTCAACTATTGATGGGATTCCTATTGGCCAACACTTCCGGATTAAACGAATTTGCTCAACTCAAGAAAAATTTCAACATCAGGCACGTGACCTTTATTGCCGCTTTAGAGAACAGGGATATAGCCATAGACAAATTCGTCGGTGCTATAAAAGAGCTTGCCTAACATCCCGTAATGAACTTCTCTGTCATACCCCATCTAAAAATGAAGATACACAGGTGAGATTGATTACTCCCTTAAATTGCCAGTGGAAAGCTTTCACTGAGATAATAACTAAATATTGGGGTATATTACGGTCTGATGCAATTTTGAAAAATATCTTTCCAGCTAGACCTTTGATTACGGCCAAAAGGTCGGACAATTTACGTGATTTGTTAGTTAGCAGTCATTATTCTCCAACTAGATGGTAGCCTGATTCTAACGCATTGGGTATTCTAGAATATGTATGTAGTTTATTTATGAAGATTTTAGAATAATACATTGAAAACACAGGATTCGGCTGGACTGCGCCTGTCGCTGAGTGTTCGCAGCCGGCCACATAGTATATAGCACAGCCATGTAGTATATAACAGCCCACGTAGTAAATAGCACAGCTATGTAGTATATAGCACAGCCACGTAGTATATAACACAGCCCAAAGAGTATATAGCACAGCCACATGGTACATAGCACAGCCTATGGAGTGTATAACAGCCCACGTAGCATATAACACAGCTCACGTTGTATATAACAGCCCACACACGCAGTATATAACACAGCCCACACATGCAGTATATAACACAGCCCATGTAGTGTATAACACATCCCACATAGTGTATAACACAGCCCACGTAGTGTATAACACAGCCCACGTAGTGTACAACACAGGCCACGTAGTGTATAACACAGCCCACGTAGTATATTGCACAGCCCACGTAGTATATAGCACAGCCCACTCAGTATATTGCACAGCCCATGTAGTACATTGCACAGCCCACGTAGTACATTGCACAGCCCACGTAGTATATTGCACAGCCCACACAGTATATTGCACAGCCCACGCAGTATATTGCACAGCCCACGTAGTACATTGCACAGCCCACGTAGTATATTGCACAGCCCACGTAGTATATTGCACAGCCCATGTAGTATACTGCACCGCCCACGTAGTATATTGCACAGCCCACCTAGTATATTGCACAGCCCACGCAGTATATAGCACAGCCCATGCAGTATATTGCACAGCCCAATCAGTATATTGCACAGCCCACGTAGTATATTGCACAGCCCACATAGTATATTGCACAGCCCACTATATATATATAGGGATATGGTGCCCACATTGCTATATATATACAGTCATATGAAAAAGTTTGGGCACCCCTATTAATCTTAAGCTTAATGTTTTATAACAATTGTTTTTTTTGCAACAGCTATTTCAGCTTCATATATCTAATAACTGTTGGACACAGTAATGTTTCTGCCTTGAAATGAGGTTTATTGTACTAACAGAAAATGTGCAATTTGCATTCAAACAAAATTTGACAGGTGCATAAGTATGGGCACCCTTATCATTTTCTTGTTTTAAATACTCCTACCTACTTTTTACTGACTTACTAAAGCACTTTTTTAGGATTTGTAACCTCATTGAGCTTTGAACTTCATAGCTAGGTGTATGCAATCATGAGAAAAGCTACTTAAAGTGGCCACTTGCAAGTTGTTCTCCTGTTTGAATCTCCTCCAAAGAGTGGCATCATGGGCTCCTCAAAACAACTGTCAAATGATCTGAAAACAAAGATTATTCAACATAGTTGTTCAGGGGAAGGATACAAAAAGCTGTCTCAGAGGTTTAACCTGTCAATTTCCACTGTGAGGAACATAGTAAGGAAATGGAAGAACACAGGTACAGTTCTTGTTAAGGCCAGAAGTGGCAGGCCAAGAAAAACATCAGAAAGGCAGAGAAGAAGAATGGTGAGATCAGTCAAGGACAATCCTCAGGCCACCTCCAGAGATCTGCAGCATCAACTTGAGGTTTATTTCTCAGGGCCAGGATGAAGCTGAAGTGTATTGCCAAAAATTTCGGAAATGGTCCGTGCTTACTCAGTGGAATGAGTGTGCTCTGGCCGCAAACTTCAGAAATGGCCTTTCTGAAGCCATTAAGAATGTGATGGTGGGTTTCTCCATTCCTACAAGTCTGAATGATTCCATGGCGCTGGCTATTCAAATTGACCGGCGTTTGCGGGAGCGCAAAACCGCTAATCCTCTGGTGGTGTTGTCTAAACAAACACCTGATTTGATGCAATGTGATAGAATTCAGACCAGAAATGAGCGGAAAAATCATAGACGTCAGAATGGGTTGTGTTTTTACTGTGGTGATTCTACACATGTTATATCAGCATGCTCTAAACGCCTAACAAGGGTTGTTAGTCCTGTCGCCATTGGTAATTTGCAACCTAAATTTATTTTGTCTGTGACTTTAATTTGCTCATTGTCCTCTTACCCTGTTATGGCGTTTGTGGATTCAGGTGCTGCCCTGAGTCTTATGGATCTGTCATTTGCCAAGCGCTGTGGTTTTGTTCTTGAGCCGTTGGTTAATCCTATCCCTCTGAGGGGTATTGATGCTACGCCATTGGCGGAAAATAAACCACAGTTTTGGACACAGGTAACCATGTGCATGACTCCTGAACATCGGGAGGTGATTCGTTTTCTTGTTCTGCATAAAATGCATGATTTGGTCGTTTTGGGTTTGCCATGGTTGCAGACTCATAATCCGGTCTTGGATTGGAAGGCAATGTCTGTGTCAAGTTGGGGCTGTCAGGGTATTCATGGTGATTCCCCGCCGGTGTCTATTGCTTCCTCTACTCCTTCGGAAGTTCCTGAGTATTTGTCTGATTATCAGGATGTGTTTAGCGAGTCCAGGTCCAGTGTTCTGCCTCCTCATAGGGACTGTGACTGTGCCATAGATTTGATTCCAGGTAGCAAATTTCCTAAGGGAAGACTATTTAATCTGTCTGTACCTGAGCATACCGCAATGCGTTCGTATATCAAGGAATCTCTGGAGAAGGGGCATATCCGTCCTTCCTCTTCCCCTCTTGGTGCGGGATTCTTTTTTGTGGCCAAGAAGGACGGATCTTTGAGACCTTGTATTGACTATCGGCTTTTGAATAAAATCACTGTTAAATTTCAGTATCCTTTGCCTCTGTTGTCAGACTTGTTTGCCCGAATTAAAGGTGCCAAGTGGTTCACCAAGATAGATCTTCGTGGTGCGTATAACCTTGTGCGCATTAAGCGAGGAGATGAATGGAAAACCGCGTTTAATACGCCCGAAGGTCATTTTGAGTACTTGGTGATGCCTTTTGGGCTCTCTAATGCTCCTTCAGTGTTTCAGTCCTTTATGCATGATATTTTCCGGAAGTATCTGGATAAATTTATGATCGTTTATCTGGATGATATTCTGTTTTTTTTCTGATGACTGGGACTCGCATGTAGAGCAGGTCAGGATGGTGTTTCAGGTTTTGCGTGAGAATGCTTTATTTGTTAAGGGCTCAAAGTGTCTCTTTGGAGTACAGAAGGTTCCCTTTTTGGGGTTTATTTTTTCCCCTTCTGCAGTGGAGATGGACCCAGTCAAGGTCCGTGCTATTCATGATTGGACTCAACCCACGTCAGTTAAGAGTCTTCAGAAGTTCTTGGGTTTTGCTAACTTCTACCGTCGTTTTATTGCTAATTTTTCTAGCATTGCTAAACCTTTGACGGATATGACCAAGAAAGGTTCTGATGTTGCTAACTGGGCTCCGGCAGCCGTGGAGGCTTTCCAGGAGTTGAAGCGCCGGTTTACTTCGGCGCCTGTTTTGTGCCAGCCTGATGTCTCACTTCCCTTTCAGGTTGAAGTGGATGCTTCTGAGATTGGGGCAGGGGCCGTTTTGTCGCAGAGAGGCCCTGGTTGCTCTGTGATGAGACCTTGTGCCTTTTTCTCGAGGAAGTTTTCGCCTGCTGAGCGGAATTATGATGTTGGCAATCAGGAGTTGTTGGCCATGAAGTGGGCATTTGAGGAGTGGCGTCATTGGCTCGAGGGTGCTAAGCATCGTGTGGTGGTCTTGACTGATCACAAAAATTTGATGTATCTCGAGTCTGCTAAACGCCTGAATCCTAGACAGGCCCGCTGGTCATTGTTTTTCTCCCGTTTTGACTTTGTGGTCTCGTATTTACCAGGTTCAAAGAATGTGAAGGCTGATGCTCTTTCAAGGAGCTTTGTGCCTGACTCTCCAGGAGTCGCAGAACCAGTTGGTATTCTTAAAGAGGGAGTTATCTTGTCAGCCATTTCTCCGGATTTGCGACGTGTGTTGCAGAGATTTCAGGCTGGTAGACCTGACTCTTGTCCACCTGACAGACTGTTTGTTCCTGATAAGTGGACCAGCAGAGTCATTTCCGAGGTTCATTCCTCGGTGTTGTCAGGGCATCCGGGAATTTTTGGCACCAGAGACCTGGTGGCTAGGTCCTTTTGGTGGCCTTTCTTGTCACGGGATGTGCGGTCGTTTGTGCAGTCCTGTGGGACTTGTGCTCGAGCTAAGCCTTTCTGTTCGCGTGCCAGCGGGTTGCTCTTGCCCTTGCCTGTCCCGAAGAGGCCTTGGACACACATTTCCATGGATTTAATTTCAGATCTCCCGGTGTCTCAGGGCATGTCTGTCATCTGGGTGGTATGTGATCGCTTTTCTAAGATGGTCCATTTGGTACCTTTGCCTAAGCTGCCTTCCTCTTCCGATCTGGTTCCTGTGTTCTTTCAGAATGTGGTTCGTTTACACGGCATTCCTGAGAATATTGTGTCTGACAGAGGATCCCAGTTTGTTTCCAGGTTCTGGCGATCCTTTTGTGCTAGGATGGGCATTGAGTTGTCGTTTTCGTCTGCCTTTCATCCTCAGACTAATGGACAAACGGAGCGAACTAATCAGACTCTGGAGGCTTATTTGAGGTGTTTTGTTTCTGCGGATCAGGATGATTGGGTGACCTTCTTGCCGTTGGCTGAGTTTGCCCTTAATAATCGGGCTAGTTCCGCTACATTGGTTTCGCCATTTTTCTGCAACTCTGGTTTCCATCCTCGTTTTTCCTCGGGACATGTGGAGCCTTCTGACTGTCCTGGGGTAGATTCTGTGGTGGATAGGTTGCAGCAGATCTGGAATCATGTTGTGGACAACTTAAAGTTGTCACAAGAGAAGGCTCAGCATTTTGCCAACCGCCGCTGCGGTGTGGGTCCCCGACTTCGTATTGGGGATTTGGTATGGCTGTCTTCTCGATTTGTTCCTATGAAGGTCTCCTCTCCTAAATTTAAGCCTCGCTTCATCGGTCCTTACAAGATATTGGAAATCCTTAATCCTGTGTCCTTTCGCTTGGATCTTCCTGTGTCGTTTGCCATTCACAACGTGTTCCATAGGTCTTTGTTGCGGCGGTACGTTGTACCTGTGGTTCCTTCTGTTGAGCCTCCTGCTCCGGTGTTGGTTGAGGGCGAGTTGGAGTACGTGGTGGAGAAGATCTTGGATTCTCGTCTCTCCAGGCGGAGGCTTCAGTATCTGGTCAAGTGGAAGGGCTATGGTCAGGAGGATAATTCCTGGGTGGTTGCCTCTGATATGCATGCGGCCGATTTAGTTCGTGCCTTTCACGCTGCTCATCCTGATCGCCTTGGTGGTCTTGGTGAGGGTTCGGTGACCCCTCCTTAAGGGGGGGGGTACTGTTGTGAATTAGACTTTTTGGCTCCCTCTTGTGGTCACTAGTGGTATGACTCTGGGATTGTCTTTTTTTTGTTTGGCACTCACCTGGGTCGTTAGTCCAGGGGTGTCGCTATATTAACTTCCTGGATCCTTAGTCCAGTGCCTGGCATCGTTGTAATCAGATCCTTCTGTTGCTCCTGTCTGCTGGTCCTGGCTCTTGCAAAATTAAGCTAAGTCTTGCTTCTTTGTTTTTTGAGTTACTTGCTTTGCTACTATTTTTGTCCAGCTTGTACTAAATGTGATTTCTGACCTTGCTGGAAGCTCTAGGGGGCTGGTGTTCTCCCCCCGGCCGTTAGACGGTTCGGGGGTTCTTGAATATCCAGCGTGGATATTTTAATAGGGTTTTTTGCTGACCATATAAGTCATCTTACTATATTCTGCTATTAGCTAGTGGGCCTCTCTTTGCTAAATACCTAGCTCATTCTTATGTTTGTCTTTTCCTCTTACCTCACCGTTATTATTTGTTGGGGGCTTGTATCCAACTTTTGGGGTCTTTTCTCTGGAGGCAAGAAAGGTCTTTCTTTTCCCTTCTAGGGTTAGTTAGTTCTCCGGCTGGCGCGGAACGTCTAGAACCAACGTAGGCACGTTCTCCGGCTACTTCTATTTGTGGTGCTAGGATTAGATATATGGTCAGCCCAGTTACCACTGCCCTATGAGCTGGTTTTTTGTGTTTGCAGACTTGGTAGTTATTCCTGAGACCCTCTGCCATTGGGGTCATAACAAGGGGAGTATGGAGCAGGCACTGACTGCGGGGAGAAAGGAGCGGCCATTTTACCACTGGACTGTGCCCGTCGCTAATTTGTCATGGCTGTTTTGCCATGACCAATCAGCGACTTGGATTTCCATGACAGACAGAGGCCGCGACCAATGAATATCCGCGACAGACAGACAGAAGGACAAACGGAAGTGACCCTTATACAATTATATAGTAGATTCACAAAAGCTTGAAGGATGTGAGGGAACCCATATATGGTTTCTTTCCATGTACTTTTTGTAAGGGTTGTCAGAACCATATTAACCCCTTTACCCCCAAGGGTGGTTTGCACGTTAATGATCAGGCCAATTTTTACAATTTTGACCACTGTCCTTTATGAAGTTATAACTCTGGAACGCTTCAACGGATTCCAGTGATTTTGACACTGTTTTCTCATGACATATTGCACTTCATGCTAGTGGTAAAATTTCTTTGATATTACCTGCGTTTAATTGTGAAAAAAGTGGAAATTTGGCAAAAAATGTTGAAAATTTCTAAATTTTCCAACTTTCAATTTTTATGCCCTTAGATTACGTCACACGAGTTATGTCACACAAAATACTTAATAAGTAACATTTTGGACATGTCTACTTTACATCAGCACAATTTTGGAACCCAATTTTTTTTTTGTTAGGGAGTTATAAGGGTTAAAAGTTGACCAGCAATTTCTCATTTTTACAACACCATTTTTTTTAGGGACCACATCACATTTGAAGTCACTTTGAGGGGTCTATATGATAGAAAATACCCAAGTGTGACACCATTCTAAAAACTGCAACCCCAAGGTGCTCAAAACCACATTCAAGAAGTTTATTAACCCTTCAGGTGTTTCACAGGAATTTTTGGAATGTTTAAATAAAAATGAACATTTAACTTTTTTTCACAAAAAATTTACTTTAGCTCCAATTTGTTTTATTTTACCAAGAGTAACAGGAGAAATTGGACCCCAAAGGTTGTTGCACAATTTGTTCTGAGTATGATCATACCCCATATGTGGGGGTAAACCACTGTTTGGGCGCATGGCAGAGCTCGGAAGGGAAGGAGTGCATTTGACTTTTCAATGCAAAATTGGCTGGAATTGAGATAGGGCGCCATGTCGCGTTTGGAGAGCCCATGATGTGCTTAAAAATTGAAACCCCACACAAGTGACACAATTTTAAAAAAGTAGACCCCCTAAGGAACTTATCTAGATGTGTGGTGAGCACTTTGACCCACCAAGCGCTTCACAGAAGTTTATAATGTAGAGCTGTAAAAATAAAAAATCATATTTTTTCACAAAATGATATTTTCGCCCCCAATTTTTTATTTTCCCAAAGGTAATAGAAGAAATTGGACCACAACTTTTGTTTTGCAATTTGTCCTGAGTACGCCGATACCCCATATGTAGGGGTAAACCACTGTTTGGGCGCATGGCAGAGCTCCGAAGGGAAGGAGCGCCAATTGACTTTCCAACGCAAAGTTACCGTATATACTCGAGTATAAGCCGACCGAGTATAAGCCGACCCCCCTAATTTTGCCACAAAAAACTGGGAAAACTTATTGACTAGAGTATAAGCCTAGGGTAGGAAATGCAGCAACTACCGGTGAATTTAAAAAATAAAAATAGATGCTCCATACCGTTCATTATTGCCCCATAAGATGCTCCATATAAAGCTGTGCCACATATAATGCTCCATACATTTCATTATGACCCCATAGATGCTCCATATAAAATTGTGCCACATATAATGCTCCATACATTTCATTATTGTCCCATAGATGCTCCACATAAAACTGTGCCACATATAATGCTCCATACTGTTCATTATTGCCCCATAAGATGCTCCATATAAAGCTGTGCCATATATAATGCTCCATACTGTTGATTATTGCCCCATAGATGATCCATATATAGCTGTGCCATATAGAATGCTCTGCACCATTCATTATTGCCCCATAGATGTGCCATAGAAAGCTGTGCCACATATAATGCTCTGCACCGTTCATTATTGCCCCATAGATGTGCCATAGAAAGCTGTGCCCCATATACAATGCTCTGCACCATTCATTATTGCCCCATAGATGCTCCATAGAAATCTGTGCCCCATATACAATACTCTGCACCATTCATTATGGCCCCATAGATGTGCCATAGAAAGCTGTGCCACATATAATGCTCTGCACCATTCATTATTGCCCCATAGATGTGCCATAGAAAGCTGTGCCACATATAATGCTCTGCACCGTTCATTATTGCCCCATAGATGTGCCATAGAAAGCTGTGGCCCATATACAATGCTCTGCACCGTTCATTATTTCCCCATAGATGCTCCATAGAAAGCTGTACCCCATATACAATACTCTGCACCGTTCATTATTGCCCCACAGATGTGCCATAGAAAGCTGTGCCCTATATACAATACTCTGCACCGTTCATTGTTGCCCCATAGATGTGCCATAGAAAGCTGTGCCACATATAATGCTCTGCACCGTTCATTATTGCCCCATAGATGTGCCATAGAAAGTTGTGCCACATATAATGCTCTGCACCGTTCATTATTGCCCCATAGATGTGCCATAGAAAGCTGTGGCCCATATACAATGCTCTGCACCGTTCATTATTGCCCCATAGATGCTCCATAGAAAGCTGTGCCCCATATACAATACTCTGCACCGTTCATTATTGCCCCACAGATGTGCCATAGAAAGCTGTGCCCCATATACAATACTCTGCACCGTTCATTGTTGCCCCATAGATGTGCCATAGAAAGCTGTGCCCCATTTACAATGCTCTGCACCATTCATTGTTGCCCCATAGATGTGCCACAGAAAGCTGTGCCCCACCTATAATGCTGCTGCAATAAAGAAAATGACATACTCACCTCTCTTGCTGTCTGCAGCTCCTCAGCGTCCCATCTCGGCGTCTCTCCGCACTGACTGTTGAGGCAGAGGGCGGCGCGCACACTAGTACGTCATCGTGCCCTCTGACCTGAACAGTCAGAGCCAGAGGACGGGAAGACGGAGCGGCGCCCGGCGGTTGGAACGTGGACAGGTGACTATGAGATACTTACCTGCTCCCGGCGTCCCTGGCTCCTTATCCCGGACAGCTGGTCTCCGGGTGCCGCAGCCTCTTCCTCTGTCAGCGGTCACCGTTACCGCTCATTGGAGAAATGAATATGCGGCTCCACCCCTATGGGAGTGGAGTCCATATTCATGACTTTAATGAGCAGTCCCACGTGACCGCTGAACAGGGGAAGAGCTGCAACACCGAAGACCGTGGGACGGGCAGGGGGAGCGCCAGGAGCGCCGGGACTAGGTGAGTATGCATCAGTCCTCTCTCCCCCTCACCCGCCGACCCCGCCGCCGACCGTGACTCGAGTATAAGCTGAGAGGGGCACTTTCAGCCCAAAAATTTGGGCTGAAAATCTCGGCTTATACTCGAGTATATACGGGTAACTGGAATTGAGATGGGACGCCATGTCGCGTTTGGAGAGCCCCTGTTGTGCCTAAACATTGAATCCCCCCACAAGTGACACCATTTTTGGAAAGTAGACCCCCTAAGGAACTTATCTAGATGTGTGGTGAGCACTTTGAACCCCCAAGTGTTTCACTACAGTTTATAGCGCAGAGCCGTGAAAATAAAAATTCTTTTTTTTTCCACAAAAATTATTTTTTAGCCCCCAGTTTTGTATTTTCCCAAGGGTTACAGGATAAATTGGACAACAAGCAATGTTGTCCAATTTGTCCCGAGTATGCTGATACCCAATATGTGGGGAGAACCACCGCTTGGGCGAATGGCAGAGCTCGGAAGGGAAGGAGCTCCGTTTGGAATGCAGACTTAGATGGATTGGTTTGCAGGCATCAAGTTGCATTTGCAGAGCCCCTGATGTACCTAAACAGTAGAAACCCCCCACAAGTGACCCCATATTGGAAATTAGACCCCCCAAGGAACTTATCTAGATGTGTTGTGAGAACTTTGAACCCCAAGTGTTTCACTACAGTTTATAACAAAGAGCCGTGAAAATAAAAAATTCTTTTTTTTTCCACACAAGTTATTTTTTAGCCCCCGGTTTTGTATTTTCCCAAGGGTAACAGGAGAAATTGCACCCAAAAAGTTGTTGTCCAATTTGTCCTGAGTGTGCTGATACCCCATATGTTGGGGTAAACCCCTGTTTGGGTGCACGGGAGAGCTCGGAAGGGAAGGAGCACTGTTTTACTTTTTCAACGCAGAATTGACTGGAATTGAGATCGGACGCCATGATGCCTTTGGAGAGCCCCTGATGTGCCTAAACAGTGGAAACCCCCCAATTCTAACTGAAACCCTAACCCAAACACACCCCTAACCTTAATCCGAACCCTAACCACACCCCTAACCCTAATCCCTACCCTAATCCCAATGTAAAATTAATCCAAACCCTAACTTTAGCCCCTACCCTGTTAGGGGTCGAGTTCCCGCCTTTGCACAGGGGGAATCTCGAGCCATCTCCGCTGCGGTCTCCCATTTTTCTCCTGCCACAGTGGAGCCTGCTCAGCGGAGGCATCGGTCCCAGCATCAGGCTCAGTCTGACACTGTGCGAAGGGTTACTGCTGCTTTTCCAGCTTCTGCCATTGTAGCCAGTACTGGTCAGCGGCGAGCAGACGTCTTTGGGACTAAGTCCTACTTTTCCCCTTCTGAGCATGCCCAGGGTAAGATCTCACCTTGGAGATCAAGGGTTACATGCTCAGGTACTGCAGCTATTCCCATTGGTACTCTAGGAAGGTCCTGAGGTTGCTCAAGTTGTGTGGCAGCTTCCCATTGGTCCTTCTGGGAAGGCCCTGTAGTTGAGGCAGCTATTGTACTAGTATCTTTCTGAGTTATGTGCTTTGCGCCAGTGTGGTCATGTGAGATTGTATTCAGGGACCCGGCTGAAATAAGCCCCTAGAATACCGGCACCTCCAGTGAGGAGATTGTGTGTTTGAGTGTATTCAGGGACCCGGCTGAAATAAGCCCATAGAATACCGGCACCTCCGGTGAGGAGATTGTTTGCATGCATGACCACTGACTGCTCTCTGATGGGCAGTTAGCCTGTGCTCCTGTGAAGTTCAACAGGGCGCAGTGCTTTCCTTTCACCGCTACTCTGTGAAGTAACAGAGCTAGTCTATACTGCCAAATAGTGCCAGCAGCAGGTTCCCCTGCACGGTGGGCCCCGGGCTGCGAACGCATCACTAATAATAAACATCTACATTTACTCGGTGCATTCCGCTAGCCCTCACAGAATACTAGCGCCAGGGTCTGGCTAGTAAACGGCGGATAAACAGCAATCCTTGCTGTACATCCAGCAGCTGGAGTGTAGGTTGGTGGCTCTCAAGCGCTCAACCTCAGCTGTGGATGTTACCACAGTTGCTGTTCAGGCTGCTAGCGTGGCTACAGCTACCTTGTCCACTGCCACCCCTGCTCTGACTCTATCTCGCCTCCTGCTGCCAGAGAAATTTTCAGGAGATAGTAAATCTTGTAGGGGTTTTGTGAGCCAGTGCTCTATACATATCGAGCTTCTGGCCGCACGTTTCCCCACAGAGCGGGCAAAGGTGGGATTTATAGTGTCTCTCCTGTCGGACAGGGCGTTGGAGTGAGCTATGCCGCCGTGGGAGCGTGGCGATCATGTGGTGCAGAGTGCTCCGCTGTTCTTGAGCACTCTAAAACAGGTCTTTTTAGGGCCTCGAGTCACCCATGATATGGCGCTCCAACTGTTGGCATTGACTCAGGGCTAGTGTTGAGCATTCCGATACCGCAAGTATCGGGTATCGGCCGATACTTAGCGGTATCGGAATTCCGATACCGAGATCCGATGCTTTTGTTGTATCGGGAATCGGTATCGGGATCGATATAATGTGTAAAATAAAGAATTAAAATAAAAAATATTGCTATACTCACCTCTCCAACGCAGCCTACACCTTACCGAGAAAACCGGCAGCCTTGTTTGCTTAAAATGCGCGCGTTTACTGCCTTCCGTGACGTCACGGCTTCTGATTGGTCGCGTGCCGCCCATGTGACCGCGACGCGACCAATCACAACAAGCCGTGACGTAATTTTCAGGTCCTGAATGCCTAATTCTAGGCATTCAGGACCTGAAAATTACGTCACGGCTTGTGATTGGTCGCGTGCCACCCATGTGACGTGACGCGACCAATCACAAGCCGTGACGTAATTTTCAGGTCCTGAATGCCTAATTCTAGGCATTCGGGACCTTAAAATTACATCACGGCTTGTTGTGATTGGTCGCGTCGCGGTCACATGGGCGGCACGCGACCAATCAGAAGCCGTGACGTCACGGAAGGCAGTAAACGCGCGCATTTTAAGCAAACAAGGCTGCCGGTTTCCTCGGTAAGGTGCAGGCTGCGTCGGAGAGGTGAGTATAGCAATATTTTTTATTTTAATTCTTTATTTTACACATTAATATGGATCCCAGGGCCTGAAGGAGAGTTTCCTCTCCTTCAGACCCTGGGAACCATCAGGGATACCATCCGATACTTGAGTCCCATTGACTTGTATTGGTATCAGGTATCGGTATCGGATTAGATCCGATACTTTGCCGGTATCGGCCAATACTTTCCGATACCAATACTTTCAAGTATCGGACGGTATCGCTCAACACTACTCAGGGCTCGTCCTTGATCAACCATTTTGCCATCCACTTCCGCACCCTAGCATCTGAGCTGGAGTAATTGGATAAAGCCCTTATCCCTATATTTTGGAGGGGGCTGGCTGACCACGTGAAGGACGCTCTGGCCACAAGGGAGGTTCCCGCCACACTGGAGGAGTTAATAGCTGTGTCTACCCGTATTGACCTCTGTTTTCACAAGCAGAGGTTAGAGCGGGCCCAGTGTAGGCAGAGGTTTCGGCTGGCTCCCACCATCGCCAAACCTTTGGATTCTCCGGTCCTGGTTCCTGAGTCACATGAGGCCATGGAAGTGTCACGAGCGGGATCTAAGTCCCGGACCGCTCATGCACTCAAGGTCTGCCATGTTTGCCAGCAGTCAAGACATCTTGCCACCAGATGTTCACAGCGGCTGAGGAAACGTCAGCGTCCAGTGGTAGTAGGTGGAGGTACACTAGACATGGCGACGTTTGCCTCCAAATTGTTCTTTAAGGGGACAATTACAATAGGCTCACTCACTCGGTAGAGCTCTGCGTGGATTCTGGGGCGGAGGGCAATTTTATGTCTTCTGCCTTCGCCCAACGTCATGCAATACCCCTGGTAATGCTAGCTCAACCAGTAACTGTACGAGTAGTAAATGGGTCGACACTGCCCTCACAGATTACACACCAGACCATCCCTTTCACTCTGTCTTTGTCGCCATCTCATCAGAAGATTATATCTCTGCTCATCATTCCTGAGGGAATTGATGAGGTCCTGTTAGGGATGCCTTGTGTTATGATCCGGTGACCTTGGAGCCGCATGAAACTTTCTCTGGAGTAGGTGGAAACTATACTGACCGCAGATCCTGAACTAACACCGCAACTAGAAGTAGCCGTGGGGTGTGCCTAACAAACCCTAGACACCTCGACACAGCCGGAGGACTAAATACCCCTATAGATGGACATAGGAATACTACCTTGCCTCAGAGCAGAACCCCAAAGGATAGGCAGCCCCCACGAATATTGACTGTGAGTAGGAGAAGAAAAGACACACGCAGGCAGAAAACAAGATTTAGCAAAAGAGGCCACTCTAGCTAAATAGGAAAGGATAGGACAGAATACTAAGCGGTCAGTATTAAAACCCTTCCAAAAATATCCACAGCAGATAATACAAAAAGTTCCACAATCTAACTAAAGACATGGAATGTATATCTGCCACTCCAGAGAATCCAACAAGACTGAGAAAATACTGACACAATCTAAGCTGGACAAGAAAACACAAAAGAATAGCACTGAATCATGAAGCACACAGCATGTGTGCCACAGAAAAAAAACCAGACACTTATCTTTGCTGATTTGGCAGAAAGGCAGGAGGAACCAGGCAGAGGTCCAACACCTCCCAACAACAATTGACAACTGGCAAGGACTAATGGATCCTGCACACCTAAATACCCCAGTCAGAACTGCAATCAGCAGAAACACCTGACCAGGACTGCAACTCAGGGACAACTGCATTACCACCTACCACCACCGGAGGGAACCCAAAAGCAGAATTCACAACAGCCTTGGCTATGATACCACTCTCCTCATATCGAGTGGTCCACAGGCAGAATTTTGGGATGGGGTGAATCTTGTGGGGGTAGATGTCAGAGGGAGAGCGTTCAGGTTGCTACAACAGAGGTACTCGCAGATCTTTCCTCTCTGCCCAAGCAGCATTGGCCCTATGCTGACGTGTTCTCCAAAAGGGCTGCGGAGACCCTTCCACCTCAACGCCCCTATGACTGTCCTATTGACCTCTTGCCGGGTGCTGAGTCTCCTCGGGGTCGAGTTTATCCGTTATCTCTCCTGGAGATGGAAGCAATGTCTCAGTACATCCAGGAACATCTGGCAAGAGGATTCATTAGAAAGTCAGTGTCACCTGCAGGGGCTTGGTTCTTCTTCCTGCAGAAGAAGAGTGGAGAACTACGTCCATGCATAGACTACAGGGGTCTTAACGCCATCACCGTTAAGAATAAATATCCTGTGCCCCTGATATCTGAGCTTTTTGATAGGCTTCGGGGAGCAAGGGTGTTTACTAAACTAGGTCTTCGGGGTGCTTACAACCTGATTACCTGATTCGCATCCATGAGGGGGACGAATGGAAGACGGCTTTTAACACCAGGGATGGGCACTATGAATATCTAGTGATGCCCTTTGGGCTCTGTAATGCCCCAGCCGTTTTCCAAGACTTTGTAAACGATATCTTCCGGGATATGCTCTCCACCTCGGTCGTAGTCTGGATGATATTCTCATCTACTCTTCAGTAGTGTTGAGCATTCCGATACCGCAAGTATCGGGTATCGGCCGATATTTGCTGTATCGGAATTCCGATACCGAGATCCGATACTTTTGTGGTATCGGGTATCGGTATCGAAACAACATTAATGTGTAAAATACAACATTAATGTGTAAAATAAAGAATTAAAATAAAAAATATTGCTATACTCACCTCTCCGACGCAGCCTGGACCTCACCGAGGGAACCGGCAGCGTTCTTTGCTTAAAATGCGCGCTTTTCCTTCCTTCCGTGACGTCACGGCTTCTGATTGGTCGCGTGCCGCCCATGTGGCCGCGACGCGACCAATCACAGCAAGCCGTGACATAATTTTCAGGTCCTTCTAGGCATTCAGTATTTTAAAATTACGTTCCGGCTTTTTGATTGGTCGCGTCGCGGTCACATGGGCGACGCGACCAATCACAAGCCGTGACGTCACGGGAGGCAGGAAACGCGCGCATTTTTAAAATTACGTCGCGGCTTGTGATTGGTTGCGTGCCGCCCATGTGGCCGCGACGCGACCAATCACAGCAAGCCGTGACGTAATTTTAGGTCCTTCAGGATTTTAAAATTACGTTCTGGCTTATGATTGGTCGCGATGCGACGCGACCAATCACAAGCCGTGACGTCACGGGAGGCTGGACACGCGCGCATTTTAAAATGCGCGCGTGTCCAGCCTCCCGTGACGTCACGGCTTGTGATTGGTCGCGTCGCCCATGTGACCGCGACGCGACCAATCACAAGCCAGAACGTAATTTTAAAATCCTGAAGGACCTAAAATTACGTCACGGCTTGCTGTGATTGGTCGCGTCGCGGCCACATGGGCGACGCGACCAATCACAAGCCAGGACTTCACGTAAGGAAGTAAACGCGTGAATTTTAAGCAAACAACGCTGCCGGTTCCCTCGGTGAGGTCCAGGCTGCGTCGGAGAGGTGAGTATAGCAATATTTTTTATTTTAATTCTTTCTTTTACACATTAATATGGATCCCAGGGCCTGAAGGAGAGTTTCCTTTCCTTCAGACCCTGGGAATCATCAGGGATACCGTCCGATACTTGAGTCCCATTGACTTGTATTGGTATCGGGTATCGGTATCAGATTGGATCCGATACTTTGCCGGTATCGGCCGATACTTTCCGATACCGATACTTTGAAGTATCGGACGGTATCGCTCAACACTACTCTCCAGATATTGACTCCCACCGGAGAGATGTTTGCAGAGTCTTCGACCTCTTACAAACTAATTCCCTCTATGCCAAGTTGGAGAAATGTGTGTTTTAGCAGGAGTCTTTACTTTTCCTGGGCTATATCATCTCCGCCCAAGGATTGGCTATGGATCCTGCCAAACCACAGGCTGTGATGGACTGGCAAGAACCCCATTCCCTTAAAGCGGTGCAGCGCTTTATGGGGTTCATTAACTATTATCGTCAGTTCATTCCTCATTTCTCAACTTTGGTAGCTCCCTTGGCAGCCCTCACCAAGAAGGGAGCAAATCCCAAATTGTGGTCTGTGGAGGTCTCCAAGGCTTTCACTTCTATTAAATCTCATTTTGCTAGCGGTCCCATTCTACATCGCCCCTATGTAGATAAGCCGTTTATAATGGAGGTGGATGCCTCTTCCGTTGGTGCTGGAGCAGTCCTCTACCAAAAGGATGCTTAAGCTGGGAAGCATCCTTGCTTCTTCTTTTCCAAAACCTTCACACAAGCGGAGACGAATTATTCCATCAGGGACAGGGAGTTGCTAGCAATGAAGTTGGCCTTCTCAGAGTGGAGATATCTCTTGGAGGGGGCTCGCTTTCCCTTCCAAGTATTCACAGACCACAAGAATTTGGTTCATTTACAGACCGCCCAGCTAAATTCTCGCCAGGCCAGATGGTCCTTGTTCTTCTCTTGGTTCCATTTCACCCTCCATTTCCTTTCCGGGGAGAAGAACATTCGTGCCGATGCTCTCTCTCGCTCCGTTGTATCATCTGAGGAGGAGGAAGAGGAGACTTGGCTTACCGTCCCTTCCAAGAGCCTGAGAACTGTGGTCCCGGTTTTGCTAGAGTCTGTGCCTCCGGGCAAGACTTTTGTACCATCCAGTTTGCATCCGGAAGTTCTCTCTTGGGCTCACTCGTCTAGGGTGGGTGGACATTTTGGGACCAAAAGGACATCTGAGCTACTGGCGAGGACATATTGGTGGTCGCATATGGCCCGTGACGTCACAGACTATGTTCGGGCATGTGTCTCCTGCACCAGGAACAAGTCTCCTTGTCAACGGCCAGCTGGGTTGCTTCATCCCCTGCCAGTGGCAGACAGGCCTTGGAAGATGGTCAGGATGGATTTTGTGGTGGGCTTACCCAAGTCTCGTAGCTGCACCATTATTTGGGTTATCACCGACCATTTTTCCAAAATGGTGCACTTGGTGCCTCTTCCACGGCTACGTTCTGCATGGGCTCTGGCGGCATTGTTTATCAAACACATATTTTGCCTACATGGTATGCCGGACAAAATTGTCAGTGACCGGGGTCCCCAGTTTGCGTCTCGATTCTGAATAGAGCTTTGTCACTCAGCATTGAGTTGAATCTCTCCTCAGCTTATCATCCCAAGATGAATGGGTTGGTAGAGAGGGCCAACCAGACCTTGGTCACATATTTGCAACATTTTGTCTCAGCCAGGCAGGATGACTGGGCATTCTTGCTACCGTGGGCGGAGTTTGCGCTGAATAACGCTGTAGCCGACTCCACCGGACAGACCCCATTCCTCCTAAACTATGGTCAGCATCCGCGGGTACCTGTGCCTATGCCCGTGTCTTCCGCTGACTCCAGGGTGGCAGACTGGGCTGTGTAGGCGCGGGACATTTGGGACCACACTCAGGATGCCATTCGGGCCTCCAAGGAGAGAATGAGGTCCTCCGCCGATGCACATCGGTGCCCGCTCTGACCTTTGCCCCTGGTGACTTAGTGTGGCTCTCCGCCCGTAACATCAGGCTGAGAGTTGAGTCCACTAAGTTTGCTCCTCACTACTTTGGCCCATTCAAGGACCTCGAACAGGTTAACCCAGTGGTCTACCGTCTGGCCCTTCCGCCACACCAGGGTATCATCGACACCTTTCATGTGTCCCTCTTGAAGTCCGTATACATGTCCCGGTTTTGTCCCCCCTTCGGAGCATGCCCAGGGTAAGATCTCTCATTGGAGATCAAAGGTCACATGCTTAGGTACTGCAGCTATTCCATTTATACTCTAGGAAGGTCCTGAAGTTGCTCAAGTTTTGTGGCAGCTTCCCATTGGTCCTTTTGGGAAGGCCCTGTAGTTGCTGCAGCTATAAAAGGTGGCCATACGCTAGTATCTTTCTGCTTTGCACGAGTGTGGTCATGTGAGATTGTATTCAGGGACCCAGCTGAAATAGGCCCCTAGAATACCGGCACCTCCGTTGAGGAGATTGTGTGTTTGAGTGTATTCAGGGACCTGGCTGAAATAAGCCCTTAGAATACCGGCACCTCCGGTGAGGAGATTGTGTGCATGCATGACCACTGACTGCTCTCTGATGGGCAGTTAGCCTGTGCTCCTGTGAAGTCTAACAGGGCGCAGTGCTTTCCTTTCAGGGCTACTCTCTGAAGTAACAGAGCTAGTCTATACCGCCAAATAGTGCCACCATTTACTAGCAGCAGGTTCCCCTGCACGGTGGACCCCGGGCTGCGAACGCATCAATAATAATAAATATCTATATTTATTCGGTGCGTTCCGCTAGCCCTTACATACCCTAACCCTAACTTTAGCCCCAACCCTAACCCTAACTTTAGCCCCAACCCTAACTTTAGCCACAACCCTAATCCTAACCCCAACCCTAACTGTAGCCCTAAACCTAACTGTAGCCCTAACTTTATCCCCAACCCTAATCCTAACTTTAGCCCCAACCCTTACCCTAACTTTAGACACAACCCTAACCCTAACTTTAGTCCCAACCCTAACCCTAACTTTAGCTCCAACCCTAACCCTAATGGGAAAATGGAAATAAATACATTTTTTAAAATTTTATTATTTTTCCCTAACTAAGGGGGTGATGATTGGGGTTTGATTTACTTTTATAGCGGGGTTTTTAGCGGATTTTTGTGACTGGCAGCCGTCACACACTAAAAGACGCTTTTTATTGCAAGAAATAGTTTTTGCGTCTCCACATTTTGAGAGCTATAATTTTTCCATATTTTGGTCCACAGAGTCATGTGAGGTCTTGTTTTGTGTGGGACAAGTTAATGATTTTATTGGTACCATTTTTGGGCACGTGACTTTTTTTATCGCTTTTTATTCTGATTTTTGTGAGGCAGAATGAACAAAAACCAGCTATTCATGAATTTCTTTTGGGGGGGTGCTTATACCGTTCCACGTTTGGTAAAATTGATAAAGCAGTTTTATTCTTCGAGTTAGAACGATTACAGCGATACCTCATTTATATCATTTTTTATGTTTTGGTGCTTTTATACGATAAAAACTATTTTATATAAAAAATAATTATTTTTGCATCGCTTTATTCTGAGGACTATAACTTTTTTATTTTTTCGTTGATAATGCTGTATGGCCAACAAAGAACAAGAGAAAGAATATGCACACTAGTGGGATCAACCAACCATAATAATCTTTATTAGAAATAATTATACAGTGCAGGGCAATGAAAAAGACAATTTAAAACCATTTAAAAAGGCCAAAAAAGGCCATACAAAACAACTAACACCTCCCAGGGCAATTAATCCCATAAGACATATATATACATATGTACCTCAGCACATGGAACTAAGCATTGGCAAGATATAAGTTGAGCTAACACACATAATAGTAGCCACATAAATAACAATAGCCTGTGCCGCCAGCTGACCTTAAATACATAGTATCAACCTAGAAAAATATGCTGTACAATGCAATAGTAATGTGCAATAAGAGGTAAGCTAGTAGAATACTACCTATATACCATTGCAATCAAATAGACACATAGCCTGTTGTAGCCCATCAAGATATTATAGCCAGGGGAGATATATCTCCCCTGATGAAGACGCTCTAGCAGCGTCGATACGCGTGGGGTTTCTTTCCCCCCCAGGACTTGCGGCCATACTTTGCCATGCATTATTAGCACCTTAGGACACAGGACCTGGGGCCTTCTGGATGGTGATTACTTGGGGAATATTTGTTGGATTTCTTATCTGACCGAATTTATTACAGCATCCCCTGGCTATAATATCTTGATGGGCTACAACAGGCTATGTGTCTATATGATTGCAATGGTATATAGGTAGTATGGTACTAGCTTACCTCTTATTGCACATTACTATTGCATTGTACAGCATATTTTTCTAGGTTGATACTATGTATTTAAGGTCAGCTGGCGGCACAGGCTATTGTTATTTATGTGGCTACTATTATGTGTGTTAGCTCAACTTATATCTTGCCAATGCTTAGTTCCATGTGCTGAGGTACATATGTATATATATGTCTTATGGGATTAATTGCCCTGGGAGGTGTTAGTTGTTTTGTACGGCCTTTTTTGGTCTTTTTAAATGGTTTTAAATTGTCTTTTTCATTGCCCTGCACTGTATAATTATTTCAAATAAAGATTATTATGGTTGGTTGATCCCACTAGTGTGCATATTCTTTCTCTTGTTCTTTGTTGTATATGACTTTCTATATGCACGTGGTTGATCCCCCTTTTGTATTTATTCTTGTGGTGCCCGCCTTCTCTATATTTGTACGTTTAATGCTGTATGGCAGCTTGTTTTTTGTGGGACAAGATGACGTTTTCAGCGGTACCATGGTGATTTATATCCATCTTTCTGATCGCATGTTATTCCACTTTTTGTTTGGCAGTATGATAATAAAGCATTGTTTTTTGCCTAGTTTTTTTTTTCATGGTGTTTACTGAAGGGGTTAACTAGTGGGACAGTTTTATAGGTCAGGTCGTTACGGACGCGGCGATACTAAATATGTGTACTTTTATTGTTTTTTTTTAATTTAGATAAAGAAACGTATTTATTGGAGCTATATATATTTTTTCTTTATTTAGGATTTTTTTTTTTTACTTTTTTACATTGCCCCAGGGGGGGACATCACAGTAAAGTGACAGATCGCTGATCTGACACTTTGCAGTGCACTGTGTCAGATCAGCGATCACACAGGCACTGCAGGGAGGCTTCCCGGCACCTGCTCTGAGCAGGCGCTTGAAAGCCACCTCCCTGCAGGACCCGGAAGGCCCCCGTGGCCATTTTGGATCCATGCCTGCAGGGAGGAGGTAGAAGACCCTCGGAGCAATGCAATCACACCGCGTTGCCCCGAAGGTCTCAGGGAAGCATGCAGGGAGCCCCTCCCTGCGCGATGCTTCCCTGTGCCACCGTTCTGGGGGTTAATGTGCCAGGAGTGGTCCGTGACCGCTCCTGGCACATAGTGCCGGATGTCAACTGCGATAGTCAGTTGACATCTGGCCGTGCTCCCCCCGTGAGTGCGGCTGATCGCGCTGACTTACTATTCCGTCCATGGGAAGTAGGGCCAACCCTACATGGACTTAATAGTACGTCCAATGGTAGAAAGGGGTTAAGAGCAAGGAATTCAGGAATTCCCAAGGCAATCGTATTTTTAAGATTCACCATCAACTCACCTGTGCTTCTAAAGGGGTCATATACTATGCTCAATGCCCATGTAATAAAATCTATATAGGGATGACAACTCGTGAATTAAAAATAAGAACAAGGGAGCATGAGCGTGATATTGAAAAGGCAAAAACAACAAAGGATGTGGATTCTTTAAAAACTCTTCCCTGGCATTTTTTCAGCATCATGAGTGCAATGCAAAGAAATTGACAATTAAAGCCATTGATTAGGTGTCATTGGGTCCACGGGGTGGGGACCTTTTTAAGGCATTGGCTAAGGTCGAAAGCCGGTGGATCTATCGGCTCAATACCATCACCCCGATGGGCCTTAAAGGGCCACTGTCACCCCCTCCAGCCGTTATAAACTAAAAGAGCAACCTTGTGCAGCAGTAATGCTGCATTCTAACAAGGTGGCTCTTTTAGTTTTTGGTTCAATTATTCCCAAAATAAAGCGATTTGAAACTTAGCCAAAATACCTGTCTTTAGACAGGGAGGTGGGTCCTCACGCCCCAGCTTGAACCGCTACTCTGCCGTCACTCCAATCTTCAGGCGATTTCGGCGCCACCCCCTCAGCGCTGTTTACGCTTCAAAACCGGCGCCTGCGCTGTGTACTACTGTGCTGCGCAGGCGCAGTAAGCTCTGGCCGTCTGACGTCCCAGCCAGGCTTGCAGACTGCGCCTGTGCTGGCAGTGCGGCCACCCACCTTTGGAATCCCAGCCCCGCACTGTGTGTTATGCATTATGCACAGTGCGGGGCTGGGAATCCAAAGGTGGGTGGCCGCACTGCCCGCACAGGCGCAGTCTGCAAGCCTGGCTGGGACATCAGACGGCCAGAGCTTACTGCGCCTGTGCAGCACAGTAGTACACAGCGCAGGCGCCGGTTTTGAAGCGTAAACAGCGCTGAGGGGGCGGCGCCGAAATCGCCTGAAGATTGGAGTGACGGCAGAGTAGCGGTTCAAGCTGGGGAGTGAGGACCCGCCTCCCAGTTTAAAGACAGGTATTTTGGATAAGTTTCAAATCGCTTTATTTTGGGAATACTTGAATCAAAAACTAAAAGAGCCACCTTGTTAGAATGCAGCATTACTGCTGCACAAGGTGGCTCTTTTAGTTTATAATGGCTGGAGGGGGGTGACAGTGGCTCTTTAATGAAAATTTCAGTTTTGGATCATTCTTATAGGGTATCTTACACCTTTTTATTCTTGAATTGTATGTTAACTATGTTTTTGTGTGATCTTTTCAGCTTCGGCCGTGTAGCTTTTCCATGCTTACACAAGGGCATGTCGTGCATGCTATGCTGATTTTCGGTTACAATTTCGTTCCTGTAAAGCTGGTGTTCCGGGCAACGTTGAAGCTCATCAATAATGATGTTTTTATGTCATCTGAGTCTCACTACCATCAAGGGACTGGACCTGCTTATGTATCTAAATGTTCTGGTGAACGAAATCCCAGATGCGACGTGTCACTGGAACTGTTATTTTTCATGAAAGTTGTAATTTTAAACCTTTCTGTGGAGCGCGTATCCTAAGTTATTCTATCATTGTAATTTTTTATTCACTTTTATTATTCACATAGGGTCACTATTTATAATATAATATTATTTGTATATTGCTGCTTTTTATATGCACAGTATTTTCTTTTTTCATTCATTCATTAATAATTTATTTAATATGTACAGTATATCTGAGTATACTATGTGTCACTTATTGTTATATACTTACATATTTAGTACTTTACACTCATTTATCAGTGCACATCACTGTGCACTTTCCAGAGCCTGGTGCGCATGGGCGGTCTCTGTGGCTTCGGAGCTTTATGTAGTTGGCGCCGGGGATGCATCGCTCATGCGCCGACGGCCATGCGTGCTTGCGTTCCATTGCCGCTCATGTGAAGGTTACAGGGGTTGCTATGGAGGCGGCGCATGCACCGCTTTTACAGGATCGACATGGATGGTAATGCCAGTGCTCTACTTCCTTTCAATTACGAACACACGAACAATGACACATGGGTAGTTAACAGCATGCTTATTGGCCGGGCCACTCATAAATAGCTGGGACCCCCTCCCTAACGCACACCTCCTGAGGAAGTCTTGACGAAACGTGCGTTGGGGTGGCAGTGATGGGCTACTTCTGGCACATCGCCTGCTATTATTGTTAAGATATGTTGCATTCTTTCTAGTGTTTGGGCTATATAGTTCAGCGGTTTATTCTGGAATATATGATATGCATTTGCACTTTATTCTTATAATTTTTTCAAAAGATTACTGCTAGATTGAGGTTTTAAATCCATCTGAATTGCCCATGTGACACATATTGTACTCAGCTATTATAAGCTTCTATTGATCAGTAATAATGGTGGATGCATTGAGATTAATATATAAAAGGCTTTCATGATGTGTTGGTTACATCCTGTCCCTGATGATATGGTGTCCAGTAGTTCTTGTTCATATTTTGTTAAAATCTTAAACTTTATCAATAAAGATTGTAATTAAGAATTATACTCAATTTGTGGTCTGTTTGCACCATTTTTTCTGGTCATGAATAATAAGTAGTGATGTTAAGTCAACAAGTCAGGAGGACGAGAGTGAAGAAGTGGAAGACAAGGTGGTGAACGATGAAGTCACTGAACCAACCTGGGAAAGTGCCATTGAAGAGTGGTGCCGGCAGCGCAGAGGGAGAGTGATCTGCAGCACTACAACAGGCAGGAAGAGGCTGTGGGGTGGCCAGAGGTAGAAGGAGGGCAACTGTTCCTACATGTTATAAAAATGTTGACTTTACTGATTATATAGTATTTAAATGATAAGGTTTGTAGAATATATTCACTACATGTTTTTTGCTAAAAGGTTCAACTTAAGTTCATAACCAAAGATAAAGTAGATTACCAAAAGGAAAATATAAATCCCAAGATAGCACAGAAAATAAGTTAGTTCTCTGTTGTTTTTTATTCCAGACTGGCACACTTCCTCATATGCAGTGGGGGAAAAAAGTATTTAGCTAGCCACCAGTTGTGCAAGTTCTCCCACTTAAAAAGATGAGAGAGGTCTGTAATTGACATCACTGGTAGACCACAACTATGAGAGTCAAAATGAGAAAACAAATCCAAAAAATCACCTTGTCTGATTTGGCAAGATTTATTTTGTAGATTTTGGTGCAAAATAAGTATTTGGTCATTAGCAAAAGTTAATCTCAATATTTTGTTATATATCCTTTGTTGGCAATGACAAAGGTCAGACGTTTTCTGTAAGTCTTCACAAGGTTAGCACACACTGTTGGTGGTATGTTGGCCCAATCCTCCAATGCAGATCTCTAGAGCAGTGATGTTTTGGGCCTGTCGCTGGGCAACATGGACTTTCAACTCCCTCCAAAGGTTTTCTATGGGGTTGAGATCTGGAGACTGGCTAGGCCACTCCAGGACCTTCATATACTTCTTACTAAGCAACTTCTTCATTACCCTGTCAGTGTTGAAAGACCCATCCATGTTTCATCTTTAATGCCCTTGCTGATGGAAGGAGGTTTGCACTCAAAATCTCATGATACATGGCCCCATTCATTCTTTCATGTACACGTATCAGTCGTCCTGGTCCTTTTGCAGATAAACAGCCCCAAAGCATGATGTTTCCACCCCCATGCTTCACAGTAGGTATGGTGTTCTTTGGATGCAACTCAGCAATCTGTCTCCTTCAAACACAACAAGTTTTGTTTCTACCAAACAGTTCTACTTTGGTTTCATCAAACCATATGAAATTCTCCCAATACTCTTCTGGATAATCCAAATGCTCACTAGCAAACTTCAGACAGGCCGGAACATGTACTGGCTTAAGCAGGGGGACATGTCTGGCACTGCAGGATCTGAGTCCCTGGCGGAGTAGTGTGTTGCTCATGGTAGCCTTTGTTACGGTGGTCGCAGTTCTATGCAGGTAATTCACTAGGTCCTCCTGTGTGGTTCTGGGATTTTTGCTCACCATTTTTGTGATCATTTTGACCCCATGGGATGAGATCTTGTGTGGTGCCCCAGATTGAGGGAGATTATCATTTGTCTTGTATGTCTTCCATTTTCTTATTATTGCTCCCACAGTTGATTTCATCACACCAAGCTGCTTGCCTCTTGCAGATTCAATCTTCCCAGCCTGCTGCAAGGCTACAATTTTGTTTCTGGTGTCCTTCGACAGCTCTTTGGTCTTCACCAAAGTGGAGTTTGGAGTATGAATGTTTGAGGTTGTGGACAGGTATCTTTGATACTGATAGCAAGTTAAAACAGGTGTCATTACTACAGTTAATGAGTGGAGGATAGAGGATCCTCTTAAAGAAGAAGTTACAGGTCTGTGAGAGCTAGAAATCTTGCATGTTTTAGGTGACCAAATACTTATTTTCCACCATAATTTGCAAAATAAATCTTGTCAAATCAAACAAGGTGATTTTTTGGATTTATTTTCTCACGTTAACTCTCATAGTTGTGGTCTACCTATGATGTCAACTACAGGCCTCTATCGCCTTTTTAAGTGGGATAACTTGCACAATTGGTGGCTGACTAAATACTTTTTCTCCCCACTATATAGTGTCACTGTACAGGTAATACAGTGATCACCAGTGACATTATACATATGAGCTCTGTATACAGTGTCAGTGTACAGGTAATGCAGTGATCACCAGTCACATTATACACAGGAGCTCTGTAAATAGTGTCAGTTTACAGGTAATGCAGTATCCATCAGTGACATACACAGGAACTCTGTACATAGTAGAGCACATAGTGTCAGTGTACAGGTAATACAGTTTTATTATACACAGGAGCTCTATATATAGTGTATAGTGTACATGTAATACAGGGGTCACTGGTGACATTATACACGGGAGCTCTGTATATAGTGTCAGTGTGCAGGTAATACAGTGATCACCAGTGCCATTATACACATTAGCTCTGTATGTACTGTCAGTGTACAGGTAATACAGGTATTACCAGTGACATTATACACAAGAGCTCTGCATATAGTGTATAGTGTACTGGTAATACAGTGATCACTAGTGACATTTTACACAGGAGCTCTGTATATAGTGTACAGGTAATACAGTGATCACAAAGACATTTATACACAGGAGCTCTGTATATAGTGTATACTGCATAGATAATACAGTGATCACCAGTGACATTATACAAAGGAGCTCTGTATATAGTGTCAGTGTACAGATAATACAGTGATCACCAATGACATTATACAGAGGAGCTCTATGCACAGTTTACAGTATATAGTGTAAGTGTAGAAGTAACACACTGACTCACCGGTGGCATCTGTAATTGATGTATTTCATCTTCATCCAGTGCAGACTGCCATCAATTCTTCCAGCCGGGACTTGTCTCTTCAGAAAATAAAAAAATATTTAGAATTAAGAATCCTCAGTGGTTGATACCTTTTAATGGCTAACTGAAAAGATGGTAACAAATTGCAAGTTTTCGTGACTACACAGGTCTCTTCATCAGGCAACGACTAAAAGAACTTCTGAAGAATCACATATTTATGCACAACATAGCACAGAAAAAATAATACAGATACAATACAGATACAATAAGAAATAATACAGAAAATAATAGATATTTATAGCTGGATTGCTTCCAGAGCACATTCCACACTATTTTCCCCGAATTCTACACATTGTCAGATGAAGAAAAAAATGACATATTGCCGTCCTGCACAGTAGCAGGACCCCTTTTGTTCTCCCCCATGGAAGGCGGTATCCTCAAAAGTAAATTAAATTACAGCAGTAATAATGTCCCCTGATTGGCCCCTACAGTAATTATGTCCCCACTTACCACCACAAACCAATAATGTATCGTCCTTATCCTGACCTCCATACAGTAATTATGTCACCCTTTAATTTAATAAGGTGCCAGATCCTGGGCCCCTTTATTTAATGTCCCCATCCTGGACCCTAATGTCCACTTTAATAAGGTCCCCATCCTGGCTCCTATATCAGCCCATATGGCCTCTACCTTGCCAAATCACGGAGAGGTGGAGTCTAGCTTGCGCTTTCTGGCATCCTCTTGTGGCTTCATATTCGGCATGGTTGTTAAAATGGCTGCTGAGACTGCAGCTGTGACAGGGTGCTCAGCACTGTGACAGGCCATGGGCTGATGTCACATAGCAGTAACATTGACAGGCCACTGACCTATCAAAGGCTGCAGGAGTCATTTAATGTAATTGCTATGTGACATCAACACATGGCTTGTCACAGAGCAGAGTGCCCTGTCACAGCTGCAGCCGGCATTCATATTGATGTGCGTCATTGCCAGAGTCAGCTCCAGGTTTTCGTCGGACTCAAGCGAAAGAGTATCACTGGGCCCCTTTAAAACATGACACGATTCCTGATGCACAGATAAAAAATACAGGTATAGTACAATATATTGACACCACATAATTCTCCATACAATATTATGGGCAACCACATAGTCCTCCATACATTATTATGGGCACCACATAGTCCCCATAAAGTATTATGGGCACCACATAGTCCTCCATACAGTATTAAGGGCACATATAATGCTCCTCCATACAGTACATCATGGACCCCATATAATCCTCCTCCATACAGTACATCACGGGCCCCATATAATGCTCCTCCATACAGTACATCACGGGCACCATATAATGCTCCTCCATACAGTACATCACAGGCCCCATGTAATGCTCCTCCATAGGAAAAATAGAAGTGGATCAAGCTCACTCACAGGGCACCTAACCAGTGTTCAAGAGCCGTGTTGCTCGAAACACTTATGGCCTTATTACACACCACCCCCTGTCATCTGAGATGTCTGTTTGTAATCTTCAACTTTTAAAGGATAACCCAATAAAAGTTAGCTGATTTTTAAATGAGCCCTGTGAGTGAGCTGGATCCACTTCTATTTTTCCTATTGCTTTCGACACTGTGCAGCAGTGAGGACGCTGTGCTCTTTCTTGTGCCTGGAATTACATCTCAGGGGTGAGTTGAAATTTTTTCATGTTTTTATTAATTCTCCTCCATACAGTACATCACAGGCCCCATATAATGCTCCTCAATACGGTACATCTTGGGTCTCATGTAATGCTCCTCCATACAGCACATCATGGGCCCCATGCAATGCTCCCTAATACAACACATCAGGGGCCCCATGTAATGCTCCTCCTTACAGCACATCATGGGCCCCATGTAATGCTCCTTCATACACTACATCACGGGCCCCATATAATGCTCCTCTATACAGCACATCACGGGCCCCATGTAATGCTCCTCCATGCAGTACATCATGGGCTCCATGTAATGCTCCTCCATACAGCACATCACGGGCCCCATATAATGGTCCTCCATACAGCACATCACGGGCCCCATGCAATGCTTCTTCATACAACACATCACGGGCCCCATGTAATGCTACTCCATACAGCACATCATGGGCCCCATGTAAGGCTCCTCCATACAGCACATCACGGGCCCCATGATTGCTCTTCCATACAGCACATCCAGGGTCCCATGTAATGCTCCTCCATACAGCACATCACAGGCCCCATGTAATGCTCCTCCATACAGTACATCATGGGCCCCATGTAATGCTCCACAATACAGCACATCATGGACTCCATGTAATGCTCCTCCATACAGTACATCACAAGCACCATATAATGCTCCTCCATACAGTACATTATGGGTCCCATGCAATGCTCCTCCATACAGTACATCATTGGCCCCATGCAATGCTCCTTCATACAACACACCATAGGCCCCATGTAATGCTCCTCCACACAGCACATCAAGGGCCCCATATAATGCTCCTCCATACAGCACATAACGGGCCCCATGTAATTTCCCTCTATGCAGTACATTATGGGCCCCATGCAATGCTCCTCCATACAGCACATCATGGACCCCATATAATACTGCATACATAAAAAAAATAAAATACTCACCTCTCCCATTCCCGCTGCAAGTCCGGTATACTCAGCGTCTCTCCCGGCTCTGCAGTGCTCAGGACAGAGAGGCTGAGCGCAGTGATGTCGTCATTGTGCCCTCTGCCCTGAGACATTGCAGAGTCAGAGGGCGCTGAAGACACTACAGCTGCCGGGAACGAGGAGAGGTGAGTATTAGAGGGGGCCTGTGCCAGTGCTGGCACCGGGCTTCCTGATTCATGGACCCCATAGCGTGTATCCCACGCCCCGTTCACCAGGGCCCCAGCACTTGCCTGGGTTCGCCGGGTGGTGCTGCCGGCCCTGGTTGTGGTGGTGGGTCTGGACAGCATGCACACACCCGCGTGCGCTCGCGCCTCTGCCTCCTGCAGTTTTAAAGGGCCCACATCCCTAAAAATGTTTTTCTTTTTCTTCCTCCTCTCTGGGGCGGGGGCCCACCGGGCATTTCACCTGTGTGCCAGTGGGCCAGTCCGACCCTTAATTTGGGTGTTTGCAAAAAGATAAGAAAGGATGAAGTTAAGGATCACAGTAAGGAGTCATTTTTATGGTGACTGCAAAGTGATATTGACAAGTAGACAGTGTCACCGGGGACAGACGGCAGCACCGATTCTGTTAGCTGATGCTGCTCGCTGTATCATAAACAGGTTAAAAACGTGGAGTGTATCATGTGGTGCGATTAATCCAATCATATATTACACTCTATCTAGATAGAATGCTGAGTGTGTGTGGTATCACATGACGGGATTAGATACACTGGTCTGAGGCGTATCTTGCATGATGGGATTAGATACACGGGTCTGGGGCGTATCACCCATGCCCATGATGGGATTAGATACACAGGTGTGGGGTGTATCTAGCATGATGGGATTAGATACATGGGTCTGAGGCGTATCACCCATGCCTAAGATGGGATTAGATACACCGGTCTTGGGCGTATAACACATGCCCATGATGGAATTAGATATATGGGTCTGGGGCGTATCACGCATGCTTATGATGGCATTAGATACACGGTTCTGGAGCGTATCACTCATGTCAATTATGGGATTAGATACACGGATCTGGGGCATGTCACGCATGACAATGATGGAATTAGGTACATGGGTCTGCGGCATATCACCCATGCCCATGATGGGATTAGATACACGGGTCTGGGGCATATAACGCATGGCAATTATGGGATTAGCTATAAAGGTCTGGGTGTATCACACATGCTCATGATGAGATTAGATACATGAGTTGAGGGCATACCACGCATGCCCATGATGGAATAAGATTTCAAGTTCTGCAATATATCACCCATGTCAATGATGGGATCAGATACACAGGTCTGGGGCGTATCACCCACGTCCATGATGGAATTAGATACACTTGTCCGGGATGTATCTTACATGATAGGATTAGATATACCAGTCTGGGGAATATCACCCATAACAATGATGGGATTAGACATATGGGTCTGGGATGTATCACGCATGCCAGTGATGGGATTAGATACACAGGTCTGGGGTGTATCACCCACGTCCATGATGGAATTAGATACACTTGTCCGGGATGTATCTTACATGATAGGATTAGATATACCAGTCTGGGGAATATCACCCATAACAATGATGGGATTAGATATTTGGGTCTGGGATGTATCACGCATGTCCATGATTGGATTAGATACACGGGTCTGAGGCATATCATGCATGCCCATGATGGCATTAGATAGAGCAGCATGGTGGCTCAGTGGTTAGCACTGCAGCCATGCAGCGCTTGGTCTTGGGTTCAAATCCCACCAAGGACAACTTCTGCAAAGAGTTTATATGCTCTCCCCATGTTTGTGTGGGTTTACTTTGGGTACTCTGGCTTCCTACCACATTCCAAAGACATACTGATAGGATTAGATATATGGGTCTAGGGTGTATTACACATGGCCATGATGGGATTAGATACACAAGTTGGGGGGGCATACCACGCATGACCATGATGGAATTAGATACACAGTTCTGGGGCGTATCACCCATGTCCATGTTGGGATTAGATATACGGTTTTGGAGCATATTATCAATGTCAATGATTGGATTAGATACATGCGTCTGGGGTGTATAACCTAGAGAAGACAGGAATGAATCGCACCCTGGGACAGCACACGTGCTACCAATACCGAGGATTGTGGGCACTAGTTCCATCAGGGTTTCCTCGATCTACTACACCAGTTCCTCATTCTTATTCTCTGGATTGTCATCCATATCAATAGCAAGCTGGAAGCATTACAGCACTGCTTCAGTGAAACAGCAACAGGCTCTGCTGAAACTAATTTATTTAGGTGACAAACAGCACACTGACACAAAGTTGTTGAAAGATATAATAGACCAGACAGATCTGTGGCTCTTGGCGCTGTACTTACAGCCAGGCATAGTCATGTAACCTGGTGGCAGCTGTGAAGCTTGGCAGACCCATGTGCTCAATTTTTTGGTTCAGTGGTTTCTAAAATCCTACCCAGATTTGCCTGAGCTACTTATACAGGGACACTACATGTGCGCCCATTTCCACAAGTCAGCCACAACCACCGCCGGTCTGGCAGTGCTGCAGCAGTGCTTGCAAGTGCCAACTCATCAACTGGTATGCAACGTGAACATGCACTGAAACTCCATATTTCATATGTTAGCAAGGCTTTGTGAGCAAGGTCAGCCTCCGCACATAAAAACCATCTCTGAGGTTCTACAAAACTTTGAGGAATTAACTAAGATGGAGAGCAGCATGGAAGCCATAATCCGCGTAACAATTCCACTTCTGTGTCTTCTCAAAGGCTCGCTGCTAACAATTAAAGAGAAAGATTTACATGTGGACCAGGTGAAGATGGAGGAAGAAAGTACACAGAGTGATACTACCCAGCCCAGCTTCATCTCATCTTCTCAGCGCGGATTGGATGATAATGAGGAGGAAGAGGAACAGGAGCTGGATGCCTGCACTACCCACACCAGCTTCATCCCGTCTGTTCAGCATGGATGGGCTGAAGAGTAGGAGGAGAGGTAGGAGGAGGAGAAAGAGAGTCATACTCTTGGTGGGGACAGTGAAGTCTTGCCTCTTGGGAGTTTGGCACATATGGCTGATTTTATGTCTCTCTGCCTTTCCCATGACCCTCATGCTATACACATTTTGTCCAACATTGATCACTGGTTGTTCACCCTTCTTGACCCATGCTACAAGGATAATAGTGATGAGCGAACATTGAAATATTCAGATTTGGGAAAATATGCACAAATAACTTCTAATATCCGTGTATTCGTACCGAATAACAAATCCAATGCAAGTCAATGGAAAAGCCGAATATTTTTCTGCTGGACATAACAGACAGGTCTAGGGGCATGATAATAAAGCTGAAATGATTGGGAAAGAGCTAAAACTAAATGGGAACAGCATGGAGAAGATGCCTGTCTCACATATGGTATCTGGGAATAAAGTTGTCAGACTATTGTGTGGGTTTTACAGATTTATAAAAAGACCTACCAAACCAATCCTAAATTTTTTTAAAGGGAAAAATGCTAAGAAACATTTTTTTCCTTCATAATTACATGTATATAACACACAAAAAAATAAAATAAAAAAAGTTATACGTCCCCTTTAGCATGTGTTCACTTTAGCTAGATAGTGGAATACATATTCCCGATCACTTTACAATGCCAGCTAAAACATGCCCATTTGAATTTTGGGCTTCGCCCGCCACCACCACCACCACGTCCACTGCCATGTCATTATGCGGCCCCTGCTTCACATTTTCAGAGAGCCATCAGGTGCCGTGAAAAGCCGGATTACTTACCGGTAATGCTCTTTTAATGAGTCCATGACAGCACCCCACATGAGAGAGAGGGATCCGCCCATAGGAACAGGAAACCTACAGAATAAAAGGAGGCGGTCCCCTCTCCTCCTCAGTTTAGTTTTCAGAGTATAAAGGGAACCGCAAAGTTTTAGTATAATAACTCATAATCAGCAATTACAATTATCTTAACCTCTATACAACCATTATTAGTGAGTTTAAAAGAAGGAAATTGTGCAAAATTTGGGAGGGTAGTAAATGGGTGCTGTCGTGGACTCATTAAAAGAGCATTACCGGTAAGTAATCCAGCTTTTTACCCTGCGCCACGACAGCACCCCACATGAGAGATTTTCAGAGAGTCATTATCTGGGATATGATTACTGTACAAAGAACAGCTCTACCAAAGGTCAGGTCAGAAGATGTAGATAGATCAAGTCTATAATGGTTGTAAAAAGTAGAAGGTGTTGACCAGGTTGCGGCCTTACATATTAAATGGATTGGTACATCTGCTTGTTCCGCCCAGGAGGAAACCATGGCTCGTGTTGAATGTGCTTTTATACCCACTGGAGGAATCTCACCTTTTGATGTATAGGCCAAGCAGATAGCTTCTCTGATCCACCGAGTTATGGTAGCTTTTGTGACCCCATGTCCTTTCTTGTGGCCCTGAAAGGAGACAAACAGAGCCCTACTCTGCCTCCATGTCTGAGACCTTTCTAGATAGGTCAGGATTAGTGTTGAGATTTCCGATACTGCAAATATCGGGTATCGGCTGATATTCACTGTATCGGAATTCCGATACCGAGTTCCGATATTTTTGCGATATTGGAAATCGGAATCGGAAGTTCCTATAGTGAAATTATGCAATATAATAAAGTGTGGGCGGAGACTGCGTGTGTGCGTGTGCGCGTGTGCGTGTGGTAACTGTGCGTGACTGTGGGGCTCTCTGCGTGTGTGCTGGGGCTCTATGCAGAGTGTGGAGTCTCTGTGCGGCGTGCGGAGTGTCTGTGCAGCGTGCGGGGTGTCTCTGTGTGGCGTGCGGGGTGTCTCTGTGCGGCGTGTCTCTATGCGGCGTGCGAGGGTGTCTCTGTGCGGCGTGCGGGGTGTCTCTGTGCAGCGTGTGGGGTGTCTGTGCGGCGTGCGCGGTGTCTCTGTGCGGCGTGCGGGGTCTCTGTGCGGCGTGCGGGGTCTGTGCGGCGTGCGGGGTTTCTCTGTGTGGAGTGCGGGGTGTCTGCGGCGTGCGGGGTCTCTGTGCGACGTGCGGGGTCTCTGCGGCGTGCAGGGTGTCTCTGTGCGGCCTGCGGGTTGTCTCAGTGCGGGCATCGTCCGATGGGACTACAAGTCCCATCGGACGATGCCTGCTACACTGACAGTGATTCACACATTAGCCAATGATGGGACAGTAGTAGTCCCATCATCCGGCTAATGTGTTGAATGATTGAAAAAAAAAAAATGCTCCATACATACTCCATACATACATACTCCATACATACATTCTACATACCTACATACATACATACTACATACACACTACATACATACATACTACATACATACATACATACATACATACTACATACATACTACATACATACATACATCCTACATACATACATACTGTACATACATACTACATACATGCATACTACATACATACATACATACATACATACTACATACATGCTGCATACATGCTACATACACACTACATACATGCTGCATACATACTACATACATGCTACATACATACATACATGCACACATACTGCATACATACATACATACATACTACATACAGTACATTCATACATTACATACATGACATACATATAGACATACAGTACATTAAACATAGATTACATACTCACCATTACTTGTCATTTTGATCCCCGAAGCCAGTGTCATCTGTAAAAAATATGAAAACAACAAACAACCAATATACTCCCTGTCCGTAGAAATCTACGAGTGTCCCACGACGATCTCCCGTGGAGAACGGCAGCAACAGCAGTTGCAACCGCTCTCCATGGGACCCAGGAACACAATGACGGGAGGAAGGTATTCCTCCGCCGCTGTAAAAAAAAAAGTCCCTAGTCTCACTTTATGGCATTGCTGTATGAGACATTTTCCCATGCAGCAATTATATAAAGTGACACTTTGAACTCAGGTAACCTCAGTGATGCACTGCAGGAGCCATTGTCTCCTGTCAGTGTGTCACTGAGGGTCCTATAGAGCAGTGACGTCACCCGATGTCACTGTTCTATAGGGGAGATCGTCGTGGGACACTCGTTATTAATTGGACTACGGCGGACAGGTAGTATGCGGTTTATTATTTTACGTTTTTTGCAGGCGCTGAAGTATGGTAAGTATGGTGAAATGAAGAATATTAAAATACTTTTTCCTAATGTGTGCGTGTTTTATTAACCCTTTCTTACTATTGGATTAATAATGGACAGGCGTCTTATTGACACCTCTCCGTTATTAACCCGACTTAATGTCACCTTACAATAGCAAGGTGACATTAACCCCTTATTACCCCCTATCCCACCGCTACATGGGAGTGGGAAGAGAGGGGCTAAGTGCCGGAATTGGCGCATCTTACAGATGCGCCATTTCCGGGGCGGCTGTGGACTGGTATTTGTAGCCGGGGGGGGGGCAATATCCATGGCCCCTCTCTAGGCTATGAATATCAGCCCGCAGCTGTCTGCGTAGCCTTCCTGGCTATAAAATATAGGGGGACCCCACGTCATTTTTTGGGGAGTCCCCCTATTTTAATAGCCAGTAAAGGCTACGCAGACAGCTGCGGGCTGATATTCATAGCAGGCCACAAATATTGGCCCCCGGCTGTCGGCTTTCCCCCTCTGGTGCAGAAAATTGCGCGGGAGTCCACGCCGTTTTTTTCTGTTTTTTTGTGGGTTTTTTAATTCAACGCTCATAAAGGCCTCTTTCACACTTGCGTCGGTACGGGTCCGTCGCTATGCGTCGGGACGACGTACCGACGCACGTTGTGAAATTTGTGCCCGACATGGGCAGCGGATGCAGTTTTTCAATGCATCTGCTGCCTATTCTGAAGTGCGGGGAGGAGGGGGCAGAGTTTCTGCTGCGCATGCGCGGTAGAAAATGGGGGACGCGACGGACAAAAAAGCGTTCACTTGAACGTTCTTTCGTGCCGACGGTCCGCCAAAACACGACATGTAGTTTTTGGTGCAGGTTTTGATGCTGGTTTTTGGTGCAGCTTTTGGTGCGGTTTTTGATGCAGTTTTTGGTGCAGTTTTTGGTGCAGTTTTAGGTGCAGTTTTTAAAGCGGTTTTAGTTGCTGTTTTTGATGCGGTTTTTGAGGTTGTTATTGATGCAGTTTTCGTTCCTTTTTTTGACCGGTTTTGATGCATTTTTTGGAAATAAATAAACAGAAAATGTTCATGATTTGAATGGAAACATGCATGAAAAAACGGATTTGGAGGCCGGATTCATCTGTTTCATCCGTTTTTTGCTGGATCCGTCGTTGTGCATTTTTTCGCAGTACAGAAAAAACGTTCCTCTGTATGTGTTTTCTGTCCGGCGGAAACAGCTTTTTTGACGGATCCTGCAAAAATGGATAAAACGTGTGGCCATCAGGCGCAATCCGGCGCTAATACAACTCTATGAGAAAAAAATGGATCTGGCGGAAAAAGACGGATCCGGCGTAAAAAAACGGATCTGGCGAAAAAAAACACGAATTCAGTGGAAAAAATGGATCTGGTGGAAAAAATGGATCCGGTGGAAAAAACAGATCCGGCAGAAAAAAAACGGATCCGGCGGAAAAAAAAACGAATTCAGTGGAAAAAATGGATCTGGTGGAAAAAATGGATCCGGTGGAAAAAACAGATCCGGCAGAAAAAAACGGATCCGGCGGAAAAAAATGGATCCTGCAAATGTGCTCGCAGGATGCGTTTTTTTCCCATAGACTTGTATTAGTGACGGATTGCGACGGATGGCCTCATGTCGCGTCCGTCATGCAACAGATCCATCGTGTTTTGGCGGACTGTCGGCACGAAAAAACGTTCAAGTGAACTTTTTTTTGTCCATCGCGTCCGCCATTTTCTACTGCGCATGCGCAGCCGAAACTCCGTCCCCTCCTCCCCGCACTTCAGAATGGGCAGCGGATGTGTTGAAAAACTGCATCCGCTGCCCATGTCGTGCACAAATTTCACAACGTGCATTGGTACATCGGCCCGACACATAGAGACGGACCCGTACCAACGCAAGTGTGAAGCAATGCCTTTATGAGCGTTGAATTAAAAAAAAAAAAAAATGGAAAAAAACGGCGTGGGCTCCCGCGCAATTTTCTGCACCAGAGGGGGAAAGCTGACGGTGGGGGGCCATTATTTGTAGCCTATGAATATCAGCCTGCAGCTGTCTGCGTAGCCATTACTGGCTATTAAAATAGGGGGACCCCCCAAAAAATGAAATGGGGTCCCCCTATATTTTATAGCCAGAAAGGCTACGCAGACAGCTGTGGGCTGATATTCATAGCCTAGAGAGGGGCCATGGATATTGCCCCCCCGGCTACAAATGCCAGTCCGCAGCCGCACCGGAAATGGCGCATCTGTAAGATGCGCAAATTCCGGCACTTAGCCCCTCTCTTCCCACTCCCGTGTAGTGGTGGGATATGGGGTAATAAGGGGTTAATGTCACCTTGCTATTGTAAGTTGACATTAAGCCGGGTTAATAACGGAGTGGCGTCAATAAGACGCCTATCCATTATTAATCCAATAGTAAGAAAGGGTTAATAAAACACACACACATTAGGAAAAAGTATTTTAATATTCTTCATTTCACCATACTTACCATACTTCAGCGCCTGCAAAAAACGTAAAATAATAAACCGTATACTACCTGTCCGCCGTAGTCCAATTAATAACGAGTGTCCCACGACGATCTCCCCTATAGAACAGTGACATTGGGTGATGTCACTGCTCTATAGGAACCTCAGTGACACACTGACAGGAGACAATGGCTCCTGCAGTGTATCACTGAGGTTACCTGAGTTCAAAGTCTCACTTTATGGCAATTTCTGCCTGGGAAAATTTCTCATACAGCAATGCCATAAAGTGAGACTAGGGACTTTTTTTTTACAGCGGCGGAGCAATACCTTCCTCCCGTCATTGTGTTTCTGGGTCCCCTGGAGAGCGGTTGCAACAGCTGTTGCTGCCGTTCTCCACGGGAGATCGTCGTGGGACACTCGTGGATTTCTGCGGACAGGGAGTATATTGGTTGTTTGTTTTTTTCATATTTTTTACAGATCACACTGGCTTCGGAGATCAAAATGACAAGTAATGGTGAGTATGTAATCTATGTTTAATGTATTGTATGTTTATATGTATGTCATGTATGTAATGTATGAATGTACTGTATGTAGTATGTATGTATGTATGTATGTATGCAGTATGTATGCAGTATGTATGTAGTATGTATGTATGTATGCAGTATGTATGTAGTATGTATGTACGTAGCATGGATGTAGTATGTATGTAGCATGTATGTAGCATGTATGTAGCATGTATGTAGTATGTATGCAGTATGAACGTATGTAGCATGTATGTAGCATGTATGTAGCATGTATGTAATGTATGCATGTAGTATGTATGTATGTAGTATGTTTGTAGTATGTAAGTAGTATGTATGTATGTAGTATGTATGTATGTTGTATGTATGCAGTATGTATGTAGCATGTATGTATGTAGGATGTATGTAGCATGTATGTAGCATGTATGTATGTATGGAGTACTTTTTTTTTCTCAACACATTAGCCGGATGATGGGACTACTACTGTCCCATCATTGGCTAATGTGTCAATCACTGTCAGTGTAGCAGGCATCGTCCGATGGGATTTGTAGTCCCATCGGACGATGCCCGCACTGAGACACACCGCACGCCACACAGAGACACACCGCACAGAGACCCCGCACACCGCAGACACCCTGCATGCCGCACAGAGACCCCGCACGCCGCACAGAGACATCCCACATGCCACACAGAGACCCCCCATGCCGCACCGAGACCCCCCCACACTGCACAGAGACCCCCCACGCCGCATAGAGCCTGGGCAGCCCCGGCACGCCGCATAGATCCCCTGCATGCCATATACAGCCCCGGAAGGCACATACAGATTCCTGGCAGGCCCGCACAGACCTCGCCCGCACACACAGACACTCAGTGTCTGACCACGCACTGCCCACACTCTTCCCCCCTCCGGCACAGCATATAGAAGGACAGAAAGGGCTTATTTACGTTCCGATATTTGTGTCCCATTGACTTGCATTGGTATCGAGTATCGGTATCAGCGATATCCGATATTTTTTGGATATCAGCTGATCCAATCCGATACCGATACTTTTGAATATTGGAAGGTATCGCTCAACACTAGTCAGGATGGCTCTTCTAACATCTAAGGTATGGAACTTATGTTGTTCTGGAGTTACAGGTGAATCAAAAAAGGAAGGGAGAAAAATTTCCTGTGATCTGTGGTAGGTGGATGCCACCTTAGGGAGGTATGAGGGATCTGGTTTTAGGACTATCCGATCTTGAAATATTAGTAAGAAAGGTGGGTCTACTGATAGGGCCTGGATGTCGCTAACCCTTCTAGCTGAGGTTAGGGCTACCAATAGGGCTACTTTATATGTTAGGACATTTAGAGGTATGGAATCTAGTGGCTCAAATGGGGAGCTGGTTAAGGCCTCCAGTACTAGATTTAAATCCCACGGAGGTAGACGGGGAATATGGACCGGGTTACTACTTTAACAAGATTTTATTAATCTGGAGATCCATCTATCAGCTGCTATATTGCATCCATATAGGGCTCCTAAAGCTGAGACCTGAACTCTTAAGGTGTTTACCGATAACCCTAATTCTCGGCCCTTTTGTAAGAACTCTAGAATAGGTGTTACCGGAACTTGCTTAGTGAACGGTACTGTATAACAATTTAAGAATTTATTCCATACCCTACTATATATTAGGATGGTAGATCTTTTTCTACTTAGTAAAAGGGTGTTTACTAGTTCCACTGAAAACCCCCTTGAACCTAACAGTTGCCTCTCAAATTCCACGCTGTCAAGTGAAGACCTTTCACTTGCGGGTGGAAAAAGGGGCCCTGGAACAGCAGCTCCTTGTCTGATGGAAGAATCCATGGGTCGCATAGACACATGGTCTGGAGACAAGAGAATCATGGTCTCCTTGGCCAAAAGGGTGCAATGAGGATTACTTTTGTTTGTTCTCTCCTGATTTTTCTGATCACTAGTGGAATCAGAGACATCGGAGGAAAGGCGTATGCCAGTTTGAAGTTTCCAAGGGTGGTGAAGAGAGTCCAACATGTCTGGATGATCCATGAAGTTCAGGGAAGCGAACCTTTTTACTTGTCTGTTGTCTCTTGTGGCAAACAGATCTATTTGTGGTATACCCCATGTTCTTGTTATCATTCTGAATATGGTTCTGTTTAAGGTCCATTCCCCCTGGCGTAACATGTTTCGACTGAGGTAGTCTGCTTTGATGTTTTCTACACCTCTGATGTGTAGGGCTGTTAGGGATGCGAGATGAGTCTCTGCTAGCTGGAAGATGTCTGCTGCTATGGTCATCAGACTTCCTGACCGTGTACCACCTTGACGGTTCAGATATGCCACTGTGGTGGAATTGTCCGAGAAAACCCTTACATGTGCTCCTTGAATCTGTGGAAGAAAATGATTTAAGGCATATTCTACCACTCTTAATTCTTTCCAATTGGAAGAACATGTTAATTCTGCCTGATCCCAGGTATCTTGGGCCAGACTATTCTCCATATGTGCACCCCACCCCATAGGGCTGGCGTCGGTGGTAATTATCTTAAAAGGGTCTATTATCCATGGAACACCCTTTGAAAGGTGCTCCATATCTAGCCACCAGGATAGGGATTCTATGACATCTCTGGAAAGAGTTCGTTTACTTTCCAGATGTCCTTCTTTTCTCTGAACCGACAATACTTCATACTGTAATTGACGGGTATGAAATTGAGCCCATGGCACAGCTGGAATACATGAGAATAATGATCCCAGTAAGGACATAGCCTTCCTTAGTGTCATGTGTGGGTTTTCCATTGCCTCTGACACTCTTGATTGTATAGTCACTCTTTTTGACTGCGGGAGGAAGCATTTCTGACTTACGGAGTCTAGCTGGATTCCTAGAAATATTTGAACGGTTTCTGGATTCAGCCTGGACTTTTTGAAGTTGACGATCCAACCCAACTCCTGTAGGGATGAGATCGTATTAGATAATCAAATCTTACATTGAGGTATAGAATTTCCTACTACCAGAAAATCATCTATGTAGGGTATTATCAAAGCGTCCCATTGGCGTAGATGAGCCATCACTTCTATTATCACTTTTGTGAAGATGCGGGGAGCCATAGAAAGCCCAAAGGGCATTGCTACGTATTGAAAGTGACGAACCTGTCCTGCCAGGATGACTGCTACCCTTAGGTACTGCTGGTGTTTGGCATGTATGGGAAGATGATAGTAGGCATCTTTTAGGTCTATCCCGGCCATGACACATGTAGGGAACAAAAGCTTGATGGTAGAACAAATGGATTCCATTTCAAAAGTATGATTGATTACGCAAAAAGGAATTAATTTTTTTGAGATTTATGATGGTTCTGAATGAACCATCTGGTTTATTGATCAAAAATAAAGGGGAATAGAACCCCTTCCCTTCTTGATCCTGGGGAACCTCTATCAAGACTCTTTTAGATAGAAGAGATAGGATCTCTGATTCCAGAGCCCTTTGTTGTTCCCGTCCTTTTGGTGATGTTACTACAAAAGAATCCCAAGGGATTCGATCAAACTCCAATTTTAACCCGTATTGAATAATGTCCAGAATCCATTGGCTAGATGTTATTTGTTTCCATTTAGGAAAGAAAAATTTTATTCTGCCACCCACTTCATGGTCAGCGGTACTTGCTACACTTCGTATTATAGGATCCGCTAAACAGAGCACCTTTTTGTTTTGAATCCTTTGTCTCCCAGCGCTCCCTTTGAGTCTCAAACGGTTTGTTTCTGGTAAAGGGGCGTCTTCTGGAGGCTCTCCTGTAAGATGGAAGAGATTGATTAGGGAAGCCTTTCTTTCTCTCTCCCGCTTTATTTAGGAGCTCATCCAGTGTTTTCCCAAAAAGGAACTCACCCTGCAAGGGATCGCACAAAGTTTTGCCTTTGCCTGTGCATCTCCTTTCCAGTTTTTTAACCAGAGTGCTCGCTGGGCTGTGTTTACTAGGCCAGCTGATCTGGCTGCTAGGCGTAGCAAATCCACAGAGGCATCTGCCAGGAATAGGGTTGAGCGACTTTGACTTTTTTAGGGTCGAGTCGGGTTTCGCGGAACTCGACTATCTCAAAAGTCGGGTCGAGTGAAATCGGCCTATTATCTCGTAAAGTCGGGATCGGCCGAAACACGAAACCCAATGCAAGTCAATGGGGCAGCATAGTCGGCAGTGAGTGGGGGCCAGGAAAACACCTACAGTGCCCATTTTAATGGCAAAAACATCCATTCTTGTTAATGAAGCTTGTCAATCTTAATTTCCCTTATAATAATAGTTAGGCATTGGAAATTGGGGGTCATTTGGCTAAAGTTGTTGGGGGTAGAGCTGGTTCAAGTATTTTGTGGGCCCAGGAAATCTGGACCACATCACGGCAGTGGCGCAGGGAGAGGTAAGTATTTCAACTTTGCAAGTGCTGTGATCCTGAGCAAGCAGGGGGGACCCACTCTTTGGCATTGGCACTGGCACAGGGCCCCTCAAAGTACGGCGGTGTGTTTGCACGGCGGGGGCGCCTCCCACCGGCAGCGACACTTTTGCATACTATGAGGGGCCCTGTGTCAGTGACGTCGCCAACGATTATGCCCCCCCCACCTGATGAAGGAACCTGCACTTTTATCTGCACCTTCCTCTTTGTCCCCGTGTAAGGTGGTATAGCATGCGGGAAGGGGAACCTTACTTTCAACAGGGTCAGATTCTGGCTGTGTAGAGTGCAAGGGGAATGTAGTGGTCTGGGTCAATGTACCAGCAGACTCATCTAGCAGTGGCTGGCCAATGGGCAGGATGAGGAGGAAACACAGATATAGGGCCAAAGAATAAACTAGGCTAAATGCAGTTCAAAATTGGTAACAGGACTAACCAGGTGGCATTGGTTTCTCAGTGAAGGACAACTGTAATGAGAGGCTGACACAGTTAGTAGGCCCAAGTAATTAAGTGGGCCAAATAAAGTTCAAAATTGGTAACAGGAGTAAACAGGCGGCACTGCTTTGTTCAGTGGAGGAGAACACCAAGGAGCGGCATACACCGTTGCTAGGCCCCAACCAAAGTAGTAGGGCAACTGCAGTGTGACATTAAAAAATACTCAATGAGAGCCTGAAGGTTGAAGCTCAGCTTTTTCAGTGGAGGACAACACCAGGGAGCGGCAGACACCGTTACTAGGCCCCAACCAAAGTAGTAGGCCAACTGCAGTGTGACATTAAAAAATACTCAATGAGAGCCTGAAGGTTGAAGCTCAGACAAGGAAACCTGGAGGAGAACACCAAGGAGCGGCAGTCACCATTACTAGGCCCCAAGCAAAGTAGTAGGCCAACTGCAGTGTGACATTAAAAAATACTCAATGAGAGCCTGAAGGTTGAAGCTCAGACAAGGAAACCTGGAGGAGAACACCAAGGAGTGGCAGACACCGTTACTAGGCCCCAACCAAAGTAGTAGGGCAACTGCAGTGTGACATTAAAAAATACTCAATGAGAGCCTGAAGGTTGTAGCTCAGCTTTTTCAGTGGAGGACAACACCGGGGAGTGGCAGACACCGTTACTAGGCCTCAAACAAAGTAGTAGGCCAACTGCAGTGTGACATTAAAAAATACTCAATGAGAGCCTGAAGGTTGAAGCTCAGACAAGGAAACCTGGAGAACACCAAGGAGCGGCAGACACCGTTACTAGGCCCCAACCAAAGTAGTAGGGCAACTGCAGTGTGACATTAAAAAATACTCAATGAGAGCCTGAAGGTTGAAGCTCAGCTTTTTCAGTGGAGGACAACACCAGGGAGCGGCAGACACCGTTACTAGGTCCCAAACAAAGTAGTAGGCCAACTGCAGTGTGACATTAAAAAATACTCAATGAGAGCCTGAAGGTTGAAGCTCAGACAAGGAAACCTGGAGGAGAACACCAAGGAGCGGCAGACACCGTTACTAGGCCCCAAACAAAGTAGTAGGCCAACTGCAGTGTGACATTAAAAAATACTCAATGAGAGCCTATAGGTTGAAGCTCAGACAAGGAAACCTGGAGGAGAACACCAAGGAGCGGCAGACACCGTTACTAGGCCCCAACCAAAGTAGTAGGGCAACTGCAGTGTGACATTAAAAAATACTCAATGAGAGCCTAAAGGTTGAAGCTCAGCTTTTTCAGTGGAGGACAGCGTGATTTGGGGGCGCAGACAGACAAAGGTAGTATGTGTTAACTAAAAAAGTTGGCTCTATGAAGTTTTAAATTGGTTACAGGGGTACACAGGCAGCATTGGTGTGGTCAGCGGAGGACGATTGCAAGGAGGGACCGCAGACAGACTTACTAGGCCTAAAATAATAAAATAGGCTCTATGCAGTTTTAAATAGGTTACATGGGTACACAGGCAGCAGTGTTGTGGTCAGCGGAAGACGATTGCAAGGAGGGACCGCAGACAGACTTACTAGGCCTAAAATAAAAAAGCAGGCTCTATGCAGTTTTAAATAGGTTACATGGGTACACAGGCAGCATTGGTGTGGTCAGCGGAGGACGATTGCAAGGAGGGACCGCAGACAGACTTACTAGGCCTAAAATAAAAAAAGCAGGCTCTATGCAGTTTTAAATAGGTTACATGGGTACACAGGCAGCATTGGTGTGGTCAGCGGAGGACGATTGCAAGGAGGGACCGCAGACAGACTTACTAGGCCTAAAATAATAAAATAGGCTCTATGCAGTTTTAAATAGGTTACATGGGTACACAGGCAGCAGTGTTGTGGTCAGCGGAAGACGATTGCAAGGAGGGACCGCAGACAGACTTACTAGGCCTAAAATAAAAAAGCAGGCTCTATGCAGTTTTAAATAGGTTACATGGGTACACAGGCAGCATTGGTGTGGTCAGCGGAGGACGATTGCAAGGAGGGACCGCAGACAGACTTACTAGGCCTAAAATAAAAAAAGCAGGCTCTATGCAGTTTTAAATAGGTTACATGGGTACACAGGCAGCATTGGTGTGGTCAGCGGAGGACGATTTCAAGGAGGGACCGCAGACAGACTTACTAGGCCTAAAATAAATAAAAATAGGCTCAAGGCACTTAGAGTTATCTCGCAGAGGTACACAGGCAGCATTGGTGTGGTCAGCGGAGGACGATTGCAAGGAGGGACCGCAGACAGACTTACTAGGCCTAAAATAATAAAATAGGCTAAAGGCACTTAGAGTTATCTCGCAGGGGTACACAGGCAGCATTGGTGTGGTCAGCGGAGGACGATTGCAAGGAGGGACCGCAGACAGACTTACTAGGCCTAAAATTAAAAAGCAGGCTCTATGCAGTTTTAAATAGGTTACATGGGTACACAGGCAGCATTGGTGTGGTCAGCGGAGGACGATTGCAAGGAGGGACCGCAGACAGACTTACTAGGCCTAAAATAAATAAAAATAGGCTCAAGGCACTTAGAGTTATCTCGCAGGGGTACACAGGCAGCATTGGTGTGGTCAGCGGAGGACGATTGCAAGGAGGGACCGCAGACAGACTTACTAGGCCTAAAATAATAAAATAGGCTCTATGCAGTTTTAAATAGGTTACATGGGTACACAGGCAGCATTGTTGTGGTCAGCGGAGGACGATTGCAAGGAGGGACCGCAGTCAGACTTACTAGGCCTAAAATAAAAAAAGCAGGCTCTATGCAGTTTTAAATAGGTCACATGGGTACACAGGCAGCATTGGTGTGGTCAGCGGAGGACGATTGCAAGGAGGGACCGCAGTCAGACTTACTAGGCCTAAAATAAAAAAGCAGGCTCTATGCAGTTTTAAATAGGTTACATGGGTACACAGGCAGCATTGGTGTGGTCAGCGGAGGACGATTGCAAGGAGGGACCGCAGACAGACTTATTAGGCCTAAAGTAATAAAATAGGCTCTATGCAGTTTTAAATAGGTTACATGGGTACACAGGCAGCATTGTTGTGGTCAGCGGAGGACGATTGCAAGGAGGGACCGCAGACAGACTTATTAGGCCTAAAATAAAAAATCAGGCTCTATGCAGTTTTGAATAGGTTACATGGGTACACAGGCAGCATTGGTGTGGTCAGCGGAGGATGATTGGAAGGAGTGTCTGACACAGTTAGTACTCCCAAAAAATAAATAGATGTTAATGTCTCGCAAAACAACAAAACAAAAAAACAAAAGTGTGGCATACTTAGGTACAGGGGTGGGCTCCTCTGCTGAGTTTCAGACATAGTAATTTGGCACTAAGTATTTACTGGTGTCAATATAGGACACTGACCCTGACTATTTTAACTAGCATCATACATGTCAACAAATTGGTATTGTCAGTGCCAGGCATTGAAGGATGTCAGCGCATTGACTAAACATTGGTGGAGCTGTGAGAGATAATTTTGCACGTGGTGGAGCACAGTTTGAGCTGGGGGGGGAACTCTCTTGTGGCTGGCGGTACAGGCCCAGGGCCCCTCATGTTACAACGGTGTGCCTGACGTTGGTTGCGCGCCACCACCACCAGAGACACTTTATTGTACTATGAGGGACCCAGTGGCAGTGCCATCGACCAAAAGCGGGCACACCCACCTCTTCAGACAAACAGCACTCTAACGGGTGCTTGCACCAAGTGGCGAGACCACGGCCCCGTGGGGGGAGTTTTCCCATTTAGGGAGGTGTAAACATGTCGTATGCTGGACAAACAGCTGCTGCAAATTAAGAGATTGGGACACTCAGTAAGACCAGTCCACAAGCAAGGCCTTTTTATAGGTAAGCTAGGTGTCAGCCGGGAAAGGTGGGGCAAAATAATTTGAAATCCAGGAGTGGTTCATTTTAATGAAGGTTAGATCATCAACATTTTGGGTAGCCAGACAAGTCCTTTTTTCGGTTAATATTGAACCAGCAGCACTGAATACTCTTTCTGATAGCACACTAGCTGCTGGGCAAGCAAGCTCCTGCAATGCATATTCTGCCAATTCAGGCCAGGTATCTAATTTGGATGCCCAGTAATCAAATGGGAATGACAGTTGAGGGAGAACATCGATAAGGGCTGAAAAATAGTTAGTTACCATACTGGACAAATGTTGTTTCCTGTCACTTTGAATAGATGCTGCAGTACCTGTCCTGTCTGCGGTCATTGCGAAATCACTCCACAACCTGGTCAGAAAACCCCTCTGTCCAACGTCACTTCTGATTTGTGCACCTCTAACACCTCTGCCCTGTAGCCCCCTGCAGCTCGTGTGAGAACCATCACCGGCGCTGTGTGCTGGGAATGCCTGAATCAAACGGTCTACAAGAGTTGCTTGTTTGGTTGCTAATATTTGTTCGAGGTTCTCATGTGGCATAATATTTTGCAATTTGCCTTTATAGCGAGGATCAAGGAGGCAGGCCAACCAGTAATCGTCATCGGTCATCATTTTAATAATGCGTGGGTCCCTTTTGAGGATACGTAAGGCATAATCCGCCATGTGGGCCAAAGTTCCAGTTGTCAAATCTGTGGTTGTGCTGGCTTGAGGGGCAGTTACAGTCAAATCTACGTCACTTGTCTCCCTCAAAAAACCTGAACTTGCCTTGCCACGCCACCAATTTCCATTGGCCCCAGATAAGCTTCCTCATTTAAAAAATACTCATCCCCATCATCATCCTCGTCCTCCTCCTCTTCGCCCGCTACCTCGTCCTGTAGACTGCCCTGACCAGACAATGGCTGACTGTCATCAAGGCTTTCCTCTTCCTCGGCTGCAGACGCCTGCTCCTTTATGTGCGTCAAACTTTGCATCAGCAGACGCATTAGGGGGATGCTCATGCTTATTATGGCGTTGTCTGCACTAACCAGCCGTGTGCATTCCTCAAAACACTGAAGAACTTGACACAGGTCTTGTACCTTCGACCACTGCACACCTGACAACTCCATGTCTGCCATCCAACTGCCTGCCCGTGTATGTGTATCCTCCCACAAAAACATAACAGCACGCCTCTGTTCGCACAGTCTGTGAAGCATGTGCAGTGTTGAGTTCCACCTTGTTGCAACATCGATGATTAAGCGATGCTGGGGAAGGTTCAAAGACCGCTGATAGTTCTGCATACGGCTGGAGTATACGGGCGAACGGCGGATATGCGAGCAAAGTCTGCGCACTTTGAGGAGCAGGTCAGGTAACCCCGGATAACTTTTCAGGAAGCACTGCACCACCAGGTTTAAGGTGTGAGCCAGGCAAGGAATGTGTTTCAGTTGGGAAAGGGCTATGGCAGCCATGAAATTCCTTCCGTTATCACTCACTACCTTGCCTGCCTCAAGATGTACAGTGCCCAGCCATGACTGAGTTTCTTTCTGCAAGAACTCGGACAGAACTTCCGCGGTGTGTCTGTTGTCGCCCAAACACTTCATTGCCAATACAGCCTGCTGACGCTTGCCACTAGCTGTCCCATAATGGGACACCTGGTGTGCAACAGTGGCAGCTGCGGATGGAGTGGTTGTGCGACTGCAGTCTGTGGACGAGCTCTCGCTTCTGCAGGAGGACGAGGAGGAGGAGGGGGGGCGAACGCCTACAGCCAACTGTTTCCTAGACCGTGGGCTAGGCAGAACTGTCCCAATATTGCTGTCCCCTGTGGACCCTGCATCCACCACATTCACCCAGTGTGCCGTGATGGACACGTAACGTCCCTGGCCATGCCTACTGGTCCATGCATCTGTTGTCAGGTGCATCTTTGTAGTCACAGATTGCCTGAGTGCATGGACGATGCGCTCTTTAACATGGTGGTGGAGGGCTGGGATGGCTTTTCTCGAAAAGAAGTGTCGACTGAGTAGCTCGTAGCGTGGTACAGCGTAGTCCATCAGCGCTTTGAAAGCTTCGCTTTCAACTAACCGGTAGGGCATCATCTCTAATGAGATTAGTCTAGCAATGTGGGCGTTCAAACCCTGTGTACGCGGATGCGAGGATGAGTACTTCCTTTTCCTAACAAGAGTCTCATGTAGGGTGAGCTGGACTGGAGAGCTGGAGATCGTGGAACTAGCGGTGGTGCCGGTGGACATGGCAGAGAGGGTTGGAGATGGTATTCTTGCCGGTGCCCTACATGCAGTGTTTCCTACTACGAACTTGGTGATTCCCTTACTGCTTTGGCCTGGCGACGAAAGCTGCACAGATACTGCAGGTGGTGCGGGAAATGGTTGGCTTACAGTGAGGGAAGGGATGTAGCGTTGCTGACTAGCTTCATTTTCCGAGGGTGCTGCACCCTTTAGGGACGTTTGGTAGTTAGTCCAGGCTTGCAAATGCATGGTGGTTATATGTCTATGCATGCAACTTGTATTTAGACTTTTAAGATTCTGACCTCTGCTTAAGGTAGTTGAACATTTTTAAAAAGAAAAGAATGTCCAGCTTCACCGAATCCGTAAAAAAGAGTTTTCTTTATTCACATACTATTGAGCATAGAGGATACAGACTTCAGCACAAGCCATATGGGTAAGAATCTCAACGCGTTTCTGGAGACTAAGCTCCCTTAATCATGACATGACGTCACATGACACGAGTTGAACATTTTTGACAGATGACTTTGCGCTGATCATTTGGATGTTGTTTAAAAAAATGCCAGGCTGCACTCTTTCTACTATCGGATACCTTTTCAGGCATTGCAGACTGAGCTTCTTTAACCGGATGGCCACGCTGTTTTTGGCCAGATACGGGCCCGGCAGATGGAACCTGTTGTGATGTTGATGCCTGCTGCGGCTCCTCCTCCGCTTCAGAACTACTGCCACCTGCGCCCTGTTCCCCCAATGGCTGCCAATCGGGGTCAACAACTGGGTCGTCTATGACCTCCTCTTCTATCTCGTGTGCAACTTTGTCTGTGTCACCATGTAAGCCGGTGGTATAGCGTTCGTGATGGGGCACCATAGTCTCAGCTGGGTTTGATTCTGGCTCAGTACACTGCGAGGGCAATGTTCTGGTCTGAGTCAAAGGAACAGTATAGTAATCTGGCTGTGGCTGTGCATCTGTGCACTCCATGTCCGATTCAACTTCTAATGGGCATGGCCTGTTAACTGTTTCACTGTCTAACCCAGGAACGGTATGTGTAAAGAGCTCCATGGAGTAACCCGTTGTGTCGCCCGACGCATCCTTCTCTCTTGTTCTGGATGAAGAAGACAAGGAAGCGACTTGTCCCTGACCGTGAACATCCACTAATGACGCGCTGCTTTTACATTTAGCACTTTCAGCAGAGGAGGCAAAAGAGCTAGAGGCTGAGTCAGCAAGGAAAGCCAAAACTTGTTCTTGCTGCTCCGGTTTTAAAAGCGGTTTTCCTACTCCCAGAAAAGGGAGCGTTCGAGGCCTTGTGTAGCCAGACGATGAACCTGGCTCAACAACTCGAGACTTAGGTGCTGTATTGCTTTTACCACGACCACCTGATGCTCCACCACCACTACCATCATTACCAGCTGACAATGACCGCCCACGGCCACGACCTCTTCCACCAGACTTCCTCATTGTTTGCAAAATGTAACCAAAGTAATGGTATTTGTTAATGTAAAACAACTTATAAGGTGAACTCAAACTTCTGTAGGATTTATATATACCTTTATAGGTGGCTGACACTGAAAGGAAAATCAGTCCCAATGTTACACACTAGGTTTTCTGTGCCCCAATAATTTGAGACAGATGGCACACACAGGACCGGCACTCAAGCAGAAATGCCAATCTTAATCTCCCACTATTTTTTTTGTTTTCAGGGAGAATTAAAAAAAAAAAAAAAAATTCCCAGCATGACACACTAGGTTTTCTGTGCCCCAATAATTTGAGACAGATGGCACACACAGGACCGGCACTCAAGCAGAAATGCCAATCTTAATCTCCCACAATTTTTTTTTTTTCAGGGAGAATTAAAAAAAAAAAAAAATTCACAGTATGACACACTAGGTTCTCTGTGCCCCAATAATTTGAGACAGATGGCACACACAGGACCGGCACTCAAGCAGAAATGCCAATCTTAATCTCCCACTATTTTTTTTGTTTTCAGGGAGAATTTAAAAAAAAAAAAATTCCCAGTATGACACACTAGGTTTTCTGTGCCCCAATAATTTGAGACAGATGGCACACACAGGACCGGCACTCAAGCAGAAATGCCAATCTTAATCTCCCACTATTTTTTTTGTTTTCAGGGAGAATTTAAAAAAAAAATTCCCAGTATGACACACTAGGTTTTCTGTGCCGCAATAATTTGAGACAGATGGCACACACAGGACCGGCACTCAAGCAATAATGCCAATCTTAATCTCCCACTATTTTTTTTGTTTTCAGGGAGAATTAAAAAAAAAAAAATTCCCAGTATGACACACTAGGTTTTCTGTGCCCCAATAATTTGAGACAGATGGCACACACAGGGCCGGCACTCAAGCAGAAATGCCAATCTTAATCTCCCACTATTTTTTTTGTTTTCAGGGAGAATTTAAAAAAAAAAAAAAAAAATTCCCAGTATGACACACTAGGTTTTCTGTGCCCCAATAATTTGAGACAGATGGCACACACAGGACCGGCACTCAAGCAGAAATGCCAATCTTAATCTCCCACTATTTTTTTTGTTTTCAGGGAGAATTAAAAAAAAAAAGGGACTGTCCTACAATTACTATCTCCCTGCAGTAATCTCAGCAAGGTATGGCAGGCAGCAATAACAAGGAGTGGACAGCTGCACAAAAAAAAACCAAAAGTGTGGACAAACAAACAAGATAGCTGTGCAGAAAGGAAGGAACAACAGGATTTGTGCTTTGAAAAAAGCAGTTGGTTTGCACAGCGGCGTACACACAGCAACACAGCTATCAGGGAGCCTTCTAGGGCAGCCCAATGAGCTACAGCGCTGAGGGAAAAAAATTTAGCTTCCACTGTCCCTGCAAACAAAAGGTGGTGTTGGACAGTGGAAATCGCTTCAGCACAAGCGGTTTGGGGGTGAATGTACTCTGCCTAACACTATCCCTGCTTCTGACGAAGCGGCAACTCTCCCTACGCTCAGATCAGCAGCAGTAAGATGGCGGTCGGTGGGAACACCCCTTTATAGCCCCTGTGACGCCGCAGAAAGCAAGCCAATCACTGCAATGCCCTTCTCTAAGATGGTGGGGACTGAGATCTATGTCATCACGCTGCCCACACTCTGCATCCACCTTCATTGGCTGAGAAATGGCGCTTTTAGCATCATTGAAACGCAACTTTGGCGCGAAAGTCGCGTACCGCGTGGCCGACCCCACACAGGGATCGGGTCGGTTTTCATGAAACCCGACTTTTCAAAAAGTCGGCGACTTATGAAAATGACCGATCCGTTTCGCTCAACCCTAGCCAGGAATGCTATCGCTTCTTTTATTAGAGGGATTATCGGTAAGATTGACTCTCTCGAAGTTCTACCTCTAATTTGTTCCTCCAGCTGTTCCATCCACACTAGTAGTGACCTTGCGGTGCAGGTACTAGAGATAGCTGGCCTGAATGCCCCTGTGTTAGCTTCCCACAATCTTTTTAGTAAGGCTTCTGCTTTACGGTCTAGCGGGTCTGTTAGGACCCCCGAATCTTCAACTGGTAAGACCGATTGTTTAGAAGTTGAAGCAACTGCGGCATCAACCTTTGGCACCTTTGACCAGGAATTTAGTTCCTCATCGCTGAAGAGATAGCGTCTCTTAGAGGATGATGGTAGGAATCCTCTTGTATTTTGCTTATTGCTATATTCTTTTTTAATTAGTTCTTTAATAGTGGGTATGACGGGGAAGGATCTACGTTTTTTCTGTCCTAATCCCGCAAACATGATGTCTTGAGCTGATTTTTTCCCTTTCTCGTCTGGGCACCCCATCGTGCTTCTGACAGATTTTACTAAGTTGTCTATACTGCTGTTAGGTAGACAAAGCCCCCCTTCCTTCTCGGATGAACTCGGCTGGGATCCAGATTCGTCTGAGGATCTATGTACATCCTCTGATTCTGAACTTGCTGGAGATTAAGACCTGCTTGGTTAGCGGGTACTGGTGCTACTTGTATGCGCCAAACCCTGCATTTCTTCCCGGATTATGGCTCTAACATCAGATGGAGTCATTATATTCTCCTGCCGTAAGGTTAGCATAATACATTCTGAGCATAACCTCTTAGCATACGAATCCGGAAGGGGCTGCGTACATAAGGCACATTCCTTGTGCTTGGACTTGTGTGTCCTTTTCTTAGTCTAGAGGAAGGGGATACAGGAGGAACATAAATCAGCATATAGGAAGAGGCTTTTTAAAAACTCACCCAGTGAAGCTGACAGGTACAGGTTCTGGAGGCTGATTTTTTGGCAAGTGATCCTTCTGTTTGGTGGTAGATCTCTTTTCTGGAGGTCGACCACCACTTTTAGTGCTGCTCCTAGTGCTTCTCTCCTTGCTGGGAGAATGCTGCTCTGCTACAGGCAGGTGTGCTTCGTCGGCCGGTGAAGCCATCTCATACACACCGGTCCGACGCCAGCGCCGCTTTTTAAATCTGGCGCTGAATCTCCTGCCTCCCCGGACCCAACCCAGAAGTGCTCCGGCGACTTCCGGGTTAGACGCGCTACTCTCTCTCACCATGCGGCGTCCGGAGGTATTAAGCCGGCCGCTGCAGCACGCGCCCTCATGGAGCCGGGCGGACTAGCGGTGACCAGACCCGGACCATAGATGTGTGACAGACGAGGGGGGAGGCTGCAAGCAGGGGCTCCACCGCCGCTGCTTCTGGAACCGCAGCCCCTGCCGTTCCCACAGAACTGACGCAGGCGGTTGCAAGGCCCAGGAATCCTCTTCATCTGTAGGTAAGCAGGGTTTCCTATAGGAACAGGAAACCTAAACTGAGGAGGAGAGGGGACCGCCTCCTTTTATTCTGTAGGTTTCCTGTTTCTATGGGCGGATCCCTCTCTCTCTCATGTGGGGTGCTGTCGTGGCGAAGGGTAAAACATGAGTTTTGTGAGCTCGACAGGATCATAATGGAGCCACTGTCATGGCGTGTGAAGCTGCTGTAAGGTGAATATGATACTGGAGTTGGGTGAACTGTATGATCAATGTCAGTAAATTATTACACCAGATTATACCAGACACCAAAAAGCACTAGAATTAAATTCTGAATACAGTGTATGCAAGCGAGGGCCTGTGTTGTGATCAGTCTGTCAGGCCTGAAACCCAGGAACATCTACAAGCCTCATTTTTCTTGGAAGCAGCCTCCTCAAGGGAAAGAGACAGGAGTTCCATTGATCAATCTGCACAAGACCAAGCACTTCTTCTGCAAACTACCCAACCAGGCAGAATGTATCTTTTGCATGGTTTTGAGCAACAATGGAGTAATTACAGGATATGTCCCAGAGAGTGTTGAGGTCTTTTGAGTGTATTACTCAATTGACAGGCAGTACTACGGAGCTCAGGTAAAGGCCATAGTGTCGCAATAACCATGTTCAAATATATGTAAGGCTGTGGCCTGAATACAGTTGTGCTCAAAAGTTTACATACCCGTGCAGAATTTTTGTTTTTTTGGCCTTTTATCAGAGAATATGAATGATAACACCAACACTTTTTCTCCACTCATGGTTAGTGGTTGGGCGAAGCCATTTACTGTCAAACTACTGCGTTTTCTCTTTTTAAATCATAATGACAACCCAAAACATCCAAATGACACTAATCAAAAGTTCACATGCCCTAGTGATTTTGGCCTGATAACATGCACAGAAGTTGACACAAATGGGTGTGAATGGCTACTAAAGGTAACATCCTCACCTGTGACCTGTTTGCTTGTAATCAGTGTGTGCATAAAAGCTGAGTGAGTTTCTGAGATCCAAACAGACTCTTGCATCTTATATAAAGCCACTGATGTTTCTGGATTGTGAGTCATTGGGAAAGCAAAAGAAGCAACAAGGCGAAATGCGTGTTAAGGAGCTCTCACACGTGGTCCTCCAGTTTGAACTTGTGGTATGTCGCTCTAAAGGGTTATATGTATATTTGTTATGAGGCTTCCCTTGCACCAATGTATTATGATGATGCACTTAGCACCTTAGAAAATTATTTGTTTATGTATTCTTGCTGCTACTATGATACAGATTTATAAATAGAGATCTAAATATATAACTATTTATTGGTGCTTGGTATACTCCGCAAAATGCATAAAAGGAACTATAGGGAAGAAAATACCCAAAAGTGACACCATTCTGAAAACTGCACCCCTCAAGGTGCTCAAAACCACATTCAAGAAGTTTATTAACCCTTCAGATGTTTCACAGCAGCAGAAGCAACATGGAAGGAAAAAATTAACACTTTACTTTTTAGTCACAAAAATGATCTTTCAGCAATAATTTTTTTAATTTCCCAAGGGTAAAAAGAGAAAATGGACCTTAAAAGTTGTTGCCCAATTTGTCCTGAGTACGCTGATACCCAACATGTGAGGGGGAACCACTTTTTGGGCGCACGGCAGGGCTCAGAAGGAAAGGAGTGTCGTTTGACATTTTCAAGCTAAAATTGGCTGCAATTGAGATCGGACGCCATGTCGCATTTGGAGAGCCCCTGATGTGCTTAAACAGTAGAAACCCCTACAAGTGACCCCATTTTGGAAACTAGACCCCCTAAGGAACTTATCTAGATGTGTTGTGAGCACTTTTATCCCCCAAGTGTGTCACGAAAGTTTATAACGCCCGGGTGTGAAAATAAAAAATCCTATTTTTTCTACAAACATGATCGTTTAGTCCCCAATTTTTTATTTTCTCAAGGGTAGCAGGAGAAATTGGACCCCAAAAGTTGTTGTCCAATTTGTCCTGAGTACGCTGATACCCAATATGTGGGGGGAACCACTGTTTGGGCACATGGCAGGGCTCAGAAGGAAAGGAGCGCCCTTTCACATTTTCAAGCTAAAATTGGCTGGAATTGAGATCAGATGCCATGTTGTGTTTGGCGAGCCCCTGATGTGCCTAAACAGTGGAAACCCCCAAAAAGTGACCCCATTTTGGAAACTAGACCCCCTAAGGAACTTATCTAGATGTGTCGTGAGCACTTTTATCCCCCAAGTGCTTCACGAAAGTTTATAACGCCCGGGCATGAAAATAAAAAATCCTATTTTTTCCCCACAAAAATGATCTTTCAGTCCCCAATTTTGTATTTTCCCAAGGGTAACAGGAGAAATTGGACCCCAAAAGTTGTTGTCCAATTTGTCCTGAGTACGCTGGTACCCCATATGTGGGAGAAAACTACTGTTTGGGCACACTTCGGGGCTCGGAAGGGAAGTAGTGACGTTTTGGAATGCAGACTTTGATGGAATTGTCTGCGGGCATCATGTTCCATTTGGTGAGCCCCTGATGTGCCGAAACAGTAGAAACCCTCAACAAATGACCCCATTTTGGAAACTAGACCCCCTAAGTAACTTATCTAGATGTGTTGTGAGCACTTTTATCCCCCAAGTGCTTCACGAAAGTTTATAACGCCCGGGCGTGAAAATAAAAAATCCTATTTTTTCCCCACAAAAATTATCTTTCAGTCCCCAATTTTTTATTTTCCCAAGGGTAACAGGAGAAATTGGACCCCAAAAGTTGTTGTCCAATTTGTTCTGAGTACGCTGGTACCACATATGTGGGAGAAAACTACTGTTTGGGCACACTTCGGGGCTCGGAAGGGAAGTAGTGACGTTTTGGAATGCAGACTTTGATGGAATTGTCTGCGGGCATCATGTTCCATTTGGTGAGCCCCTGATGTGCCTAAACAGTAGAAACCCTCAACAAATGACCCCATTTTGGAAACTAGACCCCCTAAGGAACTTATCTAGATGTGTCGTGAGCACATTTATCCCCCAAGTGCTTCACGAAAGTTTATAACGCCCGGGCGTGAAAATAAAAAATCCTATTTTTTCCCCACAAAAATGATCTTTCAGTCCCCAATTTTTTATTTTCCCAAGGGTAACAGGAGAAATTGGACCCAAAAAGTTGTTGTCCAATTTGTCCTGAGTATGCTGGTACCCCATATGTGGGAGAAAACTACTTTTTGGGCACACTTCGGGGTTCGGAAGGGAAGTAGTGACGTTTTGGAATGCAGACTTTGATGGAATTGTCTGCGGGCATCATGTTCCATTTGGTGAGCCCCTGATGTGCCTAAACAGTAGAAACTCCCCACAAGTGACCCCATTTTGGAAACTTGACCCCCTAAGGAACTTATGTAGGTGTGTGGTGAGAATTTTGAACCTCCAAATGCTTCACTAAAGTTTATGACGCCCGGCGTGAAAATAAAAAATCCTATTTTTTCCCCACAAAAATGATCTTTCAGTCCCCAATTTTTTATTTTCCCAAGGGTAACAGGAGAAATTGGACCTAAAAAGTTGTTGTCCAATTTGTCCTGAGTATGCTGGTACCCCATATGTGGGAGAAAACTACTTTTTGGGCACACTTCGGGGTTCGGAAGGGAAGTAGTGACGTTTTGGAATGCAGACTTTGATGGAATTGTCTGCGGGCATCATGTTCCATTTGGTGAGCCCCTGATGTGCCTAAACAGTAGAAACTCCCCACAAGTGACCCCATTTTGGAAACTTGACCCCCTAAGGAACTTATCTAGGTGTGTGGTGAGAATTTTGAACCTCCAAATGCTTCACTAAAGTTTATGACGCCCGGCGTGAAAATAAAAAATACTATTTTTTCCACACAAAAATGATCTTTCAGTCCCCAATTTTTTATTTTCCCAAGGGTAACAAGAGAAATTGGACCCCAAAAGTTGCTGTCCATTTTGTTCTGAGTACGCTGGTACCCCATATGTGGGAAAAAACTGTTTGGGCACTTCGGGACTCAGAAGGGAAGCAGTGACGATTTGGAATGCAGACTTTGATGGACTGGTTCTGAGGGCGTCATGTTCCATTTGCAGAGCCCCTGATGTGCCTAAACAGTAAAAAAAAACACAAGTGACATCATTTTGGAACCTAGACCCCCATGGAACTTACTTAGATGTGCCCCCTCTTTGGAACTAATCTACTGGTTCCTGTTAAGTAAATTAGTAGTGCATGGAGGTGTGGTACAATTTGAAGCAGTCCTTCATACACAGGCCGGGTTTGTCGGGGCAGGTGTCGCATTGATAGATGGTGTCCTTGCGTACACCTCGTTTGTAGCACACTCGGCACCTTTTTTGTGGCTTACCTTTTCTATCAGTTGGCGGGACCACCCCCGGAAAATGCTGACCTGGTACAATACGAGCACCCTCAGTTCCGGAAGTACTGGGGCCCGCTCCTTCCCTCGTGCCAAACATCAGGGCCTTAACCACTACCTCCTGGAACTGAAGGTACGTCGTATCGGTGTGGCGTGCACATCGTGACAGCAGGAAAGCCTTAAGCATTGCCATTTGTACGATGTACACTGACAGCTTCTTGTACCACACCTTGGCCTTCCTCAAAGCACTAAACCAAAAGACAACCATGCAGTCATAGAATCCAAACATGTAATACTTTATTTAAATATACATAAAAAATACACATAAAAAACAGACAATGTGTAGCAGGGCTAACAGATGGAAACAGCCACCAGCATCATGTGAATAAAGCCCAAGGTTGGTGCTCACCCATACCAGGAAAGGAACAGTACCCGGGTATAAGATAAAGTGCACAGTATAGTGGCAAACAGAATTACTGAGCGCCAACCATTAAGGAATAATACAATAAGGAGTAATAGCTCCTATTCAACAAGTAACAGCCATAGTAATGGCTGAAAATGCCTATAAATACAAATCAATCTGCACATACCCGTGATAGCTGTATTGACCGGTACGGGGGCTCCAATCCACCCCGACGCGTGTTTCGGTATGAATACCTTCCTCAGGGGGCGCGTAAATAAGAAGGGCAGAACTATATATACACAATCTGCCATAATTACGGCACATTCCCGCGCCGCAATGCACCCGCCCATCTCAGCGCCGTAGTGCACGCCACAACCGGAAACACGTGGGGCCCCACGTGATCCGGAAGTGCGTACCCGGCCGACGCGAGACAAGCAGGGCAAGACGGCGCATGCGTGACAACGAAATAGGGATAGAACCACCATATTGGTAAAGGGCAAAGGAAAAGGCAACAAAGGAAAATAACAATATGTTGTATAACAATCAGAGAACATGGCAGATAGAGAGAAGGAATACAGCCCAATAAGCGGTAAGCCAAAATATAGTTTATATAGTATATAGGACGAATGCAGGTCATAAGATGATACATAACAAGTCCAATTATCAACACAGCTACAAAGAAGCAATATCGCGGTGTGGAGTGCTGTAACATAGTAAGTACACACCTAGTGGAATAGCAATTAAATATAGATTTAATAGACACACACCCATGATATACAGATGATTGGAAAACCATAAGAGACAATAAGTCTCCAAATATTGGCAAGCAAAAGTCCATAGAATCTAATATGTCATAGAAAGAAGTCCATTCATTCTTTCTCTCTTCCAGCTAAATTCCTCTGCTTCCAGCAACAAGCTGTAGAGCCTTGGACTACCGGGCCAAAGAAAAAGCGTGGCTCAATCAGTGTGACCAGACTTTTGGTAGCAGTGGGACTAATGTACAGCAATGTGACGACGATAGATTTGATTCCAAATTTTCTCTGATTAAGGATTCCCTAATAAAACGATCCAGGTTATGGTGGAATCGGATCTTTCTCGAGAAATATATGTCAAACAAAATGATCCCGAGAGGATTGCGTGTCCGTGTTATACCTACATTCCCTATTAGTGATGATTCTTTCATCCGTAAATGGGAAGAAGCGAGTAATATATGTTCTTTCACTTTGATGCAACTTCTAATTGATTTAAATACCATGAAAATCAATGAGTTGGATAAAGACATTGATGATATGCAAAATTCTGTTAAAACTGAGTGTCCAAAAGAAAAATTGCAACATTTTGATTCAGAATTGGAAAAATCACTGGATGCCTTAGTTAAAAAGATCCAGGAGAATCAATTGTCCAAACACAATAGAGATCTTAAGGACTACCAGACTAATAAGGTGTATCTTTGGAGAAAAACTAATCTTACACGTGCTCCCTCCAATACATCTATATCATCTACCAGTGGCCTATCTGAGATATCCGCATCGTCGGGTCCTATACGCCTACGCCTGAGGGATCATGCATATCATCCATACAGGAGACAGTTCAAACAGCGGACAACACCCAAGGGTAAAAACAAACGGGTAATTAATTTGAGTAGTTATAAACTCTCTCCTGCTGATATATTCCTTCTTGGTAGAGGTCTTTCTTTTTCGCCTACTCTGGAATATGATAGTTTCACTACTATTAAGGATTTAAATCTCTTTGCCAGATCACTGCTGTTGAGACGTCATTATTTTAACAATGAAACTAATACACTTTTCCCTACAGAAGAAGAACGGGCCACGTTGAGAATACTGGAGGAGCTGGCGGTGGAACATGTCCATGAGGGGGGTAAGATTCCTCCCTCCATTCGCTCTCATTCTACTAAATTCCCCCCTTTGTCTACATGTTCATCTATTGATTTGTTCGTCCGGGTGGTGACTCGAGATCTATGTCAGATTCCCAGGTTCTCACGGGTGGATAATCTATCTAGGGCAGAACGTGAGCGGTTAGATTACCTGAGAAATCTTCCTGATATATTAATAAAATCTGCTGATAAAGGAGGGAATATTGTGTTGTGGCCTGTAGGCCAATATGAAAAGGAGGCGTTCCGCCAACTTAATAATTCGATCTGCTACAAAAAGTTGACTTATAATCCTTTGAGTGCTTATTCGGGTCAACTTATGGCTATTATTAAGGAGGCTTTGGATCTTGATGTTATTACTAAGGAACTTGCCTCCTCTCTTATAATAGGTGATCCTACTATAGCCACCTTCTACCTCCTCCCTAAAGTACATAAAGATCTCAAGTCGCCACCCGGCCGTCCCATTGTATCGGGGACGGGGAATTATCTTGAGCATGTCAACTCTTGGATTGATTTCCACCTCCAGCCCCTCATCACGGCTCTCCCTTCTTATCTTAGGGATACTGGTGAGCTGCTTCGCAGGGTCGACGGCCTTCATTTTGGGGGTGAATCTCTACTGGTCTCAGCAGATGTGGAGTCCCTGTATACAAACATCAGACACACAGATGGCATTGCTGCTGTGAAATTTTTTCTTGAAACATCTACTTTATCGGTTGCACTTAGGGGACTCCTGCTGAGGCTACTGGAGTTCACCCTCACCCACAATTTCTTTGTGTTCAAGGGGTCCTTCTACCTGCAGCTCCAGGGAACAGCCATGGGTGCGGCCTTTGCGCCGGCCTATGCCAATCTGTTCCTGGGGCTGTGGGAGAGGGACCTCTTCCTGTCGGACAGGCTGTCATCGATGGACCATATCCCCTTCTGGGTGTGGTACATCGATGACATCCTGTTCGTCTGGCACGGTGAGGCCGTCGACCTTGAGCAGCTCATTGATTGTCTCAACAGCAATAAGCTTAACATTAACCTTACTTGTGAGTGGAACAAATCGCAAATCAGTTTCTTGGATGTCATGGTTGGCATGGATGAGTCAGGGAATGTCCATACGGACATCTTTCGCAAGGCCACATCCACCAATATGGTCTTACATGCCTCCTCGTGTCACCCACGTCACATGATTTCGTCGATACCTGTTGGCCAATTCCTCCGTTTACGGAGGATCTGCTCAACAGAGAATGATTTCGAAAAACGGGCAGTTGAGTTAACGGCACGCTTCGTTGAATGGGGGTACAGCAGGCGGATTGTTAAAAAAGCGTATCATAGGGCGAAATATTCAACCCGCAACCGCCTGCTGTACAAACCCCAAAGAGACGAGGCGTGTAAGGGTGGGGATCAACTGAGGTTCATCACTACGTTCCATCACCAGGCGGATAAAGTGAGACTGGCACTCACCAAAGCCTGGCCTATTCTCCTCACTGATCCCACCATCTGTAAATTTCTCCCCAAAAGACCTCTACTTACCTTCAGACGGGCTAGAAATTTGAGAGATCTTCTGACCAAGAGTCATTATACAGCACAAGGACCTAGGACATTTTTGGATAATATATCGGCCCCAGGGGGTTCCACCCCATGCGGCCGGTGTATTGCATGTCCAAACATAGATAGATGTGATACATTCACTAACGCAGATGGATCTAAGGTTTATGGTATCAGGAAGCGCATTTCTTGCGTTTCAAGATATGTTATATACTATGCCACCTGCCCCTGCGGACTCATCTACGTCGGAATGACAACAAGACAGTTGAAGGTCAGAACTAGGGAGCACGTCCTGGGAATTGAGGCAGCCGTCACACAAAAGGACGCGTCCCTATTAAAAACAATTCCAAGGCACTTTCAGAGGTATCATCAAAGTGACAGTTCACTTTTCAGGGTTCGTGGTATTGACATGCTTAATGTTAACATTCGGGGTGGGAATCTTTTTAAGCGTTTGGGCCAGTTGGAGACACAATGGATCTGGCTGCTTAACACAGTAGATCCATTGGGCCTGAACGAAAACATTAGTTACGCCCCATTCCTGTAGTCGTCACATTGCTGTACTTTGCTTATCCGCATCTTGTTTTTGTTTTTACATGTTTTTAATTCCCTTTTTTTATTATTTAGGATTGTTTATATGACCTATGAATTGGGTTATTTCCACCTATGATGAGGCTCTACAGCTTGTTGCTGGAAGCAGAGGAATTTAGCTGGAAGAGAGAAAGAATGAATGGACTTCTTTCTATGCCATATTAGATTCTATGGACTTTTGCTTGCCAATATTTGGAGACTTATTGTCTCTTATGGTTTTCCAATCATCTGTATATCATGGGTGTGTGTCTATTAAATCTATATTTAATTGCTATTCCACTAGGTGTGTACTTACTATGTTACAGCACTCCACACCGCGATATTGCTTCTTTGTAGCTGTGTTGATAATTGGACTTGTTATGTATCATCTTATGACCTGCATTCGTCCTATATACTATATAAACTATATTTTGGCTTACCGCTTATTGGGCTGTATTCCTTCTCTCTATCTGCCATGTTCTCCGATTGTTATACAACATATTGTTATTTTCCTTTGTTGCCTTTTCCTTTGCCCTTTACCAATATGGTGGTTCTATCCCTATTTCGTTGTCACGCATGCGCCGTCTTGCCCTGCTTGTCTCGCGTCGGCCGGGTACGCACTTCCAGATCACGTGGGGCCCCACGTGTTTCCGGTTGTGGCGTGCACTACGGCGCTGAGATGGGCGGGTGCATTGCGGCGCGGGAATGTGCCGTAATTATGGCAGATTGTGTATATATAGTTCTCATCATGCCCTTCTTATTTACGCGCCCCCTGAGGAAGGTATTCATACCGAAACGCGCATCGGGGTGGATTGGAGCCCCCGTATTGGTCAATACAGCTATCACGGGTATGTGCAGATTGATTTGTATTTATAGGCATTTTCAGCCATTACTATGGCTGTTACTTGTTGAATAGGAGCTATTACTCCTTATTGTATTATTCCTTAATGGGTGGCACTCAGTAATTCTGTTTGCCACTATACTGTGCACTTTATCTTATACCCGGGTACTGTTCCTTTCCTGGTATGGGTGAGCACCAACCTTGGGCTTTATTCACATGATGCTAGTGGCTGTTTCCATCTGTTAGCCCTGCTACACATTGTCTGTTTTTTATGTGTTTTTTTTATGTGTATTTTTTATGTATATTTAAATAAAGTATTACATGTTTGGATTCTATGACTGCATGGTTGTCTTTTGGTTTTGTTCTATACTGGTGCAGTTATCCTCATGTCCATGCATGAGTGGTACATTACATTATCATCTAGGATTGGTTTCTTATGTACTTATTTTATGTGCCACTAATTATGCATATTGGAATTTCTTTATATACTTCCTCAAAGCACTGTACGGTTGGAGGAGTTGATCGGAGAGATCAATACCCCCCATGTTTTTGTTGTACCCCAGTACACAGTCCGGTTTGCAGACCTGTGTAGAGGTACCCCGTACACTGCTGAGGGCACTGCCATCACCGTGTATGGTGGTCAAGAGAAGGACATCCCTCTTGTCCTTCTACTTGACCACCAGCAGGTGGTCGCTACATTGGGCTTTGCTCTCACCTTTTCTGAGCATCTGCTCAAGTAGCGTCTTCGGGAGGCCTCTCTGATTTTTGCGGACAGTACCGCAGGCTGCGGTACCTCGCGCAGAGAGGGATTTGTAGAGTGGGATGCTGGAATAAAAGTTATCGGTGTAGAGGTGATAACCTTTATCCAGCAGTGGGTGCACCAAATCCCACACAATTTTCCCACTCACTCCCAGGATAGAAGGACACTCAGGCGGTTCAATCCTGCTGTCCTTCCCTTCGTAAACTCTAAAGCTGTGGGTGTACCCTGAGGTACTCTCACACAGCTTGTAGAGTTTGATTCCGTACCTGGCCCTTTTGTTGGGCAGGTATTGACGGAATCTGAGCCGCCCCTTAAAATGAACCAAGGACTCATCCACGCAGATGTCCCTTTTGGGCACGTTGTTATGAACCTGGTGGTTAGGAGCACCCGGAATGACCTGTTGAGAAAACTAGTAATCGGAACAAGCTCTGGGAAAGTGGGAACTCTGCTGACCGCAAACTCTACTCCTATCACACACACTAGAAATAGCCGTGGAGCGTACCTAACTCTCCCTAGACGCCTCTTCACAGCCTAAGAGCTAACTACCCCTAAAGATAGAAATAGAAGCCTAACCTTGCCTCAGAGAAATTCCCCAAAGGTAAAGGCAGCCCCCCACATATATTGATTATGAGTTAAGAGGAAAGTCACAAACACAGGATTGAAACAGGTTTTAGCACAGGAGGCCAGACTTCACTAAATAGTCAGAGGATAGAAAAGGGAACTATGCGGTCAGCACAAAAGACTACAAAAAACCATGCAGAGTAAACAAAAAGCCTCCCACACCGACTCACGGTGTGGAGGTGCCACTCTGCACCCCAGAGCTTCCAGCTAGCAAGGGAATATCATGATAGCAAGCTGGACTAGAAATTAGCAGTACTAAGAAATATATTCAGGAAGCAGTAACAACAAATGAACTAGCAAAGACTTAGCTTCTGCTGGAGTAGACAGGTCCTCAGAGAAGTCCAAGAGAGATCTGAACCAATACTGAAACATTGACAGCTGGCATGAAGTAACGATCTGAGTGGAGTTAAATAGGGAAGCCAGCATAGCAATAAACGAGAGCAGCTGACAAAACCAACCTCAGTGACCAGCAGTTCCGCTCAAAGCCACCAGAGGGAGTCCAAGAGCAGAACTAACCAAAGTACCATTCATGACCACAGGAGGGAGTCTGAGAACGGAATTCACAACAGCACGTACACTTCAGCAAACTTTTTGCTGAAGTGTTCGATGACCGGCCGAACTTTGAACAGGTCAAAATTGGGGTCATCTCGTGTGGGACACTGTGCATTATCGGAATAATGCAGGAACTTATGGATGGCCTCAAAACGCGTCCGAACCATGACCATTCGGAACACTGGAGTGTTATATAAAATATCTACACTCCAATATTGCCGAATTTCTGGATTCTTCACGATCCCCATGTGGAGGACCAGGCCCCAAAACTGCATCATTTCAACTGCGTCTACAGGAGACCAGTTAGAAAATGATGAACCGGGGTTTTGCTCCAAAAATTGCCGAGCATACAAATTAGTTTGCTCCACCATGAGGTTAACAAAATCCTCAGAGAAAAAGACTTTAAAAAAGTCTGTTTCTGTGAGGCCGGTGGTGTCAAACTTGATTCCTGATTCTGCCACAAAATCAGGAATCAATGGCTCGTAATTTTCGGGGGGCGAGGTCCATATGGGGTCCGAAGAAGGGCACGCTGGTTCATCTTCAGGAGTTGTCGCTGCGTCATCTTCTCTCCTGGGGTGTCTGCGTGGCGGTTCCGCAGGACCCGAGGAGGAAGATGAGGAGGAGGAGGAGGAGGATGAAGAATCTGAAGAGTAAAGGAATGTGGGATCCTCTCCCTCGCTATCAGTGTCGGAGGCAAGGAAAGAATATGCCTCCTCCGCTGAATAGCGCTGCTGGGACGAGCGGGGCGAACGGGACATTTTTTTTGTGAGTATGGTTCTTGGGTGTAATTTATTGGTAACTATGTGTACGTGTGGGGGGGGATAGTGTTTGGTGCAAACTATTGTGAAAAGAAAAAGCTAAAGGAAAAAAAGCAAATAGGGAAAAAAAATACCTGTGAAAGGAAAAGTCTAAAACAGCAGGCCCTAGCTCTGATAAGTGAACTGCGTCACTTATCAAAGTTCGGCGGCTGCTGGGTGTGTGAACGGGGATGTGAAAAAAAATGGCAGGCACGAGAGCTCTGATAAGTGAACCGCGTCACTTATCAAAGTTCGGCGGCGGCGGCTGGGTGCGCGGACGGGGATGTGGAAAAAAAAAAGAAACGAAAGGCACGGGTTTAGACGCAGCGACTGGGTGCGCAAGGGGATGTGGGAAAAAAAAAAAAGAAAAGAAAGACACGGGTTCAGACGCACCGGCGGGGTGCGCGCAAGGGGATGTGAAAAAAAAAAGAGAGAAAAGAAAGGCACGGGTTCAGACGCAGCGGCTGGGTGCGTGGACGGGGAAGTGGGAAAAAAAAAAGAAACTAATGGCATGGGTTCAGACGCAGCGGCTGGGTTCGCGGACGGGGATGTGGAAAAAAAAAAAAGAAAAGAAAGGCATGGGTTCAGACGCAGCGGCGGGGTGCGCGCAAGGGGATGTGAAAAAAAAAAGAAAGACACGGGTTCAGACGCAGCGGCGGGGTGCGCGCAAGGGGATGTGAAAAAAAAAGAAAAAGAAAAGAAAGGCACGGGTTCAGACGCAGCGGCGGGGCGCGCGCAAGGGGATGTGAAAAAAAAAGAAACGAAAGGCACGGGTTTAGACGCAGCGACTGGGTGCGTGGATGGGGATGTGGGAAAAAAAAAAGAAACGAAAGGCACGGGTTCAGACGCAGCGGCTGGGTGTGCGGACGGGGATGTGGAAAAAAAAAGAAAGAAAAGAAAGTCACGGGTTCAGACGCAGCGGCGGGGTGCGCGCAAGGGGATGTGAAAAAAAAAAGAAAGACACGGGTTCAGACGCAGCGGCGGGGTGTGCGCAAGGGGATGTGAAAAAAAAAGAAAGAAAAGAAAGGCACGGGTTCAGACGCAGCGGCGGGGTGCGCGCAAGGGGATGTGAAAAAAAAAAGAAACGAAAGGCACGGGTTTAGACGCAGCGACTGGGTGCGTGGATGGGGATGTGGGAAAAAAAAAAAAAGAAACGAAAGGCATGGGTTCAGACGCAGCGGCTGTGTGCGCGGACGGGGATGTGGAAAAAAAAAGAAAGAAAAGAAAGGCACGGGTTCAGACGCAGCGGCGGGGTGCGTGCAAGGGGATGTAGAAAAAAAAAAAGAAACGAAAGGCACGGGTTTAGACGCAGCGGCTGGGTGCGCGGACGTGGATGTGGAAAAAAAAAAGAAAGGGAAGGCACAGGTTTAGACGCAGCAGCTGGGTGCGCGGACGGGGATGTGGAGAAGAAAAGTGAGCACAAGTGTTGATCGGTGAACTGCGTCACCATTCAACGCTCGGCGGCACTAAGGGGGGTGAAAAAGAAAAGCGAGCACGAGGGTTGATAGGTGAACTGCGTCACCAATCAACGCTCGGCGGCTGCTAAATTTGGGCACGGATGGACGCGGCGCAAAGTGGGGGTGGAAGGGGAAGGGGGGATGGAGGGGGTTTAGGGGGTAAGAAAGATCGGGCCGGGATCGGGATATCAACACTCATGGTTTGTAGTCTCTCTTCTTTCTTCTTTCTTCTGTCTTCTTTCTTTTTTTTTTTTGCGAGAATTATGGTGTCACAGGCTACTGTGGCACCACAAGTCTCAGCACAGGAGGGGGATCTGTCAGCGTGACCGCTCTGCAGGAACCCTCACCAAGTGTGAGGATTCCTGCAGAGCAGTCAGACAGGTCAGGGACAGGTGAGACAGGTCACAGAGCGGTCACACCGCTGCTGTGACCTATGATTGGTGGGATCGATGATCACATCAATCCCACCAATCAGGGGAGGCCCTGGTGACGCCGGTGTTGCTAGGCACCAGCCTATGATCGGAGCTCACAGCTCCGGTCATAGGCTGGTCACCGGCAGGTCACCAGCAAGTGACCGGCAGGTGACCGGCAGGTCACCGGCAGGTCACCATCAGGGCACAGCGCGGTCATACCGCTGCTGTGCCCTGTGATTGGCGCGATCGACAAATCACATCGACCGCGCCAATCAGCTGCAGGATCCGGAGCCATGGCACAGGAGGCAGGGCAGGGCAAATGGGGCTGTGGAGCGCGTGGTTACAGGCAGGGCACAGCGCGGTAACACCGCCGCTGTGCCCTGCGATTGGTGCGATCGATGTGATCGTCGATCGCGCCAATCCGGGGGCATTGCCAGGCACCGGCCCCAGGATCTAGTACATCGGTACCCGATCCTAGCCTGGGACCTCACTGTTTCAGCCAATCTGATTGGCTGAAACAATGAGAAAGGCTGTGATTGGCTGTTCAGAATTGAACAGCCAATCACAGCGATCGGGAGGTCGGGGGGCGGCGCCATTCCTCAAGATGCCGAGACCATCTTCTGTAAGGTAAGATGGTGTCGGAATTTTAATGCGATCACCGCGACTTAAGTCGCGGTGTCGCATTAAAGGGCATGACGTACTATCCCGTCGGTGGTCATACGGGCCCACCCCACCTCGACGGGATAGTACGTCAGATGTCAGAAAGGGGTTAATGCCACTTCGTACTTGAGTGTACCATGTATTGTCCAATCATATGCTACCTTATAATTTATATGTTTTATTAATTATTGTGTTTAATAAAGATTTATTGATTTTAAGAAGAGTCCTCCAAGCTTTTTTGATAGGATAATATGTATGTCTGTGGAGCATATTTACCCAGTCTCTTAGACGTGCTTAGAATGTACAGAAACTGGGCAGCACCCCACCACCATATTATTTTTGGGACCCAAATTTCAAAAATTTAAGGGAAGCGACAGTTTAATAAACAGACACAAATCTCATTTAGGAGCCTGGAAAAGCCAACAATGGTCTTTGTCCAGCACCAGACAATGTAAAGTGGTAGCGAATATGTATGCCCTATCTAACTAACAATTTTTGAGCAGACATATATGCTGACAAGGGACAACTGAATGCTACGCTGGGACAACAAACTGGACGTGATTGCTGACTGTTGTGTCTGTGCAACTGCAGGTTGTTGGTAGGAGGCATCAGTGCCTGCTTCCTGGACATCAGATTGGGAAGGCTGTAGCAAAAGGAAAAGGCCAGCAGTTTCACCCTCAGACACAGATTTTGTACCCAGGCATACAGCCCACCTACTGGGATGCTGTGTATATGAGTAGTAAATGGCGTATACTAACAGAGGTATTATGTTGAATTTCCCTTTATAAAGGGATGTGTGGGTAAGATTTTCGAACTAGCAGCATATATATAGAGCATGTTTCATTACTCATATTATTATTCTGTGTAAGGCTGAAACCTAAAGAATGGTGTGGAGCATATTAATGCATTAATGTTCCAAAATGTCCAAGTCCAGACCCAAAATCAACATCAGGCTATCCCAAGAGGTCTGTATCATACACGCTGAAAGAGACCATGATGGGGACCTCATAATACATTTTGAAGTTATTATTATCATTGCTAGAGATAGGTAGTACAAGTTTCACCATTACACAATGTGAAAAGTTTTCAAAAAATTACCCAAGGGGTCTGTATCATACAAGCTGAAAGTCACTGTGATGGGGACCTCACAATACATTTTGCAGTTATTACACTAGGTAGAAATAGGGAGTACAAGTTTCACCATTGCACAATGTGCAAAGTTTTCAAAAAGTAAAAAACATTAGATGGTAATGCATGGACATTAAGACAACTTCCAGAAAGAAAACATTTGGGCTGCATTTACGTTACGTTGCTATCATCTGTAGGGCTTACAAAGTTGGAGGAAATCCAGCCATTCTTCAATTTCAGAAGAGTCAGCCTGTTCCCGTTGAGCCTATCCGTTAAGATTGCACCTGCCAAACCAAAAACCCGCTCGGACAACAGACTGTGGCAAGGCATGGCAGCACCTCTAAGGCGTACAAGGAGAGGTTAGGCCAAGTGTTCCGCTTGGAAAACCATTAGCTAAAGGGCATTGAAGAATCAGGAAAGATGCTGGTATGGTCATTTAAGTAGTCCTTCACCATCATGGTCAACTTCTCCCTCCTCATCATAGTTACACCCACAGATAGCCCTTGCTGATGTGGTGGTGTTAGGCATCGAGTTCCTGCCGCTGCACAGGGGGAATCTCCAGCCATGTCCACTGCAGTCTCCCATTCTTCTCCAGCCGCAGTGGAGCCTGCTCAGCGGAGACGTCGGTCCCAGTGTCTGGCTCAGCCTGATACTGTGTGAATGGTTACTGTTGCCTTTCCAGGCTCTGCCCTTGTAGCCAGCACTGGTCAGCGGTGAGTTTGCGCCTCGCTACATTGGTCCTTTCAAGGTTCTTTAACAGGTTAACCCTGTGGTCTACCATTTGGCTATTCCTCCCCGCCTTGGAATCACCGACACCTTTCATGTTTCCCTCTTAAAGCACGTCTATATGTCCCGCTTTTCCGAGTCATCTGCCGGGACATTGGGTTCATCCATGGATGAGTACGAGGTGAACTTTATCTTGGGGTGCAAGGTGGTATCTGGCAAGAAGTACTATCTGGTGGACTGGAAGGGTCACGGCCCAGAGGACAGAACCTGGGAACCTGTGGAGCACATTCGGGCTCCGCTGCTCATTGCAGCCTTTGAGCGAAGTGAGGCCCAAGGTCCCAACGTCTGGCTCAGCCTGATACTCTGCAAATGGTTACTGTTGCCTTTTCAGGCTCTGCCCTTGTAGCCAGCACTGGTCAGCGGCGAGGAGACTTTTCTGGGACTAAGTCCTTCTTTTCGTGCACTGAGCATGCCCACAGGAGGACCTCTCATTGGAGTTCGGGGGTCACACGCTCAGGCCCTGTTGCAGCTCCTACTGGTCCACCAGGAAGGTCCTGTTGAGCTGCAACTATAAAAGGTTTGCATGGCCGCAAAGCCATGCGCTAGTATCAAATGTGTTTGGCTTATGCCAGTGGATACTATACCACTCTATATATATATATATATATATATATATATATATATATATATACTAGCTATTGAACCCGTTCTACGCCCGGGTGGTGAGCATTTATATTGGTATATGGCCTCCATCCTGGTATGTGCTGCTCTCATCTTGCTCTCCCATCCTGTCATGTGCTGCTCCATCCTGCGCCCCCATCCTGTCATGTGCTGCTCCATCCTGGATCCCCATCCTGTCATGTGCTGCTCCATCCTGCATCCCCATCCTGTCATGTGCTCCCATCCTGCACCCCCATCCTGTCATGTGCTGCTCCATCCTGCATCCCCATCCTGTCATGTGCTCCCATCCTGCGCCCCCATCCTGTCATATGCTGCTCCATCCTACACCCCCATCCTGTCATGTGTGTGCCCCCATCCTGTCATGTGCTGCTCCCATCCTGCACCCCATCCTGTCATGTGCTCTCATCCTGCACCCCCATCCTGTCATGTGCTGCTCCCATCGTGCGCAATCATTCTCTCATGTGCTGCTCGCATCCTGTGCCCCCATTCTGTCATGTGCTGCTCCCATCCTGTGCCCCCATTCTGTTGTAATGTGCTGCACCCATTCTGCCTGTTCCTGTTTCCATTCTGCCATATGTTGCTCCCATCTTTCTCTCTCCGGCTCTACTGCCCGAGTGCGGGTGGCTGTGCGTGGCGGTGGTGAGTGCGGGTGGCTGTGCTGAGTGCGGGCGGCTGTGCTGAGTGCGGGCGGCTGTGCTGAGTGCGGGTGGCTGTGCTGAGTGCGGGAGGCTGTGCGTGGCTGTGGTGAGTGTGGGCGGCTGTTCGTGGCGGTGGGGAGTGCGGGCGGCTGTGTGTGGCAGTGGTGAGTGCGGGCGGTGTTATGATCCTGGTGGCAAGGATCACAAACTGACCTGCTAAGTAACAGAAATCCTTAGGACAAGCTCTGGGGATGTGGGAGCTATACTGACCGCAACCCTGATTCTATCAATACACACTATAGGCAGCCGTGGAGCATTACCTAAAATCCTAGACGCCTCGTCACAGCCTGAGAAACCAGCTACCCCTAGAGAGAAAGCAAGCCTCACTTGCCTCAGAGAAATCACCCCAAAGTTTTAGACAGCCCCCCACAAATAATAACGGTGAGTTAAGGGGAAAACACAAACGTAGAAATGAAAACAGGTTTTTAGCAAATGAGGCCCGCTAACACTAAATAGTAAGAAGACAGCAAGGGATCTGTGCGGTCAGTATAAAATGCTATCAAAAATAATCCACGCAGAAATTACAAGAACCCCCACACCGACTCACGATGTGAGTGCAACTCTGCACCCCAGAACTTTCAGCAAGCGAAAATATTACATATAAGGAAGCTGGACAGAGCTCATCATATACAGAGAAACATTTTCAAGGAAATAATGAGCAAACATAAACTAGCAAGACTTAGCATCTCTGGAGGAGACAGGTAACAAGGAAAGTCCAGAGAGAACAGAACCAGTACTGAATACAACGACAGCAGGCAAAAAGTGAAGGTCCAGGTGGAGTTAAATAGAGGCCAGACTAGCAGAAACGAGGCAGCTGGATTCCAGCTACAGACCCGCAGTAAGCACTAAAGGCCACCAGAGGGAGCCCAAGAACAGAACTCACACAATACCACTCATGACCACAGGAGGGAGCCCGAGAACAGAATTCACAACAGTACCCCCCCTTGAGGAGGGGTCACCGAACCCTCACCAGAGCCCCCAGGCCGAGCCGGATGAGCCAGATGAAAGGCACGAACCAAATCAGCCGCATGGACATCAGAGGCGACAACCCAGGAATAATCCTCCTGACCATAGCCCTTCCACTTAACCAAGTACTGAAGATTCCATCTCGAAATACGAGAATCCAAGATCTTCTCCACCACATACTCCAATTCTCCCTCAACCAACACCGGAGCAGGAGGATCAACAGAAGGAACCACAGGCACCACATACCTCCACAATAATGACCTATGGAACACATTATGAATGGCAAACGATGCTGGGAGGTCCAAACGAAATGACACAGGGTTAAGGATTTCTAAAATCTTATAAGGACCGATGAAACGAGGCTTGAACTTAGGAGAGGAAACCTTCATAGGAACGAAACGAGAAGACAGCCATACCAAATCCCCCACACGAAGTCGGGGACCCACACATCAACGGCGGTTAGCAAAGTGCTGAGCCTTCTCTTGTGACAACGTCAAATTGTCCACTACGTGGTTCCAAATCTGTTGCAACCTATCCACCACAGAATCCACTCCAGGACAGTCCGAAGGCTCAAACTGACCTGAGGAAAAACGAGGATGAAAACCAGAATTGCAAAAAAAAGGTGAAACCAAAGTAGCAGAACTAGCCCGATTATTGAGGGCGAACTCAGCCAATGGCAAAAAGGACACCCAATTATCCTGATCAGCCGAAACAAAACATCTCAGATAAGTTTCCAAGGTCTGATTAGTTCGTTCAGTTTGGCCATTCGTCTGAGGATGGAAGGCCGACGAAAACGACAAATCAATGCCCATCTTAGCACAAAAGGACCACCAAAATCTGGACACAAACTGGGATCCTCTGTCAGACACAATGTTCTCTGGAATCCCATGCAAACGAACCACATTCTGAAAAAACAACGGAACCAAATCGGAGGAGGAAGGCAGCTTAGGCAAGGGCACCAAATGGACCATTTTAGAAAAACGATCACAAACCACCCAGATGACAGACATCCTCTGAGAGACTGGAAGATCCGAAATAAAATCCATGGAAATATGTGTCCAAGGCCTCTTTGGGACAGGCAAAGGCAAAAGCAAACCACTGGCACGAGAACAGCAAGGCTTGGCCCGAGCACAAATCCCACAGGACTGCACAAAGGAACGCACATCCCGCGACAAGGACGGCCACCAAAAGGACCTAGCCACCAAATCCCTGGTACCAAAAATTCCAGGGTGACCCGCCAACACCGAAGAATGAACCTCGGAAATAACTCTACTGGTCCATCTATCCGGGACAAACAGTCTCTCCGGTGGACAACGGTCAGGTTTATTGGCCTGAAATTCCTGCAGCACCCGCCGCAAATCAGGGGAGATGGCAGACAGAATCACCCCCTCTCTGAGGATACCAGCCGGTTCAGAAACTCCCGGAGAGTCAGGCACAAAACTCTCAGAAAGGGCATCAGCCTTCACGTTCTTTGAACCCGGAAGGTATGAATCCACGAAATTGAAACGGGAAAAAAACAGCGACCATCGAGCCTGTCTAGGATTTAACCGTTTGGCAGACTCGAGATAAGTCAAATTCTTGTGATCCGTCAAGACCACCACACGATGTTTGGCTCCCTCAAGCCAATGTCGCCACTCCTCAAATGCCCACTTCATTGCCAACAACTCCCGATTGCCAACATCATAATTCCGCTCGGCAGGCGAAAACTTTCTTGAAAAGAAAGCACATGGCCTCATCATAGAGCCATCAGAGTTTTTCTGTGACAAGACAGCCCCTGCTCCTATCTCAGAGGCATCAACCTCGACCTGGAAAGGGAGAGAGACATCCGCCTGACGCAAGACAGGAGCCGAAGAAAACCGACGTTTCAGCTCCTGAAAGGCCTCCACGGCCGCAGGAGACCAATTGGTCACATCAGAACCCTTCTTGGTCAAATCCGTCAAAGGCTTAACCACACTAGAGAAATTAGTGATGAAGCGACGGTAAAAATTAGCAAAGCCCAAGAACTTCTGAAGACTCTTCACTGATGTAGGTTGAGCCCAGTCATAAATAGCCTGGACCTTAACTGGATCCATCTCAATAGTGGAAGGAGAAAAAATAAAGCCCAAAAAGGAAACCTTCTGGACTCCGAAGAGACATTTAGAGCCCTTCCCAAATAAGGCATTGGCACACAGGACCTGAAATACCATCCTGACCTGCTTCACATGGGATTCCCAATCATCAGAAAATACCAAAATATCATCCAGGTACACAATCATAAATCTATCCAGATACTCTCGGAAGATGTCGTGCGTAAAGGACTGAAACACGGAAGGTACACTAGAGAGCCCAAAAGGCATCACCAAGTACTCAAAATGGCCTTCGGGCATATTAAATGCCGTTTTCCATTCATCGCCCTGTTTTATACGCACAAGATTATATGCTCCTCGAAGATCTATCTTGGTGAACCAAGTAGCCCCCTTCATCCGAGCAAACAGATCAGACAGCAATGGCAAAGGATACTGAAATTTGACCGTGATGTTATTTAGAAGGCGATAATCTATACAAGGTCTCAGAGAACCATCCTTCTTGGCCACAAAAAAGAACCCCGCACCCAAAGGGGACGAGGACGGGCGAATATGCCCCTTCTCCAGAGACTCCTTTATATAACTCCGCATAGCGGTATGTTCTGGTACAGATAAATTGAAAAGTCGTCCCTTAGGGAACTTACTACCAGGAATCAAATTTATAGCACAATCACAATCCCTATGAGGAGGTAGGGCACTGGATTTGGGCTCATCATATACATCCTGGTAGTCCGACAGAAATTCAGGGACTTCAGAAGGAGTAGAAGCAGCAATTGACACCAAAGGAGCATCGCCATGAATCCCCTGGCAACCCCAACTTGACACAGACATTGCTTTCCAATCCAGGACTGGATTATGAGCCTGCAGCCATGGCAGACCCAACACGACAACGTCATGCAAATTATGTAACACAAGAAAACCAATCACCTCCTGATGTGCAGGAGTCATGCACATAGTCACTTGAGTCCAGTACTGAGGCTTATTCTTGGCCAATGGCGTAGCATCAATTCCCTTTAGTGGAATAGGAAATTGCAAAGGCTCCAAGATAAAACCACAGCGCCTGGCAAATGACAAATCCATCAAGTTCAGGGCAGCACCTGAATCCACAAAAGCCATAACTGAGTAGGATGACAGAGAGCAAATCAAAGTAACAGACAAAATGAATTTGGGCTGTACAGTACCAATGGTGACAGATCTAGCGAACCTATTTGTGCGCTTAGAACAATCAGAGATAACATGAGTTGAATCACCACAGTAAAAGCACAACCCATTCTGACGTCTGTGATTCTGCCGTTCAATTCTGGTCAGAATCCTGTCACATTGCATAGACTCAGGCTTCTGCTCAGAAAATACCGCCAGATGGTGCACAGGTTTGCGCTCCCGCAAACGCCGATCAATCTGAATGGCCAACGACATAGACTCATTCAGACCCGCAGGCGTGGGAAACCCCACCATAACATCCTTAACGGCTTCAGAAGGACCTTTTCTGAAAATTGCTGCCAGGGCACACTCATTCCACTGAGTGAGCACAGACCATTTCCTAAACTTCTGACAGTAAACCTCTGCTTCATCCAGACCCTGAGAGAGAGCCAGCAAAACCTTTTCTGCCTGGTCTATTAGATTAGGTTCCTCATAAAGCAATCCAAGCGCCAGAAAAAACGCATCCACATTTAGTAATGCAGGATCTCCTGGCGGCAGAGAGAATGCCCAATCTTGAGGGTCACCACGTAGCAAAGAAATAATAATTTTAACTTGCTGAACAGGGTCACCAGAGGAACGAGGTCTCAGAGATAGGAATAATTTACAATTATTTTTGAAATTCAAAAACCTAGATCTATCTCCAGAGAATAACTCAAGAATTGGTATTTTAGGCTCTGACATAGGACTGTGAACTACATAATCCTGGATACCTTGTACCCTTGCAGTGAGATGATCCAGACTAGAGGACAGACTCTGAATGTCCATGTCTGCAGCTGAATTCTGAACCACCCAGAGATTAAGGGGAGGAGAGAGTCTAGCCACACTGCAGAGGAAAAAAAAAATGAACTCAGGATCTCTCTTATCCCTCTTTTGCGATGCATTAACTCTTTTTTGGCCTGCTGTACTGTTATGATCCTGGTGGCAAGGATCGCAAACTGACCTGCTAAGTAACAGAAATCCTTAGGACAAGCTCTGGGGATGTGGGAGCTATACTGACCGCAACCCTGATTCTATCAATACACACTATAGGCAGCCGTGGAGCGTTACCTAAAATCCTAGACGCCTCGTCACAGCCTGAGAAACTAGCTACCCCTAGAGAGAAAGCAAGCCTCACTTGCCTCAGAGAAATCACCCCAAAGTTTTAGACAGCCCCCCACAAATAATAACGGTGAGTTAAGGGGAAAACACAAACGTAGAAATGAAAACAGGTTTTTAGCAAATGAGGCCCGCTAACACTAAATAGTAAGAAGACAGCAAGGGATCTGTGCGGTCAGTATAAAATGCTATCAAAAATAATCCACGCAGAAATTACAAGAACCCCCACACCAACTCATGATGTGAGGGGCGCAATTCTGCACCCCAGAACTTCCAGCAAGCGAAAATATTACATATAAGCAAGCTGGACAGAACTCATCATATACAGAGAAACATTTTCAAGGAAATAATGAGCAAACATAAACTAGCAAGACTTAGCTTCTCTGGAGGAGACAGGTAACAAGGAAAGTCCAGAGAGAACAGAACCAGTACTGAATACAACGACAGCAGGCAAAAAGTGAAGGTCCAGGTGGAATTAAATAGAGGCCAGACTAGCAGAAATGAGGCAGCTGGATTCCAGCTACAGACCCGCAGTAAGCACTAAAGGCCACCAGAGGGAGCCCAAGAACAGAACTCACACAATACCACTCATGACCACAGGAGGGAGCCCGAGAACGGAATTCACAACAGGGCGGCTGTGCGTGGCGGTGGTGAGTGCGGGCGGCTGTGCGTGGCAGTGGTGAGTGCGGGCGGCTGTGCGTGGCGGTGGTGAGTGCGGGCGGCTGTGCTGAGTGCGGGCGGCTGTGCTGAGTGCGGGCGGCTGTGTGTGGCGGTGCTGAGTGCGGGTGGCTGTGCGTGGCGGTGGTGAGTGCGGGCGGCTGTGCGTGGCGGTGCTGAGTGCGGGCGGCTGTGCGTGGCGGAGGTGAGTGCGGGTGGCTGTGCGTGGCGGTGGTGAGTGCGGGTGGCTGTGCGTGGCGGTGGTGAGTGTGGGCAGCTGTGCTCAGTGCGGGCGGCTGTGCTCAGTGCGGGCGGCTGTGCTCAGTGCGGGCGGCTGTGCGTGGCTGTGGTGAGTGCGGGCGGCTGTGCGTGGCGGTGGTGAGTGCGGGCGGCTGTGCGTGGCGGTGGTGAGTGCGGGCGGCTGTGCGTGGCGGTGGTGAGTGCGAGCGGCTGTGCTCAGTGCGGGCGGCTGTGCTCAGTGCGGGCGGCTGTGCGTGGCGGTGGTGAGTGCGAGCGGCTGTGCTCAGTGCGGGTGGCTTTGCTCAGTGCGGGCGGCTGTGCTCAGTGCAGGCGGCTGTGCGTGGCGGTGGTGAGTGCGGGCGGCTGTGCGTGGCGGTGGTGACTGTGGGTGGCTGTGCGTGGCTGTGGTGACTGCGGGCGGCTGTGCGAGGCGGTGGTGAGTGCGGGCGGCTGTGCGTGGCGGTGGTGAGTGCGGGCGGCTGTGCGTGGTGGTGCTGAGAGTGTGGGCGGCTGTGCTGGGGGCCTGAGCAGGCGGGGACACCGGCGCCCTGTGAGGGTCAGGTGCCGGAGTCACCGCTAGCTCAGGCCCCCGGCACTTGCTATATTTACCTGTCCCCCGTTCCACCGCTCCGTCTTCCGGGTCCTCTGGCTGTGACTGTTCAGTCAGAGGGCGGCGCGCATTAAGCGCGTCATCGCGCCCTCTGAACTGAACGTCACAGGCGTCCGCGCTTTCCGGCGCCATTTTCTTGAAGACACGCAGTGTGTCTTTAAGAAAATGGCGCCGGAAAGCGCGGACTGCGCAGGTGCCGATTCCGGGAGCAGGGGGACATTCATGGCCCGGAATCGCGTCAGTGGAACGGGACAGGTAAGTATTGCATACTCACCCTCCTGGCTCATCCCTGCTTCTCCGTTGGAGATCGCGGTGTGCGTTCAGAGCTTACGCATACCGGGATCTCATGGGGGCGTCACTCTGTGGGGTCCAGACTGCGCCGGCGCTTGCGCTTGCGCAGTCTATAAAGGCTTCGGACAGAGTGACGCTCCCAGCGTTATGTTATAGATGGTGTGAGGCTGTAGCTTTTGGACTGTACACTCAGGCAGGCAGCTAGCGTCAGTGGGGTCTGTCCATTCATCGTGATACCTGCATCTATAGAATAGCTTGCCTTATGCTTTGCCTCTTGATGAACCGTTGGTCGGGTAAACACGTCGAGGCCATGAGGTTATTTGCTGGAAGCTAAGTTCTTTTGGGTTAACACCCGCGTATGCTTCTTTTTTGTATTACCCATCAGTATTCACAAAATTGTGTATTGCTTTGAGTCGATATGTGGGTTATGACGGGTATTTCATCACTGTCTTGAATTAGGCCGTTTATCTTGTTATCTTACGGCTTTACTATTCCCCCTCCTGTCCTGTTATCTTTGAGTCCTATGTAATACAGGTTTTGTCTATATATGAAGCGGCCATTATAGCCATCATAATATAGGACCTCTGCTTGATATACGTTACTGCATTATAAGCTACATATACTAGCGCTTTATGATGGGGGAATTTAATCATTTTCTGTACTATAGCCTCTTTTATTAAGTACCTTCCTTTCATCTCTTTTTGCTGCTTATTGTTTTCCCATCTACAGTTTTATAGGTATTTAACAGGGCGAGTTGGGGATAGCCGCCGCTGAGTGGGGTCGCCAAAAAATTGTGTCTATAGGGTGCCAACCTCCACTGGTAGGTAGGGATAGCAGCTAAGCATAGGGAAATTGATAGGTTATTGGTACGGCGTAGATCTATATTATTATTCTGTTACACTGGGATTTGGTGTTTTTAAAATAGTTTGGTATTAAACTTTATAGTGATTATGGGATTACATGTTACACAGTTTATTACTTTCCCAGTTTTTGTATTTTATACTTCTTTTTGGTTTCAGTGGGGGCAATTAGCCTTGGCTTAGCATCTGGTTCTTTCATGTGTGCAGTTAGCACAGACGAGTTCCATAGCAAGCACATACCTTAGTTAAGGTAATAGTTTTGTGTACAGCGCGACTCTGTGAGTCAACAGAGATCGCTTCCAGTTCACACGGGGTGAAGCTTAACCCACGTCACCACGTGTGACCTCAGTGGATATCCGCCATTACTTTGCAGCAGATATCTCTGCACGGTGGACACCGGGCTGCGAACGCACCTTGTAGCTACCTATCTATACTCGGTACGTTCAGCTAGCCCTAACAGGTGGTTTCATGAAAATTGTCCAGTTGGTGGACATTTTCCCCCCGAGTTGCATCTGGTGTGCGTGACCCTCCCCTGTATTCCTTTTGGGTGAAAAGAGCTGGTACCTCTGCCAGCAGCATTGTCTGAGCTTATATTTTCAGCAAGTCTTCCACAACTGCAGTCTGGCATACATGCTCTGAAAATGGCACGTCTGCCTCCAACATGAGAGAAGCAAAATTCTCCTTGTACTGTGGGTCAAGAAAGTTGCACAGCCAGTATTTCATGTTGGACAAAATGTGTTTCACGCGAGGGTCTTGGGAAAGGCATCTGGACATGAACTGTGTCACATGTGGAAGACTACAAAGAGTCAAACATTCAGTGTCCTCACCAGGATGAACACTAACTATCCTCTCCTCACAACGCATTGCCTTCTCCTCCTCCTATTCAGGCCATCCATGCTGGACAGGCATGAAGCTGGGATTGGGAGTCCCCTCTGTAGCGTAGACCAAAAATCTTGTTCATCCTCATCATCATCCTCCTTTTCCTCATCCTCAACCAATTTGGCCTGAGAATATTGTGTGAGGTTGGGCTGTGTGGTATCAGCCACTGTAGAATCTTGCTCCATAGCCACGTGCTTGGCATTCAAAGCTTCCTCTTTGAGATTCTGCAGCGAATGTTTTAACAGACAGAGACAATGGTTAAGCTGATTATAGCATCATCAGCTCCCACCATCTTGGTTCAGTATTCAAAGTTTTGAAGAACCTCACCTCAGTGATCCACACCCGCTCAGCGGTGTAATGTGTGGGAGCTGAGTGTTACTCTGATGGGCATTGAGCTGGAATTCAGACACTACCCTCTGCTGCTCACTAAGGCTTGCTAACATATGAAAGGTCAAATTCCATCATGTTGGCAGGTAACAAATCAGTCGGACACTAGGCAAATTAAAACGCTGCTGCAGCGAAGCGAGACCAGAGAAACCCTGAGATGACTTTCAGAAATGTGCGCTGACACAGCATACCTTGGCAAGTAGGTCTGGCAAGTCAGGGTGTGTTTTTAAAAACCGCTGTACAACCAAGTTTAACACGTGGGCCATGCATGGAAAGTGTACCAGCTTGTCAAGCTTTAAAGTTGCCACCAAGTTACGCTCATTATCGCACACAACCAGACCTGGTGGGAGGTTCAGCGGGGAGAGCCACTGATCGGTCTGTTCTTTTATCCCTTTCAACAACTCTGTGGCATTGTGAGCTTTATCATCTAAACAGATGAGTTTCAGCAGAGCGTTTTGCCATTTTGCCAAGGCAGTGCTGCAGACCTCTCAGCTGGAGAGTGATGGGGAGGCTAGTTTTGCGGAGAAGGAGATACAGGAAGTGGAATATGAGGAGGCTGAAACCATGATGGAAGTTAGGCCTATTCTTGGTGTGGGTAAGATGTGTGATGTCCCACCCTCTGAATCTATCCCAGACTGCACCAGGTTCATCCAGTGTGCCATCAGGGAAATTTAACATCCCTGCCCACAAGAACTTGTCCATGTGTCTGTGGTTAGGTGGACCTTCCCTGTGACTGCGTTGGCCAGAGCACGGCTGATATTTTGCAACACGGGCTTATGTAACGCATGGACAGCACACTGGGAAACATAGTGGCGGCTGTAAATTCAGTACTGAGGGGCTGCCACTGCCAAGAGGTCATGGAAAGGCTCACTTCCCACAAGCCAAAATGACAACATTTCCAAGGCTAGCAATCTGGCAACATGGGTGTTTGGGCCTGTGGGTGGGTGGATAATTCTGCTTCTTGTGAAACATCTGGGGCAGGGACAACTGAATGCTGTGTTGGGACAATGAACTGGACATGGCTACTGATTGTTGTATCTGTGCAAAAGCAGGTTGTGGGCAGGAGGCATCAGTGCCTGTTTCCTGAACAGCAGATTGGGAAGGCCATAACACAAGGGAAGGAGTAGTGGTTTCACCCTCAGACACAGATTTTGTTTGCAGACGTTCCGCCTACCTACTGGGATGCTTGGCTGCCATATGCTTTTGCATGCTGGGGGTGCTGTTGTGAATTCTGCTCTTGGGCTCCCTCCGGTGGTTGTAAGTGGTAGCGCTGCTGTCTCTGAATCGCAGCATTTATCAGGTGTGTTCACTTTTTGCAAATCTGACTGGGCTATTTAGTCTTGCTTCACCCTTTAGTCAGTGCCAGTTGTCCATTGTTCCAGGAGGATTCACATCTCTGCCTGGTCTCTCCTGCTTTGCAGTTCTTTTCAACAAAGATAAGTTCTGGCCTTGATTCTTTGCTGTCCACATGCTGTGGCCTTATTGTTCAGTTCTTTTCCATGTTTTTGTCTTGTCCAGCTTGGTCTGTATAAGGATTTGTTTAGCCAAGCTGGTGTCTCTGGAGATGCAGATATACCCTCCATATCTTTAGTTAGCTGTGGAGTTTTTGTATTTTCTGTGGTGGATATTTTCTAGTGTTTTAATACTGACCGCATAGTACTCTGTCCTATCCTTTCTATTTAGCTAGAAGTGGCCTCCTTTGCTAAATTCTGATTTCAGTCTGTGTATGTTTTTCCCCTCTCCTCTCACAGTCAATATTTGTGGGGAGCTGTCTATCCTTTGGGAATTTTCTCTGAGGCAAGATAGTTTTCCCTTTTCTATCTCTAGGGGTAATTAGTCCTCCGGCTGTGTCGAGATGTCCAGGGAGTGCTAGGTACATTCCACGGCTACTTCTAGTTGCGGTGTTAAGTTCAGGGTCTGCGGTCAGTACAGGTACCACCTTCTTCAGAGTACGTCTCATGCTGCTCTTAGGCCACCAGATCATAACAGTACAACTGGCCAACAATGAGTTAACCGCATCTCAGAAGAAGGGAAGGAAAGTGCTGAGCCATTTTTTTTCTGTAGTCTGTTGTGTTTTTTTTTTTTTCTTCCCTCTTTACCTCTGGGTGGCTCAGGAGTTCGGCGCTGGTATGGATGTTCAGGGATTGGTTTCTCGTGTGGATCAACTTGCTGCTAGAGTACAGGGTATTTCCGATTATATCGTTCAGACTCCGGTTTTAGAGCCTAGAATTCCAACTCCTGATTTGTTTTTTGGGGATAGGTCCAAATTTCTGAGCTTTAAAAATAACTGTAAACTGTTTTTTGCTCTGAAACCCCGTTCCTCTGGTGATCCCATCCAGCAGGTTAAAATTGCTATATATCTGCTGCGTGGTGACCCCCAGGATTGGGCATTTGCCCTGGAACCTGGGAATCCGGCGTTGCTTAATGTAGACACCTTTTTTCAGGCGCTTGGGTTATTGTATGATGAACCTAACTCAGTGGATCATGCTGAGAAGACCTTGTTGGCCCTGTCTCAGGGTCAAGAAGCGGCAGAATCATATTGCCAGAAGTTTAGAAAATGGTCTGTACTGACTAAATGGAATGAGGATGCCTTGGCGGCAATCTTCAGAAAGGGTCTTTCTGAATCCGTTAAAGATGTTATGGTGGGGTTCCCCACGCCTGCTGGTCTGAGTGATTCTATGTCTCTGGCCATTCAGATTGATCGGCGCTTGGGCGAGCGCAGAGTTGTGCACACTATGGCATTGTCTTCCGAGCGGAGTCCTGAGCCTATGCAGTGTGATAGGATTGTGTCTAGAGCTGAACGACAAGGATTCAGACGTCAGAATAGGTTGTGTTTTTACTGCGGCGATTCTGCTCATGTTATTTCTGATTGCCCTAAGCGTACCAAGAGAATCGCTAGTTCTGTTACCATCAGTACTGTACAACCTAAATTTCTGTGATCTGTGACCCTGATCTGCTCATTATCATCATTTTCTGTCATGGCATTTGTGGATTCTGGCGCCGCTCTAAACTTAATGGACTTAGAATTTGCCAGACGTTGTGGTTTCCCCTTGCAGCCTTTGCAGAGTCCTATTCCTTTGAGGGGCATTGATGCTACACCGTTGGCTAAAAATAAACCTCAGTTTTGGACACAGCTGACCATGTGCATGGCGCCAGCCCATCAGGAAGATTGTCGTTTTCTGGTGTTGCATAATTTGCATGATGCTATTGTGCTGGGTTTCCCATGGTTACAGGTGCATAATCCGGTATTAGATTGGAAATCTATGTCTGTGACTAGTTGAAGTTGTCAGGGGGTTCATGGTGACGTTCCTTTGATGTCAATTGCCTCCTCCCCCTCTTCTGAAATTCCTGAGTTTTTGTCAGATTTCCAGGATGTATTCAATGAGCCCAAGTCCAGTTCCCTTCCACCGCATAGGGACTGTGATTGTGCTATTGATTTGATTCCAGGCTGTAAGTTCCCTAAGGGCCGACTTTTCAACCTGTCTGTGCCAGAACATACCGCCATGCGGAGCTATGTTAAGGAGTCCTTGGAGAAGGGGCATATTCGGCCATCTTCTTCACCATTGGGAGCAGGTTTTTTTTTTGTTGCCAAAAAAGATGGCTCCTTGAGACCCTGTATTGATTATCGCCTCTTGAATAAGATCACGGTCAAATTCCAATACCCTTTCCCTTGCTTTCTGATCTGTTTGCTAGGATTAAGGGGGCTAGTTGGTTTACTAAGATTGACCTTCGAGGGGCATATAATCTTGTTCATATTAAGCAGGGTGACGAATGGAAAATTTTGAATACCTTGTGATGCCATTCGGACTCTCTAATGCTCCATCTGTGTTTCAGTCCTTCACGCATGATATATTTCGGAATTATCTTGATAAATTCATGATTGTATATTTGGATGATATTTTGATTTTTTCAGATGATTGGGAGTCTCATGTGAAACAAGTCAGGATGGTATTTCAGATCCTTCGTGATAATGCCTTGTTTGTGAAGGGGTCTAAGTGCCTCTTTGGGGTACAGAAGATTTCTTTTTTGGGCTTCATTTTTTCTCCCTCATCTATAGAAATGGATCAGGTTAAGGCTCAGGCCATTCATGATTGGATCCAGCCCACATCCGTGAAGAGCCTTCAGAAATTTTTGGGCTTTGCTAATTTTTATCACCGTTTCATTGCCAACTTCTCCAGTGTGGTTAAACCCCTGACTGATTTGACGAAGAAAGGCGCTGATGTGACGAATTGGTCCTCTGCAGCTGTTTCTGCCTTTCAGGAGCTTAAACGCCGATTTACTTCTGCCCCTGTGTTGCATCAGCCGGATGTTTCTCTTCCTTTTCAGGTTGAGGTTGACGCTTCTGAGATTGGGGCAGGGGCCGTTTTGTTTCAGAGGAATTCTGATGGTTCCTTGATGAAACCGTGTGCCTTCTTTTCTCGAAAGTTTTCGCCTGCGGAACGCAATTATGATGTCGGCAATCGTGAGTTGTTGGCTATGAAGTGGGCATTTGAGGAGTGGCGACATTGGCTTGAGGGGGCCAAGCACCGTATTGTGGTCTTGACCGATCATAAGAATCTGATTTATCTCGAGTCTGCCAAACGGCTGAATCCTAGACAGGCCCGATGGTCCCTGTTTTTCTCCCGTTTTGATTTTGTGGTCTCGTATCTTCCGGGTTCTAAGAATGTTAAGGCTGATGCCCTCTCTAGGAGCTTTTTGCCTGATTCTCCTGGGGTCCTTGAGCCGGTTGGTATTCTGAAGGAAGGGGTGATTCTTTCTGCCATCTCCCCTGATTTACGACGGGTTCTTCAGAAATTTCAGGCTGATAAACCTGACCGCTGTCCAGTGGGGAAATTGTTTGTTCCTGACAGATGGACTAGTAAAGTGATTTCGGAGGTTCATTGTTCTGTGTTAGCTGGTCATCCGAGGATTTTTGGTACCAGAGATTTGGTTGGTAGGTCCTTTTGGTGGCCTTCTTTGTCACGGGATGTGCGTTCTTTTGTGCAGTCCTGTGGGACTTGTGCGCGGGCCAAGCCTTGCTAGTGGGTTGCTTTTGCCTTTGCCGGTCCCTGAGAGGCCTTGGACGCATATTTCTATGGATTTTATTTCGGATCTTCCGGTTTCCCAGAGGATGTCAGTTATCTGGGTGGTTTGTGACTGGTTTTCTAAGATGGTTCATTTGGTACCTTTGCCTCAGTTGCCTTCCTCTTCTGATTTGGTTCCGTTGTTTTTTCAGCATGTGGTTCGTTTGCATGGCATTCCGGAGAATATTGTGTCCGATAGAGGTTCCCAGTTTGTTTCTAAGTTTTGGCGGGCCTTTTGTGCTAGGCTGGGCATTGATTTGTCTTTTTCTTCCGCATTTCATCCTCAGACAAATGGCCAAACCGAGCGAACTAATCAGACTTTAGAAACTTATTTGAGATGCTTTGTGTCTGCTGATCAGGATGATTGGGTGGCTTTCTTGCCATTGGCCGAGTTTCCCCTTAATAATCGGGCTAGTTCTGCTACCTTGGTTTCACCCTTCTTTTGTAACTCTGGTTTTCATCCTCGTTTTTCTTCGGGGCAGGTTGAGCCTTCTGATTGTCCTGGGGTGGACACTGTGGTTGACAGGTTGCAGCAATTTTGGGCTCATGTTGTTGACAATTTGGTGTTGTCTCAGGAGGGGGCTCAGCGGTTTGCTAACCGTCGTCGGTGTGTTGGTTCCCGGCTTCGGGTTGGGGATTTGGTCTGGTTGTCTTCCCGTCATGTCCCTATGAAGGTTTCTTCCCCTAAGTTTAAGCCTCGGTTTATTGGCCCTTATAGGATTTCTGAGATTATCAATCCAGTGTCTTTTCGTTTGGCCCTTCCAGCCTCTTTTTCCATCCATAATGTTTTTCATAGATCTTTGTTGTGGAAATATGTGGTGCCCGTTGTTCCCTCTGTTGATCCTCCTGCCCTGGTGTTGGTTGATGGGGAGTTGGAGTATGTGGTTGAGAAGATTTTGGATTCTCGTTTTTCGAGGCGGAAGCTTCAGTATCTTGTCAAATGGAAGGGTTATGGACAGGAGGATAATTCTTGGGTTGTTGCCTCCGATGTTCATGCTGATGATTTGGTTTGTGCCTTTCATTTGGCTTGTTCAGATCAGCCTGGGGGCTCTGGTGAGGGTTCGGTGACCCCTCCTCAAGGGGGGGGACTGTTGTGAATTCTGCTCATGGGCTCCCTCCGGTGGTTGTAAGTGGTAGCGCTGCTGTCTCTGAATCGCAGCATTTATCAGGTGTGTTCAAATCTGACTGGGCTATTTAGTCTTGCTTCACCCTTTAGTCAGTGCCAGTTGTCCATTGTTCCAGGAGGATTCACATCTCTGCCTGGTCTCTCCTGCTTTGCAGTTCTTTTCAACAAAGATAAGTTCTGGCCTTGATTCTTTGCTGTCCACATGCTGTGGCCTTATTGTTCAGTTCTTTTCCATGTTTTTGTCTTGTCCAGCTTGGTCTGTATAAGGATTTGTTTAGCCAAGCTGGTGTCTCTGGAGATGCAGATATACCCTCCATATCTTTAGTTAGCTGTGGAGTTTTTGTATTTTCTGTGGTGGATATTTTCTAGTGTTTTAATACTGACCGCATAGTACTCTGTCCTATGCTTTCTATTTAGCTAGAAGTGGCCTCCTTTGCTAAATTCTGATTTCAGTCTGTGTATGTTTTTCCCCTCTCCTCTCACAGTCAATATTTGTGGGGAGCTGTCTATCCTTTGGGAATTTTCTCTGAGGCAAGATAGTTTTCCCTTTTCTATCCCTAGGGGTAATTAGTCCTCCGGCTGTGTCGAGATGTCCAGGGAGTGCTAGGTACATTCCACGGCTACTTCTAGTTGCGGTGTTAAGTTCAGGGTCTGCGGTCAGTACAGGTACCACCTTCTCCAGAGTACGTCTCATGCTGCTCTTAGGCCACCAGATCATAACAGGGTGCTCAGGTTGGCAGTGTTGCTGCCTCTTCTTAGCTTGGAATGGCAGATGCTGCAAATTACAGTTGTTTTGTCTGAAGGACTTTCTGAAAAACCTGCCATACAGGTGAACAACGCACCCTTGGCCTCATATCTAGCTGAGTAGGGGGGCTCTGTGGAACAGTTTACTGAGTTCTCCCTCTGGTCAAACGACTACATCTTCTTGCCTGTTTTTGTGCTATGGATACAACCCTCTCTGCACTGCTTTGCTCGCTAGATATGCCACCACGCCAGGTTGGATCAGTGGTGTCAGCAGCTTGGGAAAATGTCAGTGATGAGTAGTGTTGAGCGATACCATCCGATACTTGAAAGTATCGGTATCGGAAAGTATCGGCCGATACCGGCAAAGTATCGGATCTAATCCGATACCGATACCCGATACCAATACAAGTCAATGGGACTCATGTATCGGACGGTATCCCTGATGGTTCCCAGGGTCTGAAGGAGAGGAAACTCTCCTTCAGGCCCTGGGAACCATATTAATGTGTAAAATAAAGAATTAAAATAAAAAATATTGCTATACTCACCTCTCCGACGCAGCCTGCACCTTACCGAGGGAACCGGCAGCGTTGTTTGCTTAAAATTCGCGCTTTAACATCCTTACGCGAAGTCCCGGCTTGTGATTGGTCGCATGCCGCCCATGTGGCCGGGACGCAACCAATCACAGCAAGCCGTGACGTAATTTCAGGTCCTTCAGGATTTTAAAATTACGTTCCGGCGTTGTGATTGGTTGCGTCGCGGTCACATGGGCGACGCAGCCAATCACAAGCCGTGACGTCACGGGAGGCAGCAGACGCGCGCATTTTAAAATGCGCGCGTCTCCTGCCTCCCGTGACGTCACGGCTTGTGATTGGTTGCGTCGCCCATGTGACCGCGACGCAACCAATCACAGCAAGCCGTGACGTAATTTCAGGTCCTTCAGGATTTTAAAATTACGTTCCGGCGTTGTGATTGGTTACATGGGCGGCGCGCGACCAATCACAAGCCGGACAGATTAAAAACATTTAAAATACAAGACCATGTACAAAAAACACCCCAAAACAATAGTAATCAAAGTCCGTGCCAAAATGTCAGGCATTAGGACAAGGAATGTCCTAATGCCTGACATTTTGGCACGGACTTTGATTTAGGATCGCATGGCCGGACTAGGGCTTCAGCACAGCTGCATATTGATTTAGTTGATTACCTATATTCATGCGTACAGGCTAGGTCTTAAAAGGCTTTATATTTCCTCTTTTGCCTGGGCTCCATTGGGAGTCTTGTGCCCTAAGCATTGTGTCCACTATAGATATCACAGCCTTAGGAGCCGCGTGTTTTTAGCTGTGTTGGCTGCTGAATATACATACCCATGCATGTTCTTTATTGAACTTATATGTTATATGGCCATGCGAATCCATTTTCATATTATTACTATTGTTTTGGGGTGTTTTTTGTACATGGTCTTGTATTTTAAATGTTTTTAATCTGTCTTGTTGTGGTGTTTAATAAACGATATTGTATTTTCCTATAATTGGTTGTGCGGGCCTATTTATAGTCCATTCTTTTTTCTTTGCCTTGTTCCATAGTCATTCCATTGGACTTGGCTCTGCACACTTTTGATTCTTATTTGTTTAACAACTAGAGTGCACCCCTATATATATTTATTATTTTATTTACCACATAACTATAGGATTAATAATGGAGAGGTGTCATAAAGACACCTCTCCATTACTAAGCAGTGGGCTTGATGTCGCGTGATAATACAAAGGTGACATTAACCCCACAAATATGAATCCCACTTGCCACCGCTACAGGGCAAAAGGGAAGAGCCAGCCAAAGTGCCAGAATCTAATAGATGTGCATTTTCTGGGCAGCTGCGGCTGCTATTTTTAGGCTGGGGGGTCAATATCCATGGCCCCTTACCAGCCTGAGAATACCAGCCCATGGCTGTCTGTTTTAACAAGGCTGGTTGTCAAAAATGGAGGAGGACCCCCACTTCATTTTTTTATTATTCATTTAAATAATTAAAAAATATGGTGTGGGGACCCCTCTATTCTTGATAACCAGCCTTTCTGACGTTGACACCTGAGGGTTGCCCCCAGCTGTCAGTTTTACCTGGCTGGTTATAGAAAATACAGGAGAGCCCACGTTGTTTTTTTCATTCATTTATTTATTTATTTATAGAGCAGGAGACGGCTGATGAATACTCCCATCAGATGCTCCTGCTCTCACTGTTATTAGCAGCAGCAGGTGTAGGCTGATGGAAGTAATATAATTAAACTCACAGAAAAAACATGGGTACCATGTGGTAAGAAGTATGAAAATTTAAATAAATCCCTGTATTCCCCCATAAAAAATAAATGGATAAAGTAAATGGTAAACGTGTACTCCTAAATAATATGAAAAAACAAGCAATTGGAGTTAATACACAGTTTGAAAAAAATGTATAAGAAATATTTTATTGAATATTACAACACTTACAGTTAAATACCAATATATAGAAAAAGGAACATATGACCCTAGTTGTAGCACATAAGATCCAAGCCATATAATAACATAGTAATTAACACCACAGTAGTAAAAAAAGGCATTATATAGAGAAAATTTTTTTAGTCAACCAATAAAACCCTTTAAATGTAATATGGTATAGTAATCATGCTAATATAAAGGTACATAATTAAAAAGCATGTTATAAACAAATTTATCTAGGAAACAATCTCCCTAAGGTGTCATAGTGACAAAATATATGCACAATAAACCTTGCCTTTAAGAGCTTAAGTGCTTACCAATGGTGTAAGTAGTAAATGCTTAGGAGCCAAGGGCACCCCCTTGAAGCGCATATCGCATTTGCTTTGTCAAAAAAAGGAATAACTTTTTTGATGGAAGTAATTATCCCATCAGCCAGCACCTGCTTCCATTGTTCTCACTTAAATACAACTCTCATTATTCTCATCTCCTCGTGCTGATCGCCAGCAGAGCAGGGGAGAATGAAGAGTCATCTTCAACACCCGGCGCCGGGGAACAGTGCTTACTGTACCGCTGCTTCCCTGTCACCTGCCATGTGGTACTGATGTGGCACATGGGTGGCACATGGTTGCTACACATGTGACACATGTATTACAAACACGGACACTAACATATCCGGTACGGATTTGATGTTAGAGCAAGCGCCATGGGAAAATTTGTAAAAGGTCAGAAAAGTGAAGTGAGTTCATTGGCTGTGAACTCCCAGGACCTTTCTGATTGCATCGGGAGTGTGAGAACTTTCTCACCTCATGATCACTGTGATGATGTCAGACAGGTCCTACCAGTTCACTGTAAGACATTGGGTAGAGGTAGCAGACGCTGCTCATTGTCTCTGCAGGATGGCAGGCTGCATGGTTGCATCATGCAACCATGCAGCCTACCATCTAGATGTAGAAGAGCTACACCCGTCATGGAACAAATGGATTATCATCTTCCCGTGAAAAGTTTAGGAATTTTGTTGTTTTTTATTTTAACTCTTTTGCAGAAGACAATGGCGTCAGTGGAATGGGCGAGGTCGTAAGCATGGTTTAATTAAGATTTATTAATGGAGTCTGTGTCATTCTTTCAATTAAAGGACTTTTTCTGAATGTGTGTTTTTGTACAATATGACTATGGGGTTAGTAAAGGGGGCGTCTTATTGATGCCTCTCTATTACTAACCTCTGGGCTTGATGTCACCTGATAATACAAAGGTGACATTAACCCCCCAAAAGTATCACCTCACTTTCCACTGCTACAGGGCAAGTGGGAAGAGCGAGGCTAAGTGCCAGAATTGGCACATCTTAGAAATACGCCTTTTCTAGGGTGGCTGTGAGCTGATGGTTTTTAGCCTGGGGGGCAGTATCCATGGCCCCTTCCTTGACTATTAATATCAGCCAACAGATGTCTGCATAGCTTTTGCTGGTTATTAATTATTGGGAGACCCTAAGTCATTTTTTGGGGGTCCCCTATTTTAATAGCCAGTAAATGTTATGCGTACAGCTGTGAGATGATATTAATAGCCTGGGAGGCTCCATAGGAATTACCCCCTTCCCAGGCTATAAACATCTGCCTCCAGCCATTGGCATTCCCTCTGATAGTTAAGAAAATTACCCAGGAGCCCACACCATTTTTTTCTGAAAAATAATCTTTTAATAATTAAATACATGAACAGTAAGCTGCACACACATTGTACTAATTGTATATATCACTGACATCTATATATCTACCTATTCCATTTATATTTACTGTATGAAATCCATTTTTTCTATCATGTCGGCTCCTGCAGTGATTTTACAGTATGTGGCTGCTGAATTGCCGGCTTTTCTTAGATAGCTATCTATTTTTTGGTAGACTTTGCACTTAGTGCATAGGCTATATGAGTCTAGGCGTCCCACTAAGTATCAATTTTAACAGAATGTGTATGAGGCCCTCTATGTGGAAATACGGTGACATGTCTCAGCTATTAAGGAGTGGAGGGAGGTTTCCTTTGTTTTCTTTTTAATTTTGCCTTATATATAATTCACTATACAGTTAACAAAACAAGTTTTGGACTTTGCAGGTAATATATTTCACAGTTAGCTGTGGAGTTTTTGTATTTTCTGTGGTGGATATTTTCTAGTGTTTTAATACTGACCGCATAGTACTCTGTCCTATCCTTTCTATTTAGCTAGAAGTGGCCTCCTTTGCTAAATTCTGATTTCAGTCTGTGTATGTTTTTTCCCTCTCCTCTCACAGTCAATATTTGTGGGGAGCTGTCTATCCTTTGGGAATTTTCTCTGAGGCAAGATAGTTTTCCCTTTTCTATCCCTAGGGGTAATTAGTCCTCCGGCTGTGTTGAGATGTCCAGGGAGTGCTAGGTACATTCCACGGCTACTTCTAGTTGCGGTGTTAAGTTCAGGGTCTGCGGTCAGTACAGGTACCACCTTCTCCAGAGTACGTCTCATGCTGCTCTTAGGCCACCAGATCATAACAGGGTGCTCAGGTTGGCAGTGTTGCTGCCTCTTCTTAGCTTGGAATGGCAGATGCTGCAAATTACAGTTGTTTTGTCTGAAGGACTTTCAGAAAAACCTGCCATACAGGTGAACAACGCACCCTTGGCCTCATATCTAGCTGAGTAGGGGGGCTCTGTGGAACAGTTTACTGAGTTCTCCCTCTGGTCAAACGACTACATCTTCTTGCCTGTTTTTGTGCTATGGATACAACCCTCTCTGCACTGCTTTGCTCGCTAGATATGCCACCACGCCAGGTTGGATCAGTGGTGTCAGCAGCTTGGGAAAATGTCAGTGATGAGTAGTGTTGAGCAATACCATCCGATACTTGAAAGTATCGGTATCGGAAAGTATCGGCCGATACCGGCAAAGTATCGGATCTAATCCGATACCGATACCCGATACCAATACAAGTCAATGGGACTCATGTATCGGACGGTATCCCTGATGGTTCCCAGGGTCTGAAGGAGAGGAAACTCTCCTTCAGGCCCTGGGAACCATATTAATGTGTAAAATAAAGAATTAAAATAAAAAATATTGCTATACTCACCTCTCCGACGCAGCCTGCACCTTACCGAGGGAACCGGCAGCGTTGTTTGCTTAAAATTCGCGCTTTAACATCCTTACGCGAAGTCCCGGCTTGTGATTGGTCGCATGCCGCCCATGTGGCCGGGACGCAACCAATCACAGCAAGCCGTGACGTAATTTCAGGTCCTTCAGGATTTTAAAATTACGTTCCGGCGTTGTGATTGGTTGCGTCGCGGTCACATGGGCGACGCAGCCAATCACAAGCCGTGACGTCACGGGAGGCAGCAGACGCGCGCATTTTAAAATGCGCGCGTCTCCTGCCTCCCGTGACGTCACGGCTTGTGATTGGTTGCGTCGCCCATGTGACCGCGACGCAACCAATCACAGCAAGCCGTGACGTAATTTCAGGTCCTTCAGGATTTTAAAATTACGTTCCGGCGTTGTGATTGGTTACATGGGCGGCGTGCGACCAATCACAAGCCGGACAGATTAAAAACATTTAAAATACAAGACCATGTACAAAAAACACCCCAAAACAATAGTAATCAAAGTCCGTGCCAAAATGTCAGGCATTAGGACAAGGAATGTCCTAATGCCTGACATTTTGGCACGGACTTTGATTTAGGATCGCATGGCCGGACTAGGGCTTCAGCACAGCTGCATATTGATTTAGTTGATTACCTATATTCATGCGTACAGGCTAGGTCTTAAAAGGCTTTATATTTCCTCTTTTGCCTGGGCTCCATTGGGAGTCTTGTGCCCTAAGCATTGTGTCCACTATAGATATCACAGCCTTAGGAGCCGCGTGTTTTTAGCTGTGTTGGCTGCTGAATATACATACCCATGCATGTTCTTTATTGAACTTATATGTTATATGGCCATGCGAATCCATTTTCATATTATTACTATTGTTTTGGGGTGTTTTTTGTACATGGTCTTGTATTTTAAATGTTTTTAATCTGTCTTGTTGTGGTGTTTAATAAACGATATTGTATTTTCCTATAATTGGTTGTGCGGGCCTATTTATAGTCCATTCTTTTTTCTTTGCCTTGTTCCATAGTCATTCCATTGGACTTGGCTCTGCACACTTTTGATTCTTATTTGTTTAACAACTAGAGTGCACCCCTATATATATTTATTATTTTATTTACCACATAACTATAGGATTAATAATGGAGAGGTGTCATAAAGACACCTCTCCATTACTAAGCAGTGGGCTTGATGTCGCGTGATAATACAAAGGTGACATTAACCCCACAAATATGAATCCCACTTGCCACCGCTACAGGGCAAAAGGGAAGAGCCAGCCAAAGTGCCAGAATCTAATAGATGTGCATTTTCTGGGCAGCTGCGGCTGCTATTTTTAGGCTGGGGGGTCAATATCCATGGCCCCTTACCAGCCTGAGAATACCAGCCCATGGCTGTCTGTTTTAACAAGGCTGGTTGTCAAAAATGGAGGAGGACCCCCACTTCATTTTTTTATTATTCATTTAAATAATTAAAAAATATGGTGTGGGGACCCCTCTATTCTTGATAACCAGCCTTTCTGACGTTGACACCTGAGGGTTGCCCCCAGCTGTCAGTTTTACCTGGCTGGTTATAGAAAATACAGGAGAGCCCACGTTGTTTTTTTCATTCATTTATTTATTTATTTATAGAGCAGGAGACGGCTGATGAATACTCCCATCAGATGCTCCTGCTCTCACTGTTATTAGCAGCAGCAGGTGTAGGCTGATGGAAGTAATATAATTAAACTCACAGAAAAAACATGGGTACCATGTGGTAAGAAGTATGAAAATTTAAATAAATCCCTGTATTCCCCCATAAAAAATAAATGGATAAAGTAAATGGTAAACGTGTACTCCTAAATAATATGAAAAAACAAGCAATTGGAGTTAATACACAGTTTGAAAAAAATGTATAAGAAATATTTTATTGAATATTACAACACTTACAGTTAAATACCAATATATAGAAAAAGGAACATATGACCCTAGTTGTAGCACATAAGATCCAAGCCATATAATAACAGTAATTAACACCACAGTAGTAAAAAAAGGCATTATATAGAGAAAATTTTTTTAGTCAACCAATAAAACCCTTTAAATGTAATATGGTATAGTAATCATGCTAATATAAAGGTACATAATTAAAAAGCATGTTATAAACAAATTTAACTAGGAAACAATCTCCCTAAGGTGTCATAGTGACAAAATATATGCACAATAAACCTTGCCTTTAAGAGCTTAAGTGCTTACCAATGGTGTAAGTAGTAAATGCTTAGGAGCCAAGGGCACCCCCTTGAAGCGCATATCGCATTTGCTTTGTCAAAAAAAGGAATAACTTTTTTGATGGAAGTAATTATCCCATCAGCCAGCACCTGCTTCCATTGTTCTCACTTAAATACAACTCTCATTATTCTCATCTCCTCGTGCTGATCGCCAGCAGAGCAGGGGAGAATGAAGAGTCATCTTCAACACCCGGCGCCGGGGAACAGTGCTTACTGTACCGCTGCTTCCCTGTCACCTGCCATGTGGTACTGATGTGGCACATGGGTGGCACATGGTTGCTACACATGTGACACATGTATTACAAACACGGACACTAACATATCCGGTACGGATTTGATGTTAGAGCAAGCGCCATGGGAAAATTTGTAAAAGGTCAGAAAAGTGAAGTGAGTTCATTGGCTGTGAACTCCCAGGACCTTTCTGATTGCATCGGGAGTGTGAGAACTTTCTCACCTCATGATCACTGTGATGATGTCAGACAGGTCCTACCAGTTCACTGTAAGACATTGGGTAGAGGTAGCAGACGCTGCTCATTGTCTCTGCAGGATGGCAGGCTGCATGGTTGCATCATGCAACCATGCAGCCTACCATCTGGATGTAGAAGAGCTACACCCGTCATGGAACAAATGGATTATCATCTTCCCGTGAAAAGTTTAGGAATTTTGTTGTTTTTTATTTTAACTCTTTTGCAGAAGACAATGGCGTCAGTGGAATGGGCGAGGTCGTAAGCATGGTTTAATTAAGATTTATTAATGGAGTCTGTGTCATTCTTTCAATTAAAGGACTTTTTCTGAATGTGTGTTTTTGTACAATATGACTATGGGGTTAGTAAAGGGGGCGTCTTATTGATGCCTCTCTATTACTAACCTCTGGGCTTGATGTCACCTGATAATACAAAGGTGACATTAACCCCCCAAAAGTATCACCTCACTTTCCACTGCTACAGGGCAAGTGGGAAGAGCGAGGCTAAGTGCCAGAATTGGCACATCTTAGAAATACGCCTTTTCTAGGGTGGCTGTGAGCTGATGGTTTTTAGCCTGGGGGGCAGTATCCATGGCCCCTTCCTTGACTATTAATATCAGCCAACAGATGTCTGCATAGCTTTTGCTGGTTATTAATTATTGGGAGACCCTAAGTCATTTTTTGGGGGTCCCCTATTTTAATAGCCAGTAAAGGTTATGCGTACAGCTGTGAGATGATATTAATAGCCTGGGAGGCTCCATAGGAATTACCCCCTTCCCAGGCTATAAACATCTGCCTCCAGCCATTGGCATTCCCTCTGATAGTTAAGAAAATTACCCAGGAGCCCACACCATTTTTTTCTGAAAAATAATCTTTTAATAATTAAATACATGAACAGTAAGCTGCACACACATTGTACTAATTGTATATATCACTGACATCTATATATCTACCTATTCCATTTATATTTACTGTATGAAATCCATTTTTTCTATCATGTCGGCTCCTGCAGTGATTTTACAGTATGTGGCTGCTGAATTGCCGGCTTTTCTTAGATAGCTATCTATTTTTTGGTAGACTTTGCACTTAGTGCATAGGCTATATGAGTCTAGGCGTCCCACTAAGTATCAATTTTAACAGAATGTGTATGAGGCCCTCTATGTGGAAATACGGTGACATGTCTCAGCTATTAAGGAGTGGAGGGAGGTTTCCTTTGTTTTCTTTTTAATTTTGCCTTATATATAATTCACTATACAGTTAACAAAACAAGTTTTGGACTTTGCAGGTAATATATTTCACAAATGTGAAAATAATTATATGAAGAGGATGCAATGCTTAATAATTCACATAAACATATGTCTACTGGAAGATTAAATGGTAGATCATGTGGAAATATTCAAGAACCAAAAAAAGGAGGACACCAAACTAAGTGGTCATAAGAAATGTAATGGCAAAGATATTAAAAGTAAATAATCATTATTGAAAAAACATAGGTCACATGGTGGCACTGTAGGAGATGGGCGGCTACACATCCAATAAAATCAAAGACAAATATATAAAGTTTTAAAATGTGCACAACTGAATACAGTGTAACCAAAGGATACAAAAACACCAGATGCAAGTATATGTAATATATTAGTTAGATAAGAAGAGGGAAGGTTAACAGATAAGAGTGGATATTAAACCCGCACAGATAAAGTACTTGAATAGTTGACTATTTTAAAGCAAATAGTTGTCAAATGACACAAAATACATAGCTGATAAATATTAGTTGTGTGCCGATATCTATAGCAGGTATAATTTAGTAGTACTGGTGTATATCATTACCATCTGTGTGAAAAAAGGAAAAGTACTGTAGGATTCCACAATGTGGAGCTAATACATAGGTGCAATCACATATATCTTGTAAAAGCTCGTCACTAGGGTTGAGCGAAACGGATCGTTCATTTTCATAAGTCGCCGACTTTTGGCAAAGTCGGCGTCTCATGAAACCGAGCCGATACCTGTGTGGGGTCTGCCATGCGGTACGCGACTTTCGCGCCAAAGTCGCGTTTCAATTACGCTAAAAGCGCCATTTCTCAGCCAATGAAGGTGGACGCAGAGTGTGGGCAGCGTGATGACATAGATCTCAGTCCCCACCATCTTAGAGAAGGGCATTGCAGTGATTGGCTTGCTTTCTGCGGCGTCACAGGGGCTATAAAGGGGCGTTCCCGCCGACTGCCATCTTACTGCTGCTGATCTGGGCGTAGGGAGAGGTTGCTGCAGCTTCTTCAGAAGCAGGGATAGTGATAGGCAGGGTACATAAAGCTACAAACCGCTTGTGCTGTAGCGATTTCCACTGTCCAACACCACCAGTGGAAGCTACATTTTTTTTTCCTCAGCGTTGTAGCTCATTGGGCTGCACTAGAAGGCTCCCTGACCCTGATAGCTGCGTTGCTGTGCCTGTGTGTACGCCGCTGTGCAAACCAACTGCTTTTTTCAAAGCACAAATCCTGTTTTTCCTTCCTTTCTGCACAGCTATCTTGTGTGTTTTTCCACACTTTTGTGTGCAGCAGTCCTTTTTATAGCTGCCTGCCATACTTTTCTGAGATAACTGCAGGGGGATAAATATTGGCAAGTCTGCCTCCGTGCCATTGCTGTGTGTGGTATCTGTCTCTCATTGTGTGCCACCGAAAACACTGTGTAATACTTGGCCATTTTTTTTGGGGGGGGTACATTCTCCCTTTTCCAAAAAAAAAAATAGTGGGAGATAAATATTGGCAAGTCTGCCTCCGTGCCATTGCTGTGTGTGGCATCTGTCTGTCATTGTGTGGCACCGAAAACACTGTGTAATACTTGGCCATTTTTTTTTTTTTTTGGGGTACATTCTCCATTTTCCCCAAAAAAAATTAGTGGGAGATAAATATTGGCAAGTCTGCCTCCGTGCCATTGCTGTGTATGGCATCTGTCTCTCATTGTGTGGCACCGAAAACACTGTGTAATACTTGGCCCTTTTTTTTTTTTGCTAAATTCTCCCTTTTCCAAAAAAAAAATTAGTGGGAGATAAATATTGGCAAGTCTGCCTCCGTGCCATTGCTGTGTGTGGCATCTGTCTGTCATTGTGTGGCACCGAAAACACTGTGTAATACTTGGCCATTTTTTTTTTTTTGGGGTACATTCTCCCTTTTCCAAAAAAAAAAATTAGTGGGAGATAAATATTGGCAAGTCTGCCTCCGTGCCATTGCTGTGTGTGGCATCCGTCTGTCATTGTGTGGCACCGAAAACACTGTGTAATACTTGGCCATTTTTTTTTTTTTTGGGTACATTCTCCCTTTTCCCAAAAAAAAATTAGTGGGAGATAAATATTGGCAAGTCTGCCTCCGTGCCATTGCTGTGTGTGGTATCTGTCTCTCATTGTGTGCCACCGAAAACACTGTGTAATACTTGGCCCTTTTTTTTTTTTTGCTAAATTCTCCCTTTTCCGAAAAAAAAATTAGTGGGAGATAAATATTGGCAAGTCTGCCTCCGTGCCATTGCTGTGTGTGGCATCTGTCTGTCATTGTGTGGTACCGAAAACACTGTGTAATACTTGGCCATTTTTTTTTTTTTGGGTACATTCTCCCTTTTCCCCAAAAAAAATTAGTGGGAGATAAATATTGGCAAGTCTGACTCCGTGCCATTGCTGTGTGTGGCATCTGTCTGTCATTGTGTGGCACCGAAAACACTGTGTAATACTTGGCCCTTTTTTTCTTTTGCTAAATTCTCCCTTTTCCCAAAAAAAAATTAGTGGGAGATAAATATTGGCAAGTTTGCCTCCGTGCCATTGCTGTGTGTGGCATCTGTCTGTCATTGTGTGGCACCGAAAACACTGTGTAATACTTGGCCCTTTTTTTTTTTTTTTGCTAAATTCTCCCTTTTCCCCAAAAAAAATTAGTGGGAGATAAATATTGGCAAGTCTGCCTCTGTGCCATTGCTGTGTGTGGCATCTGTCTGTCATTGTGTGGCACCGAAAACACTGTGTAATACTTGGCCATTTTTTTTTTTTTTTGGGTACATTCTCCCTTTTCCAAAAAAAAAATTAGTGGGAGATAAATATTGGCAAGTCTGCCTCCGTGCCATTGCTGTGTGTGGTATCTGTCTCTCATTGTGTGCCACCGAAAACACTGTGTAATACTTGGCCCTTTTTTTTTTTTTGCTAAATTCTCCCTTTTCCCGAAAAAAAAATTAGTGGGAGATAAATATTGGCAAGTCTGCCTCCGTGCCATTGCTGTGTGTGGCATCTGTCTGTCATTGTGTGGCACCGAAAACACTGTGTAATACTTGGCCATTTTTTTGGGGGGGGGTACATTCTCCCTTTTCCAAAAAAAAAATTAGTGGGAGATAAATATTGGCAAGTCTGCCTCCGTGCCATTGCTGTGTGTGGCATCTGTCTGTCATTGTGTGGTACCGAAAACACTGTGTAATACTTGGCCATTTTTTTTTTTTTTGGTACATTCTCCCTTTTCCCCAAAAAAAATTAGTGGGAGATAAATATTGGCAAGTCTGACTCCGTGCCATTGCTGTGTGTGGCATCTGTCTGTCATTGTGTGGCACCGAAAACACTGTGTAATACTTGGCCCTTTTTTTTTTTTTGCTAAATTCTCCCTTTTCCCCCCAAAAAATTAGTGGGAGATAAATATTGGCAAGTCTGCCTCCGTGCCATTGCTGTGTGTGGCATCTGTCTGTCATTGTGTGGCACCGAAAACACTGTGTAATACTTGGCCATTTTTTTTTCTTTTGCTAAATTCTCCCTTTTCCAAAAAAAAAATTAGTGGGACATAAATATTGGCAAGTCTGCCTCCATGCCATTGCTGTGTGTGGCATCTGTCTGTCATTGTGTGGCACCGAAAACACTGTGTAATACTTGGCCATTTTTTTTTTTTGGGTACATTCTCCCTTTTCCAAAAAAAAAATTAGTGGGAGATAAATATTGGCAAGTCTGCCTCCGTGCCATTGCTGTGTGTGGCATCTGTCTGTCATTGTGTGGCACCGAAAACACTGTGTAATACTTGGCCCTTTTTTTTTTTTTGCTAAATTCTCCCTTTTCCAAAAAAAAAATTAGTGGGAGATAAATATTGGCAAGTCTGCCTCCGTGCCATTGCTGTGTGTGGCATCTGTCTGTCATTGTGTGGCACCGAAAACACTGTGTAATACTTGGCCATTTTTTTTTTTGGGGTACATTCTCCCTTTTCCCCCAAAAAAATTAGTGGGAGATAAATATTGGCAAGTCTGCCTCCGTGCCATTGCTGTGTGTGGTATCTGACTCTCATTGTGTGCCACCGAAAACACTGTGTAATACTTGGCCCTTTTTTTTTTTTTGCTAAATTCTCCCTTTTCCCCAAAAAAAATTAGTGGGAGATAAATATTGGCAAGTCTGCCTCCGTGCCATTGCTGTGTGTGGTATCTGTCTCTCATTGTGTGCCACCGAAAACACTGTGTAATACTGGGCCTTTTTTTGGGGGGGGGGTAAATTCTCCCTTTTAAAAAAAAAATAATTAGTGGGAGATAAATATTGGAAAGTCTGCTTGAGTGCTGCTCTTGTGTGTGCCATATGTCTCAAATTATTGGGGCATAGAAAGCCTAGTGTGTAACATTGGGCCTGATTTTCCTTTCAGTGTCAGGCACCTATAAAGGTATATATAAATCCAACAGAAGTTTGAGTTCACCTTATAAGTTGTTTTACAGTAACAAATAGCGTTACTTTGGTTACGTTTTGCAAACAATGAGGAAGTCTAGTGGAAGAGGTCGTGGCCGTGGGCGGTCATTGTCAGCTGGTAATGATGGTAGTGGTGGTGGAGCATCAGGTGGTCGTGGTAAAGGCAGTACAGCACCTAAGTCTCGAGTTGTTGAGCCAGGTTCGTTGTCTGGCTACACAAGGCCTCGAACGCTCTCTTTTCTGGGAGTAGGAAAATCACTTTTGAAGCCGGAGCAGGAGGAACAAGTATTGGCTTTCATTGCTGACTCTGCCTCTAACTCTTTCGCCTCCTCCTCGGAAAGAGCCAAATGTCAGAGCAGTGCATCGTCAGTGGATGCTCCCGGTCAGGATCAAGTCGCTTCCTTGTGTCCTTCACTAAAAACAACAATGAAGGATGCGTCAGTCGACACAACAGGTTACTCCATGGAGCTCTTTACACATACCGTTCCTGGGTTAGACAGTGAAACAGTTAACAGGCCATGCCCATTAGAAGTTGAATCGGACATGGAGTGCACAGATGCACAGCCACAGCCAGATTACTATGCTGTTCCTTTGACTCAGACCATAACATTGCCCTCGCAGTGTACTGAGGCAGAATCAAACCCAGCGGAGACTATGGTGCCCCGTCACGAACGCTATACCACCGGCTTACACGGTGACACAGACGAAGTTGCACACGACATAGAAGAGGAGGTCATAGATGACCCAGTTGTTGACCCCGATTGGCAGCCATTGGGGGAACAGGGTGCAGGTGGCAGTAGTTCAGAAGCGGAGGAAGAGGAGCCGCAGCAGGCATCAACATCACAACAGGTTCCATCTACCGTGCCCGTATCTGGCCAAAAACGCGTGGCAAAACCAAAACCTGTTGGAGGACAGCGTGGCCATCCGGTTAAAGAAGCTCAGTCTGCAATGCCTGAAAAGTTATCCGATAGTAGAAAGAGTGCAGTCTGGCATTTTTTTAAACAACATCCAAATGATCAGCGCAAAGTCATCTGTCAAAAATGTTAAACTACCTTAAGCAGAGGTCAGAATCTTAAAAGTCTAAATACAAGTTGCATGCATAGACATTTATCCACCATGCATTTGCAAGCCTGGAATAACTACCAAATGTCCCTAAAGGTTGCAGCACCCTCGGCCAATGAAGCTAGTCAGCAACGCTACATCCCTCCCCTCACTGTAAACCCACCATTTCCCGCACCACCGGCAGTATCTGTGCAGCTTTCGTCGCCAGGCCAAAGCAGTCAGGGAATCACCAGGTTTGCAGTAGGAAACACTGCATGTAGGGCACCGGCAAGAATACCATCTCCAACCCTCTCTCACTCACCCATGTCCACCGGCACCACCGCTAGTTCCACGATCTCCAGCTCTCCAGTCCAGCTCACCCTACATGAGACTCTTGTTAGGAAAAGGAAGTACTCATCCTCGCATCCGCGTACACAGGGTTTGAACGCCCACATTGCTAGACTAATCTCATTAGAGATGATGCCCTACCGGTTAGTTGAAAGCGAAGCTTTCAAAGCGCTGATGGACTACGCTGTACCACGCTACGAGCTACTCAGTCGACACTTCTTTTCGAGAAAAGCCATCCCAGCCCTCCACCACCATGTTAAAGAGCGCATCGTCCATGCACTCAGGCAATCTGTGACTACAAAGATGCACCTGACAACAGATGCATGGACCAGTAGGCATGGCCAGGGACGTTACGTGTCCATCACGGCACACTGGGTGAATGTGGTGGATGCAGGGTCCACAGGGGACAGCAATATTGGGACAGTTTTGCCTAGTCCACGGTCAAGGAAAGAGTTGGCTGTAGGCGTTCGCCCCCCCTCCTCCTCTTCCTCCTCCTCATGCAGAAGCGAGAGCTCGTCCACACACCGCAGTTGCACATCCACTCCATCCGCAGCTGCCACTGTTGCACACCAGGTGTGCCTTTATGGGACAGCTAGTGGCAAGCGTCAGCAGGCTGTATTGGCAATGAAGTGTTTGGGCGACAACAGACACACCGCGGAAGTTCTGTCCGAGTTCTTGCAGAATGAAACTCAGTCATGGCTGGGCACTGTACATCTTGAGGCAGGCAAGGTTGTGAGTGGTAACAGAAGGAATTTCATGGCTGCCATAGCCCTTTCCCAACTGAAACACATTCCTTGCCTGGCTCACACCTTAAACCTGGTGGTGCAGTGCTTCCTGAAAAGTTACCCGGGGTTACCCGACCTGCTCCTCAAAGTGCGCAGACTTTGCTCGCATATCCGCCGTTCGCCCGTACACTCCAGCCGTATGCAGAACTATCAGCGGTCTTTGAACCTTCCCCAGCATCGCCTAATCATCGACATTTCAACAAGGTGGAACTCCACAATGCACATGCTTCAGAGACTGTGCGAACAGAGGCGTGCTGTTATGTTTTTGTGGGAGGATACACATACACGGGCAGGCAGTTGGATGGCAGACATGGAGTTGTCAGGTGTGCAGTGGTCGAAGCTACAAGACCTGTGTCAAGTCCTTCAGTGTTTTGAGGAATGCACACAGCTGGTTAGTGCAGACAACGCCATAATAAGCATGAGCATCCCCCTAATGCGTCTGCCGATGCAAAGTTTGACACACATAAAGGAGCAGGCGTCTGCAGCCGAGGAAGAGGAAAGCCTTGATGACAGTCAGCCATTGTCTGGTCAGGGCCGTGTAGAGGACGCGGTAGCGGGCGAAGAGGAGGAGGAGGACGAGGAGGATGATGGGGATGAGTACTTTTTGAATGAGGAAGCTTCTCCTGGGCCAACAGAAATTAGTGGCGTTGCAAGGCCGGGTTCTGGTTTTTTAAGGGAGACAAGTGACGTAGATTTGCCTGTAACTGCCCCTCAAACCAGCACAACCGCAGATTTGACAACTGGAACTTTGGCCCACATGGCGGATTATGCCTTACGTATCCTCAAAAGGGACACACGCATTATTAAAATGATGAGCGATGACTAGTGTTGAGCGATACTTTCCGATATCGGAAAGTATCGGTATCGGAAAGTATCGGCCGATACCGTTAAAATATCGGATCTAATCCGATACCCGATCCCAATGCAAGTCAATGGGACGAAAATATCGGAATTAAAATAAACCCTTTATAAACTTGTAGGTTCATTCTACATGAAGGAAAACAACTAAGAATAATGTAGGATGTATTGGGGGACGTGGCGGAGACATTAAAGGCACAGAGGTTTAGCCCAATGTAATAGAATAGCAGGTTTTTTTTTTTTTTATGACGTTCGGCGGTAGAAAGATTTTGACTATTTTAATTTTTTTTTATTTTGTCAGATATTGATGTTTCACTACTTCCACGCCCTTCACCTTCTTTTTTACTTCTCCCACACTTTCTTCTTCATTATCCTCATCATCAGCTTCTTTGACATCAACTTCTTCACCTTATTCATCTTCTTCTTCATCTTCTACCTATTATTTTTTTTCTTACATTGTTCATATTCTTTTTATTTTACTATTATCTTCATCATATTCTACTTCTTCATCATATTCTTATTTGTGACAGGCATTCCCGTAGTTGTTATCTATAAAAGTTTGAAGATTACACCTTCCGTTCTGCCTGTCACAAAAGAGTTACATTTGTCCGCGTTCAGTTTGGCCTGCAGCATCAGGCTTTATCCAGGGGCACCACGAGGAGGAACGGACTCACCCCCATACACTGCTTAGTCTTCTTCTGCTTATAATTTAGATAATATTTTTTGCTCTGATATTTAGTGTTATGCTTAATGTTCTGCTCTTTGTTCTGCAGCCTCTTGTTCTTCTGCTTCTCGGTCTTCCAGGTCGTCGTCGTCTCCAGGGTCGTCGTCTCCGGGGTCGTCGTCATCGGGGTGGTCTTCAGGGTCGTCGTCTCCGGGGTCGTCGTCATCGGGGTGGTCTTCGGGGTCATCGTCTCCAGGGTCGTCGTCATCACGGTGGTTGTCGTCTCTGGTGTCGTCGTCATCTTAGGGGGTGGTCTTCCGGGTCATCGTGTTTAGTCTCTTGAACTTGGAAATGTAGCAGAAGGTACAAGAAGGCTGAGAAAATGCCGAGAACCAGCTGATGGAACTGGAACTCGGATGGCTACCCGAAGGTCCAAGAGCCAATGGAACTACCGAGGACCAGCTGACGTTACTGGAACCCGGTTACTAAGCAGGAGGTACCCGTGCCTGAAAGCACTACCAAGGACCACCTGACGTTGGTGGAACTCGGATACCCAGAGGGAGGCACCTAAGCCAAAGGCTCTGCCCGGAACCAGCTGACGGTACTGGAACCAGGATGGGGAGCAGAAGGTACAAGAGCAAAAGACACTGCCGAGAACCAGCTGACGGTGCTGGAACCCGGATGGGTAGCCGAAGGTCCAAGAGCCAATGGAACTACCGAAGACCAGCTGACGTTACTGGAACCCGGTTACTAAGCAGGAGGTACCCGTGCCTGAAAGCACTACCAAGGACCACCTGACGTTGGTGGAACTCGGATACCCAGAGGGAGGCACCTAAGCCAAAGGCTCTGCCCGGAACCAGCTGACGGTACTGGAACCAGGATGGGGAGCAGAAGGTACAAGAGCAAGTGTCTGCGTGGCTTTTGCAGGACACGATGCCGGCTGCACAGCAGGGGAACAGCTGGCGGTGCTGAACCCCACTGACACATTGGCTGGTGTTTTTCTCTGTGCAGCTAGCAGTACCGGGCCCCAACTGGCGGTGTTAGAGCCCGGGGTCAGCAGGAGGAGGAGATGGAGCAGAGTGTAGGCCGAAGCCTGCACTGGCGGCAGCTTTGGGTCTGTTGTGCCTGCGTGGCTGTTGCAGGACACGTTGCCGGCTGCACAGCAGGGGAACAGCTGGCGGTGCTGAACCCCACTGACACATTGGCTGGTGTTTGGCTCTGTGCAGCTAGCAGTACCGGGCCCCAACTGGCGGTGTTGGAGCCCGGGCTCTGCAGGGGGAGCAGAGTGTAGGCCGAAGCCTACTTGAACCAATTTCAAAGGTAACCTTTAACCCCCCCTCAGGGGTTACAAAGTAGAAGAGCCACAGCTTATGCAGCAGTAGTGCTGCACAAGTCAAAGGTTGCTCTTTTAATTTTGCTCCTTGCACACGCTGAATGAAACACGTATAACATTTAGCCCTTTATACAGTCAAACTGTGTTGGAGGCGCGAGTTCCCTTTGTAATGAGACGCAGCACAGATGTCAAGAATCCCACCTTGGTGCTGGGTGCAGCCTCCTGAGCGTTGTTATTTGCTGTACAGGAGTCTGCGCTGTCGTGTTATCCCCTGGCCTAGCGCTGTTAGCGCTGCCCATCTTCTGACCTCATTTAATGTCGGCCGCTGCGGTTCGCGATGACCATGAATCCCAGCCCCGCGGTGTCTTAACATTGTTAAAACACTGCGGGGCTGGGATTCATGGCCTGGCGCAGCACATATGTTCGCCTCTCGCACTCGGGTCCTTACACCCGCTGCAGACTGTGCGGCGTCAGCTGATCCCTTATCGCATGCCACGGCCATGAAGCCGCACAGTCTGAAGAAGGCGGAAGGAGATGAGGGACAGGCGAACTGATGCACTGCTCATGCCCATCAATCACACCCTCGCAGTCCCAAGAAATAAGACACCGAGGGGCGTTGTGTGGGTCAGGGCGGCCGCAGAGGCGCAGGCAGCCAAACAATGATGCCAGAAGACGGGCAGCGCTACCAAGGGGGTTGCAGCGTGTCATTACAAAGGAAAGTCACACCCCCGGGACGGTTAAATGGTCACACAGAGGACACATTTCAGACGTGTTTTCAGTTCCACATGTGCGAGGAGAATACGTTTATGAGCCACCTTGCACACATGCAGCATTACCGCTGTACAAGGTGGCCTTAAAAACGTACAAACGCCTGGGGGAGGGGGGACAGGTTCCCTTCAATTTCAGTTCTTGTGTCTGCGTGGCTTTTGCAGGACACGATGCCGGCTGCACAGCAGGGGAACAGCTGGCGGTGCTGAACCCCACTGACACATTGGCTGGTGTTTTTCTCTGTGCAGCTAGCAGTACCGGGCCCCAACTGGCGGTGTTAGAGCCCGGGGTCAGCAGGAGGAGGAGATGGAGCAGAGTGTAGGCCGAAGCCTGCACTGGTGGCAGCTTTGGGTCTGTTGTGCCTGCGTGGCTGTTGCAGGACACGTTGCCGGCTGCACAGCAGGGGAACAGCTGGCGGTGCTGAACCCCACTGACACATTGGCTGGTGTTTGGCTCTGTGCAGCTAGCAGTACCGGGCCCCAACTGGCGGTGTTGGAGCCCGGGCTCTGCAGGGGGAGCAGAGTGTAGGCCGAAGCCTACTTGAACCAATTTCAAAGGTAACCTTTAACCCCCCCTCAGGGGTTACAAAGTAGAAGAGCCACAGCTTATGCAGCAGTAGTGCTGCACAAGTCAAAGGTTGCTCTTTTAATTTTGCTCCTTGCACACGCTGAATGAAACACGTATAACATTTAGCCTTTTATACAGTCAAACTGTGTTGGAGGCGCGAGTTCCCTTTGTAATGAGACGCAGCACAGATGTCAAGAATCCCACCTTGGTGCTGGGTGCAGCCTCCTGAGCGTTGTTATTTGCTGTACAGGAGTCTGCGCTGTCATGTTATCCCCTGGCCTAGCGCTGTTAGCGCTGCCCATCTTCTGACCTCATTTAATGTCGGCCGCTGCGGTTCGCGATGACCATGAATCCCAGCCCCGCGGTGTCTTAACATTGTTAAAACACTGTGGGGCTGGGATTCATGGCCTGGCGCAGCACATATGTTCGCCTCTTGCACTCGGGTCCTTACACCCGCTGCAGACTGTGCGGCGTCAGCTGATCCCTTATCGCATGCCACGGCCATGAAGCCGCACAGTCTGAAGAAGGCGGAAGGAGATGAGGGACAGGCGAACTGATGCACTGCTCATGCCCATCAATCACACCCTCGCAGCCCCAAGAAATAAGACACCGAGGGGCGTTGTGTGGGTCAGGGCGGCCGCAGAGGCGCAGGCAGCCAAACAATGATGCCAGAAGACGGGCAGCGCTACCAAGGGGGTTGCAGCGTGTCATTACAAAGGAAAGTCACACCCCCGGGACGGTTAAATGGTCACACAGAGGACACATTTCAGACGTGTTTTCAGTTCCACATGTGCGAGGAGAATACGTTTATGAGCCACCTTGCACACATGCAGCATTACCGCTGTACAAGGTGGCCTTAAAAACGTACAAACGCCTGGGGGAGGGGGGACAGGTTCCCTTCAATTTCAGTTCTTGTGTCTGTGTGGCTTTTGCAGGACACGATGCCGGCTGCACAGCAGGGGAACAGCTGGCGGTGCTGAACCCCACTGACACATTGGCTGGTGTTTTTCTCTGTTCAGCTAGCAGTACCGGGCCCCAACTGGCGGTGTTAGAGCCCGGGGTCAGCAGGAGGAGGAGATGGAGCAGAGTGTAGGCCGAAGCCTGCACTGGCAGCAGCTTTGGGTCTGTTGTGCCTGCGTGGCTGTTGCAGGACACGTTGCCGGCTGCACAGCAGGGGAACAGCTGGCGGTGCTGAACCCCACTGACACATTGGCTGGTGTTTGGCTCTGTGCAGCTAGCACATCTGGGCCCCAACTGGCGGTGTTAGAGCCCAGGGTCAGCAGGAGGAGGAGAGGGAGCAGAGTGTAGGCCGAAGCCTGCACTGGAGCAAGTTGAAAGGGAAACTTTAACCCCCCCCCCAGGCGTTTGTAGCTGAAAGAGCCATCGTGTACAGCACTAATGCTGGAAAAGGTAAACTTAGCTCTTTTAATTATGGTCCTTGCACATGCTGAACCTAACACTTATAAAAAGTGTCCCCTCCTACCGTGATACCGTCCGGTAGGTGGAACTTTCCTTTGTGATGTGACGCAGCACAGCCGTCATTCTTACCCCCTTGGCGCCGTGCGCCGCCTCCTCAGCGTTGTTTGAATCAGTCCCGGAGCCTGCGCTGTTAGGTTAGCCCTTGGCCATGCACACATTTTGCGCTGCCCGTCTTCTGACATCATTTGGTGTCAGGCTGGCTGCGCCTGTGCGGCCGCGCTGGCCGAGAGCCCGCCTCGTACTGTCTTCTGATTTAATCCCACTGGGGGCCTGAGATCCATGGACATGCGCAGTGCATATCTGAACCTCCACCTCTCACTCATCTCCCTACGGCTTCTTCTGACTGTGCGGTGTCACGGCCGTGGCATGCTATTAGGGACCAGCTGACACCGCACAGTTTGAATAAGCCGTAGGGAGATGAGTGAGAGGTGGAGGTTCAGATATGCACTGCGCATGTCCATGGATCTCTGGCCCCCAGTGGGATTAAATCAGAAGACAGTACGAGGCGGGCTCTCGGCCAGCGCGGCCGCACAGGCGCTGCCAGCCTGACACCAAATGATGTCAGAAGACGGGCAGCGCAAAATGTGTGCATGGCCAAGGGCTAACCTAACAGCGCAGGCTCCGGGACTGATTCAAACAACGCTGAGGAGGCGGCGCACGGCGCCAAGGGGGTAAGAATGACGGCTGTGCTGCGTCACATCACAAAGGAAAGTTCCACCAACCGGACGGTATCACGGTAGGAGGGGACACTTTTCATAAGTGTTAGGATCAGCATGTGCAAGGAGCACCACGAAAAGAGGCACTTTTTCCCTTTGCATCATCATTACTGCTGCACAAGGTGGCTCCTTCAGTAACAAACGCCTGGGGGGGGGGGGACAGGTTCCCTTAAATTTAACTTGTTGTGCCTGCGTGGCGGTCGCAGTACACGTTGCCGGCTGCACAGCAGGGGAACAGCTGGCGGTGCTGAACCCCACTAACACATTGGCGAGGTGTTTGGCTCTGTGCGGACAGCACTTCTGGACGGCAACTGGCGGTGTTGGAGCCCAGGGACAGGTGGAGGAGGAGGAGGTAGGAGGGATTGCCACACACACAGCAGGGGAACAGCTGACGTTACTGAACCCCAATAACAGAGGAGGGACTGTTGACTGTGCGTACAGCACTTCTGGACGGCAACTGGCGGTGTTGGAGCCCAGGGACAGGTGGAGGAGGAGGAGGTAGGAGGAGGTAGGAGGGATTGCCACACACACAGCAGGGGAACAGCTGACGTTACTGAACCCCAATAACAGAGGAGGGACTGTTGACTGTGCGTACAGCACTTCTGGACGGCAACTGGCGGTGTTGGAGCCCAGGGACAGGTGGAGGAGGAGGAGGTAGGAGGAGGTAGGAGGGATTGCCACACACACAGCATGGGAACAGCTGACGTTACTGAACCCCAATAACAGAGGAGGGACTGTTGACTGTGCGTACAGCACTTCTGGACGGCAACTGGCAGTGTTGGAGCCCAGGGACAGGTGGAGGAGGAGGAGGTAGGAGGAGGTAGGAGGGATTGCCACACACACAGCAGGGGAACAGCTGACGTTACTGAACCCCAATAACAGAGGAGGGACTGTTGACTGTGCGTATAGCACTTCTGGACGGCAACTGGCGGTGTTGGAGCCCAGGGACAGGAGGGGGAGGTGGAGGAGGTAGGAGGGATTGCCACACACACAGCTGGGGAACAGCTGACGTTACTGAACCCCAATAACAGAGGAGCGACTGTTGGGACTGTGCGGACAGCACTTCTGGACGGCAACTGGCGGTGTTGGAGCCCAGGGACAGGTGGAAAAGCAGAGGAACACAATGTAGGCCGAAGCCTGAGAAAGTCGAAAGGGAACCTTTAACCCCCCCCCAAGGCGTTTGTAGCTGAAAGAGCCAGCTTGTGCAGCACAAAAGATGCAAAAGGAAAAGGTGGCTCTTTTCACCACGCTCCTTGCAAACACAGAACTAAACACTTATAAAATGTGTCCCCTGAAACCGTGAAACCGTCCCGGAGGTGGGACTTTCCTTCGTAATATGACGCAGCACAGCCGTCATTCCTACCCCCCCGGCGCCGCGCCCCGGCTCCTCAGCGTTGTTTGATTCCGTCCCGGAGCCTGCGCTGTTAAGTTATCCCTTGGCCAGGCACACTTAGCGCTGCCCATCTTCTGACATCATTTGGTGTCAGGCTGGCTGCGCCTGTGCGGCCGCGCTGGACGAGAGCCCGCCTCGCAGTGTCTTCTGATTTTATCCCACTGGGGGCCTGGGATCCATGGCCATGCGCAGTGCATATCCTCGCCTCTCTCTCCCCTCCCTACGGCTTCTTAAGACTGTGCGGTGTCACGACCGTGGCATGCTATTAGGGACCAGCTGACACCGAACAGTCTGAAGAAGCCATAGGGAGATGAGTGAGAGGTGGAGGTTCAGATATGCAATGCGCATGTCCATGGATCCCAGGCCCCCAGTGGGATTAAATCAGAAGACACTGCGAGGCGGGCTCTCGGCCAGCTCGGCCGCACAGGCGCAGCCATTCTGACACCAAATGATGCCAGAAGACGGGCAGCGCTAAGTGTGCCTGGCCACGGGATAACATAACAGCGCAGGCTCCGGGACGGAATCAAACAACGCTGAGGAGCCGGGGCGCAGCGCCGGGGGGTAGGAATGACGGCTGTGCTGCGTCATATTACGAAGGAAAGTCCCACCTCCGGGACGGTTTTACGGTATCAGTGGACACATTTTATAAGTGTTAAGTTCTGCGTGTGCAAGGAGCTAAACCAAAATAGCTACCTTTTCCTTGTGCAGCATTACTGCTGCACAAGGTGGCTCTTTCAGTAACAAACGCCTTGGGGGGGGGACAGATTCCCTTACATTTCAGTTGTTGTGTCAGCGTGGCGGTCGCATGACACATTGCCGGCTACACAGCTGGGGATCAGCTGACGTTACTGAAACCCAATAACACTGGGTCGTATGTTTTGACTGTGCAGACGGCACTTCTGAGCCTCAACTGGCGGTGTTGGAGCCCAGGAATTTAAGTTCAGGTGGTAGAAAGATGAACACAACAGGAGACCTGGATAACGTATACAGTGACCTAATTATTTAATCAGGAGGAGGAGTGGCAAATTCCTGCGAGATCCAGGCCTTGTTCATTTTCAGGAAAGTAAGCCGGTCAACGTTATCGGAGGATAGTCGCATGCGACGGTCAGTTAGTACACCACCTGCAGCACTAAAGACACGTTGCGATAATACACTGGCCGCAGGGCAAGACAGCACCTCCAATGCATACTGGCTTAGCTCTGGCCATGTATCCAGCTTTGAGACCCAAAACTTGAAAGGGGAAGAGCCGTCTGGGAGTACAGCAAGAGGGCAAGACATGTAGTCTGTCACCATCTGACGGAACCGTTGCCTCCTGCTGACTGGAGCCGTCTGTGATGGTGTAGACTTTTGTGGGGGGCACAGAAAACTGTGCCACAGTTGGGCCATACTGGTCTTGCCTTGGGCAGAGGCACTGCTTCTGCTCCCTCTTTGTGCAGAGCCTCCACCACTGCCTGGACGCACTGAGCTGCTTTGGAATGCACTAGCAGCACTTCTCTCAGTTGGAATGGAGAAGATGATGGAATTGACCAGTGTGTCTTGGTACTCCCGCATTTTTCGCTCCCGGTTCAACGGTGTGATGAGGCTTTCTACGTTGTCCCGGTAGCGAGGATCGAGGAGGGTGAACACCCAATAATCAGACATGTTGAGAATGTGGGCGATGCGGCGGTCGTTTCTCAGGCACTGCAGCATGTAATCCACCATGTGCTGCAGACTGCCAACTGCCCAAGAAACGCTGTCCCCTGCTGGAGGCGTGGTCTCTGCCCGCTCGTCATCACCCCACCCTCGCTGTACCCACTGAGTACTGGACAATTCGGTAACTCCCTCCTCTGGACGGATGTCTTCCTCCTCCATTGACTCCTCCTCATCCTCCTCACAAACTGTCCCCTGCCTACGCGTTTGTGAGGAACCACGTGGCGCTGACTGTCCAGAAGATGATGGAAATGGTGAATCCTCATCCTCCACCTCTTCCACAACATCATCCCTTAGCGCTTGCAGTGATTTTTCAAGCAGGCAGATAAGGGGGACAGTCATGCTGACTAGTGCATCATCTGCACTCGCCATCCGCGTGGAATAATCAAAGGGACGCAAAACCTGGCAGACGTCATTCATAGTGGCCCACTCTGTGGTTGTGAAGTCTGTACGGCGCTGACTGCGACTTCTTTGCGCCTGAAGCAGCTGGTACTCCATTACAGCTTGCTGCTGCTCACACAACCGCTCCAACATATGTAACGTGGAATTCCACCTGGTAGGTAGGTCACATATGATGCGATGTTCCGGCAGGCGGTGTCGGCGCTGCAGAGCCGCAATACGCGCTTTTGCCGTGCTGGAACGCCGCAAGTGAGCACACTCTAGGCGGACCTTGTGCAGCAGTGCATCAAGATCCGGATAGTCCCTCAAAAAGCTCTGCACGACCAAATTGAGCACATGTGCCAGACATGGGATGTGAGTGAGGTTGCCGAGGCCCAGAGCTGCCACCAGATTTCGGCCATTATCACACACTACCATGCCTGGCTGGAGATTCGCTGGCACAAACCACACATCGCTCTCTCCTGCTTGATGGCATTCCAGAGCTCCTGCGCTGTGTGGCTACGATTCCCCCAAAAAATTAATTTCAACACGGCCTGTTGACGTTTGGCCACGGCTGTGCTCATGTCGGTCGTAACAGGTACACGTTCATCACGGGTCCATGTGGAGGTGGACTGTGACGGCTCCTGCAGCGATGATTCTGAGGAACTGGTGTAAGAGGAGGAGTCAATGCGTACAGAGTGGATTCCTGCAATCCTTGGAGTGGGCAGGACACGTCCTGCGCCACTCGCACGGTCTGTACCCGGCTCAACGACATTAACCCAATGGGCAGTGAGGGAAAAATATCGCCCCTGTCCATGTTGACTGGTCCACGCATCGGAGGTGAGGTGGACCTTGCTACTGACGGCGTTCAGTAGCGCGTGTTTTATGTGTCCCTCCACATGCTTGTGCAGGGCAGGGACGGCTTGCCTGCTGAAGTAAAAGCGGCTGGGCACATTGTACTGTGGGACTGCCAATGACATCAAGTCATGGAAGCTGTCAGTCTCCACCAGCCTGAATGGCAGCATTTCCAGTGAAAGAAGTTTGGCAATGCCTGCAGTCAGAGCCTGTGCTCGTGGGTGGTTTGACGAGAAAGGCCGCCTTTTCTCCCATGCCTGTACTACCGATGGCTGTAGAGTGGGCTGGGAGTGTGTGGATGACTGGGAAAGTGGTGCTGCGGGTGGAATTACAGCGGGTCTCTGGACAACAGGGCCAGAGGTTCTTCCACGGCGATCCTGGGAGGAAGCCGAACCAGCTGCGTGTGAGCTAGAGGAAGAGGCAACACGAGCTGAAGAGGTGGTAGCTGCCGCTGTTGGTTGGCCTAGCTCTTCAGTGTGTTTTTCTAACTCCGCCGGGTGCCTGTTGCGCACATGTTTCCACATGTTGGAGGTATTGAGGTTGCTGACATTTTTCCCTCTTTTGACTTTTTGATGACACACCTTGCATCTGACATAGCAAATGTCATCTGCAACTGTGTCAAAAAAGGACCAGGCACTGCAAGTCTTGGGAGCGCCCTTTTTGGCTTTTGGAAGAGACATGCTCCTAACGGGTGCCAAAGCGGAGGCTGCAGGATCCGCAGTCTTCCCCCTCCCTCTCCCTCTTTGGGCCGTACGGGGAATCTCTTCCTCAGAGCTGCTCCCACCACCTTCCTGTCCCTCACGCCAAGATGGGTCAAGGACCTCATCATCTACACTACCCTCTGCCCCCAACTGCTCCTCCTGGGTAGTCTCAGCAGCAGAGCACGCACCAGTAAGTGGCACCTGAGTGTCATCATCAGCTGATGCGGCCTGCGATGTGGTGACCGGAGCCACTGGCCCACCCGCCTCTTCAGAGGAAGAGAGAAAAAGCTGTTGGGCATCACTGCACCCTGCCTCTTCTTCCATTTCTCCAATGCTGCTTGGCTGGCCCCCTGTTTCCAAGCCAAGAGATTCAGAGAACAGAAGTAGAGACGGCTCCTGTCCTGGGCTCTCTGTCTGCCTGGGCAATTTGGCAGGTGGTGAAGAGACAGATGGCTGCTCTCCAGTGCTCTGTGTCTGAGAGGATGTGGCACTAATTGAAGTTGATGCATTAGCTGCCATCCATCCGACAACGGCTTCAATTTGTTCTTCACGCAGCAGCGGTGTACGGCGCTCTGACACAAAGCTGCGCATGAACGACTGTTGCCTGGTGAATGTGGGTGCTGATGAGTCACCGGTGCCTGCAGCAGGCACAGAATCTCCACGTCCCCTCCCTGCTCCGCGCCCACGCCCACGTGCCTTACTCACTGCCTTCTTCATCTTGGTTGACTGATAAAGATAAGCAGAAAAGTACTAACGGCTTTGTGTGCTTATTCCTGAGCAACTCCTCCTAACAGGTATAAGAAACACTAATTTTCTAAAGTGTGGACTAGACTTTAATATGAGCTAATGTGGCCTACACAAATGTAAAGTGGTGTAACTGGTGTGTTTGGTGAACTTTATTATTTATTTATTTTTTGGGGGCTGAACTGACAACGGATAGAGCTGCAGTCACACGGAGACCGTGCAGACAGACGTAAACGGCGCTGCAAGGCCCAAAAACCCTCCTCTACGTTATCCTATGTAGTGTTTTTCCACAAGTTAGCTGGAGACGGGTGGAAAGACACTAATAGGAATTTTTTGAAAAAATGTGCAGCAGCCTGCACTACTTAAAACAAAATGAAAATTGATTTGGCGGTATGACGCAGTGAACAACCCTGAGCTGGAGACAACCAGGCTACGGCTGCTCACAGACTACAGGGCGAGCTGCAGTCACACGGAGACCGTGCAGACAGCCGTAAACGGCGCTGCAAGGCCCAAAAACCCTCCTCTACGTTATCCTATGTAGTGTTTTTCCACAAATTAGCTGGAGACGGGTGGAAAGACACTAATAGGAATTTTTTGAAAAAATGTGCAGCAGCCTGCACTACTTAAAACAAAATGAAAATTGATTTGGCGGTATGACGCAGTGAACAACCCTGAGCTGGAGACAACCAGGCTACGGCTGCTCACAGACTACAGGGCGAGCTGCAGTCACACGGAGACCGTGCAGACAGCCGTAAACGGCGCTGCAAGGCCCAAAAACCGTCCTCTACGTTATCCTATGTAGTGTTTTTCCACAAATTAGCTGGAGACGGGTGGAAAGACACTAATAGGATTTTTTTGAATAAATTAGCAGCAGACTACACTACTTGAAAAAAAAAAAAAAAAAAAGAACAGTATGAGGCAATGAACCACCCTCCCTGAACTGAATACAACCAGCTATGGATGGCCTATGTGGCTGCACTCAGACTAGAGAGTGGGCTGCACTCACACACACACACACACACAGACCTTGCAGATCGCTGTGAAAACAGCGCTACAAGGCAAAAGCAAGGTGAATAGTAGGTGAACACAGCGGTTGCTAAATTAGCCTTTGGAAAGCACAAAGAAGCAAATCGCTATCTCTAAACTGTCCCTCAGTCAGCAAACAGCGTCCTGTCACTAACTGAATTCACAGCAGAGTGATCGCAAAATGGCGCCAGCGACTTTTAAACTGCATCATGACATCATTTCAGCAGCCAATCACAGCCTTGCCAGTAGTTTCATGCCCTCCATGCTAAACAGGATGTGCCCACACTTGGAATCATTCTCATTGGCTGAATTTCTGCATTTTGAATCTTGGAACTTCCGATTCCGGTATCCGATACGCGGCATTTATCGGAATCCCGGTATCGGAATTCCGATACCGCAAGTATCGGCCGATACCCGATACTTGCGGTATCGGAATGCTCAACACTAGCGATGACGATTATTGGTTGGCCTGCATCCTTGACCCTCGCTATAAAGGCAAATTGCAAAATATTATGCCACATGAGAACCTCGAACAAATATTAGCAACCAAACAAGCTCCTCTTGTAGACCGTTTGATTCAGACATTCCTAGCACACAGCGCCGGTGATGGTTCTCAGTCTCACACAAGCTGCAGGGGGCTACATGGCAGAGGTGTTAGAGGTGCACAAATCAGAAGTGGCGTTGGACAGAGGGGTTTCCTGACCAGGTTGTGGAGTGATTTCGCAATGACCGCAGACAGGACAGGTACTGCAGCATCTATTCAAAGTGACAGGAGACAACATTTGTCCAGTATGGTTACTAACTATTTTTCTTCCCTTATCGATGTTCTCCCTCAACTGTCATTCCCATTTGATTACTGGGCATCCAAATTAGACACCTGGCCTGAATTGGCAGAATATGCGTTGCAGGAGCTTGCTTGCCCAGCAGCTAGTGTGCTATCAGAAAGAGTATTCAGTGCTGCTGGTTCAATATTAACCGAAAAAAGGACTCGTCTGGCTACCCAAAATGTGGATGATCTCACCTTCATTAAAATGAACCACTCCTGGATTTCAAATTATTTTGCCCCACCTTTCCCGGCTGACACCTAGCTTTCCTATAAAAAGGTCTTGCTTGTGGACTGGTCTTACTGAGTGTTCCAATCTGTTAATTTGCAGCAGCTGTTTGTCCAGCATACAACATGTTTACACCTCCCCCAATGGGAAAAATCCCCCCATGGGGCCGTTGTCTCGCCACTTGGCGCAAGCACCCATTACAGTGGTGATTGTCTGAAGAGGTGGGTGTGCCCGCTTTTGGTCGACGGCACTGCCACTGGGTCCCTCATAGTACAATGTAGTGTCTCTGGCGGTGGTGGTGCGAACGTCAGACACACCATTGTAACATGAGGGGCCCTGGGGCGGTACCTCCGGCCACAAGAGAGTCCCCCCCCCAGCTAAAACTGTGCTCTACCACGTGCAAAATTATCTCGCACAGCTCCACCAATGTTTAGTCTATGCACTGACATCATTCAATGCCTGGCACTGACAAACAATACCAATTTGTTTGCATCTATGATGCTAGTTAAGGTAGTCTGGGTCAGTGTCCTATATTGACACCAGTAAATACTAATTTACTGCCAAATTACTTTGTCATAAACTCTGCAGTTGAGCCCACCCCTGTACCTAAGCATGACACCCTTTTTTTACTTATAGTTGTTTTGCGAGACATTAACATCTATTTATTTTTTTGGAGTACTAACTGTGTCAGACACTCCTTGCAATACTCCTCCACTGACCACAATGCTGCCTGCCTGTGCATCCATGTAACCGATGTAAAACTGCCATGAGCCTATTGTTTGTTATTTTAGGCCTTTCATAGCCTGTCTGCGGTCCCTACTTGCATTACTCCTCCACTGACCACAATGCTGCCTGCCTGTGTATCCATGTAACCAATGTAAAACTGCCATGAACCTATTGTTTGTTATTTTAGGCCTTTGATAGCCTGTCTGCGGTCCCTACTTGCATTACTCCTCCACTGACCACAATGCTGCCTGCCTGTGTATCCATGTAACCGATGTAAAACTGCCATGAGCCTATTGTTTGTTATTTTAGGCCTTTGATAGCCTGTCTGCGGTCCCTACTTGCATTACTCCTCCACTGACCACAATGCTGCCTGCCTGTGTATCCATGTAACCGATGTAAAACTGCCATGAGCCTATTGTTTGTTATTTTAGGCCTTTGATAGCCTGTCTGCGGTCCCTACTTGCATTACTCCTCCACTGACCACAATGCTGCCTGCCTGTGTATCCATGTAACTGATGTAAAACTGCCATGAGCCTATTGTTTGTTATTTTAGGCCTTTGATAGCCTGTCTGCGGTCCCTACTTGCATTACTCCTCCACTGACCACACCAATGCTGCCCGTTTACCCCTGGAACCTATTTTACAGTGCATAGAGCCTATTTTTTTATTTGATTTAATATTAATAAAGCCATGATGGACTACGCTGTACCACGCTATGGGCTACCCAGTTGACAATTTTTTTGCGAGAAAAGCCATCCCACCCCTCCACCAGCATGTAAAAGACCGCATTGTCCATGCACTATGTCAATCTGTGAGTCCAAAGGTACACCTGACAACAGACACATGGACCTGTAGGCATGGCCACGGAAGGTTACGTGTCCTTTGTGGCGCAATGGGTTAATGTATTGGATGCATGGTCCACACAGGGGACAGCCTGGTAAGTCTTTCTGCAGTCCCTAATTCAAGTTGTCCTCAAATGAATAAATCTGAGCTTCAACCTTCTGGCTCTCATTAAGTGCTGTTGTTTAAAAAAAAATTGGTGTTTAGGGCCTACTAACGGTGTCTGCCCCTGCCTGGTGTTTGTCCTCAACTGAATACAGCTGAGCTTCAACCTTCTGGCTTTCGGCCTATAGTATCAGATATTAAACTGCATTTGGCCTTCAACTTTGGTTACGGCCTACTAACGGTGTCTGCCCCTCCCTGGTGTTGACCTCAACTGAATACAGCTGAGCTTCAACCTTCTGGCTTTCGGCCTATAGTATCAGATATTAAACTGCATTTGACCTTCAACTTTGGTTACGGCCTACTAACGGTGTTTTCCCCCTCCCTGGTGTTGACCTCAACTGAATACAGCTGAGCTTCAACCTTCTGGCTCTAATATATATATACATATATATATATATATATATATATATATATATATATATATATATATATTTTTTTTTTTTTTTTAAGTGCTGGTTGGGGCCTAATAGCTCTGTTTGCTGCTCCCTGGTGTTTTCCCTCAACTGAATAAAGCTGAGCTTCAACCTTCTGGCTCTCATTAAGTGCTGTTTTTTTTAAAAAAAATGGTGTTTAGGGCCTACTAACGGTGTCTGCCCCTCCCTGGTGTTTGCCCTCAACTGAATACAGCTGAGCTTCAACCTTCTGGCTTTCGGCCTATAGTATCAGATATTAAGCTGCATTTGACCTTCAACTTTGGTTACGGCCTACTATCGGTGTCTGCCCCTCCCTGGTGTTGAGTCTGACCTCAACTGAATACAGCTGAGCTTCAACCTTCTGGCTCTCATTAAGTGCTGTGTTTTTAAAAATTGGTGGTTAGGGCCTACTAACGGTGTCTGCCCCTCCATGTTGTTTGTCCTCAACTGAATAAAGCTGAGCTTCAACCTTCTGGCTTTTGGCCTACAGTAGCAGATATTAAACTGCATTTGGCCTACTAGTGTGGTTGGGCCCTTAAAACAGTGTCTGCTGCTCTTGGGTTTGCTACTCCACTGAACAAAGCAATGCCGCCTGTTTAGTCCTGTTACCAATTTTGAACTGCATTTAGCCTACTTTATTCTTTGGCCCTATATCTGTTTCCTCCTCATCCTGCCCATTGCCCAGCCACTGCTAGATGAGTCTGCTGTTACATTGACCTAGACCACTACATTCCCCTTGCACTCTACACAGCCAGAATCTGACCCTGCTGAAAGTAAGGTTCCCCTTCCCGCATGTTATACCACCTTACACTGGGACAAAGAGGAAGGTGCAGATGAAAGTGCAGGTTCCTTCATCAGGTGGGGGGGCATACTCGTTGGCGACGTCACGGGCACAGGGCCCCTCAGAGTACGCAAAAGTGTAGGGAGGCGCCCCCGCCATGCAAACACACCGCTGTACTTTGAGGGGCCCTGTGCCAGTGCCAATGCGAACGAGTGGGCCCCCCCTGCTTGCTCAGGATCACAGCACTTGCAACGTTGAAATACTTACCTCTCCCTGCTCCACCGCCGTGACGGAGTCCACATTTCCTGGGCCCACTAAAGCCTTGAACCAGCCCTACCCCCCACAACTTTTGCCAAATGACCCCCAATTTCGTATGCCCAACTATTATTATAAAGTTAATTAAGATTGACAAGCTTCAGAAACAAGAATGGATGTTTTTGGCATTAAAATGGGCACTGTAGGTGTTTTCCTGGCCTCCACGCACTGCCGACTATGCTTCCCCATTGACTTGCATTGGGTTTCGTGTTTCGGTCGATCCCCGACTTTCAGCGATAATTGGCCGACTGCACTCGACTCGACTCTGGACAAAGTCGGGTTTCACAAAACCCGACTCGATCTTTAAAAAATGAAAGTCGCTCAACCCTACTCGTCACCAATAAGAATGAGAATACAACATTATCATAATTTCGTAAGTACCTGTCACGCACAGTGTGGGAAGACTAAGTGCAACACAAAGGGATGTGGGGAAGAGGTCCCAACACTAGTGAAGAGGGGAGTTGGGACCCTTAGGCAGATCTAAAATCACCCTGTCTGCTCTAAACGTCCCTATATAGGTTCTGCACCTATCGCCAACCAGGAACCTAATCCCTGCCTGACCCTGGCAACAAGCCCTGCTTAGGGAAGGACAGGCAGTAGTTGCACTACAAATAAAGACAGATAGGATAGACAAACGAGGGGAACACTTAGATTGGGTAGACTCAGAGAGATATCATATTCTGGTCCGGACTTGGCAAGAATTTTCTGTCAGCCGTACCTTTGTACCTGTCTCCCATAATCCTCAAATTACTCAGAACTCCCGCCACACTGAGGAGAGCGACAAAGCAAAACATTCTTCTTCTGTAACTCCTGAAGCCCCTCCCCCACTAAAGGTACCAAACTGTGAATGGTAACCATATGCACCAAAGAACGATGACCTGCCGGTAGAATCTTGACTGTTATTATTGATAGCAAGTTCTGCCAGCTGTAAGTAGGATGCCCAATCCTCCTGATTTTCGGAGACAAAACACCTGAGGTAGGTCTGCAAATTCTGGTTGATGCGCCTGGTCTGTCTATTTGACTGGGGGTGGAAGACAGAAGGAAAGGACAGCTGCACTCCTAGTCGAGAACAGAATGCCCTCTAGAACTTGAAAACAAACTGAGTCCCTCGATCTGCCACCACATTGGAGGAAACCCCATGAAACTTCACAATCTCATTTATAAACAGCAAATACGAAAAACATGGGGGCATGAGTAAGATCCATAGTGATCGAAACGCGTTGCCATAATCTGTGCAATCACCTGTCTTGTCTACCATCTGTAAGGATTATCCTGTTATGACTGCGTTGGATTAATAAAGAATTTCATCATTTTACTGGAGCTGGAGTACCCACGTTTCTCGTATTTGCTGTTGCTTGATGTCCGGGTCAGGACGAACTCCCATACTCTGTATCTGATGGTCTGGTTGGTGAGCTGGCTACAGCTTTTTAGCCATTTTTTTTCTTGTGTAACTCATTTATAAACACCTGAGTAAGAGTCTTGGCATTTGAAACTGCCGATAATGAGACGAAATGAACCATTTTACTGAACCTATCTACAACCACTAAAATCACAGTCTTGCCAGAAGATACTGATAGGTCAGTAATAAAATCCATGGAAAAGTGTGTTCATGGTCTACTAGGACTAGGTAGCGGGTATGCAATACTTTAGACCTTGCGCAGATACTACACGTCCTCAAACTCTGACAAAACTGCCGATAAGGTTTCTGTAGAGACTGTAGAAAGGGAAATATTTAAACAGTTCTCATGGCAGTAATTCACCCACTCAACGATCTCCCTGGCTTGCCAATCCATCAACAGATTATGTTTCCCCAACCAGGGAAGACCCAATACAATTGGGCTGGGAAGACTGTACAGAACATAGCAAGGAATTATTTCAGAATGAACCAATCCCTCCCTCAGTCTTACATTCTGTACAATTTGAGTGAGAGTTTTCTGTGCAAGTGGCGCTGAGTTCATGGCAAAGATGAGAATGGGCTTTTTTCCATAAATAAAACACCTCCCCTTTTTTTTCGAACCTCCCTGGAAATGTACAATGCAGAGGCCCCCCTAACTGCATGGGTTCCTCCACCTCCCTCAGAACTCTCAGAACTGGTTCACCGTCAGATTGCTCCCCTGGCAAAGGGCAACACCCTGAAAAGGAGGCTTTGGAGATGGTGGTCTTACCAATCTATCCCGAAGACGTCTGTCAACATGTATAGCCAAAGAGATAGCAGCCTCCAAGGACTCAGGGATTTAAAATACAGCTAAGGCATCCTTCCACCTTTCAGTGAGACCCTGAAGAATTTGGCTTCTAATAGCCATGTCTTTCCTTTTAGTGTCAGTTGCCCACCTGCGGAATTCAGAGCTATACCTCTCCACTGACCGATTCCCCTGCTGAAGGCGATGCAACCTGGACTCAGCCAAGGCGACTCAGTCAGGGTCGTCATAGATAAGGGCTAGATCCCCCCAAAAATCCCACCACAAACTGGAGAAAAATTGAGTCCTGCGGCAAAGAAAAAGCCCAGTACTGCGGATCTCCCTGTAGTAGAGGCCACAATACCAACTCGTTGCTCTTCATTGCCAGAGGAGTGAGGATGATGTTTAAAATAAAGTTTGCAAGCTTCCTTAAATTTGTTTCTTCCTCCGGAAACCTGTCAGGGAGGGCAACCTTGGGTTCAGGCTGGACCGGCCTACTTGCAGGGACCCCAACATCAGCGACCTGCAGCCTTTGTCGCTGCTGCTGAACCTCATTTCAGAGGTCATTTATCTCCAGAGACAGACAGCATAGCAGGTCTGTCAGCCCGGCAACCGGATCCATACCAAGGGAGAAAAAGAAAAAAAACACACCCGAGGGAAAAAAACATACACGAATAAAACCACATGCCAGTTTTTTTTAAATTAAATATATCACGCACAGTGTGGGAAGACTAAGTGCAACACGAAGGGATGAGGGCAAGGGGGTCAAACACTAGGGAAGAGGGGAGTGGCGACCCCTAGGCAGATCTAAAGTCACCCTGTCTGCCCTAAACATCCCTAAATAGGTTCTGCACCTATCGTCGAGCAAGTACCTAATCCCTGCCTGACCCTGGCAATGAACCCTGCTTAGGGAAGGACAGGGTAAGCACTAGTCAATCCCCACTACAACTAAAGAGAGATAGGATAGACAAACGAGGTCAACACTTAGATTGGGTAGACTCAGAGAGATAACACAGACATCCTACAACAGCACCAAAGAGGAAGATAGCCGACTGATATAGCTCCAAGCCTCAACAGTGGGAAATGTCAATTGGAGACAGGGGGAGAATGGCACTGGGTCCAAGAGCCAGAAGGACTAGGAAGGCATCTGCAAAGCCAACCGCAGAGACATTCAGCAGCCAGATGGTTTGCGACTGTCTGCAGCCTCTGACACACCCGTGACAGTACCATGTGCCAATTTTCCTGCCACTCAGCCCTCCAGGTAGGGTCTTCAGGAAAAATGTTCTAGTTTCCCATTGACTTCCAGTATATTTGTTATTCAAGTAGAGCATGTTGAAACATCCGACTTGCTTGATTCGTGTACTGAGGACTCGAGCATTCTAGTGCTCGATCATCACTAGTTGGCATAGATACACCCCACCCACTCCCTGTTCATTTTGGTGTAGCTGGACAGGACTGGTGTGAAAACGTTGCAATATTTTTATATAACTTCTGAATTTTGCAAAGAATGGGATACTTATTAAGCTGATTTATGCTAGAAATCTTGCATAAACACCTTAATGAATTGAGCCCAATGATTTTTGTTCTGCAATAAACTATCCAATCACCCGATAAATGAGCATTATTTTATTTGTTTGTTGGTTGGCTGCCATCCTGTTTAGACTTATGAGCCCGAGTATTTATAAATGTTGCTAGACACACACACACACACACACATGCACTCTGAATGTGAAACACACATGCACACAAACACTGTATGGGTCACACACCAGTATATAGCACACACTGTATGTTACATGCACAAATGCATATACTGTACACATAACACACACTCACGTATTACACATAGCACATGTACACACAGCATACACACACGTGTATAAACAGAGCACATAAACACTTGTATATACACACAGCACACAAATATGAACACATGTATATACACGCAGCACATACACGCACATGTATATACACACAACAAACACATACGTATATACACACAGCACATACATACGCATATGTATATACAAACAGCACATGCACACATGTATTGTATATACACCTGAAACGATGAATATGTGAACAGAGCACCACATTAAGACCCACTCACAGGCCGCCCCAAAGCACAAAACTTCATTAACTGAATACTACAAATACCGATTAAACCCTTCTCCCCAAAGCTTGTTTTCATCTTTTGACCAAGCCACTTTTTACAATTTTGATCACTGTCACTTTATGGCTAGTTTCACATTAGCGTTCGAATCCGCAGCGTTTAATCCGCATCCGCAAGTGCAGGAAAAAACGCATGGAAACACGTACAAACGCGGCGTTTTTTAGATGCATGCGGAAACGCATGCGGTTAAAAAAACGCAGCGTTTGCATGCTTTTCTATGCGTTTTTTCCTGCGTTTGCGTTTTTGGTGCTCATGGTGACAAATTTTACAGGAGAAAAATCTAGATAACCAGAAACCGCCAATGGGACTACAGACGCCGTGTATTATGGGATCTCTGTTGTGAACTCTGTTTTTGGGCTCCCTCTTGTGGTCACAAGTGGTACTGTGTGAGTGCTGTCTTTGGGCTCCCTCTGGTGGCTCTTTGTGTCATTCTGCAGGTCTGAGGCTGGATCAGCTGTCTCGTTATCTGTTAGCTGGTTTCCTATTTAGCTCACCTGGACTATCAGTTGTTGCCTGCTGTCAATGTATTCAGTGCTATTTTGATCTCTCCTTAATTCCTTCGTTATCAGTCTCGCCAAGAGAAGCTAAGTTTCTGTTTGGTTATTTTTTGCTCATCAGTGTTCAATATGTTTCTTGGTTATTTAATTGTCCTTGTCCAGCTTGCTAATATGTGATTTCCTTGCTTGCTGGTAGCTCTAGGGGGCTGAATTTCTCACCTCACACCGTTAGTTGGTGTGGGGGTTCTTGTATTCTCAGCATGGATATTTTGTATAGGGTTTTTTACTGACCGCACAGTTCCCTGTCTGTCTTCTGCTATCTAGTATTAGTGGGCCTCATTTGCTGAGTCTGTTTTCATTTCTACGTTTGTATTTTCCCCTTACCTCACCGTTATTATTTGTTGGGGGCTTCCTATATCTTTGGGGTCATTTCTCTGAGGCAAGTGAGGTCTTACTTTCTCTATAGGGGTAGCAAGTTTCTCAGGCTGCGTCGAGACGTCCAGGAATTTAGGCACGTTCACCGGCTACCTTTAGTGTGTTTGTTAGGATCAGGTTTGCGGTCAGTCCAGTTACCACCTCCCTAGAGCTTGTTCTATGTTCAGTAACTTAGCTAGTCTTTTCTGTGATCCTCAGCCACTAAGGATCATAACAGATCTCTATATATAGACCCTTGAACAGCTGAAATCTTCAAATTTTGCTCCTGTATGCTGTGTCAAAATGGATCTTCGCATGGAGAGGTTTTATTTAAACCTGGATTTAAGCATCAAGCTGTTTCATGCCTGTGTGTTTGCTTGGGAGCAAGACAGAAATCGCTTAAGATGGAGAAGGAGACGGCGTAGGCGTTTTTGGAGACACCCCATTATCGAACTACGTGAGAGCCGTGGAGCCTATCACACGCTGTATGGCGAGCTTAATGCCAACCCGGAGAAATTCCATGAATATACAAGGATGTCGCAAGACTCGTTCTGGGATTTGCTTGCTCGCGTCCAAGAGACAGGACACCCAGCTCCGTAGAGCGATTCCACCCGAGGAACGTCTGCTGGTTACATTAAGGTACGTTCCAAATCTAAACCAATGACAGTCCAAATTTTGGGTGTTCTGACATTTATTTTTTGGGTATTTTCCTTTCTTTCTTTAGCGTAACCACACCATAAATAGAATAGATTGTAATTTTTTTTGTTTTTCTTACAGATTTTTGGCAACCGGAGAGAGTTTATCATCCCTCTACTTCCAATACTAGCTTGGAATCTCCACCCTGTCCGGAATAGTTGCGGACACCTGCCGGGCTTCGTGGAATGTACTCCGGGATGAGTTTATACCCCTACCCACCTTGGACATGTGGCTTGAAATTGCGGAAAAATTCTGGAGTGTGTGTGATTTCCCAAACTGTTTGGGAGCGGTTGATGGAAAGCACATTCGCATTATCAAACCAGCCAGAACAGGATCGGAGTACTTCAATTACAAAAAATATTTTTCTGTTGTGCTCATGGCAATAGCCGATGCGGACTGTTGCTTCATCGCCGTGGACATTGGAGCTTTTGGCTGTGGCAACGATTCACAGACTTTTAAGAACTCTGATATGGGCCGCCGTGTATATGGCAAAAATTGTAATTTTCCACGGCCACAACCGCTCCCCAACAGTCAAGGTCCACCGATACCATTTGTTATGGTTGGGGATGAGGCCTTTCAGATGTGTGAAAACCTACTGAAGCCATATTCCAGTCGGGACTTGAACCACACTAGAAGGATCTTTATCTACAGACTGACCAGGGCCCGAAGAACAGTAGAGTGTACCTTTGGCATTCTAGTCTCAAAATGGCGCATTCTTGCATCAGCCATTAATCTAAAAATGGAGACAGTCGATGAGGTGGTCAAAGCCTGTGTGGTTCTGCACAATTATATAATGGCAAAGGAGCAACCCGACATTGAACTGGATGAACCAGTTGCACACCCACTGCCCGATTACCAGCATCACCCGCTGCGGTCAACTGCTGAAGTTGGTCACATGAGGCACCAATTTGCTGCCTTTTTTTATTCTGATATTGGACGTGTGTCATGGCAGGACAATGTTGTGTAAATGTCCTGTTGTAATTTTATCTGTACCAGTAATTTTCTTAAATGTTAATAATAATTCTCATTAATAAACTTTATTTTTGGTTGTGTTGACCGTGTCTCCTATGTTTTTCCTCTACAAACCAAGGCTGTCCTAAAACTAGCAGTATTTGGTCTGTATTTAATATCAGTATTTGTAATCCAAAACCAGGAGTGTGTGATAAAGGCAGAGGTGCTAGTTATTATGTTAATATTATAATTTACCTCTAATTGTTCCACTCCTTGTTTTGGCTTACAAATACTGATATAAAATACTGACCACATACTGCTAGTGTGACGGCAGCCATGTTGCTTAAGTGGTAAGCTTGTTGACGTCATTGCGTCCTGATTCTGTTCTGCAGTATCCATTGGACACAGACTGAAGAGACAATTACTGTCATACTAAAGAGATCTATACTCATCAAGTCAGGTGTCAGAAATAATGAATTTATGATGCTCATATAACAGCCTCATGAATTCACTATTTCTGACACGTGTGCAGGTGAGCATTCATATGCCGTGTATGACCACCATCGTCCCTTCACTTTGTGTGGAATAGATTACGTACACAGAAGAGAAAATGGAGGTTATACAAGGCAGTTCTCTACTCACCAGGTCAGGTGTCCTAATTAATGAGTTTTTTGACACCTGACCTGTTGAGTATAGTTCTGCATTGTATTTCCACCATTTTCTCTTCAGACTGCAACACTAGTCACAGACTAAGCAGAAGGAAGAGATTATGGAGATAATACATTAATTAATTTTTTGGCCCACCTCATATCTCTATACTAAAGACACACAAAGCTGCAGTCTTTTATTTGCTAACTACTGGAGCTATGATGTGGCCAAAAAATAAAGTGTGTGGTGAAGTTTCTTATTTGGTGCATGGTGTGTGTTTCCGGCGGCGAAAGACACAATAAACCAAACATAATTGGGGCAAAAAAACTTGTATTTATTTTTTAACAACCAAAATGTTTCTTTAACTGCACCGGCTTGGGGTAGAGTGATGTAAACGGGGGGTGTGAAGCACCGAGGCCTGGCTAACCGTGGACGATGCAGAGGTGGCAGGAGAAGGGGCAATGAAACTAGTGGGGTCTGGTAGTTCGGGGATAGGGCTTGACACATGAGAGGCTTGAGATGCACTGGAAGGGTGAGACAAACCTGACATTACAGACACACTGGGAGGTGAAGGGGGAGGAATACTAAGAGTCCGCTGTTTTTTTGTTTTTTTTGTGATTGCCGGGTTCTGGGAAGCATCGGTGGGCTCATATGTCGTGGCATGGTCGTGGTGGGTGACCTGTCAGGGTCCGGCTGCACTGTGTCAGAGTCCATAGTGCTCGTAGAGCGTGCAGCCATGCCAGAGTCCATAGTGCTCGTAGAACGTGCAGCCATGCCAGAGTCCATAGTGCTTGCAGAGTGTGCAGCCATGCCAGAGTCCATAGTGCTCGTAGAGCGTGCAGCCATGCCAGAGTCCATAGTGCTCATAGAGCGTGCAGCCATGCCAGAGTCCATAGTGCTTGTAGAGCGGAAGGCCATGCCAGGGTCCTGCTGCATCGTGGTGGTGGCAGTACGGAAGGCCATGCCAGGGTCCTGCTGCATCATGGTGGTGGCGGTACGGAAGGCCATGCCAGGGTCCCGCTGCATGGTGGTGGTACGGAAGGCCATGCCAGGGTCCTGCTGCATCGTTGTGTCAGTGGAGGAGGTCCAAGCAGGAGCAGCAGTTGTCATGGTGGTGGCGGTGGGCTGTCCAACAGCACTCGGCATCGTGGTGGTGCTGTACTGGTGTCCGGCAGTGCTAGGAATAGAGGTGGCCGTGCAGTGGTATGCAGCAGAGGTCGGCATTGAGGTTAATTGTGACAGTGAAGGCACAGGTGGATATGCCGCCACTGTCTGCTGAAAATACCGACTCTGCTGCATAGCCTGCACATAAGCAGCATTGCAGGCCTGCATGACGCTCAGCTGGAGATCAGGAGTAAGGTGTTCCAACATGCCCTGCTCAATTTGGTTAAAAAAATGATGTGCTGGCCTCTGGAGGTCGGCTTTTACTTGGTCAAGGCTTTTGGTGACCTCCTGGATACGTGTATTCATATGGCTCAGTGAAATATCCATTCGGTCACCCAAAGCCTTGAGTCCTTCGTGAAAAACCGAGCTCAAGTGCAAAAACTCGAGCATGAGGGACCTGTCCGATGCCCTCTGCCACTGCCGGGAGGAGCCCCCCAAAAAAGGGGCAGTGGCAGAGGACTGGGAAAGGGGAACACCTGATGGACCAGCTTCCTGGTCTCCAGTTAGTGTGGCAGGCCCACTTGCTACAGCGCTGCTGGATGGCTGGGACAGGTCCTTGGCTGTCTGATGAAGGACCGCTCCAGAACCTGGGCCAACAGTGGTGCTCCATGTGCTGTGAAAAAAAGAAAAAGAAAATTAATACCAAAAATTAACCAGACGCAAAATCCTGTGGAATAGAAATATACAGATTATGGCAATACAATACAACCTAATGCAAGGGAAAAATACTTACGTTCTCTGGGCAAGGACCCGTCTTAAAAATGCCAGAACGCGATGGTATTTGTATTTTCTGATCTTTGCTCCTGAACCACTGGGAACATGGCTCTCTTGATGCAGGTCCTTGTTGAAGCGGTCCTTCATCGAACGCCACCTTGTTTTGACTTTGGCCACTGTTAAAAAAAAAACATTTGGGTCAGAAAATGGACTTTTGGCCATGCTCACAAAACTGTGTGTGATGAGAGAAACTCCTGAGAGTTTCTTTCATCACACACACAGTTGTGTGAGCACGGCCAAGGTCTCTGCTGCTTCACACTGCAGTGCAATACTTACCAAATGCATTTCAGACCCGATTCGGGGCATTGTCCCAGCCATCCCACATCGCTTTGGCCACCTCATTCCATAGGCGCAGGATCGTCACGTTGTTTGAGTGCAGTGGATCCCGGGTGTCCCACAACGGAACTCGCTCCTGGACCAGGGAGATGTGGAGGTCATTTTCTATGAGGTCTTCATCCTGTTCTGGAACCTAAAAATTAAATAAAGACATTAATGTTGGGTCAATTAACATAAGGAAAAGAAAGAAAACAGAGGCTGAGAAATGGCATGAATAGGAAAGTCAAGATACAAAAGGATTCCAGAAGAAAAATGTAAAGAAATAGGAATGTAAAGAAAGGAAGATTCAAGAATACTAAAGTGAGGATACAGTAAACAGTCAGCCTTGTATACGTACACGCTGCCACCTTGCCACCCGACCTTGACTTCGCTGCTCCTGCCCAGTCTCTGCCGCAGTAGAAGAAGAGCTCTAAAAAAATGAAAAACAAAAATTTTCATATGTATAGATGTGACAGTGAATACTTACCAATCTGAGGAGGCAAGTACTCACCTCACTGACATGTTCTACTTCAGAAGGCCCAGGACGTTGTTTCTCATCAGAAGAAGAAGACATTCTGATGCATGCAGAAAGAAAGAAATGGCAGAAATTAGGACATGTAGAGACAGAAAAGAGAAAATAAAGGCATTGGATAGGATATACTCACATTGTTCAGTGTCTTGTTTTCCTCTAAGGATGTAGCTTGCGTCTCGTCTGCTTCAGTGTCTGCTGAGTAGTGACCTGCAAATGTCCACTCCCTCCCTTTATCACCTTGTATGTGGGGGGTGGCTTATCAGTGTCTAGACATGTTTTTCTCTTGTGGAACGCATGCGTTCATGAACGCAAGCAAACGCATGTGCTTGTGAACGCATGCGTTCATATAGACAGCAATGCGTTTTTTTGGCGCATTCCTTGCGCAATCAACCGCATACGTTTCCAGGTGGCAAATTGACGCCTCTAAAAATTACTACATGTAGCATTTCCGCGACAAGCCACAGACGACGAAACGACGCATGCGTCGTCAAACGCGGCAAAACGCGAACGATCGCAGATGCATGCGTCCCCAATGTTAAAAATAGGAATACACAACGCATGCGGATATTTGCAGAAGAAACGCTGCGGACACAACCGCAAATGTGAAACCGGCCATAGAGGTCATAACTCTGGAATGCTTCAACAGATCCTAGTGATTCTGAGACTGTTTTCTCATGACATATTGTACTTTATGATAGTGGTAACATTTCTTTGATATGACTTGAATTTATTTGTGAAAAACGTAAATTTGGCGAAAATTTTTAACATTTCACAATTTTCAAAATTTGATTTTTTTATGCCCTTAAATTAGAGAGTCATATATCACAAAATAGTTAATAAATAACATTTCCCACATGTCATCTTTACATCAGCACAATTTTGGAAACATAATTTTTTTTTGTTAGGAAATGATAAAGGTTAAAAGTTGACCAGCAATTTCTCATTTTTACAACAAAATTTGCAAAACCATTTTTTTATGGACCACTTCACACTTGAAGTGACTTTGAGGGGCCTAAATGACAAAGAATACCCCAAAATGACGGAAGAAGTTTATTAACCCTTCAGGTGCTTCACAGGAATTTTGGAATGTGGAAGGAAAAAATAAACATTTACTTTTGTATCACAAAAAATTTCCTTAAGACCTAATTTGTCTTACTTTCGCAAGGTAACAGGAGAAAATGGACCATACATTTGTTGTGCAATTTCTCCTGAGCATGCTGATACCACATATGTGGGGTAAATCTACTGTTTGTGCACACGGCATTGCTCGGAAGGGAAGGAGCAGCATTTAACTTTTTGAATGTAAAATATGCTGGCGTAATTAGCGGTTGCCATGTCGCTTTTGAAGAGCCGCTGATCTGCCTAAACAGTGGAAACCCAGAACAAGTGACACCATTTTGGAAACTAAATCCCTTATAGAACATATCCAGATATGTATTGAGCACCTTGAACCCACAGGTGCTTCACAGAAGTTTATAACGTAGAGCCGTGGAAATTAAAAAAAAATCAATTTTTTCCCAAATAAATCTTTTTTAGCTCCATATTTTGCATTTTCATACACGTAACAGGAGAAACTGCTCCATATATTTAGTTGTACAATTTGTCGTGAGTACACCGACACCCCATATGTGGGGGAATACTACTGTTTGGGCATATGGCAGGGCTTGGAAGGAAAGGACCGCCATTTGACTTTTTGAATGCAAAATTTGATGTAATAATTAGCGGATGCCATCTCGCATTTGAAGAGCCCCTGATGTGCCTCAAAAGTGGAAACCCCCAACAAGTGACACTATTTTTAAAACTAGACCCCTTTGGGACTTTATCTATATGTGTATTGAGCACATTGAACCCTCAGGTTCTTCACAGAAGTTTATAACTTTAAGCTGTGAAAATAAAAAAAAAACACATTTTTCCCACAAAAATCTATTTTGGCTACAAATTTTGTATTTTCACAAGGGCAAAAAGAGAAAATGGACCCAAAAGTTTGTTGTGCAATTTCCTCTGAGTTCACTGATACCCCACATGTGGTCGAAAACTACTTTTGAGGAACAATGCAAAGCTCAGAAGGGAAGTATATATACAGTGCAGATTTTGCTGCACTTGTTTGAGGGTGCCATGTTACATTGACAGGGCCCCTGAGGTGCTAGAACAGCAGAATCCCCCATATATGACCCCATTTTACCAATAAAACCTTTCAATTAATTCAACTAGGGGTGCAGTGATTATATTGACACCACAGGTATGTCACAAACTTTTATACCATTGGGCAGTGAATAAAAAATAACTTGCATTTTTACCACCAAGATTGTGTGTTATCCCCAAGTTTTATATTTTCACAATGGGAAATAGGTAAAAATGGTAGCAGAATTTGTCCCACAATTTCTGCTGAATGTGGAAATACCCCATATGTGGCTGTACAGTACTACATTGCCATACGGAGTGACTCGGGAGGGACGAATAGCTATTTGCCTCCTGGACCGCAGATTTTCCTAGACTAGTTTGTGGATTCCATATAAACAGCCCCTAAGTGCTAGAAAAGCAGAATCCCCCTTAAGTGACACAATTTTGCAAATTATAATCCTTTGGGAATTTATCTACAGATGCAGTGACGATTTTGACTCCATGGGAGTTTTCCAGAAACAGGCATCAGTGGATGTTGCTGAGTGAAAATTGCAAACTTCCATTGTAGTGACCAGTACGCTATAGTAACCAGTATGTTGCAGTCACCAGTACATTATTCCCAGCTCTTGCTTCTGGAGACATGCACCTGTAAATTAGGCGGGCTCTCATCACTACAGAAATTTTGGTAGATTTGGGAGCAGAGAATTTACTGAATTTGTTTTGGCAGTGTAACACCCCAGATAACCAGTTGTTACAGTGGCATTGCTTTCCTCACAGGAAGAGTGTTGTCACGCTTGGAAGTGAGAAAGGATCCCTTTGAATGGTATTCAGCATACACAACACTGTTCTGACTCCAGGCCAGAAGGGGGAACTCAACATTCAACTACAGGGGAGCTCTCTCTGGTCTGGAGGAGGAGTCAGTTGCTAGGCAGTTGGCAATTGGAGTTAGATAGTTGGTGAGAGAAGAGAGGACGGAAAAGTGGTGCCATGGAGACGAGTGATTCTGCAGCTCCTGAGAAGGAAAAAGAAAGCAGGGCAGTCTGTAGGAGACTGAGAGGGAACAGAAGCGAAGGAGAGTAAAGAGCTGGAGAATGGAGTTGCAACTGGGCTTCCTCCATGCTGAGCGCAGATGCCGGTAGCCAGAAGACCGAGGTTGTGGAGGTAACTTCATGACCCATGGCAGAAACTGGTGGACAGCTGATTGCAAGTTACCTGTTCACCATTAACACCCGAGGACACAGTAGCAGATAGAGCCCGGGTTGTGATAGAGATCCTGTAAAGAGGCTTGAGCTACCTGTCGTACGGGTAGTGTCCTACCTAAAGGGGGACAGAGAGAAAACATGAGGACTTTGTGTGAGGCCTAAGGCAGCAAAGGACTACAACATCACAGCACTAGAAGGAAGGCTTCCAAGCCCACCTGGTTAGAGGGATTCCCAATTCGCTTGCAAGCCGGCCGGACCACACGAACATCTGTGATCTGGTACCCTGGACTGTGGCTGCCTTGAACCAGGTAAAGAGACTGCAACCCTGTGTCCTCCGTTTCTTACTACACCACCTACCACCATCCCTGGGGACCTAGCTTCACCTGTGGGAAGCCATACCATCCCTGCTGCCCTAACATCACCCCAATGGACCCCTTGAAGCAGCGTCGGTCACCCCTGAACGAATACCACAGGTGGTGTCACAAACTTTTATTATTCAACTAACCCCTATAAAGACCGTCCCTTTAACATGGGCGCCCAGGGCCACGGATCGGGTCGCCGCCGCCGTGACACATCCCTTTAAGTACCAGCCCCGGTACCAAGTACCCCACGGCCCTGGCGGGCGTTCCAGCGGGTGATAAGCCATTTCACTTTTCCAGAGCCTTTGTGCTACCAGTAACGTGGAAGCCCCCTATATTTCTGCAGATGACAGATATGAGCGGGGACTTGCTTTTTCTGTGGATTGAGTGGAAGCTTTTATTGGGAGCATTTTACATAACCTTTGGGATCACTGTTATCCGGCGCTCTACGCTGACCACTTACATTGGGGTTTCCATCTAAATCTCTGAGTGACATAATTCAGATGAAACCATCAATGGATCCATTCACTATAATGAGGCAGCAGAGTTACTCTGGACTCCATCTGGCCTCTGTTCCTTTTGTTTCCTTCTTTTGAGAAGTGCACAAAACTGTGGCCGACGGTACTTTCAATAATAAAAAGACGGACACCGCCGGATCACAGGTCAGACGGTGTCCACAGTACCTCCATCTGCCTCATTATAGGGAATTATTTTCGGCCTGGGGTTCTGTCGGAATCACATATATCAGAGATTTACTCGGAAACCCCGATGTAAGCGTTCAGAGAAGAGCGCAGGTTAAATGTGCGCTAAGCCTTATTGCGATCTTTGGGAGGCAGAATGAAAAAATCAACAGAATGTGAAGAATTGGTTTTATTTTTTATGCCGTTCCTCGTGCGGTATAAGTGATTAGGCGACTTTATTCTTCGGGTCAGTGCGATTACAGCGACACCAGATTTATATTGGGTTTTTATGTTTGGCTTCTGTCACACTAAAAGATGCTTTTTATTCCGAAAACTAGTTTTTGCGTCACCATATTTTGAGAGCTATAATTTTTTCATATTTCGGCAGACAGACTCATGTGAGGGCTTGTATTTTGTGGGACGAGCTGACGTTTCTATCGGTATGATTTTCAGGCATATGACATTTTTTGATCAATTTATATTCTGATTTTTGGGAGACAGAATGATCAAAAATCAACAATTCAGGAATTGCTTTTTTTAATACCATTCCGCACGGGTGGTAAAATTGGTAAGTAATATGGGTCAGTAATATGATTACAGTGATACCTCATTTATATCTTTTTTTATGTTTTAGCGCTTTTACACAAAAAAAACTATTTTATAGAAAAAAATATTTTTGCATCGCTTTTTTCTGAGAGCTATAACTTATTTTTCTGCTGATGAAGCTATATGGCAGCTTGGTTTTTGCAGGGCAAGATGACGTTTTCATCGGTGCCATTTTTATTTACATCTGTCTTGTTAATTGTGTTTTATTACACTTTTTATTCAGCAGTATGATGATAAAGCATTGTTTTTTGCCTCGTTTTTTATTATTTTTGTTACAGTGTTCACTGAAGGGGTTAATTAGTGAGACAGTTTTATAGAGTGAGTCATTGTGGATGCAGCAATACCAAATATGTGTACTTTTATTGTTTTTTTTTACATAAACAAATGTATTTATTGGAAAAATATTTTTTTTTTCTTTATTTAGGGATCTGACAGGCAGGTAAGGAGGCATGCCAGTGCCCGCTCTCAGCAGGCGCTCACAAGCCACCTTATCTGCAGGACCCCGAAGGACCCCGCGGCCATCTTGGAGCCAGGGGTCTCTATGGAGACCATTAGGGCAAGGCAATCGCACCGTGTTGTCCTGATGGAAGCGTGCAGGGAGCCCCCTCCCTGTGAGTCGCCCAGCCAGGGCAGTGGGGTACTCGGTACCGGGTCTCAAGAGGGATGTCAAGGTGGCTGCGACCTGGTCCATGGCCCTGTGGCTCAATGTTAAAGGGGAACGGTCTTTAAAGGGGAAATTGTTTATGAGTCTGTCGTGACACCACCTGTGGTGTTCGGTCAGTAGTGGGACCAACACTGCATTGAAGGGGTCCCCTGGGGGATGTTGTGGCAGCACGAGTGGTACACTTCCCACAGGTGAAGCGGGGTCCCCAGGGGTCCTATGGTGTGTGGTCAAGATGATGGTATGTGCCGATGAATAAATGGAGGAGACAAGCTGTAAGTCTTTACCTGGTTTACTGCAGATGGTAGGCCACAGTACAGGGCACCAGCAACAGGTACATTAGGAGTCCAGGCAGTCCAGAGACAAGTGGAATCCCCTTAGCAGGTCAGGTTGGGGGCCTTCCACTCTGCGCTTGCTGTGTCTGAGGTCCCTGCTGCCACTAAGTGTTCCAAACATGGTCCAAGTTGTTTCCCCTGTCCTGGGACAGGTACCTGTATAGTAGGCAGCTTGAGCCATTACTTCTGGGGGTCTCCGCATGGTGACTCCAGGCTCCAGGGTGCTGCTGTACCACAGGTGCAAATGGGAAATGTCCATGTAATCCTATGCCCTCCGGTTCTGCTCTGTGTCTTAGAATTTCCACAAAAGCCTCGGGCTCCCAGTACCCAGTTTTTGTGCAATGACTCCTTGGAGGCCTTCTCGTAGCCTCCTTGAGTCCTGTATCTCCTCTCTGCTCCCTTCCTGTCTGTCTTCGCTCACAGACTGTCTGTACAAACTGAACTAGCTCCTCCTCCAAACCAGGATCTTTATCCAGGGAAGCTGCCCTAAAACAGGGTTTTGAGCCCCCCCTCCTGGCCTGGATTTAAAAGGTGTTGTGTGTGATAACCTGTCAAAGGGAATCTCACTTGTCTCCAGGCATAGCACTACCCTCCCCGAGAGGAAGGTAGCACTACTGTGGTACCCGAACTCCTGGGGTGCCACACCTGCGCGATGATTCTCTATGCCACTGTCACTACTGACAGCGGTATCAGAGGGATTAAATGTCTACGATCGGTGCTAGTACCGATCGTGGACATTGCTGCGGGGTGTCAACTGTCACATACCGTGAGGCCGCACAATCCTGGCACCGTACTAGTACTGCGGTTTGCGCGGATGCACCTCCAGCAGAGCAGTACTAGTACGCCACATGTCACAAAGGGGTTAAACAACAACCCAACCACAAGATGGATTTTATCAACCAAGGTGTCATTTTAATCAGTATAATGGTGCCAACCTGACAGTGTCTGTAGATTACTTAGCAAAGTCTTTCAGACAGGTTTGATTTAAAGAATTGCAATGTGTCCTTAAAGATCAGATGCTATAGATATGGCATTCATTTTTTTTGTTCAGCTATAGTCTTGAATATCCATAAAAATAAAATCACTTGTCTGCACTGCCTCATTGAATAGCATTGATACAAGTGCAGTCCATTTTTTTTATGGACAACACTTGGACCAAAAATCGTGTCAACGAGCCCTCAAAGTAATGAATTCTAAATAGACTTTACAGAAATTTGAAAGGGAAACACCGGACACAAAACCTCTGTTTTGTCAATTGGTGGGGTTTCAGCAGTTGGACCCCCACTGGTCTAGCAGTTGCCACCGATTCTGTGGATAGAGGGTAACATTTTCAAACAAGCATATCCCTTTAACTATGTCCATTCCTCTAAGGCTATGTGCCCACGTTGCAGAATTGAAGCAGAATTTTCTGCTTCAAATCTGCACATTCTTGGCAGGAAAACGCATGCGGATTTAGATGCTTTTTATACGCATTTTTGACACGTAATTGATGTATTTTGCATGCGTTTTTCAAGCTTTTTTCTAATGCATGTCTATGGGTGCAGTATTGCTGCGATTCCGCAAAAATAATGAACATGCTGTTTTTACTGCGATGTGTTTCCACAGAAAAAAAACGCAGCATGGGCACATCAATTGCGGAATGCATTAGAAATTAATGGGATGCTGTTTGTAAGCGTTTTTTAAGCATTTCCACAGCGGAACATTGCCACAAAAACGCTTTAAAAACGCAACGTGTGCACATAGCCTAAGTGTTGCGGAATGCGCCTTACTCTTGCATAGAGTTTCTATAACCAGGAAATATCTACAAGAAGCCATTTGACACAGCTTGGGCAGAAAGTATAATAATGAAACGTGCTCCTACCTCGGCATATAAAAATGAAAGAGAATTAAAAACTATGCTTGTAAAATATTTGAAAGTAAAATGTAATTACATAAGTAGTTTCCAAGGATATAGGCCTGACATCGCTGATACATTAACAATTCATTTCACTTATTTAAAGAGTGTTACCTGCGAGAGTTAGCAAATCCGAGCAATAAACGTGCAATTCACTTACTCTGTAGGGCTTTTTTGATTGCAGCAGTATTCCCACTCCCAAGTAAGCCAACTTTATTATCACACACATTTGCTGTGCATAAAATTCTACAAATCAGGAGGCAAAACTTTACTTTGTCCCTTCCTGAGTATTAAGTTTGCTTTGCATTTTGTTCATTTGTTCACTTAGTTTTTGTCCATTTATTGTAGCATCTCAGGAAATTGTGTTAAGAAAAGTAAGGGCTCTTACACACTTATTTTCAGTCCGAGTGCTGTAGTAAAAAAAAAATGAATCACACTTTGGTCAAGGTTACTCAATGTGGCAAGATGATAAATCTATATCACAGACCTAACCTGCGTGCGAAAAAAAATCACAGTATGCACTCGTTTTGTTCTGTAAGTCGGATGATGCAAGTCTGTGTGGTGCACAAAAAAATCGAATGCCATATGTATATCATCTCATTTTTATGGTTACATTGCAGTTCTGTAAAATAGAAAACTGTAAACGGTTTTGTAAATTATTAATAACTCCTGCTGTAAAAAACGTATTCCATAAGAATTGCATGCTGATGACAAGTGATAAAAAAATTATCCAAGTTTTCTGGATGAAATTCTGATTTTTTTTATACGCTGGTATGAACCTGGCCTAAGCAGAATGAACTTATAATGGCCATGGTTAGCCACATGATGGATTCAGAGGGTGCTTCTGTCTTCTATTAAGTAGAAATGGGCAAACCTGAACAGTAAAGTTCAGGGTCTGTACCGAACACCTTCTGTTCAGGCACAAATCCAGGAAGTTCATGTTACTATTCGGGTTCGGCCCCGTTTGAGTTCACTCATCCCTAATACTCATCTGAACGAGACCTTAATAGTAGTGATGGGAAAAATCCTGGATGTTCTGGTTGAGTGAATTCTGCCAAACAGTTAAAGTTTGGTTCGGGTACCAGAACAGTACCCGAACCGCATTCAGATAAATTGGGGGGGGGGGGGGTCAGAACATCCATTGTTTGCCATGCTGTCATCTGCATGACATCTCAACAAACACTGGCTCTGATCGGCTGTAAGATCATTATCACCGGTCAGAGCATTGCTGCTGACAGTATGAGTCAGCAGCTGCAACCGGAGGTAAAAAGTTTTCCTCTGGTTACAGGTGTCGGTTAATGGGAGTAGTACATCCATCAGCCTATGCCTGCTGTCGCTGATAACAACGAGAGCAGGCACAGCTGATGGCAGTATTCATCAGCTGGTGCGCAGTATAAATGAATAAAAAAACAGCTTATGCTCCCCTCTATAATTGATAACCAGGATGACAAAACTGACAGCTGTGGGCTGCAACCCTCATATGTCAGCTTTATCATGGCTGTTTATCAAGAATAGTGGGATCCCCACTTTTTTTTAAATAATTTAAAAAAAAGAGTGGGGTCCCTTCAATTTTTGACAACCAGCTAAGCTAAAGCAGACAGCTGGGGACAGTTATTCTCAGGCTGGTAAGCTGCCATTGATATTGGCCCCCCAGCCTAAAATTAGCAGCCCACGGCCACCCCAGAAAAGGCACATCTGTTAGATGTGCCAATTCTGATGCTTTGCCCAGCTCTTTCTACTTACCCTGTGGCAGTGCCAAGTGGCGTTAATATTTGTGAGGTTGATGTAAGCTGTTTTATGCAGCTGACATCAAGCCCACAAGTTAGTAGTGGACAGGCGTCTGTAAGACCCCTATCCATTACTAACCCCATAGTCACCTTGTAAATAAACACATAGCCAGAATAAAGTCCTTTAATTGAAATAAAAATACACACCATTTTACTTTTTTCATTTTAAAATAAGAAACAAATTTATACTCACACTTATTCCACTGAAACCCTCGTCCTCTGTAAAAAAAACCCCCAGAAAATAACAAACAACAATAATATTCATGTAACGCCCATTCCATTGAAGCCCTGGTCTCCTGTAAAACACAAAAATAAAAATACATATTCCTCACCTGTCTGACATACTGTCCCACACTGTAATCCATGTCTGCAATAAATGGTTTTCATCCAGAACGGTGTCAGGATAAGACCGTCCAGTTTGAAGACCATGGGAGCATCAGCTGCAGCGAGCGAAGCATCAGTGACTAGCGGTGACATTATTGAGGCTGCGATTGGCCAGGGCACCAAATGACCAGGCTTGCATAAAGTTTGAATTATGAGTGCTGCCACAATTCTGCTCTTATTAGTGTAGAGATAGTATGCAGCTGGGGAGAGGGACAGACTCTGACTGCGCGCGCTGCAAAAAAAAATGCTGTGTGTACTCTGCAACTAGTGTTGAGCATTCCAATACCGCAAGTATCGGGTATCGGCCGATACTTGCGGTATCGGAATTCCGATACCGAGATCCGATACTTTTGTGGTATCGGGAATCGGAATCGGAAGTTCCCAGTGTATGGTTCCCAGGGTCTGAAGGAGAGGAAACTCTCCTTCAGGCCCTGGGATCCATATCCATGTAAAAAATAATGAATTAAAATAAAAAATAGGGATATACTCACCCTCTGACGCGCCCTGGTAGTAACCGGCAGCCTGCTTTGCTTAAAATGAGCGCGTTCAGCACCTTCCATGACGTCACAGCTTCTCATTGGTCGTGTGCCGCTCATGTGACCGCCACGCGACCAATCACAAGCCGTGACGTCATTCTCAGGTCCTAAATTCCTAATTCTAGGAATTTAGGACCTGAGAATGATGTCATGGTTTGTGATTGGTCGCCTGGCGGTCACATGAGCGGCACGCGACCAATCAGAAGCCGTTACGTCATGGAAGGCCCTAAACGCGCTCATTTTAAGCAAAGAAGGCTGCCGGTTAACAGCGGTGAGGTGCAGGGGCCTCCGGAGAGGTGAGTATATCAATATTTTTTATTTTAATTCTTTATTTTACACATTAATATGGATCCCAGGGCCTGAAGGAGAGTTTCCTCTCCTTCAGACCCTGGGAACCATCAGGATACCTTCCGATACTTGGTGTCCCATTGACTTGTATTGGTATTGGGTATCGGTATCGGCGATATCCGATACTTTTCAGGTATCGGCCGATACTATCCGATACCGATACTTTCAAGTATCGGACGGTATCGCTCAACACTATCTGCAACCCATACCTATGGGAATACTGTCCAAAAGCTGCAGTGTGTACTCTGCAACCCATATTTGTGAGAGTACTGTGCCAAAAGCCACTGTGTGTACTCTGCAATCTTGCCTGTTGGTGAACTGTGCCTTTAAGCCTTCTGTGTGTACTCTGCACCCCCCACCTCTGAGAGTACTGTGCCTTTATGACACTATGTGTACTCTCGACCACCCTGCCTGTGGGAGGGAGTACTGTTCCTTTAATCTGTTGTGTGTACTCTGAAACTCCTTGCCTGTGGGATTACTGTCTCTTAAAGCCACTGTTTGAATTTGCACCCTCCTTGTGGGAATACTGTTTCTTTAAGCCGCTGTGTGTACTCTGCACCCCATGCCTGGGTGAATACAGTTCCTTTAAGTCGCTGTGCATTTTTTGTACTGTTACAAATAAATAATTGGCATCAGCCATCTCATGGCTAGTAGTAGGTCACAGAAATAATTTTTCCGGACCACTGTGTTTTTTCTAGTAGTCTAAAAAATAAATGACTGGCATCAGGCGTTGTTGCCTTTTGTAAGGCCAATTAAATAATTTTTCAGGACCGGTTTTTTAATGTTAGTATTGGAAATAAATAGTTGGCATCAGCCATCTAGTTGCCATTTGTAAGTCAAAGAAATAATTTTTCACGATGGCTGTGTGTTTTCTAATAGTCTGAGAAATAAACATTTGGCATCAGCTGTCTCATTGCTATTTGTAATGCCAATTAAATAATTTTTCAGAACCGCTTTTTTATGTATTACTGTTGGAAATAAATAATTGCAATAAGTCATCTCATTGCCATTTGTAGGTCAAAGAAATAATTTTTCAGGACTGCTGTGTATTTTCTAGTAGTCTAAGAAATAAATAATTGTCATCAACTATCCTGTTGCTATTTGCAGTCAAAAAATACTTTTTTTGGACCCCTATGTGTTTTCTAGTACTGTGGAAAGTAAATAAATCTACTCTTCTGCCATCTCTTTGCAAATAGTGTGCAGAAAAAAACACTTCCAAAAATAAAGAGTGCATCAAATAAGGGACGTGGCCGTGATGGTGCTTGAGTAGCTGCTGATGGTGGTGGTGGTGTAGCTTCTGCAGGGAGAGGATGTGGTTGTTCTGTATCTGCCATGTGCCCAAATAAAAGACCTTCCTCTGGTGCATGTAGGTGACAGGACGTTCTGTTTCCTATCCTTGGCTCGAATGGTGAGGCCACAAGATGCTGAAAAGGTGATAGACTGGATGGTTCTTTTGCATTATCTTCCACCCTGTCCTTTGCAGAAAGTGCACAGTTGGTACCTGTGGACCATGGTCATCCGGCTTCCACCTCACCTGCTTGAATATTAGCCAAGCAATCTGAACCTCAAGTCGTGCAGCAGTCTCTTCTGCTTTTTGATGACTTCGTGGCTGTGGTTCTGTGACCCATTCACCTGGCCTTGCTTCAGAAGTGGAAGAGATTGAATGCACAGATGCCCAACCACTTGTTATGTTGGAGGATGAGTGTGTAATAGAGTGCAGGGTTGCGTATGTCACCACGGAACAGACAGACCAACTGTTGAAGGGGATTTATTAACAGGGGTAAGATTCTCCTCGCAGGGAGTAAACAGGGGGTTAATAGAGTCAAACAGTAAACAGTTAAGCGGAATCAAAAGGGTTAACGAGTGTTCTTGTAACTCTCTCCCGCACTTTTCTGACCACTCCCCTCTCTTTTCCCAGCAGCCACCACGTCCACCGTGTCCAGGGCAGAAAGTCTTCCCCCAACAACCCAGCTGTCTGACTAAGTGGTTCCAGGCAAGGAGCAGGGAAAGCAACCTCCTTACATTCCCCCTCTCTTAAGGCTCGCCATTCCATGGGCGGGGACTCTTCGTGCTTCCCTTTGTTCTTTGGAGGGGAGTCAGATATCTGCGATTCTCGCATCTCCTTCTGCCTTTCTTCTTGTACATACTCCCAGACTAAATGGTTTAGGAGCTGCTCATCAGTCAGGTTGAGATATGCTTTCTCTGCTTCATCAACAACTGCTGTCTTCTTCTTCTTTTTCTTCTTCTTCTTCTTAGCTTTGCCGCTAGCAGATGTCTGCATAGATGATTCACCCTCCTCCTTGTCGTTATCGGAAACTTTAGGGACTTCTTGTTCGGGCTCCTCAGTTTGGGGGCTTAGTACAAGCAATTCTTCTCCATAGCTCCCCCTCTCTTTGACAGGAGCATTCTCGTCAAAGCTTGAGCCAGATGAATTAAGACCATGCAGGCCGGACTCTTTGTCATCTGCGCCAGGCTCTGCGGGCATCATTTCCCCGGGTTTCTCAGCCACACGCCCTGTCTCACACAGCTGCCCCATTTCCCCTGTCCGATCAGGAACTGGTGAGCTGACAGCCAGCACATTCTTCACCTCACGGGACGACATCAGTGGTTCCTCCTTCTCATTAGCTCGGACCTTAACAACGAGTGTCGCAGGAACACTTGGCACTTTCTCTCCTTCTTCGGGAACTCGTGCTGGGCAAGGTAGTAAAGCACTTCGGTGGTCTTCTCGAGCGAACGTCACTTTCTTTCCTCCGGGCTGAGTCTCACCAATAAAACCTTCAGACCCAGGCTGTAGATCCACTAGGCTCGCCTTTACGCGTTGGGACAGCGCAGTCATTTCACCAGAGATGCTTGACACCTTCTCCACCTCTCCTTGGCGTCCGACATCGTGGTACTGTCTTGCCTTAGGTGGAACTCTTCTCTTCCTGCCATATCATTCCCTCCAGGGGCGATGTTCCCTCCAGTTAGCAGGACCCTCAGAGAGGTGAGCAGATCTCTGCCACCGCTCTTCTCGGGTAGGGCAATTTCTGGAAATGTGTCCCACCTTTCTGCACGACCAACACTCACGTCTGCGTCTGTCTGAAGGGCGCTTCAGTCCGGATTGTCGACCTCGGCGGGGGACATCTCTCATCTGCGGTTGCTCTTCACCCCAGGATACGGAGTTACACTCTGGGGCCGCCACCGAAGCCTTCTTTATGCGGCGCACCTCTCCTATATCTCTTTCTGGTGGCTTCCGCACGTTACCTCGGGGTATGCCGCTGGTCCCCAAAACCGCAGTAAGGGCTTTCCCCAGACTCTCAATCTCCTCCCAGATTCTTCTTATCTTCAGCCGGGAATCTCGGGTCCACATTGCCTCCTCTTCATTCTGACTGGGTGCTCCGCAGTTGTAGCATCTAGGCAGTCTTCTTCGCCAAGCGGCACTAGTCTCAATTTGGGGGGCGGTCTCTCTTTCTCGCACCGAAGGGATGTACTCTGCAGCAGGGATCTTCTTATATTCAGCCACCTCCTCACGGACTCGCTTAACCTCCTTCTTCAAGTCTTCTACCCATTGAGGGGCTGTTACCTCCCTGCTCCATACCTTTCCCACTGGCCCTACCACCCCTTGCTCTTGCTCGCGCGTGCGTGCCTCACTCCCGACCTCAGAGAAAGTCATATCTAGCTTTACGCGCATGCGCTCTCGCAGGGCCTGTTTCATCAACACGTCTCGCAAGCCTGTCACCAGTTGGTCTCGCAGCACAATGTCAACTGTCCCCACACCTACGCCGTCCTTCCGTATAATGGCAGTATGAAGCTCTTGCAGTGCGTTCATATATTGAGTCACAGTCTCCCCCTCTCTTTGCACCCGGCAGAACAGTCGCATGTGCAGCTCCCCTACGTCAGTGGGGTCCCCATGCGTCTCCTCAAGTATACGTAATACTTTGTCCAGGGTATCTCTCGCCTGGGGGGGTCTGAGCATAACAGAGTCCCATGCATCCCCCTCTAGGGCCATCACAGCTATTTCCGCCTGCAGAGCCAGTGTCATAGGATGCATCCGCATCATCCCTCGGATGCGCTTCGTCCAACCCCACAACATGGCATTACTCCCTGAAAATTTTGGCAGGTTAGCTAACATGGCTCCCAGGGAGATGCTAGAGCTGGGACCTCCCTCAACTGCTTGGTCTGCCCCTTCCGCGCTACCGTGTGACATCCTGCCGACTACGCCAAGTGTAATAGAGTGCAGGGTTGCGTATGTCACCACGGAACAGACAGAACAACTGTTGAAGGGGATTTATTAACAGGGGTAAGATTCTCCTCGCAGGGAGTAAACAGGGGGTTAATAGAGTCAAACAGTAAACAGTTAAGCGGAATCAAAAGGGTTAACGAGTGTTCTTGTAACTTATCAGCCCAGGGAGATCCTGACTGGAGGGTCCTTTTACCAACGTGGATACAGTCACCAGCAGGGCTTGAGATTCTGGTCTTTTCTGTGTCTCCTGGAAAGTCCGGGGTTAAGTCTCTGCAGCCTGTTCTTCTCAAAGTGAAACTGGAACCAGGAAATAGCACAGTCTCTCCGTCACTGCTGCAGGAGTCTCTGTAAGCCTGGCAGCTTCTCTGTAATAACGATGTCACACACACACTGGGCAGTTACTTATCACACTCAGGGATCTTTGCTTGTCACTGCGGTCACCAGGGCTGCACTGAGTCACTGTCTCTGCACTGTCAGGGGAAGAGTCTTCTCAGATTATGGAGGCTTCCAAGTCCCCACTCTCACCCCAGCCTTAGTGCCCTCACGGCACTCTGTCATGGGGAGCGCGGCGCTGCAGCCTGCTTTCTCTCTGGCACGCTGTCCCCTCTCTGGCACGCTCTCTCTCCCGCACTTTTCTGACCACTCCCCTCTCTTTTCCCAGCAGCCACCACGTCCACCCTGTCCAGGGCAGAAAGTCTTCCCCCCAACAACCCAGCTGTCTGACTAAGTGGTTCCAGGCAAGGAGCAGGGAAAGCAACCTCCTTACAAGTATGTGGGAGTAATAGTGGACACAGTCAACGGACCACCACAACACATGTCAGATGATGACGAAACTCAGTTGGCAACTGCAGCATCTTTCTGCAGTGTGCAAGCCGGCAAGGAGGACAAGATTTAGAAGATGGTGGAAGATGATGCAGGGGATGATGAGGTCCCTAGACCCCACATAGAGTGGAGCCCATCCTAGTGATCTGCACAGTTCAAAGGAAGAGGAGGTGGCCATCCTGCTCCAGCAGCACAGTAAAAAAGGGAGTAAGGTGTAAAGGCATAGCGGGCGGTTCCTAGCCAGTAAAATGGCTGCTACTGTTCTTCACTCCGTTGAAATCAGCACACCAAAGACAGCTCAATAGAACTCCCTGGTATGGCATTTCTTCAGGAAATGTGCTGATGGCAAACGACTGGTGGTTTGCTTGCTGTGCCATCAATCTCTGAAGCGAGGCATAAATCTTCTGAACCTGAGCAGCACGTGCATGATGAGGCATCTGAAGTCCAAGCACGATGTGCAGTGAAGTACACACCTTAAGAGCATGACAGATCTGAGCCTCCTCCTGCTCACTCTTCTGCTGCTGTCAAGGACCCTTCCTCCTGCTCACCATCAACCGGGCCACCTGCCTTCCCGAAAAGAGAGGTTGTGACAGCAGCAATACCACCAATGTCACTGAGCATCTCCACACCATCCCATGGAAGTGTTCAGCTTTCCTTTCCTCAAACCCTTGAGAGAAAGGGGAGATACCACTCTAGCCACCCACAAGCCATAGTCCTGAACAGCATTTCCAAATTACTGGGCTTTGAAATGCTGCCATTCCCACTGGTGGAGACAGATTTAAAAAAAACTGATCATGGGGGCTGTCCGGCAGTACATGGTTCCCAGCCACCACTATGTTTCCAGGCGTGCCTTTCCTGCCCTGCACACACATGTTACAGACCAAATTAGGTGTGCACTGCGCAACTTTATCAGTGGCAAGGTCCATTTAACCGCTGATATATGGACCAGAATATCATCGGGTTAGGATAAATAAAACTTAGCCTTTACTCAGTTCTTAATACCTCATTTCAGAGTGCAAAATATGTGCAGGAACAGCGGTAGTGCAAAGTAAAGTGCAAATAAAATTACAGTAACTGCCAAATGCACCAATATGCTGGGGTATTACTGCACTATTAATTCTCGTGTGTGGTCTCTTTCTGCCCTTGTAGAAAAAAGCAATCCCCATCTCTATGGTGGGTCGCCCATACAGTTTTAAGAGCTTAATAAAGGCTAAGTTTTATATATCCTAACCTGCTGATATTCTAGAAATTAGGTGTAATAATTATAGGGGATAACTCAGGAGACTCTTTGCGTGGAACAAGACAACTACAGGACACAGTTTTATAAGTGGTAAAGTCTATATTATCACACGGTGATTCAAACAGGTGCAGAGAGAAACTCAAGTCCACAACACTTGGTGTAAATATTAAACGCAGCTTAGCAGTCTATAGGAAACTTCAGAGGAAAATGCAATCAAGCAGAAAGTCTATGAAGCACAGTTATTCTTGAGGATACTTGACACGAATAAATCCTTGTCTTAGTCCAAACACAGATAGATAAGCTTATAAGGCAGTTCAAATCATATCTTATCTCAACCAGGGAGGCCTGGTTAATAGTCTCAGGTTTTTGCAGAGCAGAAACAGCTTAAATGTCCAGCAAATGAGATGGAAGTAAACACGAGCAGCAGATGAAGGAGGATTACTCGAAACTGGTGTATGCAGCAGGAACTCAGAGCAGAGTAGCAGGATCACCAAACAGGTTCACAGGAGCAGGTATATAGCCAGGAAGTGATCAGAGGTCAGGAGCTGGATGCAAGGCAGAATACTCTAGCACAGACTGAAGGCTGGGGTGGAGTTTTATAGCAGGAAGACACAGTGCACATGAGACCAAGGATGCCATCTTGGAAAAGGGCAGTAATGCACAAAAGGTAATAAATGTTCAGAGTCCTGATATTAGGTTTGGTTTACATAGAGCCCCTGCTGATATATGATATATGGACCAGTAGGCATGGCCAGGAACATTATATCTCCCTAACTGCTCATTGAATAAATGTAGTGGTGGCTGGGACAGAGGAGGGATGTGCTCTAGCTCATGTTCTACCACCACCCAGTATTGCTGGAAGCTTGTCTCTCCAGGTTGTCTGCTGCTACTCCACTTCCTCCACCGCCTCCTCATCTGATCACAGTAAGACCTACACCACCAATTTCAGCACAGTCAGGGAGAAACAACAGCAGGCTGTGCTTAAACTCCTCTCATTGGGGGACAAATCCCACAATGTGTAGGAGCTGCGGACTGAGATCAAACAGCAGACAGATGAGTGCTTAGTGCCAGTGAACTTTGAACCTGGCATGGTGGTGTGCCATAACAGGAAAAATCTGGTAGCAGCTCTGGGCCTAGCCAGTTTCATGCACATTCCTTGCCTAGCACATGTGCTGAACCTGAAAAACTACCCACATATGTCTAAGCTGCTGTTGAAAGCACCAAAAGTGTCTGTCACTTCTGCTTTCCTGCTCACCAAATCATATTCGACATACCATCAAGGTGGAACTCCACCTTGCATATGCTGGAAAGACTCTGCAAGCAGCAGGCAATAGTGGAGTTTCAGCTGCAGCATTCATGGCTGAGTCACTATGCGGAACAACACCACTTCACCACCAACTACATGCCTATTGGAAAAAATGATTCAGGCAATGAAGGACATGGTGGAGGCACCGGAGGAAGAGGAACAGGGCCAATTCACACGGTTATAAGACCTGTCGTCCACATAAGGCTCAGAGCGTGGATTACTATACCAACAGTGGTAAGGTACCCAACTATACAGCCAGTGTACAGTTTGGGAGAAGGAGGAGGATCTTTATTACTTCCGTCACTCTGCTGGCTCATTACTGCAGCCGTCCCTCGGTACTTGGTCCCCGGCTGTATTTTTCTTCTGGTGTGGTGTCCCCGCCTTGTACTAGCATGTGTCCAGGAACATCATCTGTGCCCTTACCAATGCAGTTACTGGGATTATCCACTTAACGACCGACATTTGGACAAGCGCTTTTGACACTACATTTCCCTCATGGCACACTGGGTGATCATTGTGGAGGCTGGGGCCGAGTCACACCCTGGCATGGCACATGTGCTCCAGATGCTGAGGATTGCTGGCCCTAATTCGATCATTGTTTCCACCACCTCCTACAGCAGTTCCTGCAACCCCTTCTTCCTCCTCATCCTCCATCTCTGACGTGCTATCTCAGAGCATGTCATCCACATGAGCAGGAAACTGGAAGCACTACAGCACTGCCTCTGTGAAGTGACAACAGGTTCTGCTGAATCTAAATTGTCTGGGAGATAAACCACAAACCACAGCAGAGTTACTTAAAGGAATAACAGACCAGACAGATCTGTGGTTTTTATCACTGAATCTCCATCCATACATGGTTGTGTATGATAATGTGCGTAACCTAGTGGTGGCTGTGAAGCTTGCTCACACAGACCATGCTTGCCACAAGTGCTCAATTTGGTAGTTCAGCGGTTTGTGAAAACATACCCAGATTTGCCAGAGCTTCTGGTCAAGGTACGCCATGTCAGTGCTCATTTCCAAAAATTAGCCACAGCTGACATCTCTCTGGCAGTGCTGCAGCACATGCAAGTGCCAGCTCACAAACTGGGGTGCGATTTGAACTGGAACTCCACACTGCATATGTTGACAAGGCCTTGTGAGCAGCAAAGGCCATTGGTTGACTACCAGCTCCTACATGTCCATCGGTATTCGGGTCAGGTTCCGCACATAATGACTAAAAAGTGGGCATGGATGTCTGACATTTCCGCTGTTCTCCAAGACTGTGAGGACTGAACAAAGATGGTGAGCGGCGATGATGGCATAGTCAGAGTAACAATCCCATATCTTTGCCTACTTAATCAGTTGCTGCTCATAATTAAACATGAAGTTTTGCATGAGGACAAGATGAGGATGGAGGAAGACAACACAGAGAGATTCTAGCCAACCCAATCTCATCTCATCTGCTCAGCGTGGATTGGGTAACAATGAGGAACTGAATGCTGAGAAGGAGGAAGAGAAGGAACAGGAGCTTGTGACTAGCGAAACAGAGGCTACTAGCAACAGAACCTTCGGCCCGTCTCTCCTACGTGGATGGGCTGAGAATGGAAATGAGAAGGAAGAGAAGGAGGAGGAGATGGAGAGTCATCATCATGTTGGAGATAGGGAAGTGTTGACTCTATGGATCTTGGCACATATGGCCGACTTTATGTACTGTTGCCTTTCCTGTGACCCTCATGTTATATTCATCTTGTCAAAAAAAGAGCACTGATTGTTCACCCAGTTAGACCGATGCTACAGGGAGAACTCTTCTTCCTGAGGTGGGGAGGTCTTCTAAAATGGTGCTATACCAGAAGGCCATTGTGGAAAATATGTTGAAAAAATTCTCATCAGGCAACGCTAGCAGCAGGGGGCAAGCTTCCTTGCTCAACCAAGGAGAAGAGCCAAGGGAGACACACAGCAGAGGCAGAGATACATTGTCAAAGGCATGGGCCAATTTCATGACATCAGCCCAGTGTCCAGGGCCTGATAACCAGGTATTTTTGACGAGGGAATATGTTTTTAAAGTTGGTCAAGCAATACCTGGCCAATCAAACCAGTGTACTCCCAACTGCCTCTGCGACTTTCAACTATTGGGTCTAAAAGCTGGACACCTGGCATGAACTGTCCCTCTATGCCTTGCAGGTGCTGTGCTGTCCTGCCGCTAACATCTTGTCTGAGTGGGTTTGTAGTGCCGCTGGGGGGTCAAAACAGCCTGTCAACTCAGAATGGTGACAGGCTCATTCTCATAAAAATGAACAAAGCCTGGATTAGTCCACAGTTTTTCACACCAACAAATGACAGCAGCACATAAAGTGTTTTTAATATTCAATATTTGAATGTACTTTCAGGGGTCTATAGATGACCAACATTTTAAGTTTTGCCTGGCTTGGCACTTTCTGCAAAGCCTTTAACCCCTTAATGACCGCCGATACGCCTTTTAACGGCGGCCGCTAAGGGTACTTAATCCACAGCGCCGTTAATTAACGGCGCTGTGGAAAAAGTGAATAGCGCCCCCCAGAGTCGGATTTTCTCTGGGGTCTCGGTTGCCGAGGGTAGCCGAGACCCCAGAGAACATGATTCGGGGGGTTTTTACCAACCCCCGAGTTGCGATCGCCGGTAATTAACCGTTTACCGGCGGTCGCAACAAAAAAAAAAAAAACGCGATTTGCCGTTTAATTTCTCTGTCCTCCGATGTGATCGCACATCGGAGGACAGAGAAATGTGGTCCCCGATGGCCCCCAATAGCCCCCCAATACTTACCTACCTCCCCCGGTGCTCCTCGTGTCTCCCCATGGGCGCCGCCATCTTTTTTCCGGGAAAAAATGGCGGGCGCACGCGCAGTGCGCCCGCCGCCCGGCACCCGGATGTTCTTTGGGGTCTCGGCTGCCGGGGGTAGCCGAGACCCCAAAGAACATGATCGGGGTCGGTTTGCACCGACCCCTGCTTTGCGATCGCCGGTAATTAACAGTTTACCGGCGACCGCAAAAAAAAAAAAAAAAGTGATCAGTTATTTCTCTGTCCTCTGATGTGATCGCACATCAGAGGACAGAGAAATAGGGGGATTCGGGGACCCTATCATACTCACCCGGGGTCCCTGGGTCCTCTTCTGTCTTCTCCTGCCAGCCGGCTTTTTCATCATGGCGGGCGCATGCGCAGTGCGCCCGCCATCTGCTGCCATCTGCCGGCCGGCAGGAGAAGACAAGTTGGGGCTAAAATTAGGGTTAGGGTTAGGGTTAGGGCTAGGGTTAGGGCTAGGGTTAGGGTTAGAGTTAGGGTTAGGGTTAGAGTTAGGGTTAGGGTTAGAGTTAGGATTAGGGTTAGGGTTGTGGCTAAATTTAGGGTTAGGGTTAGGGCTAGGGTTAGGGTTAGGCTACTTTCACACTAGCGTTTTTTGGCTTCCGTCGCAATGCGTCGTTGGAGAAAAAACGCATCCTGCAAAAGTGCTTGCAGGATGCGTTTTTTCTCCATTGGCTTGCATTAGCGATGCATTGCGACTAGTGTTGAGCATTCCGATGCTGCAAGTATCGGGTATCGGCCGATACTTGCCGTATCGGAATTCCGATACCGGGATTCCGATACTCTTGTGGTATCGGGTATCGGGTATCGGAACAACATTAATGTTAAAATGTGTAAAATAGAGAATTAAAATAAAAAATATCGCTATACTCACCTGTCCGACGCAGCCGGGACCTCAGCGCAGGAACCGGCAGCGTTGTTTGTTTAAAATTCCCGCTTTTACATGGTTACGCGAAGTCCCGGCTTGTGATTGGTCAGGGCGGCCATGTTGCCGGGCCGCGGACCAATCACAGCAAGCCGTGACGAAATTACGTCACGGCTTGCTGTGATTGGTCCGCGTCCCGGCAACATGGCCGCCATTAACCAATCACAAGCCGTGACGTCACGGGAGGCTGGAAACGCGCTCATTTTAAAAAGGGCGCGTGTCCAGCCTCCCGTGACGTCACGGCTTGTGATTGGTTGCGTCGCGGTCAACCAATCACAAGCCGGGAGGCTGGACACGCGCCCATTTCAAAATGAGCGCGTCCAGCCTCCCGGCTTGTGATTGGTTGATCGCGGCGCAACCAATCACAAGCCGTGACGTCACGGGAGGCTGGACACGCGCCCATTTCAAAATGAGCGCGTCCAGCCTCCCGGCTTGTGATTGGTTGATCGCGGCGCAACCAATCACAAGCCGTGACGTCACGGGAGGCTGGACACGCGCCCATTTTAAAATGAGCGCGTGTCCAGCCTCCCGTGACGTCCCGGCTTGTGATTGGTCAGGGCGGCCATATTGCCGGGACGCGGACCAATCACAGCAAGCCGTGACGTAATTTCGTCACGGCTTGCTGTGATTGGTCCGCGTCCCGGCAACATGGCCGACCTGACCAATCACAAGCCGGGAATTCACGTAACCAAGTAATAGCGCGATTTTTAAACAAACAACGCTGCCGGTTCCCTCGCTGAAGTCCCGGCTGCGTCGGACAGGTGAGTATAGCAATATTTTTTATTTTAATTCTTTCTTTTACACATTTATATGGTTCCCAGGGCCTGAAGGAGAGTTTCCTCTCCTTCAGACCCTGGGAACCATCAGGGATACCGTCCGATACTTGAGTCCCATTGACTTGTATTGGTATCGGGTATCGGTATCGGATTGGATCCGATATTTTGCCGGTATCGGCCGATACTTTCCGATACCGATACTTTCAAGTATCGGACGGTATCGCTCAACACTAATTGCGACGGATTGCCACATGTCGCATCCGTCGTGCGACGGATGCGTCGTGCTTCGGCGGACCGTCGACACAAAAAAAACTACATGTAACTTTTTTGTGCGACGTGTCTGCCATTTCCGACCGCGCATGCGTGGCCGGAACTCCGCCCCCGCCTCCCCGCACCTCACAATGGGGCAGCGGATGCGTTGAAAAAACAGCATCCGCTGCACCCGTTGTGCGGCGCTTACAACGCTAGCGTCGGTACGTCGGCCCGACACACTGCGATGTGCCGAGTACGACGCTAGTGTGAAAGTAGCCTTAGGCTTCTTTCACACTTGCGTCGGTACGGGGCGGTCGCAATGCGTCGGCCCGATGTACCGACGCACGTTGTGAAAATTGTGCACAACGTGGGCAGCGGATGCAGTTTTTCAACACATCCGCTGCCCAGTCTATGTCCTGGGGAGGAGGGGGCAGAGTTACGGCCACGCATCCGCGGAAATGGTGGACGCGACGTACAAAAAAAAGGTTACATTGAACTTTTTTTGTGACGACGGGGGCTAAAGTTATGGTTAGGGTTGGGGCTAAAGTTAGGGTTGGGGCTAAAGTTAGGGTTAGAGTTGGGATTAGGGTTAGGGTTTGGATTAGGGTTGGGATTAGTGTTACGTTTGGGATTAGGGTTGGGATTAGGGTTAGGGTTGGGATTAGGGTTAGGGGTGTGTTGGATTTAGGGTTTTGATCAGGGTTATGGTTAGGGTTGAGATTAGGGCTGTTTTGGGGTTAGGGTTGTGATTATCGTTAGGGTTGTGATTAGGATTATGGATCGGGTTGAGATTAGGGTTAGGGCTGTGTTGGGGTTAGGGTTGGAGTTAGAATTGGGGGGTTTCCACTGTTTAGGTACATCAGGGGGTCTCCAAACACGACAGCCAATTTTGCGCTAAAAAAGTCAAATGGTACTCCCTCCCTTCTGAGCTCTGCCGTGCGCCCAAACAGTGGTTTACCCCCACATATGGGGCATCAGCGTACTCGGGATAAATTGGACAACAACTTTTGGGGTCCAATTTCTCCTGTTACCCTTGTGAAAATAAAAACTTGGGGGCTAAAAATCTTTTTTGTTGGAAAAAAATATATTTTTTTTATTTTCACTACTCTGCATTATAAATTTCTGTGAAGCACTTGAGCTTTCAAAGTTCTCACCACATATCTAGATAAATTCCTTAGGGGGTCTAGTTTCCAAAATTTGGTCACTTGTGGGGGTTTCTACTGTTTAGGTACATTAGGGGTCTGCAAACGCAACATAACGCCCGCAGACAATTCTATCAAAGTCTGCATTCCAAAATGGCGCTCCTTCCCTTCCGAGCTCTGCCGTGCGCCCAAACAGTGGTTTACCCCCACATATGGGGTACCAGCATACTCAGGACAAATTGGACAACAACTTTTGGGGTCCAATTTCTCTTGTTACCCTTGTGAAAATAAAAATTTGGGGGCTAAAAAAATCTTTTTTGTGGGAAAAAAAATATTTTTTATTTTCACTACTCTGCATTATAAACTTCTGTGAAGCACTTGGGCATTCAAAGTTCTCACCACATATCTAGATAAGTTCCTTGGGGGGTCTATTTTCCAAAATGGGGTCACTTGTTGGGGGTTTCTACTGTTTAGGTACATTAGGGGTCTGCAAACGCAACATAACGCCCGCAGACAATTCTATCAAAGTCTGCATTCCAAAATGGCGCTCCTTCCCTTCCGAGCTCTGCCGTGCGCCCAAACAGTGGTTTACCCCCACATATGGGGTACCAGCATACTCAGGACAAATTGGACAACAACTTTTGGGGTCCAATTTCTCTTGTTACCCTTGTGAAAATAAAAATTTGGGGGCTAAAAAAATCTTTTTTGTGGGAAAAAAAATATTTTTTATTTTCACTACTCTGCATTATAAACTTCTGTGAAGCACTTGGGCATTCAAAGTTCTCACCACATATCTAGATAAGTTCCTTGGGGGGTCTATTTTCCAAAATGGGGTCACTTGTTGGGGGTTTCTACTGTTTAGGTACATTAGGGGTCTGCAAACGCAACATAACGCCCGCAGACAATTCTATCAAAGTCTGCATTCCAAAATGGCGCTCCTTCCCTTCCGAGCTCTGCCGTGCGCCCAAACAGTGGTTTACCCCCACATATGGGGTACCAGCATACTCAGGACAAATTGGAAAACAACTTTTGGTGTCCAATTTCTCTTGTTACCCTTGTGAAAATAAAAATTTGGGGGCTAAAAAAATCTTTTTTGTGGGAAAAAAAATATTTTTTATTTTCACTACTCTGCATTATAAACTTCTGTGAAGCACTTGGGCATTCAAAGTTCTCACCACATATCTATATAAGTTCCTTGGGGGGTCTATTTTCCAAAATGGGGTCACTTGTTGGGGGTTTCTACTGTTTAGGTACATTAGGGGTCTGCAAAGGCAACATAATGCCCGCAGACAATTCTATCAAAGTCTGCATTCCAAAATGGCACTCCTTCCCTTCCGAGCTCTGCCGTGCGCCCAAACAGTGGTTTACCCCCACATATGGGGTACCAGCATACTCAGGACAAATTGGACAACAACTTTTGGGGTCCAATTTCTCTTGTTACCCTTGTGAAAATAAAAACTTGGGGGCTAAAAAATCTTTATTGTTAAAAAATATATATTTTTTATTTTCACGACTCTGCATTATAAACTTCTGTGATGCACTTGGGCATTCAAAGTTCTCACTACACATCTAGATAAGTTCCATGGGGGGTCTAGTTTCCAAAATGGGGTCACTTTTGGGGGGTTTCTGCTGTTTAGGCACATCAGGGGCTCTCCAAACGCGACATGGCGTCCGATCTCAATTCCAGTCAATTTTGCATTGAAAAGTCAAATGGCGCTCCTTTGCTTCCGAGCTCAGCCATGCGCCCAAACAGTGGTTTACCCCCACATATGGGGTGTCGGCGTACTCAAGACAAATTGTACAACAGCTTCTGGGGTCCATTTTCTCCTGTTACCCTTGGTAAAATAAAAATTTGGAGGCAAAAAGATCATTTTTGTAGAAAAAATGCGATTTTTTTATTTTCACGGCTCTACGTTATAAACTTCTGTGAAGCACCTGGGGGTTTAAAGTGCTCACCACACATCTAGATAAGTTCCTTAAGGGGTCTAGTTTCCAAAATGGTGTCATATGTGGGGGGTTTCTACTGTTTAGGCACATCAGCGGCTCTCCAAACGTGACATGGCGTCCGATCTCAATTCCAGCCAATTCTACATTGAAAAAGTAAAACGACACTCCTTCTCTTCCAAGCTCTGCGGTGCGCCCAAACAGTGGTTTACCCCCATATATGGGGTATCGACGTACTCAGGAGAAATTGCACAACAACTTTTGTGGTCTAATTTCTCCTGTTACCCTTGTGAAAATAAAAATTTGGGGGCAAAAAGATCATTTTTGTAGAAAAAATGAGATTTTTAATTTTCACGGCTCTACGTTATAAACTTCTGTGAAGCACTTGGGGGTTCAAAGTGCTCACCACACATCTAGATAAGTTCCTTAAGGGGTCTAGTTTCCAAAATGGTATCACTTGTGGGGGGTTTCCACTGTTTAGGCACATCAGGGACTCTCCAAACGCGACATGGCATCCGATCTCAATTCCAGCCAATTCTGCATTGAAAAAGTCAAACGGTGCTCCTTCACTTCCAAGCTCTGCGGTGCGCCCAAACAGTGGTTTACCTCCACATATGGGGTATCGACGTACTCAGGAGAAATTGCACAACAACTTCTGTAGTCTAATTTCTCCTGTTACCCTTGTGAAAATAAGAATTTGTGGGTGAAAAAATCATTTTTGTGAAAACAAATGCGATTTTTTATTTTCACGGCTCTACGTTATAAACTTCTGTGAAGCACTTGGGGGTTCAAAGTGCTCACCACACATCTAGATAAGTTCCTTGGGGGGTCTAGTTTCCAAAATGGTGTCACTTGTGGGGGGTTTCCACTGTTTAGGCACATTAGGGGCTCTCCAAACGCGACATGGCGTCCGATCTCAATTCCAGCCAATTCTGCATTGAAACAGTCAAACGGTGCTCCTTCACTTCCAAGCTCTGCGGTGCGCCCAAACAGTGGTTTACCTCCACATATGGGGTATCGGCGTACTCAGGAAAAATTGCACAACAAAATTTGTGGTTAAATTTCTGTTTTTTACACTTGTGAAAATTAAAAAAAATGGTTCTGAAGTAAAATGTTTGCAAAAAAAAGTAAAATGTTCATTTTTTTCTTCCACATTGTTTTAGTTCCTGTGAAGTACGTAAAGGGTTAATAAACTTCTTGAATGTGGTTTTGAGCAGCTTGAGGGGTGCAGTTTTTAGAATGGTGTCACACTTGGTTATTTTCTATCATATAGACCCCTCAAAATCACTTCAAAAAAAATTGTTTCCAAAATTGTGCTGATGTAAAGTAGACATGTGAGAAATGTTATTTATTAACTATTTTTTGTGACATATCTCTCTGATTTAAGGGCATAAAAATACAAAGTTTGAAAATTGCAAAATTTTAAAAATTTTCGCCATATTTCCATTTTTTTCATAAATAATCGCAAGTAATATCGAAGAAATGTTACCACTAACTTGAAGTACAACATGTCACGAAAAAACAATCTCAGAATCAGCGGGATCCGATAAAGCGTTCCAGAGTTATAACCTCATAAAGTGACACTGGTCAGAATTGTAAAAATTGGCTCGGTCATTAAGTACCAAATTGGCTCTGTCACTAAGGGGTTAAGACTGTATAAGTACATCAACTACCCTTTCAAAATATTTACATTCTACATATTTTTATGGATTCAATAAGTCATCCACACAGTTTAACACAGTTATTATTGCATTACAGTAGTTTGTAAAGCTCACGAAAAACCATTGAAAAATGTCTGGAAGAGACTAAATATGCAAATTGCCTCTTCTGAGAAAAAGAGGACTTAACTCTATAGCGCCACCTGTTGGAAGTAGCGATCCTACAAGTCACAATCAACCCTCTAACGAGTCGTGCAATATGACTTAGGATAAAAGCCAAATCAGTATCTCAATTCGCAGACACGGTGTTTCGGGCTGTTGGCCCTCGTCAGTGCGAAGAATGAGAACTGATTTGGCTAGGTGAGAGGCTCTGGACTGGGGTCTAAGGGGTTTCTCCTTATGGAGAGTGACATACCAGCTGGCTTGTCAAGGTAAGGAGATAGGTAAGGAAGGAAGGTAAGGAAGAGATTATTCATCCATAGATTATTATGTGCTTTCTGTCACATTTTGGTTGTGCATAACAGTACAAGAAAACCATAAAAAATTGTTTTGGTTACATTTCGTACCCATACACTATTCTGTAGTCTGGATTTCTTTTTTTGAATACATAACACTCCAAAAAAAGTATTTAAATATTTTGTGGTCTGGGGTACATTTTTGTCATATATAACAATTGAAAAATCATTTACAAATTTTGCTGTGTTAAATTTTGCAGCTGTGAGGGAGGGCCAGGGCTGTAGTTGTGGCTGAGAATATCTGTTTACACGCGTTGTGGTCTCCCATCACATGAAAACAATGTCCCCTTTTTAGCGTACCTTCAGCTACATCATCTGCACCATCAGGGTCCCATCTGAGCATCCGAAGTTCTGCTACTGGTGCTGTTGCACAAATAGAGACAGAGTTCACGTTCATCTTAACAGATAACTTTACTGGTTTCTTCTCTCAGCACATTCATGTCTATAGCAGCATCAACATTAGGTTCCACACAGCACATTTCCTTTGCCTTTTCAGTTACAGCATCAAAGTTAGGTTCCACACAGCACATGTCCTTAGCTTTACCTGTGCTTTCAATGTGTTCCTGGGATGTCCTGTCCCACTCGGTATCGCAGCGTCCTCCATGTCCAGCCCAACTACCTTTAGGAGTTCCCTTGTCCATTTTGCATCAGACATAATAGCATCAGCCCAAGTAGCAAGTTGCCACATTTTCAGAGCAACCTGTGGTACTGTTCTGTTGTGACTCTTGCGGTAGCTCCTGCTTTCACTACCGCTGTCACTGCTTCTTACACTGCTGCTGTCACTGCTGCACTTCTTGTCCGCTGACCCTGGACAGCCGGGCTTCCCTCTTAGAATGTTGCAGGGCCCATTATGTTGCCCTGGGCTCTAAGACCTTATGTGACTGTCTGGGCTCTCTGGTCCTCCTGGCCTGTCTCAGCTCCCATGCTCTGCTGACTAGAAAACAGAAAATTCCCTTTCTTACCCACAGAAGGCCCCTCCTAATTTAACTGTTACTGTTCCTGAGTTCCTATCTCTAATCTCAGTGTGCTATAATGTCCCCATCTAGTGGCTAACCTTATTACTATGCTTTCCCTTTCAATATACAAATGGTAGCATGAAGAACATAACAGTGCTACAAAACACAACAGTAGGTACTGTATATACACATTGAACATACAGCATTTAGTACCAGCTTCAACCGGGACGTGCTTAAAGGTTTGGGGGCATACAGCAGTCTCTGTCACCCCTTACACAGCCATAGGGTATTATGTGATCTTGGGTATATTTATATGATATATAACACTCCCCAAAAGTGCTAAAAAATTTAGCTAGATTACACTTATCACCAAACCACTATTCCATGTTCTGGGGTACATTTTTATGATACATAACACTACAAAAAAGTGTAAAACTTTTATGCTGTGTTAAATATCTCACCCATACACTATTTTGCCTTCTGGTACACATTTTGTTATTATATAACCCTCAAAAAACTTTTTAAAAGATATATCTGTATTATATTGCTCATCCACAGACTTTTACATATTCTTGGGTAAATTTCAGTGGTATAAGACTCAAAAAACTTGCTCAAAATTCATTGGTATCATAATGCTCATCCATTGGGTATTATATCTACATGGGTTAATTTTGTTGCTATAAAAGCCTCAAAAAACGTTTTCAAAATTTTATCGTTACTATATTGCTCATCAATAGATAATTCCATGGTCTAGAGTACATTTCCTTGGTATGTAATCCTCAAAAAACTTGTTTAAAAATATATTGGTATTATATTGTGTAGCGTGGCTAAAGGTTGTATAGTCGACGGGAGGTATGTATCACAGAGAAGGCTTGTCGCTGTGATGTAACCCGGAGTGTTTTCTTGAATGCACATAAAGCAATAAGGCATTGTTTGGTATATTTGGGTCCGGGTTACGGGTAGCTATGAGAGATGGGAGGGTCTGGCTACCCATATACCTCACCCCTGGGTAAGGGGCATAACCATGCCTATCTGTTCGTTTCAGGACCTGTGGTGATGTCAGAACCACATGATTAGACATTCCTGGGTGTGGTTTCAGGCTACATAATGGAGGTGTGTGTAACACATGCAGTGAGTGTTTGGGAATCTGTGAGTGTGGACAGAGATCCCTGTGTCCAGGCAGGACACTACAGACAGGAGTCTGTGTGTGTGGAGGAGAAAGCCTCCACAGTGTGTTAAGGCTCTAGGACTGGGTCTGCGTGCCTACAGACCTGAGAGAGCGGAGCTCTTCTATGGACTTTGATGCTATGTCGACCTGATATACAGACTGTTTTCCTTTTTGTTGCTGCCTTGCTGGTTTATGGAGCAAATAAACCCACTTGGACATTAAAGAGAATGTGCCTCCTGTTTCCTCCAACGCACCTGAGCGAGTGAACCCCTACAATTGGTGTTTCGGGTGCGGGCAAAGATCCGAAGAGCACATGTTGCAGCGCTGGCTGGTCTGAGCCAGAGGAGTGGACGGTCTTGACAACCGTGAGTAAAGACTGACCGGTGTCAGTGAGAATTGCTGTGTATGGGATACCTCTGAGGAAAAGAGGGATCCGGGAACCTGTGTGGCCGGCACCAACAGGTAACGGACAGGTGTCCGTGTGTACTGACCGGGGTCAGATTGGAAGAGAGAGACATTGCGTCTGGGCACCTCTGAGGCCGAGGGGTGTCCAGGAACCCGTGAAGTTGCCAACGGGTGACGGTCTGAAAACCGTGTATTGTACTGACCGGGGTCTGTGAAAAACTGTGTTTGGGCTGTAAAGCTGGGTGTGAAACAGACCGAAGTCTGTGTGCTGTACTGACCGGGGTCAGTGAAAGACTGTTTTTTTTCTTTCTATAAAGCACGTGTGCAGGTGTTTGCTGTGGACCGACGTGTCCATGAATTATTGTTTTTTTTTTCTCTGGTCAACTTGCTGTGGCTCGGTGAGGTCAGGAAGTTTGCTGTGGCTCGGTGGGGTCACGAAGGTGACAAGCAGCTTGCTGTGGATCGGCGGGTCCACGAAGGTGACAAGCGGCTTGCTGTGGATCGGCGGGTCCACGAAGTCTGCGGTTGAGCTGTGCAGCGCGGTTGCAGCAAAGAGAGAAAAGAGGAAAAAAAAAAAAAAGACATTGCTGGTTTAGAGTGTGCAGACTCTTAAAGGGCCAGTGCCAGGCCAAAGTCACATTGGTGTGCTGTGCGAACTGGGGCCTGAGAGTACTGTGGGAAGTCCACAGGGTGTACCCCAGAGTGGGGTGGTGTCCCTAAAAGTGGGGTGGAGTCTTAAAACGGAGCGGTGACCCCAAATAATTATGGATGGCCAAAAAGGGGCTGCGTCTCAAAAGGGGGTAGTTGCCCAAAAGGGGGTGGAGTCCCTAAAAGGGGTGGTGGCCCTAAAGGAGAAAATGGTCCACAAGGGGGCGGTAACCCAAAAGGGGATGGAGTCCAAAAAGGGGGCGGCGACCCAAATAGGGGTGGTGGCCCAAAAAGGGGCTGCGGCGAATTTGCTGATGAACTGTTGTCAGGTTCACTGTTCGAACAGCGCATGTCCCGAATATTGTACTGATTTTCCATCTGACAAGATGTCACAGAGCTGTTCTGTAGAAGTCAATGGAGTGTGCGTGACTGGACTTCTGGACTCAGGGAGCCTGGTGACGCTGGTGAGCGCCACACTCCCTGTCTATCTGATTCCCGGAAAGAAGATGGAAGTCCACTGCGTTCATGGGGTCGCTAGGGATTATCCGGTGTTCAGGGTAATCATTGAGATGCCCACTGTTATTTCCAGCCATGATGTACCTGTAGTCTCAGGGTATGTGCACACGTCCGGATTTCTTGCAGAAATTTCCTGAAGAAAACCGGAAATTTTCTGCAAGAAATCCGCATTTTTTTTTTGGGCGTTTTTTTTCTGTTTTTTTCGCAGTTTTTTTAGCATTCTGCAAGCGTAATTAGCTTGCAGAATGCTAAAGTTTTCCAAGCAATCTGTAGCATCGCTTGGAAAACTGACTGACAAGTTGGTCACACTTGTCAAACATACTGTTTGACAAGTGTGACCAACTTTTTACTATAGATGCTGCTTATGCAGCATCTATAGTAAAAGATAGAATGTTTAAAAATAATAAAAAAAATAAAAAAATGGTTATACTCACCCTCTGCAGACAGCCGATCTCAGCGGCGTCCGTTCCTATAGATGCCGGTGTGGTTCAGGACCTTCGATGACGTCGCGGCTTGTGATTGGTCGCGTGAGTCACATGAGCGGTCACGCGACCAATTACAAGACAGCGACGTCATCACAGGTCCTGAACCACACCATCTATAGGAACGGAAGAGAGAGCATGCACGGGAGAGGCGGGAACACTTCGGGGGCCATCAGAGGGTGAGTATATCACTATTTTTTATTTTAATTCTTTTTTTTTTACCAATTATATGGTGCCCAGTCTGTGGAGGAGAGTCTCCTCTCCTCCACCCTGGGTACCAACCGCACATAATCTGCTTACTTCCCGCATGGTGTGCACAGCCCCGTGCGGGAAGTAAGCAGATCAATGCACTCCTAGGTGTGCGGAATCCCCGCAATTCCGCATTTTTAATGAACATGTTGCTTTTTTTTCCGCGATGCGATTTTTTTCGCGGAAAAAAATGCAACATTTGCACAAAAAATGCGGAATACCCTGTAAATAATAGGAGGCATATGTAAGCATTTTTTTCGCGTTTTTATAGCGAAAAATCCTGAACGTGTGCACATGGCCTCAGACTTGCCATTCCCTATTGTAATTGGCCAGGACTTTGAAAGGTTTTGGGACTTGTGGGAGGAAAAGGGAGTGTCTGATTGCTCAGAATGGACTCAGAATGACCCTAAGGGAGCACCATCACAACAGGCGGCTGTAGTGATTCCGAGTGGTGTGATGTGTGAAAAGGAGATAGCGACACCTAAGGTCGATAATCCAGAGTTCCGGGTGACTGGAAGAAAGTGTGGATTTGACACTTGTGTAAATGGGGAATTGCTGTTCCAGGATGACAGAGTGAGAGGGGGTGACTCCTATCCAGACTGTGACTTGAGCGCCAAGGGAAAAGTGTGCAGTAAGGAGGAGCCCAGTAAAAATCACAGATCTTCATCTCGTCGCGGGGGACGCAAAAAGGCGGGACAGGTTACACCCTCTGAGAAGAGAGATGATGAGGAAGAGATGGGGTCAGGTACAGATCAGGTTACTGTCCTTGATAAGGAGGTCACTTTATCTCTGACAAACCCTAGCGCTGAGATAGTTAGTGACGGGCTGGGGTTAGAACAGACCTGTAGTAAACCCACATCTGCAATGCCTGGAAAGACTGAAGTGGCACAGTATGATGAAGTACCTGATGCTGAAGAGATGGAGAACTCTGAAGTTACCAAGAGTCCAGAGGTACCTAAGAGTAAACAGACAGAGAGCCCAGGAGAGACTATAGAGGTCGATGCAGAAACAGGTGGAACTCTGAAGAGGCAGGGTGTGGGTGGGCAAGAGCCCCCGTTTGAAAGTTTAATTAAAGAACTGGTGGTGCGACATGTGCTGGCCAAAAGAGAGTAGGACCATAACATAGAGCTGCTTAAAGAAACTGTTGAACAAGAAAGGGTCCTGAGGCAAGCAATTGAGCACAAAATGGGTGACCTAGAGAAGGAGGTCGTTGAACTCAGAGGTCACCTATCAGCGTGTCAGGCCATGAATAGGGCCATATTGAAAGATATGGATGTGCTCAGAATGGCTCAAGAAAAGCTTCAGCAGGAGCTTCTCCAGAGAGAGGAGGAACGTCGCTGCCTGGCAGAGGAGTTGCCAATGCCCATCTTGGTGAAGGCTCAAGCGGAAGAAAAGACTGAGGAAGAGTTCATGCTAAAAGCGGAACAAGAGAGTCACCCGGTCGTGACAGACGTCTTGGTGGAAAGGTCAGAGGCAAAAAGGGAGCCATCTGTCTATGAAGAGAGTGAGACCCCGCTCTTCAAGACCGTGATTGATGTACCCGAAGACATGCGAGAAGCGTGCGCCAGGAAGGGTGTGCATGAAGCATTTAGAAAGGCAGTAGAGGCATGTAGTGTGCGCTGGGTGCCTGAGACTCAGCAATTGGTCATACTGTCGACTAGGGAAGTCACAGTGAAGCGGGTGGCTGTCCTGAGGGATATGCACCTACACTGCCTCCGTACAAAACAGAGGATCATTTTGAAGAATGATGAAGCCGTTCGACGTTTGGAGCGTGAAAGGAAAGCTCTTAGTCGGTCGGGCTTAGTGGAAGACACAGTCCAAGTACCCAAAGTTCTGGTGGCGAAAGTCATTGGGAAACTTGGGAGAGTGATGCAGGAGATGGTGGATAAATCCGGTCTAAAGAGACTGAGGATACTGGCTGATGAAGAGGTCCAGGTCATGGATGAAGATGGGATGGTTCCGTTCCTGGTTGTCGGATCCAGAGAGAGTCTTAGGAATATCCGCATGCTTCTGGAATATCGCATGGCATACCTAAGGGAGGTAGAGCAGCTGAGACTTGAGAGACTGCAAGTTAATAAACAGCTGCCAGAGAGGCGAAGAACTTTGCGTAAGACCGGAAGTCCTCAAGCTGAAGCTAACAGAGGACATAGAGAAAAGTGGATGGATTCCTCTCCAGGCAATAAAGACCATGGGAGAAGGTGGCCTGATGAAACAGGTAGAAGCAGTGATGCCTCAGTCAGCTCAGGGTTAAGTGACCTAAGCAGGAGATCCTGTAGCAGACGAGAGGACAAGGGTTCAATAACAGGCCCTGACTTAGACAGACAGTTTAACTGTCAGGGACGACTGAGAGGGGTCTCTAGTCGGTTTAGGACAAGTGCCAAGCCCCACGGCTTTAGGCAGAGGGGGGAGGTATGTAGCGTGGCTAAAGGTTGTATAGTCGACGGGAGGTATGTATCACAGAGAAGGCTTGTCGCTGTGATATAACCCGGAGTGTTTTCTTGAATGCACATAAAGCAATAAGGCATTGTTTGGTATATTTGGGTCCGGGTTACGGGTAGCTATGAGAGATGGGAGGGTCTGGCTACCCATATACCTCACCCCTGGGTAAGGGGCATAACCATGCCTATCTATTTGTTTCAGGACCTGTGGTGATGTCAGAACCACATGTCTAATCATGTGATGGGTTCCTGGGTGTGGTTTCAGGCTACATAATGGAGGTGTGTGTAACACATGCAGTGAGTGTTTGGGAATCTGTGAGTGTGGACAGAGATCCCTGTGTCCAGGCAGGAGTCTGTGTGTGTGGAGGAGAAAGCCTCCACAGTGTGTTAAGGCTCCAGGACTGGGTCTGCATGCCTACAGACCTGAGAGAGCGCAGCTCTTCTATGGACTTTGATGCTATGTCGGCCTGATATACAGACTGTTTTCCTTTTTGTTGCTGCCTTGCTGGTTTATGGAGCAAATAAACCCACTTGGACATTAAAGAGAATGTGCCTCCTGTTTCCTCCAACGCACCTGAGCGAGTGAACCCCTACAATTGTTAATCTTAAGGCGTTTACATATTCTTGGGTATATTTCAGTGGTATATAAGCCTCAAAGAACTTGTTCAAAATTTTAATTGGTATTATTCTGCTCACCCGTAGACTGTTCTGTGATCTGAAGTATGTTTCCTTGGTATATAACCCTCGAAAAGCTTGTTTAAAAATGTATCTGTGTTATGTTGCTCACCCATAGGGTATTATGTCTTCTTGGGTGCAGTGGTATCAATTCCTCCAAAACACTGATTAAAAATTTTTCAGTATTATATTGCTCATCTATAGAATATTACATGTTCTTGGGTACATTTAGTTTTTACTCACATAACAAAAATATTCAACCTTTCCCTCACTTCCGGTATTTTTCCCTCCTCATTTAAGCATGCCATCATACATCCATTACTTAAAAAACCCTCCCTCGACCAAAACTGTGCCACTAATTATAGACCTGTCTCTAATCTTCCCTTCATCTCTAAACTCCTGGAATGCCTGGTCCACTCCCGTCTTACCCGCTATCTCTCAGGTAACTCTCTTCTCGACCCTCTTCAATCTGGCTTCCGCTCTTTACACTCTACTGAAACTGCCCTCACTAAAGTCTCTAATGACCTACTAACAGCTAAATCTAATGGTCACTACTCCATGCTAATTCTCTTGGATCTTTCCGCAGCATTTGACACTGTGGATCATCAGCTCCTCCTCACTATGCTCCGCTCCATCGGCATCAAGGACACCGTTCTCTCTTGGTTCTCCTCCTATCTCTCTGACCGATCCTTCACTGTATGTTTTGCTGGTTCCTCCTCCTCTCCCCTTCCCCTTACTGTTGGGGTTCCTCAAGGATCAGTCCTAGGCCCCCTCCTCTTCTCTTTGTATACTGCCCCTATTGGACAAACAATCAGTAGATTTGGTTTCCAGTACCATCTCTATGCTGACGACACCCAATTATACACCTCTTCACCTGCTTTCACTCCGACCTTCTTAGAAAACACCAGTGATTGTCTTACCGCTGTCTCTAACATCATGTCTTCCCTCTATCTGAAACTGAACCTGTCAAAAACTGAACTCCTCGTGTTCTCTCCCTCTACTAAACTACCTTTGCCTGACATTGCCATCTCCGTGTGCGGTTCCACCATTACTCCCAAGCAACATGCCTGCTGCCTTGGGGTCATTCTTGATTCCGAGCTTTCATTCACCCCCCACATCCGATCACTGGCTCGCTCTTCTTATCTGCATCTCAAAAATATTTCTAGAATTCGCCCTTTTCTTACTTTCGACTCTGCAAAAACTCTTACTGTCTCACTTATTCATTCTCGTCTGGACTATTGTAACTCTCTACTAATCGGCCTCCCTCTTACCAAACTCTCCCCGCTCCAATCTGTCCTGAATGCTGCTGCCAGGATCATATTCCTCACCAACCGTTACATCGATGCCTCTACCCTGTGCCAGTCATTACACTGGCTACCCATCCACTCCAAAATCCAGTACAAAACTACTACCCTCATCCACAAAGCACTCCATGGCTCAGCACCACCCTACATCTCCTCTCTGGTCTCAGTCTACCACCCTACCCGTGCCCTCCGCTCCGCTAATGACCTCAGGTTAGCATCCTCAATAATCAGAACCTCCCACTCCCGTCTCCAAGACTTTACACGTGCTGCGCCGATTCTTTGGAATGCACTACCTAGGTTAATACGATTAATCCCCAATCCCCACAGTTTTAAGTGTGCCCTAAAAACGCATTTGTTCAGACTGGCCTACCGCCTCAACGCATTAACCTAACTATCCCTGTGTGGCCTAATTAGAATTAAAAAAAAACAAAAAAAAACATAATCAGGTTCCTCGCATCGTGTTCTCATACACTTTATGCATTCAATAGCCTCTGTGTCTGTACTGCTACATACTTAGGCTGTTAACTGGTTCATGCAGCTTTACATGAACACCCGAGCCTTACACTATGGCTGGTCCAAATAACTAAAGCGATTGTTACCATCCACCTCTCGTGTCTCCCCTTTTCCTCATAGTTTGTAAGCTTGCGAGCAGGGCCCTCATTCCTCCTGGTATCTGTTTTGAACTGTGATTTCTGTTATGCTGTAATGTCTATTGTCTGTACAAGTCCCCTCTATAACTTGTAAAGCGCTGCGGAATATGTTGGCGCTATATAAATAAAATTATTATTATTATTATTATTTATTTATTTTTTTTTTATAAAACCCTCCAAAAAATTGGGTCAATCATAAAAACCTATGAAAGCCTCTAAAAACGTGGTAAAAAAATTATTGGTATTATGATGCTTATTCACACAGTATAATGTGTTCTTCGGCACATTTTGTTGGTATGTAACCCTCAAACTTGTTCAAAAATGTATTGGTATTATGTTGCTCATCCTTAAACTTTTACATATTCTTGAGTAGGTTTCGGTGGTCTATAAGGCTCAAAAGACTGGAGTATATTTCATTGGTATATAACCCTCAAGAAACTTGTTCAAAATGTATTACTATTATGTTGCTTATTCATAGGGTATTACATCTTCTTGGGCATAGTTCACTGCTATGTAAGTCTCAAAAAATGTGTTAAAAAATGTATCGGTATTCTATTGCTCACCTATAGACTCTTCCATGGTCTGGAGTACATTTTGTTAATACATAACCCTCAAGAAACTTGTTCAAAATGTATTTCTATTATATTGCTTATCCATAGGGTATTACATCTTCTTGGTAGATGGCTGTGCTAACTTTGGTCTTGATAAAACACAGTGGACCTACATCAGCAGATGAAATGGCTCCCGAAACCATCATTGATTGTAGATACTTCACACTAGACCTTGGAAATCAAGGTCCCATAGTATGGAGGAAGAGTGGAGAGACAGACAATCCAAGCTGCTTGAGGTCTAGTGTGAAGTTTCCACAATCAGTGATAGCTGGGGGAGCTATGTCCTCTGCTGGTATAGGTACACTGTGCTTTATCAAAACCAAAGTCAGCGCAGCCGTCTACCAGGAAATATTAGAGCACTTCTTGATTCCCTCTGCCGACAAGCTTTTTGGAGATGGAAATTAAATTTTCCAGCAGGATTTGACACCTGTCCATGGAGCGCCCCCAGACGCAGGGCCGCGGGGTACTCGGTACCGGGCTCCTCTGTCTCAGTTCTGGGGTTGTCACGCTGGCTAGACCCGGTCCGTGACCCTGCTAAGGGGCGTCCAATGAAAGGTGTAGGTGGTGGTGCAGATCGCGGTGAATAACGAGGACACAAGGTTGCAGTCTCTTTACCTCTTTACTGAAGGCTTCAAGATCCTCAATCCAGAGTACTGTTAACAGGGCTGTCCGAGACTGGCCGGTCCGATGGCACCTCCAGAATTCCCTTTGCAGGTGGAAATCTGTGCCTACCTTCTAGCGCCTGTGTGTTGTAGTACTTCCCTGCTGAGCACCACGGGATAGTCCTCACAACTGTTGTGTCTGTTTCTGATGTTCTTTCTCACAACTCTCGTTTCTATTCTGATGTTCTTCTCTGTCCCCCAGATGATATGGATAGGACGCACCCGTACGACGGGTAGGCCTGGAGTTCTTCCGGGACCCTAGTGACGCCCCTCTCCCACAGTTGCTCCCTATGTCTGCTTAGGTGATTTAGGTGAGACAGCCAACCTATAATTAACTGTCCTGCCGTTGGTTTGAAGTAATGCTTGGTGTCCAATACTTCCTCGGCGTTCCCGGCCACCGGCTACGCGCCTCAATAGGATGTTGCCTCGATCTTACAGCATGACTCCTATTGGTGTTATCTCCTTTCTGCTTTGATCTCGTTTCTCACTCTCCACAATAAACCTCGCTTCTTGTCCTTTCTTGAGATACCGCCGCGATGTAGTGCAGGCGCGGTTCCGTAACGTTCTTTCCTGTTCGCTAGGCCTCTGTCTTCCCCTGCAACACCCTCTGCCACAGGATGTTGCCTGGTTCCAACCCAGTCAGCTTCTGTTCTAACTTTCTATCTAACCCCCAGTTTTACCAGATTGTGAGGAGTGGTCTAATACATAGCACCCTTAGCTCCCCCTGGAGGCCAGACTATGAAGTGTATTGGTGTCTGTGATACCTGGTCAGATGAACTCCTTCAGTGCCATCATACGTACCAACACTCCCCTTAGCGGCGGAGCATCAGTACTGCAACGACCAGGACTCTGGGGCTCTGCATCCACACTGCCAAAACTACCAATACCTGGTTTAAAAACAACAGTATTATTGTGCTTGATTGGCCAGCAAACTTGTCTGACCTTAACTCCATAGAGAATCTGTGGGGTCTTGTCAAGAGGAAGATGAGAGACACCAGACCAAGCAATGCAGACAAGCTGAAGGCTGCTATCAAAGCAACTTGGGCTTCCATAACACCTCAGCAGTGCCACAGACTGATCGCCTCTATGCCACACGCTGCATTGATACAGTAATTGGTGCAAAAGGAGCCCCAACCAAGTATTGAGTGCATTTACTGAACATGCATTTCAGTAAGCCAACATTTCGGATGTTAAAATCATTTCTTCAAGCTGGTGTTATAAAGTATTCTGATTTTCTGAGATAATGACTTTTGGGTTTTCATTGGCTGTAAGAGATAATCATCAACATTAACAGAAATAAACACTTCAAATACATCACTCTGTTTGTCATGACTCTAACTAGTATATGAGTTTCACATTTTGTATTGAAGAACTGAAATAAATTAACTTTTTGATGATATTCTAATTTTGTGAGATGCACCTGTATATACAACATCAGACAACATCATGTTGCCACATCTTGTTCAACCCTTCCAACCCCCCCCCCCCTACAGCTGCATGATATGGGGCTCAGACTGCTTGACTGATTTGCAAGGGGGTGAGGTGGAGGGCAGATGCCCATGAGCTGCAGGTTCCAAATCTGCGCTTTCAGCATGGGACTGGGTGGAAGACAAAACAAAGGGACGGAAGGTACATTCAGCCAAACAATCTAAAGCCACCTCTACTTCATCCAACAGTACTCGGGCCTAAAAAATTACACAAAATGTCCTGTAACAAAAGTGTTTCATTTGGGCACATAGCAGACACAAATCAACCAATGCCCTCTGCCACGATTCCTCTGCTCGGAGTGTCTGGGACTCACTGATGGACAGCTCTGTCATCCTATCCTCTGCTGGGGCATGCTAAGCTGTCAGTTCTTTGATTGATAGCTTGGTTGACCTATCTGAGACTGGAAGGTGCAGAGATCTCCACAGGTGCTCCCTGTTCTTAGTAATTGCCCTGCTATTTATGTGAGCTGTCTTGCCTAAATCACTAGCAAATAATGGTAAACTGACTGAACAGAGAACTAGTCTGAACTGGTGCATAACCAAAAACAACTTACATAGCAAATAGATAAATGGCTGCACTCAAATGTATGAAGGCAAATGAATGTGTGATACATGAAATGTGAAAAGCATAATGGCTAATGAAATCTATGAAAAAACACATGAGATGCTTAGCACAAAATTTGGCCAAAAAATGTGAGCCCATCCACCAACGTCAAGGTAATTTAATGGATCGGATGGGTCCCTGACCTGACTGCCTAGTGTGAACACTTACCTCTGGCTAATATCATGGTAAAGCCTGTACTTACAGGAAGGTTGGAACCAAATATGTTTGGATGTAATTAAAAATCACAGCATGGTGAATGGCAGGGTGTTCAAGTCAGAAAAAATAGTGCATAGCAAGTAATGGTAAACTGACTGTTCAGTCAGCAATGTACTACTAGATGGTGGCCCGATTCTAACGCATCGGGTATTCTAGAATATGCATGTCCACGTAGTATATTGCACAGCCCATGTAGTATATTAATAACCAGAAGTCCGAATACATGCTAAATAATCCAGGGAAAAGTACCAGTGTACATATAATAGTAACCCGGATTTGTTAAACCATTGCTCCAACTACTAAATATTAGAAAACAGGAGAACCAGGAGCCGGAAGTAAATGACCATATATAAATCTTTATTAGTACAAAAATTTTAAAAACAAATCATGCGTAATCATGACAGGTGTTACACAACACCACACGGATGGGGGGACAAATGAAAAAACCCCAAAAACTCCCAGAAATTATAGCGGTGCAGATGTAACTAGTTGGAATCAGTATATGCCCTTTGGCAAATATGACAGAAGGAAAATATCCTTAGTGTGTAGGCACCACAGCCCCCCTAATGCAGGGGCTAGTAACAGCATGGGAAGCTAGAAACTCAATCATTGCTTCGTACATATATCAGGCAATCTAGAATAAATGCATGCCGTTTGACTGTAATAAGTAACCCCATATGTGATACTGCAACGATTGACAGTAAAGAGCTTACCCTTGCGTGGGAGAAGAGGGGAGAAGGGGGTCCCGCCGGTGGATGAGCCCCGACGCGCGTTTCGCAGCGTGTGCACGCTGCTTCCTCAAGGAACAGAGTTCGCTTCTACCGCCATATAGTGCTGCCGTTTGCCAGCAGCAGGTTCTTTTCCTGCACGGTGGACCCCGGGCTGTGAACGCACCAAATAACATCTCTATATTTACTCGGTGCGTTCCGCCAGCCCTAACACACAGCAGCTTCCGGTCCCAGGGTTGGTATGAGCGCAGGACCTGTGATGACGTCGCAGTCACATGACCGTGACGTCATGGCAGGTCCTTCTCGCGCAGGCGCGCAGGACCTGTGATTACATCACAGTCACATGACCGTGACGTCATGGCAGGTCCTTCTCACGCAGGCACGCAGGACCTTTGATGACGTCGCGGTCACATGACCGTGACGTCATGGAAGGTCCTTCTCGCATAGCATCCTTGGCACCAGAACCTGCCGCTTGCACTGCTGAGGACACCGCACCACGTCGGAGGGTGAGGATAACCTTTTATTTTATTATTACTATTTGTAACAGATCATTTTAGTATTGATGCTGCATAGGCAGCATCAATAGTCAAAAGTTGGTCATACAGGGTTAATAGCTGCGTTAATGGAGTGCATTACACCGCGGTCCTTTAACGCTGGCATTAACCCTGTGTGAGCGCTGACTGGAGGGGAATATGGAGCGGGCACTGACTGCGGGGAGGAAGGAGCGGCCATGTTGCCGCCCGACTGTACCCGTTGCTGATTGGTCGTGGGCGTTTTGCCATGACCAATCAGCGACTTGGATTTCCATGACAGACAGAGGCCGTGACCAATGAATATCCGTGACAGACAGACAGACAGAAGGACAGACGGAAGTGACCCTTAGACAATTATATAGTAGATTTTTTCTGACTTAAACACCCCGCCCTTCACCATGCTTCAATGTGATCTTTTTCGTAATGCCAAATTGCCTAAAGGTCACCTGTATAATTTTTCAGTAACCTGAAAGGACTGCTATAAAAGCATATGTAAACGAAAGTAGGAAAAAGGAATTGTCATATCCATCCTTCCTCCTCACCTGTAGCTACGGGGTTCTTTTTCGTGAAAAAGAAAAATGGTGGCCTCTGTCCTTGCCTCAATTTTGGTGAACTTAAAAAATTACAGTTAAGGCTACGTTCACATTTGCGTTGTGCGGTGCAGCGTCGGCGACGCAACGCACAACGCAAATGTAAACGCATGCACAACGCAGCGTTTTGTGATGCATACGTCCACTTTTGCATGGTTTTTGGCGCAGAAAAAACTGCATCATGCAGCGTCCTCTGCGCCCTTATGCATGCGCCACAGTGACGCATGCGTCACAAAATGCAAGTGCAACGCATGTCCGTGCGCCCCCCATGTTAAATATAGGGGCGCATGACGCATGCGTCGCCACGGCTGCACCTGACGCAATGCTAATGTGTACGTAGCCTAAGAATACTTACGTACTTCCACTTATCCTCAGACCTATATAATCAGCTTACGGGGGTTAAATGTTTTTCTAAGCTTGACCTTAGAGGGGCAAATAATCTAAAACTGTACGTATCCGTGAGAGTGATGAGAGGAAAACAGCATTTTTAATGTCAGAGGGTTTATTTGAAAATCTTGTCATGCCTTTTGGGTTAACCACTGCTTCTGCAGTCTTTGAGAACTTTATGAATTACATTTTTTTCTGACCTTATTGGAAGATTTTTTGTGGTATACCTTGATGACATTCAAATTTTTTCACCTGATCTGAATTCTCACGACGAGCACGTTTGGTTTGTTTTACAGAAACTCAGGGAAAATTCTTTGTTTGCTAAATTGGAAAAATGCACTTTTTCTGTTCAGGAAATATTGTTCCTCAGGTTCATTGTGTCAGCAGAAGGGTGTAAGATAGACCCTGGGAAGATGCAGGCTATAATTGATTGGGTTCAACCTCGTGATCTGAAAGCATTGCAATGATTCTTAGGGTTCGCTAACTACTAGTGATGAGGGAGCACTAAAATGCTCGGGTGCTCATTGTTCGGGTCGAGCAGATTGGTATACTCGGGTACTCGACCCGAGCAACAAGCCCAATGTAAGTCTATGGGAGACCCAAGTATTTTTAACGTGATCCCCCCCGGGGGTCCTTTTAAGGTCTAAAAATGTCTGAAAATGATGGAAACACTGCTCAAATGACACAGGAACATCATGAGGATCACCCCTGGAAGCATTCCTTACACCTAGTTCACAGCTTTAAACCATTTTTTCCGAGATTCATGCCATTTTTCCACAATAACACATTAAAACGAAAACAAAACAAGTTTTGCTTGGAAATATGTCAAGTTACATCCTTTGCAGGTTAATGACTTGCCTAAAAGGCCAAATATTTAACCCCAGACCGAAAATTTCCTCCCCCACTTAGGCTTAGTTCAGATGCAGTGTTTTTGAAGCGTTTTTCAACTTTAACATTGCTTTCAACCACTACAAATGCATTCACTGGGAAATGTCATTGTAACATGTAACAACCCTAGCTGGCCATGTGGTGTGTGATACATAAGCAGACCCATCTTGTTTAATTTATGAAGGAGGGACTCTTAAAGTCACAGAGCCTATTTTTACTGCTGCATGAGGCAGCATTAATCTTCTTAAAGGGCCATTATGAAACAGTGGGTCTCCTAAGCTGTTGAGTGGATGGGCTGCCAAGAATTACGACGCACCACAAAACCCCTGTCTTAAGATGTCCAGGGGGGACTCCTGAAAAAGTGTTGCATTGAATTCAAGGCCTGCCCTGCTACCAATTCATATGCACCCCAATAAACCTTTGAACCCACATACTGGATGGGCCCTTGAAAATCCACTTCACAATATGCATTTTGTACTGCAGTACTACTTTGTTTTACATATTGGCAGCAAGGCCAGCTCTGCTGCATAGTCAGTCATATTCACTAGAATCCACATACTGGATGGGCCCATGAAAATCCACTCGTATTTTTTAATAGGATGATGGTTCCCTCTTTGCAGAATTATTTACAGGAGAATTTCGCAATTTTATTTGCCATGTTTTTAACACTAAGGTTCAGATACAGCTTTAAAAAAGGCTAATACTTGCAATACAATGCAATTTTATTGCAAACTACAAAATTCAAGGAATAGTATGATTGAATAGTGTGAGTGCGTACACTTTTGTATATGTTAACATACAAAGGTTAATAAATACATATAAGGATTATATAAATATAGTGATTATGTATATATGAAGATTAACAACTACATACAGTATACTTAGATCATCACCAAGAGGCTTTTAAGCATCAAAATCAGAGAAGCAACACCAAGACAGAGAACCCTTGGGAGATTACCTACACTACATGGGCATCCCCAATTATGCAGGTATCAGCACACTGTACATGTACAGGTACCCCAGTTTTGGCATCTGTCTTAGTCATGTTTCTCTGGTCTTATATAGTGATTTACACTATGTAGTAGCTCTAGTTTCACCCAGACCTTCAACTGGCCACTTTTCAAGGTTGTATGAAACTGAGATATCATGGAGTCATCAGACGAGGGGCCATAAAGCCCTGGAAAATAAAAGCCACAAGGATTTAGATCAAACCACCACAGGGATAGTTTCAGTAAACCTTAATGTTTTACAATGACAAACAGCAAACAGAGGCTTAGAACTGTTTGTGAAGTGAATAAACAAACATTTATCAAAATTGTGTCAGTATGAGTATTGTCTGTCACATCTGTAAATGATTTACAAGAAATGCAGCTATGTGATTGTCTGAATGCATTCGGTATACAGTATTTCAACCTTGTTTATAAATCACCATTTGTATATTCGCCATTTGTTCATTTGAAGCAGCCAAAGTTATGGCTCTCAAGGAGAGAAACTAATATAGTGGAAAAAGCTATATTTTAATGAACTACTGAGCCAAACTAACTGCATTGCTTTATCAAATTGATATGAAGTGTATTGTGTCCAATGTGAGCAACCATGCAGCACAAAACGGAGCTTTTTAAGGGAGCTCTTTAAGGTACACAAATGTTATGAAGTGTGTGCCAACAAGGATGTGGTTTCACCAATGTGGGGTACATTTTTTAAAAATATACTATTGCCATCACAGCCCCCCTTGCCCAAACTTCACCAGCCTATAACAGTACATAGCATGTTCACCCTGGTGTTCTAGTGGCAGTTAAAGAAGAGACATTGTAGGAGACAGAGTTAAGAATTAGGCCCAATGTAGTGGTGTGTGTCTCTGAGACTTGTAATGCAGTGCATGATCTGCCAAACAATTCTCCAATGGGGTACCTTTTTAAAAAATAGACTAGTGCCGTCGCAGGCCCCTTGCCCAAACTTCACCGGCCTATAACAGTACAAAGCACGTTCACCCTGGTGATTTAGTGGCAGTTAAACAAGAGACATTGCAGGAGACAGAGTTAAGAAGTAAGCCCAATGTAGTGGTGTGGGTCACTGAGACTTAAAGGGAGTACATGAGTTGCCAAACAATTCCCCAATGGGGGTACCTTTTTTACAAAAGGACTAGTGCCATCGCAGGCCACTTGCCAAAAATTCACTGGCCTATAACAGTACTGAGCACGTTCACCCTGGTGATCTAGTGGCAGGTAAAGGACACATTGAAGGAGACAGAATGAAGAAGTAGGCCCAATGTAATGTCATGCCCAATTCCCCAATGTGGGGTCCTTTTTTACAAATGAAAATAGTGCCATCACTTTTCCCATGCCCCAAATTCACCGTACAGAGCATTTTCACCCTTGTCATCGAGTGGCAGTTAAAGGACACATTGCAGGAGACAGAATGAAGAAGTGAGCCCAATGTAATGTCATGTCCAATTTCCCAATGAGGGGTTATTTTTTTTAAAATAAGAGTTCCATTACAGCCCCCTTGCCCAAAAAGCATCGTACAAAGCACGTTCACCCTGGTGATCTAGTGGCAGTTAAAGGACACATTGTAGGAGACAGACTTAAGAAGTTGGCGTAATGTAATGCCCAATTCCCCAATGTGGGGTCCTGTTTTTACAAAATAAAATAGTGCCTTCACAGCCCGTGTGCCCAAAAATCACCGGCCTATAACAGTACAGAGCACGTTCACCCTGGTCATCTAGTGGTTCTGGACGGTGAGGATGAGGATAAGGAGGAGGATAACAACAAACAGACCAAATGTGGAAGCATATAGCCATGTGTGGTTGTGAAGAGGTGCATGAAAATACACCACCCCAAAAGAGAGAATGTATTTGAGGTTATTTTTCACTGTTTTCACTTGGTGGTGTACAGAATTCTTTCTCAATCCAGCCCTTGTTCATTTTTATAAGAGTCAGCCTGTCAGCATTTTCAGTTGACAGGCGGATGCACTTATCCGTTATAATTCCACCAGCGGCACTAAAAACCCGCTCTGACAGAATGCTAGCAGCAGGGCAGGCCAGGACCTCCAAGGCATAGAGAGCCAGTTCATGCCACATGTCCAGCTTGGATACCCAATAATTAAAAGACACAGAGGAATCCCGGAGGGCGTTTGTACGATCTGCAAAGTACTCCCTCAGCATCTTCTCAAACATTGCACTTCTTGTGACAGCACCCCTTGCCTCTGTGCCATCACGATGGGAGGGTCTGAGAAAACTGTCCCAGAACTTTTCCATTGTTCCCCTGCCTGAGCTGGATTGCACTTCTGTCTCTCTTGCTTGGACTCCTTGGTTGTACAACAAACTCTGACGTCTGCTGCCAGCGTTCTCACATGGGAATTTTCTAAGTAATTCCGCTACAAGGGCCCACTGGTACTGCAACATTTTAGTACACCTCTCTGCCTCTGGTAGAAGAGATTGAAAGTTCTCCTTGTAGCGTGGGTCTAGAAGTGTCACCAACCAGTAATGAGTGTCACCAAAACTTTTTACAATGCGAGGGTCACGTGAAACGCAGCGCAACATAAAGTCAGCCATGCGTGCCAGACTGCTAACAGGCAAGACTTCCGTGTCCTCACCAACAGGATGACTGACCATGCTGTCTTCCTCCTCCTCATCCTCCTCCTACCTGTCCTCAGGGCATCCCCACTGCACAGACGGTATGACAGCTGTGTTTGTATTACCGTCTATAGCGCATGAAAGTAGCTCCTGTTCTTCCTCCTCCTCCTCATTGACTACCAATCCACAATGAGAAGACATGAGGCTTTGCTGAGTGTAATGCCCATATGGTTCCTTGCTCCATGTCCTCGTGCTCTGCCTGCAATGCATCATCGTTAATTGAGAGCATTTAATTGAGAGAGGTTTTCAGAAGGCTGAGAAGCGTGATGGTGATGCTAATTATGGCGTCATCGCCGCTCACCATCTTGGTGCAGTCCTCAAAGTTTTGGAGGATGGTACATCCATTGCTGATGTCTTACAGTTATATGAAAAAGTTTGGGCACCCCTATTAATCTTAAGCTTAATGTTTTATAAAAATTGGGGGTTTTGCAACAGTTATTTCAGTTTCATATATCTAATAACTGTTGGACACAGTAATGTTTCTGCCTTGAAATGATGTTTATTGTACTAACAGAAAATGTGCAATCTGCATTCAAACAAAATTTGACAGGTGCATAAGTATGGGCACCTCACCAGAAAAGTGACATTAATATTTAGTAGATCCTCCTTTTGCAAAAATAACAGCCTCTAGTCGCTTCCTGTAGCTTTTAATGTCCATTCCTCTTTACAAAACAATTCCAGTTCAGTTAAGTTTGATGGTCGCCAAGCATGGACAGCCCTCTTCAAATGATCCCACAGATGTTCAATGATATTCAGGTCTGGGGACTGGGATGGCCATTCCAGAACAGTGTAATTATTGCAAGAATCTGCTGATACTGAGAGGAATCCATGCGTCCCTCAAATTTAACAAAATTCACTCAAACAAAATTTGACAGGTGCATAAGTATGGGCACCCTTATCATTTTCTTGTTTTAAATACTCCTACCTACTTTTTACTGACTTACTAAAGCACTTTTTTTTTGTTTTGTAACCTCATTCAGCTTTGAACTTCTTGAACTTCATAGCTAGGTGTATGCAATCATGAGAAAAGGTACTTAAAGTGGCCACTTGCAAATTGTTCTCCTGTTTGAATCTCTTCTGAAGAGTGGCATCATGGGCTCCTCAAAACAACTGTCAAATGATCTGAAAACAAAGATTATTCAACATAGTTGTTCAGGAGAAGGATACAAAAAGCTGTCTCAGAGATTTAACCTGTCAATTTCCACTGTGAGGAACATAGTAAGGAAATGGAAGAACACAGGTACAGTTCTTGTTAAGGCCAGAAGTGGCAGGCCAAGAAAACATCAGAAAGGCAGAGAAGAAGAATGGTGAGATCAGTCAAGGACAATCCTCAGACCACCTCCAGAGAGCTGCAGCATCAACTTGCTGCAGATGGTGTCACTGTGCATCGGTCAACTATACAACGCGCTTTGCACAAGGAGAAGCTGTATGGGAGAGTGATGCGAAAGAAGCCGTTTCTGCAAGCACGCCACAAACCGAGTCGGCTGAGGTATGCAAAAGCACATTTGGAGAAGCCAATTTCTTTTTGGAAGAAGGTCCTGTGGACTGATAAAACCAAGATGGAGTTGTTTGGTCATACAAAAAGGCGTTATGCATGGCGGCAAACAAACACAGCATTCAAAGAAAAAACACTTGCTACCCACAGTAAAATTTGGTGGAGGTTCCATCATGCTTTGGGGCTGTGTGGCCAATGCCGGCACTGGGAATTTTGTTAAAATTGAGGGACGCATGGATTCCTCTCAGTATCAGCAGATTCTTGACAATAATGTTCATGAATCAGTGACAAAGTTGAAGTTACGCAGGGGATGGATCTTTCATTAAGACAATGATCCAAAACACCGCTCCAAATCTACTCAGGCATTCATGCACAGGAACAATTACACTGTTCTGGAATGGCCATCCCAGTCCCCAGACCTGAATATCATTGAACATCTGTGGGATCATTTGAAGAGGGCTGTCCATGCTCGGCGACCATCAAACTTAACTGAACTGGAATTGTTTTGTAAAGAGGAATGGACAAAAATACCTTCATCCAGGAACTCATTAAAAGCTACAGGAAGCGACTAGAGGCTGTTATTTTTGCAAAAGGAGGATCTACTAAATATTAATGTCACTTTTCTGGTGAGGTGCCCATACTTATGCACCTGTCAAATTTTGTTTGAATGCAGATTGCACATTTTCTGTTAGTACAATAAACCTCATTTCAAGGCAGAAACATTACTGTGTCCAACAGTTATTAGATATGTGAAACTGAAATAACTGTTGCAAAAACAAAACAATTTTTTTAAAACATTAAGCGTAAGATTAATAGGGGTGCCCAATCTTTTTCATATAACTGTATGTGTGTTGTCTGAACTGAATATCGACAGCCTTGTTGATGTTGGAAGTCAACAACTGCCCTCTTCTGCTCACAAAGCCTTTCCAACATAAGCAGAGTTCCATCACACACCAGCCGGTGAGCTGGAAGCTGCAAATGCTGCTGAAGCATGGCAAGGGTGGCTGAAGCTGTAGCTGACTTTCTAGAATGGATAGACAGATGGCGTACTTTCACTAGCAGATCTGGCAGCTCCGGGTAGCCTTTCAGAAAACGTTGAACCACGAGGTTAAGCACATGGGCCAAGCAAGGTATGGGTGTGAGCTCACCTTGCCTCAGAGCCGCCACCAGGTTACGGCCATTGTCACACACAACCATGCCTGGCTGTAGGTTCAGCGGTGTCATCCGAACATCTTACTGCTCTTTCAGCGCTGTCCACAACTTTTCTGCATTGTGCGGGTTGTCACCTATGCAGATTAGCTTCAGCACAGCCTGTTGCCGCTTGGCTGAGGCAGTGCTGCAGTGCTTCCAGCTTCTGACTTATGTGTTGATTTCAGAGATGGAGGATGTAGAGGAGGAGGAGGTGTAGGAGCAATAAAATGTGGGGGCAACCCTGATTGACTTAGGGCCAGCAATTCTGGTGTGGGGAGGATGTGTTCCATCCCAAGGTCTGACTGGGTCCCGGCTTCCACTATGTTAACCCAGTGTGCCATCAGGGAGATGTACTGTCCCTGCCCTCAAGCACTTGTCCATGTGTCCATGATTAGGTGGACTTTCCCTGTAACAGCATTGTAGAGGGCACGGGTAATGTTGTGGGACACATGCTGGTGTAATGCCGGTACAGAACACCGGAAGAAAGAGGCAACTGGGTACCGAGTACCTTGGGACGGCCACCGCCATCAGGTTGCGGAAAGATTCCGTCTCAACAAGCCTAAAAGGCAGCATTTCTAGAGCAAGCAGAAGAGAAATGTTACTGTAGAATTGAGGACTGTGGCCTGTGGGCTGTTGGCTGGGTATTTCCGCTTGCATTCCAAAGACTGAGTTATAGACAACTGAAGGCTGTGCTGGGACAAGGACGTGGACGGGCTTGCTGTTGGTGCTCCATAACTGTGGGCCACAACAGATGCAGGGCTAGAGACATCTTCATATGCTCGGTGTACTGGGGATTGTCTTCTACGCAAAACAGTGGAAGAAGCCGTGGTGGGACCAGCAAGCAGTGGTCCTGGAGCCTGGGGTTCGGCCCACAAAGATGGGTGCTTTGCTGCCATGTGCCTGATCATGCTGGTGGTGGTCAGGCTGGTTGTTTTGCTACCCCTTCTGATGCGCGCATGGCAGGTGCTGCAAATGGCCTGTCTGGGGTTATCGGCACAGTCGTTAAAAAATAACCAGACTCGGGAAGATCTAACAGTTGGAATGGCAACTTCCCTCATGTTGGTGTTACGGGGAACGGATGCATGCCTTCTGTCTGTGGCCACCGCACTGCTTCTTCCTGCCTGTTGGGGTGATATGCCTTTTTCCTCATGTGTGCTCCTGCCTTCGCTCTGCATGTCCTCCTGCCAGGTTGGGTCAGTCACATAGTCATCCACCACCTCGTCTTCTACATCCGCACCCTTCTCCTTCTCCTGACTTTCTGACAATTGTGTCTCATCATCGTCCACCTCTTCTGACACTTTCCCACCATCGCCTTCATTTGACCGGGGCTGGTCAATAGCCTGGGAAGCTCCATGGATATTACCCCCTTCCCAGGCTATAAACATCAGCCCTCAGCCGTCGGCTTTCCCTTTGCTGGTTATTAAAATTACGCGGGAGCCCACACAATTTTTTTTTTTTTCACTTTTTTTCTTTAGTTGCTGTCTGGTTACAGCCTATGTTTCGTTCTGTTAATACTTTTACATAGGCTGGTGGCAATGTGTGTGTAGGTTTTTCTGTTTGTATTTGCTTATTGGCTTAGTGATGAGGGTGTTGGGCTGACACCTTTGCATTACTAAACCTAGGAATAGGTGTATGACACCTGCTGACACCAAGCCCTAATCCCATTATTCTGATGCCACTTCAGGAAAGCCTACAGCCTGCAATAACCATTCTGCTGCCTCACCACCACCCGAGCTGCCGTCTTACCACCACCAGAGCTGCTGCTCCACAGACCTTCTGTCTCTTCCCCATTATCCCATAGGATGGAAGTCCACAAAGACAGGTTCCTCTCCCCTCTGTACCAGTCTGTCATTGTAAATTCGTTTACGTTAAATAATATCTATAACTCTGTATGTAACCCCTTTCTCATGTACAGCAAAATGGAATTAATGGTGCTATTTAAATAAATAATAATAATAATAATGGGGTAACAGAGTCCGTTATATGCCTCCTCTTCTAACTGTATTCATACTATTTGTGTGCAGTTTCCTAGTGTTTGTTACAGCATCATTACATGGACATATTAAAAGTAATGTGTATGCACTTGATATGTGTTGTGTATAAGTTTAGGGACATCATAGGATAGTAGTGAGAATAGGTATAGTTAGCATAAGGGTTTTTTCCAGGCTGGGAGGAGCTACAGATGGGAGTAGTGTAGGGCAGTAGTATAGTAATGGGACTTCCTGGCTAGAGAGCAGTAATGATGCAGCATTAAGAGAGGACAGCCCGATAGCTTCTAAGGCAGGAAGGGACCCCAGGCTGAGTGGAGTGCAGGTGGTCACCAGTTTAAATGGTTACCATTCCAAGGAGGATATGGAGCCTACGGCCGGGACTAGGCAAAGCTGAGACAGCGAGCCTTTTACCTTCTATTTCTTTGAAACTGAACAAGGGGAATGGGAGGAAGCTGGTGGGCTTAAAGGCACAGACGGGACAGGTTTTGTCCAGGAATAGCAGTCATTGCCAGGACGGGACAGGGGTTGTCCAGGAAGAGCAGTGATTGCCAGGATGGAACAGGGATTGTCCAGGAAAAGCAGTGATCGCCAAGACGGGACAAGGATTGTCCAGAAAGAACAGTGATTGCCAGGACGGGGCAGGGAGAACCCTAGGAATGTCACTACAGTTATATGAAAAAGTTTGGGCACCCCTATTAATCTTAAGCTTAATGTTTTATAAAAATTGTTTTTTTTGCAACAGCTATTTCAGTTTCAAATATCTAATAACTGTTGGACACATTAATGTTTCTGCCTTGAAATGAAGTTTATTGTACTGTAGTAATATTTCTCTTCTGCTTGCGCTAGAAATGCTGCCTTTTAGGCTTGTTGAGATGGAATCTTTCCGCAACCTGATGGCGGTGGCTGTCCCAAGGTACTCGGTCCCCAGTTGCCACTATTTCTCCCGGTGTTCTGTACCGGCATTACACCAGCATGTGTCCCACAACATTACCCGTGCCCTCTACAATGCTGTAACAGGGAAAGTCCACCTAATCACGGACACATGGACAAGTGCTTGAGGGCAGGGACAGTACATCTCCCTGATGGCACACTGGGTTAACATAGTGGAAGCCGGGACCCAGTCAGACCTTGGGATGGAACACATCCTCCCCACACCAGAATTGACTTAGGGCCAGCAATCAGGGTTGCCCCCAGATTTTATTGCTCCTACACCTCCTCCTCCTTCTCTACATCCTCCATCTCTGAAATCAACACATAAGTCAGAAGCTGGAAGCACTGCAGCACTGCCTCAGCCAAGCGGCAACAGGCTGTGCTGAAGCTAATCTGCATAGGTGACAACCCGCACAATGCAGAAAAGTTGTGGACAGCGCTGAAAGAGCAGTAAGATGTTCGGATGACACCGCTGAACCTACAGTCAGGCATGGTCATGTGTGACAATGGCCGTAATCTGATGGCGGCTCTGAGGCAAGGTGAGCTCACACATGTACCTTGCTTGGCCCATGTGCTTAACCTCGTGGTTCAACGTTTTCTGAAAAGCTACCCAGAGCTACCAGATCTGCTAGTGAAAGTACGCCATCTGGCTGTCCATTTTAGAAAGTCAGCTACAGCTTCAGCTGCCCTTGCCATGCTTCAGCAGCGTTTGCAGCTTTCAGCTCACCGGCTGGTGTGTGATGAAACTCTGCTTATGTTGGAAAGGCTTTGTGAGCAGAAGAGGGCAGTTGTTGACTACCAACATCAACAAGGCCGTCGATATTCAGTTCAGACAACACACATACAGTTATATGAAAAAGATTGGGCACCCCTATTAATCTTACGCTTAATGTTTTATAAAAATTGTTTTTTTTGCAACAGCTATTTCAGTTTCATATATCTAATAACTGTTGGACACAGTAATGTCTCTGCCTTGAAATTAGGTTTATTGTACTAACAGAAAATGTGCAAATCTGCATTCAAACAAAATTTGACAGGTGCATAAGTTTGGGAACCTCACCAGAAAAGTGACATTAATATTTAGCAGATCCTCCTTTTGCAAAAATAAAAGCCTCTAGTCGCTTCCTTTAGCTTTTAATGAGTTCCTGGATCCTGGATGAAGGTATTTTTGTCCATTCCTCTTTACAAAACAATTCCAGTTCAGTTAAGTTTGATGGTCGCCGAGCATGGACAGCCCTCTTCAAATGATCCCACAGATGTTCAATGATATTCAGGTCTGGGGACTGGGATGGCCATTCCAGAACAGTGTAATTGTTCCTCTGCATGAATGCCTGAGTAGATTTGGAGCGGTGTTTTGGATCATTGTCTTGCTGAAAGATCCATCCCCTGTGCAACTTCAACTTTGTCACTGATTCATGAAAATTATTGTCAAGAATCTGCTGATACTGAGAGGAATCCATGCGTCCTTCAACTTTAACAAGATTCCCGGTGCCGGCATTGGCCACACAGCCCCAAAGCATGATGGAACCTCCACCAAATTTTACTGTGGGTACCAAGTGTTTTTCTTGGAATGCTGTGTTTTTTTGCCGCCATGCAAAACGCCTTTTTGTATGACCAAACAACTCCATCTTGGTTTCATCAGTCCACAGGACCTTCTTCCAAAAAGAAATTGGCTTCTCCAAATGTGCTTTTGCATACCTCAGCCGACTGTTTGTGACGTGCTTGCAGAAACGGCTTCTTTCGCATCACTCTCCCATACAGCTTCTCCTTGTGCAAAGCGCGTTGTAAAGTTGACCGATGCACAGTGACACCATCTGCAGCAAGTTGATGCTGCAGCTCTCTGGAGGTGGTCTGAGGATTGTCTTTGACTGATCTCACCATTCTTCTTCTCTGCCTTTCTGATGTTTTCTTGGCCTGCCACTTATGGCCTTAACAAGAACTGTACCTGTGTTCTTCCATTTCCTTACTATGTTCCTCACAGTGGAAATTGACAGGTTAAATCTCTGAGACAGCTTTTTGTATCCTTCTCCTGAACAACTATGTTGAATAATATTTGTTTTCAGATGATTTGACAGTTGTTTTGAGGAGCCCATGATGCCACTCTTCAGAGGAGATTCAAACAGGAGAACAACTTGCAAGTGGCCACTTTAAGTAGCTTTTCTCGTGATTGCATACACCTGGCTATGAAGTTCAAGAAGTTCAAAGCTGAGTGAGGTTACAAAACCAAAAAAAGTGCTTTAGTAAGTCAGTAAAAAGTAGGTAGGAGTATTTAAAACAAGATAAAACAAAAAAATAAGGGTGCCCATACTTATACACCTGTCAAATTTTGTTTGAATGCAGATTGCACATTTTCTGTTAGTACAATAAACCTCATTTCAAGGCAGAAACATTACTGTGTCCAACAGTTATTAGATATATGAAACTGAAATAGCTGTTGCAAAAAAAACAATTTTTATAAAACATTAAGCTTAAGATTAATAGGAGTGACCAAACTTTTTCATATAACTGTATCTTGTCCAGTGTTTGCATTCTTTTGCCATCATTGTATGGTTTACTTGCATCTCCTGAATTTTAATTGTTCTTAAAATTTTGTATATGAATAAAATCACTTTATATTATTGGAGTTGTAGGACTTTGTTAATTCTTACGTCTTGCTGATTCATATGCGGTCATCCGTGTGTATTTTGGGGCTATTCATTCCTGTTTTTACATAGACAAGTGTATTTATCCTACTTTCCACAGATCTACTGTTTTTCTGGCAAGTTCTTTTCTACAAGTATTACTAGACAGAAGAAAAATACAAAAACAGCATAAACGTGTTAAAGCTGGCCATTAACACTTCTACGAAAATGACTTCTAGAGTCTTTAATTTTTTGCAGGTTACTGGAACCCTGCTTCAGATTAATCACACATAATTACATTATGTTTAATATAAAAAAAAATGGCTTAAAGGAGATCTGAAAATGTAAGGGGTGAAAATCCTTCTTTACTGATGAAAAGGACTTTGCAGCTGGAGTTTTCAAGTGGAGGATTTTCTCATTTTGTTCTGTTTAAATATAGAATTGCAGAAAGCAATGTCCAGGCATTCTGGAGACTTATGAATGGCACAACTAGTAATTCAAGTGGAGTTATGCCTGGCAAGATAGATTGAACTGCAGAATATGTATACAGAAAGGAAAATGAATATCTGAGCCTCTTGATACACAGGACTGCAGTTACTAAATAGCAGCCAACAGGAGCCTTGGTGCATGGTGGCCCAATTTATGTCTCAGGGACAAACGTTTTGGAGGTTTCCTATCACCTAGTAACTCACCTTTGGAACAATTCAGAAGAATGTATGTAAGGGTTTATTATAGTTAGTTCTTCCACTTTAACTGCAACTTTTCAGCCTATTTATGCTGCCCAAACCACAGGCATTATGAATCAGAATCTGACTGCCCGATTGCAACCAGGTATATTTTTCCCTTACACATTGGAGATCTATGAATAGCATGGATCTGACGACCACTTCCACTAGAATTGTCACCTTTTTTACCCCAAAATACCATCAGAAGTAAAAGAAAGTGGTGTACTTTACAGAATTAAATAAATTTAAATTCCACAGCTAGATATAGAATCACTAATTGTTTGCTAGAAAAATATTGAGAATTGAGAGTCCTTAGCGGTTGATACCTTTTAATGGTTAACTGAAAAGATGGTAACAAATTGCAAGTTTTCGAGACTACTCAAGTCTCTTCATCAGGCATAGAGTTCTATGCCTGAAGAAGAGGCCTGAGTAGTCTAGAAAGTTTGCAATTTGTTACCATCTTTTCAGTTAGCCATTAAAAGGTATCAACCACTGAGGACTCTCAATTCTAAATATTTTTCTATCCACTGTCTAACACGGTACAAAGATATATATCTTTCCTGTATCATTGTTTGCTAACCATTTACATATTACCAGGAACAAATAGCAATATTCATCCCTGACATCTTATATTTTATATATCAGACCCAGGAATATTCATTAAATCTAATATAGCTTAACTATAATTGAGACCATTTGGTTTCAATTAATGTGTCCAGCATTTGGCGGATCCTGTTGTGATTTCTGCTCTTGGGTTCCCTCCGGTGGTTGTTGATAGTAATGCAGTTGTCCCTGGGTTGCAATCCTGGGCAGGTGTCCCTGCTGATTGCAGCTCTGACTGGGATATTTAGGTGTGAAGGATTCATTAGCCCTTGCCAGTTGTCCATTGTTCTTGGAGGTTTTGCATCTCTGTCTGGTCCCTCCTGCCCTGCTGTCAAATCAGCAAAGATAAGTGTCTGGTTTTTGTTTCTACAGCACACATGCTGTGTGCTTTACAATTCAATGCTATTCATGGTTTTTTCTTGTCCGGCTTAGACTGTGTTTGGATATTTTCAGTCAAGTTGGATTCTCAGGAGAAGCAGATATACATTCCATGTCTTTAGTTAGATGTGGAATTTTTGTATTATCTGCTGTGGATATTTTTAGGGTTTTAATACTGACTGCTTAGTATTCTGTCCTATCCTTTCCTATTTAGCTAGCGCGGCCTCTTTTGCTATCCTGATTTCTGCCTGCGTGTGTCTTTTCCTCTAATACTCACAGTCAATATTTGTGGGGGGCTGCCTATCCTTTGGGGTTCTGCTCTGAGGCAAGATAGAATTCCCATTTCCATCTATAGGGGTATTTAGTCCTCCGGCTGTGTCGAGGTGTCTAGGATGTGTTAGGTACACCCCACGGCTACTTCTAGTTGCGGTGTCAGTTTAGGGTTTGCGGTCAGTACAGGTTCCACCTACTCCTGAGAAAGTCCCATGCGGCTCCAAGGTCACCAGATCATAACAGGATCCCTAATGGAAATTAAACAGACCCAATTATAGACAAAGAGATACACATGATAGTGTTTGCGTCTGTCATGCAACAACTACAGTTTGCAAGAAAATTGATGATGGTTCTGGTGCCGTATTCCTGATACTGGCAAAATTAGAGCTGGGTGAACCCGAACAGAAAAGTTTGGGACCTGTACCGAACACTCAGTGTTTGTGCACAGACTTTGAACACAAACTTCTCCAGGAAGTCAGTGTTACTTTTCTGTTTTGGCTCCCTGAACATTGGCTGTTTCCCATGCTGTCATGTGCAGATGACAGTGTGATCCAGCAGCTGTGACTGGCGGTAAAATTGTTACCTCCGGTTACATATGTCGGCTGATGAGAAGGTAATACTCTCATCAGCCTATGCCTGCTGTCACTGATAACAGCGAGAGCAGGTGCCACTGATGGGAGTATTCATCAGCTGGAGCCTGTGCTATATACAAATAAATTTGAAAAAAAATGACATGGGGTATCTTCTATTTTTGATATCTAGTGCAGGCAAAACTGACAGCTAAGGGATTTAATCTTCAACTGTCAGCTTTATCATGGCTGGTTATCAAGAATAGAGGGGTCCCATGCGGCTTTTTTAAAATTATTTAAATAATAAAAATAAACAGCTTGGGTCCCCCCATTTTTTACAAACAACCAAGCTAAAGCAAACAGCTGGGGGCTACTATTCTCAGTGTCAGTATTCCGGGTTTTCCAAGTCACCTTGTGAATGATCTTGCCCTTTGTTAAGATGGAGTTTGTGCTGTTTTTGTCTGCTCTACTTCCTGCTCGTTTGTTTAAAACCCGGCTCAGGTGTCAGCCTCCTTGCTGGAGTATTCTGCTTCCATTCCCCTAGAGCTCCGCTGCTTGTTCTTAGTGTGCTTCTACCTGTGGCTCTGGACATTCTCTGCATGTTATCTTTAGTCTGTTGACTTTGGAACTTAACCCTTGGTTCACTCCTCCCGACACAGACAACGGCAGCCCTGGCACACTATGCAAACACGCTTTCTTCAGCGTTGTTCAAGGTGTGCAGAGCGGCAGTGGAGAAAGTCTCTCTTAGCAGAAGACTTCATCCACTATAAGTTCATGCTCAAAACCTATAACTCTGCCCTTTATCTGGCCAAACAATCCTACTTCACCACCCTCATCACCTCACTATCCAACAACCCAAAACGACTTTTTGAAACCTTAAACTCCCTCCTGAAACCTAAAGTACAGGCCCCCATCACCAATCTCAGTGGTGAGGATCTGGCCACTTACTTCCTCGAAAAAATCCACCACATCCATCAGGATATCTCAGCCCAATCTCCTCAGTGCCTGGATCCCCTTCCCTGCTGCACCACAAGCTCACTAGACATCTTTGAGCCTGTCTCAGAAGAAGAAGTTTCCAAGCTCCTCACTTCTGCTCAGCCTACAACCTGCAACAGTGACCCCATTCCTTCACCTCTCCTGCAGTCTCTCTCACCAGTGGTCACCACTCACCTGACTAAAATATTTAACCTCTCTTTCTTCAGGTATCTTTCCCTCCTCATTTAAACATGCCATCATAACCCCTTTACTTAAAAAGCCATCCCTGGACCAGAACTGCACTGCTAACTACAGACCTGTCTCTAACCTTTCCTTCATCTCTAAACTCCTGGAACGCTGGGTCCACTCCCGTCTAATCCGCTATCTCTCAGATAACTCTATTCTTGACCCCTTACAAACTGGTTTCCGCTCTTTACCCTCCACTGAAACTGCCCTCACTCTTGTCTCTAATGATCTAATAACAGCTAAATCCAAAGGTCATTGCTCTCTGCTGATTCTCCTGGATCTCTCTGCCGCATTTGACACTGTGGATCTGGAGCGCCCCCAGATGCAGGGCCGCGGGGTACTCGGTACCGGGCCTCTCTGGCTCAGTTCTGGGGTTGTCACAGTGGCTAGACCTGGTCCGTGACCCTGCTAAGGGGCGTCCAATGAAAGGTGTGATGATGGTGCGTGGTGCAGGTCGCGATGAAAAATGAGGACACAGGGTTGCAGTCTCTTTACCTCTTTACTGAAGGCTTCAGGATCCTCAATCCAGAGTACTGCTAACAGGGCTGGCTGAGACCGGCCGGTCCGAAGGCACCTCCAGAGTTCCCTTTGCAGGTGAAAATCAGTGCCTACCTTCTAGCGCCTGTGTGTTGTAGTACCTCCCTGCTGAGCACCACGGGATAGTCCTCACAACTGTTGTGTCTGTTTCTGATGTTCTTCTTTCTCACAACTCGTATCTATTCTGATGTTCTTCTCCGTCCCCCAGATGATATGGATAGGACGCACCCGTATGACGGGTAGGCCTGGAGTTCTTCCGGGACCCTAGCTTCGCCCCTCTCCCACAATTGCCCCCTATGTCTGCTTAGGTGATTTAGGTGAGACAGCCAACCTAAAATTAACTGTCCTGCCGCTGTTTGAAGTATTGCTTGGAGCCTAATACTTCCTCGGCATTCCGGCCACCGGCTACGTGCCTCAGTAGGATGTTGCCTCGATCTTACGGCACGACTCCTACTGGCTTTATCTCCTTTTTGCTGCTATCTCGTTTCTCACTTCTCCACCGTAAACCTCGCTTCTTTTCCTTTCTTAGGATGCCGCCGCATTCGAGTGCAGGCGCAGTTCCATAACGTTCTGTTCTGTTCGCTAGGCCGCTGTCAGGATCCCACCCCTGACAGAGACCCCCCTGAATCTTCCCCCGCAACACCCCCTGCCACAGGATGTTGCCTGGTTCCAACCCAGTCAGCTTCTGACTAACTTCCTATCCAGCCCCCAGTTTTACCAGATTGTGAGGAGTGGCCTAATGCATAGAACCCTTTGCTCCCCCTGGTGGCCAGAATGTGAAGTGTGACTGTGATACCTGGTCAGGTGAACTCCTTAAGTGCCATCAGACGTACCATCACTCCCCTTAGCAGCGGAGCGTCAGTACTGCAACGACCAGGACTCTGGGGCGCTGCAGATCACCAGCTCCTTTTCACTATGCTCTGCTCCATAGGCCTCAAGGACACAGCCCTCTCCTGGTTCTCCTCCTAGCTTTCTGACTGCTCCTTCACTGTATCCTTTGCTGGCTCCTCTTCCTCTCCTCGTCCCCTTACTATCGGGGTTCCGCAGGGCTCAGTCTTAGGCCCCCTCCTCTTCTCTCTATACACGGCCCCTATTGGACAAACAATCTGCAGATTTGGGTTCCAGTATCATCTCTATGCTGATGACACCCAATTATACACTTCTTCCCCTGTCATCACCCCTACCCTAATTCAAAATACCAAGGATTGTCTCTCTGCTGTCTCTAACATCATGTCCTCCCTCTATCTGAAACTAAATCTCTCCAAAACGGAACTTCTTGTGTTTCTCCCTTCTACTAACCTCACTCTTCCCAACATCAAAATTACCCTGGAGGGTTCAACCATAACTCCCAAGAAGCATGCTCGCTGTCTTGGGGTCATATTCGACACCGAACTTTCCTTTACTCCCTATATCCGATCACTCACTCGCTCTTGTCACCTGCATCTTAAAAACATCTCCAGAATCCGACCTTTTCTCACATTTGAAACTGCTAAGACTCTTACTGTCGCTCTTATTCATTCTCATCTGGACTACTGCAACTCTCTTCTGATCAGCCTCCCTCTTATCAAACTTTCTCCTCTCCAATCCATCTTGAATGCAGCAGCCAGGGTCATATTTCTGTCCAACCGCTTCACCGATACCTCCATCTTGTGCCAGTCATTATACTGGCTACCCATTCGCTACAGGGTCCAGTATACTCATCTCTCTCACCCACAAAGCCCTCCACAGTTCTGCACTGCCTTATATTTCTTCTCTCATCTCTGTCTATCGCCCTACACGTGCCCTCCGTTCTACAAATGACCTAAGGCTAACATCCCCCGTAATCCGAACCTTGCACCTCCGTCTCCAAGACTTCTCTTGTGCTGCGCGAGCTCTCTGGAATGCACTTCCCCAGACAATCAGACTGATACCTAGCCCCGACCTATTCAAGCGCGCTCTAAAAACCCATCTCTTCAAACAAGCCTACCACATCAACTACTCAGTAAACTGACTTTGCCCTGTTCCCTCCTTCCAAATATTATTCTAAATCTGCACCCTACTATTCATCTGTCTCCACACCCTCCATGCACATAACTGCACTTGATACTTGACTATTGCATTTAAACACACGGGCTGATGACCGGATCATGCAGCTTTATATGAAAATCCCTATTTATTATAATTGCCAGACCTGAAATAACAAGCACTTTTCACCTATTGTGTCCCCCCCATTTCCTTGTAGATTGTAAGCTTGCGAGCAGGGACCTCACTCCTAATGTCACTGTTTAAATTGTCTTAACTTGTATTGAATTTGTCTGTATATGTCCCCGCTTAATTGTAAAGTGCTGCGAAATATGTTGGCGTTATATAAATAAAAATTATTATTACTCCTCCTGGTAAGAACTGTGTTTCTGAACTGTGTTTATGAAATGTGTTTCTGGACTGTGTGTTGCTACTTAATCCTTCATTACTCTCCCCGATGGGAGCTGATGGAACCAACACCAGTATAATATTTTAGTGTGAACCTGTTTCTGGACTTACCCGTGTTCCTGCCACATCTGAGATCAACTTATGAACTAGTTTCTGGACTTACCCGTGTTCAAGTCATACCTGGGATTAACCTGAGGACTTGTTCTGGACTTCCCTGTGTTTACTACATACCTGGATTTGACTCTTTCTGCACCGCCAGTGTTATGATCCGCACCACGTCACCAGTCACACTCACCTTTTCATCACCTTGCTGAGGACACTGTCTTAAGAACTCTGCTGTTTTGCTGTATATGTTTCAAGGACTTGTTTCATTGCAGGTCACTGCGGGTTATCAGTATATTGTTTTGTGTGTTATCTGCTGTTGTACAAATACACCTTTCACAAGAAACCCGTCTGTGTCTGTTCATTGCCCCATGCTACCAGAATCCTCGAGTCCCTACAGTAGTATTACAGGATACTCCAGCCAGAGAGGATTCTGCTGGGGCAATAACAGAGACACGGGTAGACCAACTGTTTTCTATGATTAACTCCTTTCAGCAGGAGATGTAGGCAGTACAAAATAAGCTTAGAGACATGGACTTACAGGCTGGCCACAATGCGCAGGTGTTTGGTCAGGCTCTCCAAGATTTACGTACCTTGATAGAGGCTCATGAGACCGTACCCACTCAGCATACACCACACACCAGTATGCCCAAATTGCCTCCATTCCAGTTTAATGGTGACTAGTGTTGAGCGATACCTTCCGATATCGGGAAATATCGGATCGGATTGGATCGGACTGATACCCCAAAAATATCGGCTATCGTCGATTCCAATACCGGAAACCAATGCAAGTCAATGGGACACAAATATCGGAATGAAAATAAACCCTTTCTTTCCTTGCACATCCAGTTCGGGAGGGGAGAAGAGTGTGGGTGGTGCGTGGGCGGAGACTGTGCGTGTCTGTGTGTGCGGGCGGGGTTTGTGCAGGCCTGCCGGGGGTCTGTGCTGGCCTCTCGGGGGTAATTGTGAACACTCCATGTTGGGTGTCCATCTGCTGCATTGGGTGTAGTGGAAGACCTGCTGGTCCCTATTATACTATTTCTACTGTGGTGAAATTGATGTCACTTTGGTGGTGCCAATAATTTTTGAAAATGTGAACACTCATGGATGGGTGTCCATCTGCTTGATTGGGTGTAGTGAAAGACCTGTCGGTCCCTATTATACTATTTATACTGTGGGAAATTGATGCCACTTTTGTGGTGTCTGCCAATAATTTTTGGAAATGTAAACACTCCTGGTTGTGTCTGCTTCATTCGTGTTGCATGTAGCAGTAGGCCCCCGAGACCTTCTGGCCTCCACTTCCTTGGACTCAACTACCCTGTTACCTTCCTTAAACTTTTATGACAATGGTAGTCTACAAAACTGACATTTGTGCCACCTGAGTATGGCTCAGCATGAAAGCAGGTAGAGGTAGAGGTGTTGCATGTGGTATCAGGGCTCCAAGGAAAGGGGGCCTACACTGATCCCTCACCCACCTCGTCTTACTGCGACATTCTATTGAAAGCTGTAAATGCCCGATACCTTATGCCTCGCTGATTGCTGCAGTGCCATGCTACAATATATACTAAGGCCACTTTACTGGTGTCGTCCCTCATTTGATGTGTTTTGGCAGCATTTGGGGCCATTATAAGGTGTTGTGCATGCATTTGTTTTTGCCTCCCATTGACGTGAATGGCGTTCGGTAATGTTGGGCGAATATCCGACGAATTAGTTGGCGAATATTGCAAATTCAGCAAAAGTAATCCGAACCGAACATTGTAATATTCGCTCATCTCTAGTCAAAACCTGAAAAAAGAACTTATTTAGAAAGCCATATGTTAGCATATGTTGGTGATTTTTCCTATTCTCAGGATTTTTTCTATTTATCAATTGTTCAGTATATCAACTTGTAACTGATTATAACTCCATTTTTGTATTTTGCTCTGCAGTTCATTTCCTCGATTATTACATACATATGGGTATCTCCCACAAGACATTTCCTGGCAAGCTCACCCAAGACAGAGAGCCAGTAGGATAATGACTTGGGAGGGTATTGAGGTGACTGAAGCACAGACAAGGGTCCTCTTTGTGCTGCATCATTAGCTTACCAGAAATAGTTTCCACAAATGATCTCTTTTCTGGAAAAACTCATATCCTAGTGCTGATTGCTGTTTCATCTCATTTTTCCCTCACAAATGGTATGGTCATTATGATGTGACAAGCTGTGACTATTTCACATGAAATGTTTCTTTATTGTACATATTGATACTGTGCACAACGTGTAGGCACCTTACAACAATTTCTTCATAAATTCAAGATCTAGGCATAATCTGTCTTCAGAAAGAAATGCAGAACAGGTAAGTAGTGTTTTAACCCCTTTCTGACATATGACGTATTATCCCGTCGAGGTGGTATGGGCCCGTATGACCACCAACGGGATAGTACGTCATCACCGATCAGCCGCGCTCACGACTATCACCTGACTATCACTCAGTGACTATCGCAGCTGACATCCAGCACTATGTGCCAAGAGCGGTCACGCACTGCTCCTGGCACATTAACCCCCGAAACACTGCGATCATACATGATCACAGCATTCCGGTGGCATAGGGAAGCATCGCGCAGGGAGGGGGCTCCCTGCATGCTTCCCTGAGACCCTCGGAGCAATCAGATGTCATCTCGTTGCTCAGAGGGTCTCTTACCTCCTCCTCCCTGCAGGCCCCGGATCCAAAATGGCCACGAGGGACCTTCCGGGTCCTGCTGGGAGGTGGCTTGCAAGCGCCTGCTCAGAGCAGGCACCGGCAAGCCTCCCTGCAGTGCCTGTTAGATCGCTGATGTGACACAGTGCACTGCAAAGTGTCAGATCAGCGATCTGACACACTAGCATAATGTCCTCCCCTGGGGCAATGTAAACGAGTAAAAAAAAAATATTTACACAATTTCCCTTTTAATTTCTCTGTCCTCCGATGTGATCGCACATCAGAGGACAGAGAAAAGGGGTCCCGATAGCCCCCCGATACTCACCTGTCTTCCCCGGTGCTCCTCGTGGCTCCCGATGGGCGCCGCCATCTTTTTCCGGCAAAAAAAATGTGCCCGCCGGCCGGCACCGGGAGGATCTTTGGGGTCTCGGCTGCCGGGGGTAGCCGAGACCCCAAAGAACATGATCGGGGTCGGTTATACCGACCCCTGTTTTGCAATCGCCGGTAATTAACTTTACCGGCGGTCGCAAAAAAAAAAAAAAGCGATGTGTAATTCTCTGTCCTCTGATGTGATCACACATCAGAGGACAGAGAAATAGGAAGATTCGGGGACCCTATTATACTCACGGATGTCCCTGGGTCCTCCTGCTTCTTCTCCTGGCCGCTGTCGTCTTCTTTGGGAAACAAAATGGCGGGCGCATGCGCAGTGCGCCCGCCATCTGTCGTCATCTGCCGGCCAGCAGGAGAAAGCAGTTGGGGCTAAAATTAGGGTTAGGGTTAGGGTTGGGGCTAAATTTAGGGTTAGGGTTGGGGCTAAATTTAAGGTTAGGGTTGGGGCTAAATTTAGGGTTAGGGTTGGGGCTAAATTTAGGGTTAGGGGTAGGGTTGGGGCTAAATTTAGGGTTAGGGGTAGGGTTGGGGCTAAATTTAAGGTTAGGCTTCTTTCACACTTGCGTCGGTACGGGGCCGTCGCAATGTGTCGGCCCGACATACCGACGCACGTTGTGAAAATTGTGCACAACGTGGGCAGCGGATGCAGTTTTTCAACGCATCCGCTGCCCAATCTATGTCCTGGGGAGGAGGGGGCGGAGTTAAAGCCACGCATGCATGGTCGGAATTGGCGGACGCGACGTACCAAAAAACGTTACATTGAACTTTTTTTATGCTGACGGTCCGCCAAAACACAACTGATCCAGTGCACGTCGCGATCCGTCGGCAATACAAGTCTATGGGCAAAAAACGCATCCTGCGGGCACATTTGCAGGATCCGTTTTTTGTCCAAAACGACGGATTGCTACGGATGCCAAATGACGCAAGTGTGAAAGTAGCCTTAGGGCTAGGGTTAGGGTTGGGGATAAAGTTAGGGCAAGGGCTAGGGTTGGAGCTAAAGTTAGGGCTAGGGTTAGGGTTAGGGTTGAGGCTAAATTTAGGGTTGGGGTTAGGGCTAGGGTTGGGGCTAAAGTTAGAGCTAGGGTTGCGGCTAAAGTTAGGGTTAGAGTTGGGATTAGGGTTAGGGTTTTGATTAGGGTTGGTATTAGGGTTAGGGTTGGCATTAGGGTTACGCTTGGGATTAGGAATAGGTTTGGGATTAGGGTTAAGGTTAGGGATGGGATTAGGGGTGTATTGGGATTAGGGTTAGGTTTGAGGTTAGGGTTGAGATTAGGATTAGGGGTGTGTTGGATTTAGGGTTTTGATTAGGGTTATGGTTAGGGTTGACATTAGGGTTGTTTTGGGGTAAGGGTTGTGATTTTCGTTAGGGTTGGGATTAGGATTATGGATCGGGTTGGGGTTAGGGTTAGGGATGTGTTGGGGTTAGGGTTGGAGTTCGAATTGGGGGGTTTCCACTGTTTAGGTACATCAGGGGGTCTCCAAACACGACAGCCAATTTTGCGCTCAAAAAGTCAAATGGTGCTCCCTCCTTTCTGAGCTCTGCCGTGCGCCCAAACAGTGGGTTACCCCCACATATTGGGCATCAGCGTACTCGGGATAAATTGAACAACAACTTTTGGGGTCCAATTTCTCCTGTTACCCTTGTGAAAATAAAATCTTGGGGGCTACAAAATCTTTTTTGTGGAAAAAAAAATATATTTTTTATTTTCACGACTCTGCATTCTAAACTTCTGTGAAGCACTTGGGCATTCAAAGTTCTCACCACACATCTAGATAAGTTCCTTTGGGGGTCTAGTTTCCAAAATGGGGTCACTTGTGGGGGGTTACTACTGTTTAGGTACATCAGGGGCTCTGCAAACGCAACATAACGCCCACAGACCATTCTATCTAAGTCTGCATTCCAAAACGGCGCTCCTTCCCTTCCGAGCTCTGCCGTGCGCCCAAACAGTGGTTTACTCCCACATATGGGGCATCAGCGTACTCGGTATAAATTGGACAACAACTTTAGTGGTCAAATTTCTCCTGTTACCCTTGTGAAAATAAAAACTTGGGGGCTACAATATCTTTTTTATGGAAAAAAAAATATTTTTTATTTTCACGACTCTGCATTCTAAACTTCTGTGAAGCACTTGGGCATTCAAAGTTCTCACCACACATCTAGATAAGTTCCATGGGGGGTCTTGTTTCCAAAATGGTGTCACTTGTGGAGGGTTTCTACTGTTTAGGCACATCAGGGGCTCTCCAAATGCGACATGGCGTCCGATCTCAATTCCAGCCAATTCTACATTGAAAAAGTAAAACGGCACTCCTTCTCTTCCAAGCTCTGCGGTGCACCCAAACAATGGTTTACCCCCACATATGGGGTATTGACGTACTCAGGAGAAATTGCACAACAACTTTTATGGTCTAATTTCTCCTGTTACCCTTGTGAAAATAAAAATTTTGGGGCAAAAAGATCATTTTTGTAGAAAAAATGCGATTTTATATTTTCACGGCTCTACGTTATAAACTTCTGTGAAGCACTTGGGGGTTCAAAGTTCTCACCACACATCTAGATAAGTTCCTTAAGGGGTCTAGTTTCCAAAATGGTGTCACTTGTGGGGGGTTTCCACTGTTTAGGCACATCAGGGGCTCTCTAAACGTGACATGGCGTCCGATCTCAATTCCAGCCAATTCTGCATTGAAAAAGTCAAACGGCGCTCCTTCACTTCCAAGCTCTGCGGCGCGCCCACAAAGTGGTTTATCCCCACATATGGGGTATTGGCGTGTTCAGGAGAAATTGCATAACAAAATTTATGTTACATTTCTGTTTTTACACATGTGAAAATAAAAAAAATGGTTCTGAATTAAAATGTTTGCAAAAAAAAGTTAAATGTTCATTTTTTCCTTCCACATTGTTTCAGTTCCTGTGAAGCATGTAAAGGGTTAATAAACTTCTTGAATGTGGTTTTGAGATCCTTGAGGGGTGCAGTTTTTAGAATGGTGTCACACTTCGTTATTTTCAATCATATAGACCCCTCAAAATGACTTCAAATGTGATGTGGTCCCTAAAAAAAAAATGGTGTTGTAAAAATGAGAAATTGCTGGTCAACTTTTAACCCTTATAACTCCCTAACAAAAAAAAAATTGGCTTCCAAAATTGTGCTGATGTAAAGTAGACATGTGGGAAATGTTATTTATTAACTATTTTTTGTGACATATTTCTCTGATTTAAGGGCATAAAAATACAAAGTTTGAAAATTGCAAAATTTAAAAACTTTTCGCCATATTTCCATTTATTTCATAAATAATCGCAAGTAATATCGAAGAAATGTTACCACTAACATGAAGTACAATATGTCATGAAAAAACAGTCTCAGAATCAGCAGGATCCGTTAAAGCGTTCCAGAGTTATAACCTCATAAAGTGAAAGTGGTCAGAATTGTAAAAATTGGCTCGGTCATTAAGTACCAAATTGGCTCTGTCACTAAAGGGTTAATATGGCGTAGGTTCAACTTTTGCGGTGATTACAGCCTCAATTCTCCGAGGTATGGATTCATACAAGGTTTGAATTGTTTCCAATGGAATTTTAGCCCATTCTGCAGTTAAAACACCCTCCAGTTCTTTGAGCGACGATGGCGGGGGAAATCGACGTCTAACTTGAATCTCTAAAATCGACCATAAATGCTCAATAATGTTGAGGTCTGCTGATTGTGGGGGCCAGATGAGATGCTCAACTTCATTAGAATGTTCCTCGTGCCATGCTTTAATGATTCTAGCTGTATGAATTGGTGCAATATCATCCTGAAAGATGGCGCTCCTCTCTGGGAATAGTGCTTCAACCATTGAATGCACTTGGTCGCCTAAAATGCCTAAATAATCTCGGCTGTTAATTCTTCCATGAAGGGATATTATTGGCCCGGCAGATCTCCATGAAATAGCACCCCAGATCATCACAGAACCTCCACCTTGTTTTACGGTTGGGAGAAGGCAGTCTGGATGGAATGCTTCTTTTAGCTGTCTCCAAACGTACACTCGGCCGTAGGTCGGAAATAGGGTAAACGATGATTCGTCTGAGAATATCACATGTTTCCACTGCTCGAGGGACCAATTCTGGAGGTTTCTACACCACTCTAAACGCTTGGAAACATTTGTCATTGAGAGCAGCGGTTTTCTAATTGCAGCTCTTCCGTGGAATCCGGATTTGTGCAGCTCCCGACGAACAGTTTTAGTGGAAACTAGGTTCTGTAGGTGTTCATTGAGCTCAGCAGTGATTTTCGGAGCCGTGGTCTTGTGATCCTCTCTCACAATTCGCTTTTGAGGCTGACTGTCTCTCTCAGTCAACTTTGACTTTCAGCCGGACCTGTGCTTTGCTGCGGACATTTTTCCTTCTCTTTCAAACGCAGTCATTACTTTGGAGACAGCACCTCTTGACACACCAAGTATTTGGGCACTTTCTGTTTCACTAGCGCCTGCCATAGGAGCACCAACAATTTGGCCTCTTTGAAAATCAGAAAGGTCTGCCATTGATATCAGGTTCTCATCAATGTTCTTACAATTATGCAAAACAAACAGTTAATTTACATACACATATCACATAACACAAATAATCAACTACAAAACATTACCATATGTCACGATTTGCATGTTTATCACATGTTCGAAGATTATGATGCCAAAACGTTAGGTGTTTCCATTATTTTGTCCAACACCTGTATATTGTTCCAATAAATACATTTCTTTGTCTAAATAAAAAAAAACAATAAAAGTACACATATTTAGTATCACCGCGTCCGTAACGACCCGACCTATAAAACTGTCCCATTAGTTATCCCCTTCAGTGATCAGTGATCACCGTAAAAAAAAAAACAAAACCGAGGCAAAAAACAATGCTTTATTATCTTAGTATATACACTCTCCAAACCATTTTTAGCCAAGTATATTGCAATGTATTTATTTGCATCCATATGCGAATTGCACATTGTGAGAAAATCAGCCACTCAAAATTACAATGTATAAAGAAGAAAGACTGAGTCAATGTTAGTTTATCAAAAATATGAACAATTTTGTATTTCAACCAATAAATCACACAGGAAATTTTTTTAAAAAGTTCTAAAAAGCGACATATAGAGCAATACTTGTAAGAAAGTGTAGATTCTGGGTTAGTGACAAAAGATCCAATTACTTAATGAGTACCAATCACAATGCAAAAGCACCGCGGGTAAGTAGTAAGTAGAGTTACTGCTATAGACCTAGTGTCAATATAGGGCAGTCGGTTTAGCTGAGGGGTTAGCCGGGGATCTAAATAGATACCTAAAGAGTGCTAGTAATCACTAACTATGTTATGATAGAAAAAAACCCTATAAAGCAACACCTAGCTACCATCCATCTCCAACTGCCAAGGATATAAGCAGTAGATGGCAAAGAAATAGTTATGTGCTATTACCCGTCATAGTGCCGAGCAGGTGATCCGGGACTCTCTCCCTGACATAAGTTTTGGTATAAATCTCCTTCCTCAGGGGTTATGGTTTGGATTACATTTATGGTTGGGATTAGGGTTGTGATTAGGGTTAGGGGTATGTCAGGGTAAGGGATGTGGTTAGGGTTATGGTTGGGATTAGGTGTGTGTTGGAGTTAGGGGAATGGTTAGGGTTGGGATTAGTGTTAGGGGTGTGTTGGGGTTAGGGATGTGGTTGGGATTAGGGTTAGGGGCATGTTCGGGTTAGGGGTGTGGTTAGGTTTATGGTTAGGGTTGGGATTAGTGTTGTGAATTTGGTTTCTGGGATCCCCCGGTGGTTTCTGGTGGTACTGCACTTGCGTGCTTCATCTCCTCTGTTCACCTGTTTCCATCAGGATGTGGGAGTTTTCTATTTAACCTTGCTCCTCAGTCATTTCTATGCCGGCCAACAATGTTACCAGAAGCCTTTCTGTTGCATGTTCCTGCTCCTAGACTACTATCAGCTAAGTTGGACTTGTAGTCCTAAGTTTGTTTTGCATTTTTGTTCCAGTTCTCTGCGATTGATTATTTCTGAGGCTGGAAGCTCTTGTGAGCTGAAATTGCCACTCTGGTGTCATGAGTTGATATTAGAGTCTTAAAGTAATTTCAGGATGGTGTTTTGAAAGGGTTTTCAGCTGACTGTGAAGTTCCCTTTTCTGTCTTCCTACTATCTAGTAAGCGGACCTCAATTTGCTAAACCTATCTTCATACTTCGTATGTCAATTTCCTCTGAAATCACCGACAATATATGTGGGGGCTACTGTCTGCCTTTTGGGGAAAATTTCTCTAGAGGTAAGCCAGGTCTGTATTTTCCTCTGCTAGGGTCAGTCAGTTCTCCGGCTGGCGCTGGGCGTCTAGGGATAAAACGTAGGCACGCTACCCGGCCACTGTTAGTTGTGCGGTAGGTTTAGCTCACAGTCAGCTCGAGTTCCCATCTTCCAAGAGCTAGTCCTTTTTGTATGCTTTACTATGTTCTCTTGCCATTGAGAACCATGACAGTTTGGCCAGCCAAGGGTTAAAATAATTGGCAGAAGAAAGGAGAGAAAAGAACTCTGCAGAGAATTTTTTTTTTTTTTCCTGAGTTTGCTCATTAGTTGATTCACTTGCATCTCTGCTTACTGCAGCCTTCGTCTCTCTCTCCTTCTAATCCTTGAATGGTTCTGATTTCACCTGATTAATATGGATCCTCAGAGTTTAGCTACAGGTTTGGATAATCTCGCTGTGAAGGTTCAAAGTTTACAGGATTTTGTTATTCATGCTCCTATATCTGAACCTAGAATTCCTTTACCTGAATTTTTCTCCGGGGATAGATCTCGCTTCCAGAATTTCAAACATAATTGTAAATTATTTTTGTCTCTGAGATCTCGCTCCGCTGGAGATCCTGCACAGCAGGTCAGGATTGTAATTTCCTTGCTCCGGGGCGACCCTCAGGACTGGGCATTTGCTTTGGCACCAGGGGATCCTGCGTTGCTCAATGTGGATGTGTTTTTCCTGGCTTTGGGGTTGCTTTATGAGGAACCTCATTTAGAGATTCAGGCTGAAAAAGCCTTAATGGCCCTGTCTCAAGGGCAAGATGAGGCTGAAATATACTGCCAAAAATTTCGTAAGTGGTCTGTGCTTACTCAGTGGAATGAGTGCGCCCTGGCGGTGAATTTCAGAGAGGGTCTCTCTGATGCCATTAAGGATGTTATGGTGGGGTTCCCTGTGCCTACAGGTCTGAATGAGTCCATGACAATGGCTATTCAGATTGATCGGCGTTTGCGGGAGCGCAAACCTGTGCACCATTTGGCGGTGTCTACTGAGAAGGCGCCAGAGATTATGCAATGTGATAGAATTCTGTCCAGAAGCGAACGACAGAATTTTAGGCGAAAAAATGGGTTATGCTTCTATTGTGGTGATTCAACTCATGTTATATCAGCATGCTCTAAACGTACTAAGAAGGTTGATAAGTCTGTTTCAATTGGCACTTTACAGTCTAAGTTTATTCTATCTGTGACCCTGATTTGCTCTTTATCGTCTATTACCGCGGACGCCTATGTCGACTCTGGCGCCGCTTTGAGTCTTATGGATTGGTCCTTTGCCAAACGCTGTGGGTTTGATTTAGAGCCTCTGGAAGTTCCTATACCTCTGAAGGGTATTGACTCCACGCCATTGGCTAGTAATAAACCACAATACTGGACACAAGTAAATATGCGTATTAATCCGGATCACCAGGAGATTATTCGCTTCCTTGTGTTGTATAATCTACATGATGTGTTGGTGCTTGGATTGCCATGGCTGCAATCTCATAACCCAGTCCTCGACTGGAAAGCAATGTCTGTGTTAAGCTGGGGATGTCAGGGGACTCATGGGGACGAACCTTTCCATTTCGTCATCTATTCCCTCTGAGATTCCGGAATTTTTATCTGATTATCGTGACGTTTTTGAGGAGCCTAAAATTGGTTCACTACCTCCGCACAGAGAGTGCGATTGTACTATAGATCTGATTCCGGGCAGTAAGTTTCCAAAGGGTCGTTTATTTAATCTATCTGTGCCTGAACATGCTGCTATGCGGGAATATATTAAGGAGTCCTTGGAAAAGGGACATATTCGTCCTTCGTCATCTCCCTTAGGAGCCGGTTTTTTCTTTGTATCTAAAAAAGATGGCTCTTTGAGGCCGTGTATTGATTATCGGCTTTTGAATAAAATCACGGTTAAATATCAGTATCCTTTGCCACTGCTTACTGATTTGTTTGCTCGAATAAAGGGGGCCAAGTGGTTCTCTAAGATTGATCTTCGTGGGGCGTATAATTTGGTGCGAATTAAGCAGGGGGATGAGTGGAAAACCGCATTTAATACGCCTGAGGGCCATTTTGAGTATTTAGTAATGCCTTTTGGTCTTTCAAATGCCCCTTCAGTCTTTCAGTCCTTTATGCATGACATTTTCCGTGAATATTTGGATAAATTTTTGATTGTGTATCTGGATGATATTTTGATTTTTTCGGAGGACTGGGACTCTCATGTCCAACAGGTCAGGAGGGTTTTTCAGGTTTTGCGCTCTAATTCCTTGTGTGTAAAGGGTTCTAAGTGCGTTTTTGGGGTTCAAAAGATTTCGTTTTTGGGGTACATTTTTCCCCCTCTTCCATTGAGATGGACCCTGTCAAGGTTCAGGCTATTTGTGATTGGACGCAACCCTCTTCTCTTAAGAGCCTTCAGAAGTTTTTGGGCTTTGCTAATTTTTATCGTCGATTTATAACTGGTTTTTCTGATGTCGCTAAACCGTTGACTGATTTGACTAAGAAGGGTGCTGATGTTGCTGAGTGGTCCCCTGCTGCTGTGGAGGCCTTTCGGGAGCTTAAGCGCCGCTTTTCTTCCGCCCCTGTATTGCGTCAGCCTGATGTTACTCTTCCTTTTCAGGTTGAGGTCGACGCTTCAGAAATCGGAGCTGGGGCGGTTTTGTCGCAGAAAAGTTCCGACTGCTCCGTGATGAGACCTTGTGCGTTCTTTTCTCGTAAGTTTTCGCCCGCTGAGCGAAATTATGATATTGGTAATCGGGAGCTCTTGGCTATGAAGTGGGCTTTTGAGGAGTGGCGTCATTGGCTTGAGGGGGCTAGACATCAGGTGGTGGTATTGACCGACCACAAGAATTTGATTTATCTTGAGTCCGCCAGGCGCCTGAATCCTAGACAGGCGCGCTGGTCGTTATTTTTCTCTCGGTTTAATTTTGTGGTTTCTTACCTACCGGGTTCTAAAAATGTGAAGGCGGATGCCCTTTCTAGGAGTTTTGAGCCTGATTCCCCTGGTAATTCTGAACCTACAGGTATCCTTAAGGATGGAGTGATATTATCTGCTGTTTCCCCAGATTTGCGACGGGTCTTGCAGGAGTTTCAGGCGGATAGACCTGATCGTTGCCCGCCTGGTAGATTGTTTGTTCCTGATGATTGGACCAGTAGAGTCATCTCGGAGGTCCATTCTTCTGCGTTAGCAGGTCACCCTGGAATCTTTGGTACCAGGGATTTGGTGGCTAGGTCCTTCTGGTGGCCTTCCCTGTCGCGAGATGTGCGAGGTTTTGTGCAGTCTTGTGATGTTTGTGCTCGGGCCAAGCCTTGTTGTTCTCGGGCTAGTGGATTGTTGTTATCCTTGCCTATTCCGAAGAGGCCTTGGACTCACATCTCCATGGATTTTATTTCTGATCTCCCTGTTTCTCAGAAGATGTCTGTCATCTGGGTGGTGTGTGACCGTTTCTCTAAGATGGTCCATTTGGTTCCCTTGCCTAAATTGCCTTCTTCATCCGAGCTGGTTCCTCTGTTTTTTCAAAATGTGGTGCGCTTGCATGGTATTCCGGAGAATATCGTTTCTGACAGGGGAACCCAATTCGTGTCTAGATTTTGGCGAGCGTTCTGTGCTAGGATGGGCATTGATTTGTCTTTTTCGTCTGCTTTCCACCCTCAGACTAATGGCCAGACCGAGAGAACTAATCAGACCTTGGAGACTTATTTGAGGTGTTTTGTGTCTGCGGATCAGGATGATTGGGTTGCCTTTTTGCCCTTGGCGGAGTTTGCCCTCAATAATCGGGCTAGTTCTGCCACCTTGGTTTCTCCTTTCTTCTGTAATTCGGGGTTTCATCCTCGTTTCTCTTCCGGTCAGGTGGAGTCTTCGGATTGTCCTGGAGTGGATGCTGTGGTGGAGAGGTTGCATCAGATTTGGGGGCATGTGGTGGACAATTTGAAGTTGTCCCAGGAGAAGACTCAGCATTTTGCCAACCGCCGTCGTCGTGTTGGTCCTCGTCTTTGTGTTGGGGACTTGGTGTGGTTATCTTCTCGTTTTGTCCCTATGAAGGTTTCTTCTCCTAAGTTTAAGCCTCGGTTCATCGGCCCGTACAAGATATTGGAGATTCTTAACCCTGTGTCCTTTCGTTTGGACCTCCCTGCATCTTTTTCTATTCATAATGTCTTCCATCGGTCATTGTTGCGCAGGTATGAGGTACCGGTTGTGCCTTCCGTTGAGCCTCCTGCTCCGGTGTTGGTTGAGGGTGAGTTGGAGTACGTTGTCGAGAAGATCTTGGACTCCCGTGTTTCCAGACGGAGACTTCAGTATCTGGTCAAGTGGAAGGGCTACGGTCAGGAGGATAACTCTTGGGTGACAGCCTCTGATGTTCATGCCTCCGATTTGGTCCGTGCCTTTCATAGGGCTCATCCTGATCGCCCTGGTGGTTCTGGTGAGGGTTCGGTGCCCCCTCCTTGAGGGGGGGTACTGTTGTGAATTTGGTTTCTGGGCTCCCCCGGTGGTTTCTGGTGGTACTGCACTTGCGTGCTTCATCTCCTCTGTTCACCTGTTTCCATCAGGATGTGGGAGTTTTCTATTTAACCTTGCTCCTCAGTCATTTCTATGCCGGCCAACAATGTTACCAGAAGCCTTTCTGTTGCATGTTCCTGCTCCTAGACTACTATCAGCTAAGTTGGACTTGTAGTCCTAAGTTTGTTTTGCATTTTTGTTCCAGTTCTCTGCGATTGATTATTTCTGAGGCTGGAAGCTCTTGTGAGCTGAAATTGCCACTCTGGTGTCATGAGTTGATATTAGAGTCTTAAAGTAATTTCAGGATGGTCAAGTATCTATACCAAAAGCGCTACCCCTCCTCTGAACCTGCAGCTGATATATCTACAGTATCACCTAACTGTAGCAATATAAAAAGTCAGATTAGTAAAATAGAGAATATCTGCGCTGTGAACATCAAATGAGAGGACCGTGTGAAAAAGCAATAATCGTACTGTGATCATATAAACAATGATTGCCTTATAACCAAATGCTGATCTGAAACTGGAATCATACAAAACGGTATTCCTCACCCTCTTTCTCCTATGATCGGCAAGTCCGTCCGTGTGATCCAGGTGAATATGATAGTCCGGTCTGAGTTTATGTGATTTCTTTCAGGGTATGCACTACAGTACCTGTCCCGGCCGGTGACAGAACCTCATGTGCTCTATACCCACGTGCAGGCTCTGTGCGCTCCTCGGCTCTGGTAGGTGCTCTGCTTGCGGCAGCCCCCACAGTACCACAACTGTCTCTGAGACCAAATCATTTGTTTGGATGTCAATATAAGGGCTTCTTCCCGTGTGCAAAATGTAAATCCTGTAGATTATTGAAAACGAAGAAACAATTCATGTTGGTGAAAGAAAGAGCTGAATGGAAAATCGAGGACCTCATAACTTGTGACACCAAAGGGGTTATTTATTCAATCAGGTGCCCTTGTGACAAATTATACATTGGTAGAACAAAACGGGCCCTTCATATCAGAATAAGTGAACATATGAGGAATATCGTTAAAAAGTATGAAGGGCACCCGCTGTCAAAACATTATCGGATCCATCACAATGGATCAGTACATGGCACCATCATCACAGGTCTTAAGAGGGTGCGTGAACGTCCTAGAGGTGGTGATTATATTAGACATATGTCAAGGGAGGAAACGAAAATGATTTTTAGGTTAGATACTCTGGTCCCAAGGGGTTTAAATAGCGAAATAGAACTTTTTGCATTTGATATTTAGTATAGTCACGTTCTGATCTGCAGGCTATAAATAGTACGCACAGGCTGAATAGGACCATCCCTGAGGAAGGAGCTCGTTCAGCTCCGAAACGCGTAGGAATTGGTCCTTTTTGCTATCCATAGGCTGTCACGTGAACAATCACGTGGACGTGACGTCACGTTAGGTCCTGCCGCAAGCAGAGCACCTACCAGAGCCGAGGAGCGCACAGAGCCTGCACGTGGGTATAGAGCACATGAGGTTCTGTCACCGGCCGGGACAGGTACTGTAGTGCATACCCTGAAAGAAATCACATAAACTCAGACCGGACTATCATATTCACCTGGATCACACGGACGGACTTGCCGATCATAGGAGAAAGAGGGTGAGGAATACCGTTTTGTATGATTCCAGTTTCAGATCAGCATTTGGTTATAAGGCAATCATTGTTTATATGATCACAGTACGATTATTGCTTTTTCACACGGTCCTCTCATTTGATGTTCACAGCGCAGATATTCTCTATTTTACTAATCTAATTTCAGGATGGTGTTTTGAAAGGGTTTTCAGCTGACTGTGAAGTTCCCTTTTCTGTCTTCCTACTATCTAGTAAGCGGACCTCAATTTGCTAAACCTATCTTCATACTTCGTATGTCAATTTCCTCTGAAATCACCGATAATATATGTGGGGGCTACTGTCTGCCTTTTGGGGAAAATTTCTCTAGAGGTAAGCCAGGTCTGTATTTTCCTCTGCTAGGGTCAGTCAGTTCTCCGGCTGGCACTGGGCGTCTAGGGATAAAACGTAGGCACGCTACCCGGCCACTGTTAGTTGTGCGGTAGGTTTAGCTCACAGTCAGCTCGAGTTCCCATCTTCCAAGAGCTAGTCCTTTTTGTATGCTTTACTATGTTCTCTTGCCATTGAGAACCATGACAGATTAGGGTTAGGGGTGTGTTTGGGTTAGGGTTTCAGTTAGAATTGGGGGGTTTCCACTGTTTAGGCACATCAGGGGCTCTCCAAACGAAACATGGCATCCCATCTCAATTCCAGTCAATTTTGCATTTAAAAATCAAACGGCGCTCCTTCCCTTCCGAGCTCTGCCATGCACCCAAACAGTGGTTTACACTTGGTGGGTGAAAGTGCTCACTCAACATCTAGATATGTTCCTTAGGGGGTCTACTTTCCAAAATGGTGTCATTTGTGGGGCGTTTCAATGTTTAGGCACATCAGGAGCTCTCCAAACGTGACATGGCGTCCTATCTCAATTCCAGTCAATTTTGCATTAAAAAGTAAAATGGCGCTCCTTCCCTTCTGAGCTCTGCCATGTGCCTAAACAGTGGTTTACCCCCACATATAAGGTATCAGCATACTCAGAGCAAATTGTACAACAACTTTTGGGGTCCAATTTCTCCTGTTACCTTTGGTAAAATAAAACAAATTGAAGCCAAATTAAAATTTTTTTCTTAAACATTCCAAAAATTCCTGTGAAACACCTGAAGGGTTAATAAACTTCTTGATTGTAGTTTTGAGCACCTTGAGGGGTGCAGTTTTTAGAATGGTATTTTCTATCATATAGACCCTTCAAAGTGACTTAAAATGTGATGTAGTCGCTAAAAAAATTGGAAAAATGAGAAATTGCTGGTCAACTTTTAACCTTTATAAGGCCAGGTTCACACTGCGTTGGAGGCGTCCATTAGATGGACTACATTACACCGCGGCATAATGCGGTGTAACGTAGTCCGTTAACGCCGCCATTGAGTCCAATGTCAGACGCATCGCTAGCGTACTCCCACAATGGACCCTGGGACGCGGGCTGTAGCGTTTCCGGGTCCATCACTGCTAGCGCAGATAGAGCATCTGCTAGCTCTCTCTGTGCTAGCATGCTGACATACCGGCATTTGCGTTAACAGCAGCCCGTTAACGCATGTGTTGAACGGGCTGCTGTTAACGCAGTGTGAACCTGGCCTTACTCCCTAACAAAAAAAAAAATTGGTTCCAAAATGTTGCTGGTGGAAAGTAGACATGTGTGAAATGTTACTTATTAAGTATTTTGTGTGACATATCTCTGATTTAAGGGCATAAAAATTCAAAGTTGGAAAATTGCGAAATTTTCAAAATTTTTGCCAAATTTCCATTTTTTTCACAAATAAACGCAGGTAATATCAAAGAAATTTTACCACTATCATGAATTACAATATGTCACGAGAAAAGAATGTCAAAATCACTGGGATCCGTTGAAGCGTTCCAGAGTTATAACCTCATAAAAGGACAGTGGTCAGAATTGTAAAAATTGGCCCGGTCATTAAAGTTCAAACCACCCTTGGGGGTAAAGGGGTTAAAATAACAAAACTTACCTATCAAAGCCCCTGCCACTTCAGCGCCATCTCTCTACAGCTCCAGGTTGTTTTATGTAAAGAGATGAAGCCGTAACATCTAGTTATTAGCGAGTGTGATTATGTTTGCACCTGTTAGACAACCTGAATACATGCATGGCTTGCCTGTTTATTAGGGAATCCCGACATGTATTCAGGCTGTCTAACAGCTGCAAATCATGCAACTGCGGCGACCCAAACATAATCTACAAGCACGCCCAAGATACTTGGAGAACACCTGAGCATGCTCAGAAATCTCCAGTAAAGAGCACACTCGTTCACCACTAGTAACATGCCATCTACATGTGGTCACAGATATCTTCCCTGAAGCCTTGTAAATACAGAACGTCATGGAGCCGTGGAGTTATAGTGCTGGAATGTTCTGGGTATCAACCCAGAAGTAATGCTTATTTTTTTATTTGAAAGTTTTATCTGCCTATTTAACAATGGTTTCTCTGAATACGGACAACCCATTTTAATGCTGATTCACTAAAAAACATTCAGTGGTCATAATTGCAAGGTTTAGAACTAAATAACTAAATCTCAAAAAGAAAAATATATTTCATATTCTCTTGAAAGCGTGAACAGGATAGGCTGTAAAATAATGCAATGCAACTATGCCGTGCATTCCTATCATTGCATGTTTCATTTTTCAGTCTGGTAAAATCAAGGGCAGATTAAAATGAGAGCAATCTGGACTACCACCTGGTAATGGTGTAGTGCATATTTGTATTTAGCGTCACAGTGTAAGGGATTTTTTATTCAGGAGACAAGTGCTTATATATATATATATATATATATATATATATATATATATATATATACACTCACCGGCCACTTTATTAGGTACACCTGGCCAACTTCTTGTTAACACTTAATTTCTAATCAGCCAATCACATGGCGGCAACTCAGTGCATTTAGGCATGTAGACATGGTCAAGACAATCTCCTGCAGTTCAAACCGAGCATCAGTATGGGGAAGAAAGGTGATTTGAGTGCCTTTGAACGTGGCATGGTTGTTGGTGCCAGAAGGGCTGGTCTGAGTATTTCAGAAACTGCTGATCTACTGGGATTTTCACACACAACCATCTCTAGGGTTTACAGAGAATGGTCCGAAAAAGAAAAAAAATCCAGTGAGCGGCAGTTCTGTGGGCGGAAATGCCTTGTTGATGCCAGAGGTCAGAGGAGAATGGGCAAACTGGTTCGAGCTGATAGAAAGGCAACAGTGACTCAAATCGCCACCCGTTACAACCAAGGTAGGCCTAAGAGCATCTCTGAATGCACAGTGCGTCGAACTTTGAGGCAGATGGGCTACAGCAGCAGAAGACCACACCGGGTACCACTCCTTTCAGCTAAGAACAGGAAACTGAGGCTACAATTTGTACAAGCTCATCGAAATTGGACAGTAGAAGATTGGAAAAACGTTGCTTGGTCTGATGAGTCTCGATTTCTGCTGCGACATCCGGATGGTAGGGTCAGAATTTGGCGTAAACAACATGAAAGCATGGATCCATCCTGCCTTGTATGGAGCATCTTTGGGATGTGCAGCCGACAAATCTGCGGCAACTGTGTGATGCCATCATGTCAATATGGACCAAAATCTCTGAGGAATGCTTCCAGCACCTTGTTGAATCTATGCCACGAAGAATTGAGGCAGTTCTGAAGGCAAAAGGGGGTCCAACCCGTTACTAGCATGGTGTACCTAATAAAGTGGCCGGTGAGTGTATATATACTGTATATTTATAAAATGTGCCCTTTTTAAAAGTAAATTGTATAGTGACAAGGTTATGGATTTCAGACGTCGACATGAAGGTTTGACAATATGGAGAAGAAACACAATAAAAGACTCCAATCAAGTACCTGAAGATAAATATTTATTCTGTATCTACACTGTATAAATGAATGTGGAGCACGTGTTTGATGAGGGGAGGGGGTTTGCAGAGCTCAGAGCCATGGCGTGCATGTAAACAGTAATTTTTTTGTTACTAACTTTGTGTGAACATTGCGGCTAGCCAATCATTGCTATGTCCTGACACAATGGTTTGTGTCATTGGCTGCTGAAATCACTTGTCACTCTCCATATAAAGAGCGGAAATCTTGTTTTAGGGCCATTTTGACACTGTAACAGTGCAGAGAGGCTGCTCCTGATGTTGGCACAATTAGCAGCTAGATTTTAGATACTTAGCTAGGCGATTGTTTCTTACTCAGATAGTTTAGCTAGGTAGTGGCTATGAAATTGAGATTCCAGCAATATATATAATATATATATTTTTGCCATTACTGAGGTCCGCAGGCAAAAACAGCAGGGCACATGTCATTCAAGTGTGTTGTGCACTGCTTCTATTGTGCTCCATGCATGAGTATACTCTTCTAAATCTCATTTTTTCGTTAGCTAAATGTGAAACAGCATGCCATATCCCTCTTTGACATTTAGTGCTGTGGTGACATTGTTCTGTGATTTGAGCTGTTGAGCATGAAGAAATATTTTTGGGGGGCAGTTGCTAACTTGATTCACAATGCAATATCTCACCTTGTAATTTAGTGGGGGTGAAATTCCACAGTGTGCATAGCTCATGCATATTAAAAAAATAAATAAATTCTGTTGCTAAACGTCATACAGGCCACCATATCCCACGTTGTCATTTTGTGGAGGTGATATGAAGCTGTCTGCAGACCTCACTCACGTTACATTTTTTTTCTGTTGGTAAATGTGATACTGCCCACCGTATTCCACATTGTCATTTTATGGCGGTTATATGAAGCTGTCTGCAGACCTCCCGCACAGTAAAAAAATATTTACATTTTTCTGACAATAGTAATCTATGAAACTGATATGTGTGCTACCTGAGTGTGTCTGAGCATCAATTTACATTTTTTTTTGTTTTATCACTTATATAGCGCCAATAATTCAACATTCATTTTACAGACACTTACAGACATTGCTGGCATTGTTGCCATTGGGACTCACAATCTAAATTTGCTATCTGTCTGTATGTCTTTGTAGTGTGGGTAGAAAAATAATAACTGGGAGTAAACCCCCGCAAATACGGGTAGAACATACAAACTCTTTGCAGATGCTGTCCTTTGTGGGGTTGGAACACAAGACTCCAGTGCTGCAAGGCTGCTAATGTTTTTGCGTTGACAACTGAAAGTTTCTGTGGTTGGAAGCCCATCACTGCGATGCTGTGTGCCTCACTGCCGTCTTGGGGAAAACCACTGTCAAGATTGTCTTCCAGCATGTTTTGATATTGCATCATGGGCACGTCCTTTCCAGGGGGGGGGGAGCAACTGGCAAAATTTACTTTTGAATTGTGGATAGAACACACTAGCAACCCTGTAGTAAGCACTATTTAAAATCATAACTATACGGGTAACTATCATATGCTTATGGAAGGCGCTCATGGATCGGTCTCTTTCATGAGGTCCAACTCCACAGTGTGTTGGTGGTGGGATAACACTCATGCTTTCTTCCTCCATCCCCTCCTATCAACCACAAACAACAGAGAGGGAATCATTACCGTCTACTAGGGTTGAGCGAAACGGGTCGATCATTTTCAAAAGTCGCCGACTTTTGGCTAAGTCGGCGTCTCATGAAACCCGATCCGACCCCTGTGCTTGTCGGCCATGCGGTACGCGACTTTCGCGCCAAAGTCGCGTTTCAATGACGCGAAAAGCGCCATTTCTCAGCCAATGAAGGTGAACGCAGAGTGTGGGCAGCGTGATGACATAGATCCTGGTCCCCACCATCTTAGAGAAGGGCATTGCAGTGATTGGCTTGCTGTCTGCGGCGTCACAGGGGCTATAAAGGGGCGTTCCCGCCGACCGCCATCTTACTGCTGCTGATCTGAGCTTAGGGAGAGGTTGCTGCCGCTTCGTCAGAAGCAGGGAGAGCGTTAGGCAGGGTCCACTAACCACCAAACCGCTTGTGCTGTAGCGATTTCCACTGTCCAACACCACCTTCGGTGTGCAGGAACAGTGGAAGCTATTTTTTTTTTTTTTTTTCCTCAGCGCTGTAGCTCATTGGGCTGCCCTAGAAGGCTCCGTGATAGCTGTATTGCTGTGTGTACGCCACTGTGGAAACCAACTGCTTTTTTCAAAGCACATATCCTCTTGTTCCTTTCTGCACAGCTATCTTTTTTGTTTGTCCACACTTTTTATTTAATTTGTGCATCAGTCCACTCCTATTGCTGCCTGCCATACCTGGCTTAGATTACTGCAGGGAGATAGTAATTGTAGGACAGTCCCTGTTTTGTTTTGTTTTTTTTGTTTTTTTGTGGGAGATTAAGATTGGCATTTCTGCTACAGTGCCATCCCTGTGTGTGCCATCTCTCACTGAGTGGGCCATAGAAAGCCTATTTATTTTTTCCGTGATTTGTGTTCTAAATTCTACCTCAACACAAAAACACTACATCAATCAGTGGTAGAAAAATATTGGCCTCAGTCAGGGCTTGTGTGCCACTGCTGTGTGTGCTATCTCTTATTCAGTGGGCTATAGAAAGCCTATTTATTTATTTATTTTTTTTCTTATTATTTGGTTTCTAAAGTCTCCCTGAAAAAAAAAAAAATAAATAAAAAAACAGTGGGAGAGTAATATTGCCCTTTCAGCTTGTGTGCCAGTCTTGACTCCTGGGTGTGCCACCTCTCTCTCTCATTCAGTGGGCCATAGAAAGCCTTTTTTTTTTTTTTTTTTAAATATTATTGGGTTTCTAAAGTCTCCCTTAAAAAACAAAAAATACATAAAAAAAACAGTGGGAGAGTAATATTGCCCTTTCAGCTTGTGTGCCAGTCTTGACTCCTGGGTGTGCCACCTCTCTCTCTCATTCAGTGGGCCATAGAAAGGCTATTTATTTTTTTGGTTTTTTTAATATTATTTGGTTTCTAAAGTCTCCCTGAAAATAAAAAAAAAACTTAAAAAAACAGTGGGAGAGTAATATTGCCCTTTCAGCTTGTACGCCAGTCTTGACTCCTGGGTGTGCCACCTCTCTCTCTCTAATTGTGGGCCATAGAAAGCCTTTTTTTTTTTTTTTTTTTAAATATTATTGGGTTTCTAAAGTCTCCCTTAAAAAACAAAAAATACATAAAAAAACAGTGGGAGAGTAATATTGCCCTTTCAGCTTGTGTGCCAGTCTTGACTCCTGGGTGTGCCACCTCTCTCTCTCTCTCATTCAGTGGGCCATAGAAAGGCTATTTATTTTTTTGGTTTTTTTAATATTATTTGGTTTCTAAAGTCTCCCTGAAAATAAAAAAAAACTTAAAAAAACAGTGGGAGAGTAATATTGCCCTTTCAGCTTGTGCGCCAGTCTTGACTCCTGGGTGTGCCACCTCTCTCTCTCTAATTGTGGGCCATAGAAAGCCTTTTTTTTTTTTTTTTTTTTAAATATTATTGGGTTTCTAAAGTCTCCCTTAAAAAACAAAAAATACATAAAAAAACAGTGGGAGAGTAATATTGCCCTTTCAGCTTGTGTGCCAGTCTTGACTCCTGGGTGTGCCACCTCTCTCTCTCTCTCATTCAGTGGGCCATAGAAAGGCTATTTATTTTTTTGGTTTTTTTAATATTATTTGGTTTCTAAAGTCTCCCTGAAAATAAAAAAAAAACTTAAAAAAACAGTGGGAGAGTAATATTGCCCTTTCAGCTTGTGCGCCAGTCTTGACTCCTGGGTGTGCCACCTCTCTCTCTCTAATTGTGGGCCATAGAAAGCCTTTTTTTTTTGTTTTTTTTTAATATTATTTGGTTTCTAAAGTCTCCCTTAAAAAACAAAAAATACATAAAAAAACAGTGGGAGAGTAATATTGCCCTTTCAGCTTGTGTGCCAGTCTTGACTCCTGGGTGTGCCACCTCTCTCTCTCATTCAGTGGGCCATAGAAAGGCTATTTATTTTTTTGGTTTTTTTAATATTATTTGGTTTCTAAAGTCTCCCTGAAAATAAAAAAAACAAAACTTAAAAAAACAGTGGGAGAGTAATATTGCCCTTTCAGCTTGTGCGCCAGTCTTGACTCCTGGGTGTGCCACCTCTCTCTCTCTAATTGTGGGCCATAGAAAGCCTTTTTTTTTTTTTTTTTTAATATTATTGGGTTTCTAAAGTCTCCCTTAAAAAACAAAAAATACATAAAAAAACAGTGGGAGAGTAATATTGCCCTTTCAGCTTGTGTGCCAGTCTTGACTCCTGGGTGTGCCACCTCTCTCTCTCTAATTGTGGGCCATAGAAAGGCTATTTATTTTTTTGGTTTTTTAATATTATTTGGTTTCTAAAGTCTCCCTGAAAAAAAAAAAAAACTTAAAAAAACAGTGGGAGAGTAATATTGCCCTGTCAGCTTGTGCGCCAGTCTTGACTCCTGGGTGTGCCACCTCTCTCTCTCTAATTGTGGGCCATAGAAAGCCTTTTTTTTTTTGTTTTTTTTTTAATATTATTTGGTTTCTAAAGTCTCCCTGAGAAAAAAAAATAAATAAATTAGGTGGGAGATTAATATTGACATTAGTGCTTGAGTGACAGTCCTGCGTGTGTGTCATCTCTGTGATTTTGTGCCACAGAAAACAGAGTGTGTAACATTGTGCCTGATTTTCCTTGTGGTCTCACCAACCTGTTAAGGGATATTGAAATCATACTGAAGTTATAGCTCACCGTGTAAGTTGTTTGACAGCAACAAATAAAGTTACTTTGGTTAAGATTTTAAAACAATGAGGAAGTCTGGTGCAAGAGGTCGTCGTGGGCGTTCATTGTCAGCTGGTAATGATGGTAGTGGTAGTGGAGCATCAGGTGGTCGTGGGGATAAAAATATTCCACCTAAGTCTGGAGCTGTGGAGCCAGTTTCGTCGTCAGGCTACACAAGGCCTCGAACGCTCTCTTTTCTGGGAGTAGGAAAAACGCTTTTAAAGGCAGAGCAGCAACAGCAAGTTTTGGCTTACATTGCAGACTCAGCCTCTAGCTCTTTTGCCTCCTCTTCCGAAACTGGTAAATGTAAAAGCAGCGCGTCGCTTGTGGATGTTCACGGTCAGGGACAAGTCGCTTCCTTGTCCTCCTCAGCAAAAACTACAACAAGAGAGAAGGATGCAGCAGGCGACACAACGGGTCACTCCATGGAGCTCTTTACACATACCGTCCCTGGCTTAGAAAGTGAAACATTTAACAGGCCATGCCCATTACAAGTATATTCTGACATGGAGTGCACTGATGCACAGCCACAGCCAGAGTACTATGCTGCTCCTTTGACTCAGACCACCACATTGCCCTCTCAGGGTACAGATCCACAATCAGACCCTGATGAGACTATGTTGCCCCGCCACGAACGCTATACCACCGACCGACACAGTGACACAGACGAAGTTGCACACGAGCTCGAAGAGGAGGTAATAGATGACCCAGTTATTGACCCCGATTGGCAGCCATTGGGGGAACAGGGTGCAGGCGGCAGTAGTTCAGAAGCGGAGGTGGAGGAGGGGCCGCAGCAGGCATCAACATCGCAACAGGTTCCATCTGCCGGGCCCGTATCTGGCCCAAAACGCGTGTCAAAGCCAAAACCTGTTGGAGGACAGCGTGGCCATCCGGTTAAAGCTCAGTCTGCAATCCCTGAAAAGGGATCCGAGTCTAGGAAGAGTGCAGTCTGGCATTTTTTTAAACAACATTCAACTGATCAGCGCAAAGTCATCTGTCAAAAATGTTCAACTAGCTTAAGCAGAGGTCAGAATCTGAAAAGTCTAAATACTAGTTGCATGCATAGACACTTAACCACCATGCATTTTCAAGCCTGGACTAACTACCAAACGTCCCTTAAGGTTGTAGCACCCTCGGCCAATGAAGCTAGTCAGCAACGCAACATCCCTTCCGTCACTGTAAGGCCACCATTTTCCGCACCACCGGCAGTATCTGTGCAGGTTTCTTTGCCAGCCAAAAGCAGTCAGGGTCAGGGAACCACCAGTTTTGTAGGAGGAAATATTGCATCTAGGGCACCGGCGGAAACAATACCGTCTCCAACCGTCTCTCAGTCTGCCATGTACACCGGCACACCCGAAAGTTCCACGATCTCCAGCTCTCCAGTCCAGCTCACCCTACATGAGACTCTGGTTAGAAAAAGGAAGTACTTATCCTCGCATCCGCGTACACAGGGTTTTAACGCCCACATAGCTAGACTAATCTCGTTAGAGATGATGCCCTACCGGTTAGTTGAAAGCGAAGCTTTCAAAGCCCTGATGGAGTACGCTGAACCACGATACGAGCTACCCAGTCGACACTTTTTTTCCAGAAAAGCCATCCCAGCCCTGCACCAGCATGTTAAACAGCGCATCGTCCATGCACTCAGGCAATCTGTGAGTACAAAGGTGCACCTGACTACAGATGCATGGACCAGTAGGCATGGCCAGGGACGTTATGTGTCCATCACGGCACACTGGGTGAATGTGGTGGATGCAGGGTCCACAGGCGACATCAATTTAGGGACAGTTGTGCCTAGCCCACGGTCTAGGAAACAGTTGGCTGTAGGCGTTCGCACCCCCTACTCCTCCTCCTCCTCGTCCTCCTGCAGAAGCTACAGCTCTTCCACAGAACGCAGTCTGCCAACCACTCCATCGGCAGATGACACTGTTGCACACCAGTTGTCCCATTATGGGCCAGCTACTGCCAAGCGTCAGCAGGCTGTATTGGCTATGAAGTGTTTGGGCGACAACAGACACACCGCGGAAGTTCTGTCCGAGTTCTTGCAACAAGAAACGCAGTCGTGGCTGGGCACAGTAGATCTTGAGGCAGGCAAGGTAGTGAGTGATAACGGAAGGAATTTCATGGCTGCCATCTCCCTTTCCCAACTGAAACACATTCCTTGCCTGGCTCACACCTTAAACCTGGTGGTGCAGTGCTTATTGAAAACTTATCCTGGGTTCTCCGACCTGCTCCTCAAAGTGCGTGCACTTTGCTCACATATCCGACGTTCGCCTGTACACGCCAGCCGTATGCAGACCTATCAGCGGTCTTTGAACCTTCCCCAGCATCGCCTCATCATAGACGTTGCAACAAGGTGGAACTCAACACTGCACATGCTTCAGAGACTGTGCGAACAGAGGCGTGCTGTTATCTATTTGTGGGAGGATACACGGGCAGGCAGTAGGATGGCAGACATGGAGTTGTCAGGTGTGCAGTGGTCTAAGATACAAGACATGTGTCAAGTCCTTCAGTGTTTTGAGGAATGCACACGGCTGGTTAGTGCAGACAACGCCGTAATAAGCATGAGCATCCCCCTAATGCGTCTGCTGATGCAAAGTTTGACGCACATAAAGGAGCAGGCGTCTGCACCAGAGGAAGAGGAAAGCCTTGATGACAGTCAGCCATTGTCTGGTCAGGGCAGTGTACAGGACGAGGTAGCGGGCGAAGAGGAGGTGGAGGACGAGGAGGATGATGGGGATGAGTATATTTTTAATGCCGAACCTTTCCCGGGGGCACAGGAAATTGGTTGCGTGTCACGGCCGGGTTCTGGTTTTTTGAGGGACACAAGTGACGTAGATTTGCCTGCAACTGCCCCTCAACCAATCACAACCGGAGATTTGACAACTGGAACTTTGGCCCACATGGCGGATTATGCCTTACGTATCCTAAAAAGGGACACACGCATTACGAAAATGATGAACGATGACGATTACTGGTTGGCCTGCCTCCTTGATCCACGCTATAAAGGCAAATTGCAAAATATTATGCCACATGAGAACTTGGAACTAATATTAGCAACCAAACAATCAACTCTTGTTGACCGTTTGCTTCAGGCATTCCCAGCACACAGCGCACGTGATCGTTCTCACACGAGCTCCAGGGGGCAGCAGACTAGGAGTGTTAGGGGTGCACACATCAGAAGTGGCGTTGGACAGAGCTCAGAGGTTTTCTGACCAGGTTGTGGAGTGATTTTGCTATGACCGCAGACAGGACAGGTACTGCTGCATCAATTGAAAGTGACAGGAGACAACATTTGTCCAGTATGGTTACTAACTATTTTTCATCCCTTATCGATGTTCTCCCTCAACCGTCATTCCCATTTGATTACTGGGCCTCCAAATTAGACACCTGGCCAGAATTGGCAGAATATGCATTGCAGGAGCTTGCTTGCCCGGCAGCAAGTGTCCTATCAGAAAGAGTATTCAGTGCTGCAGGTTCAATATTAACCGAAAAAAGGACTCGTCTGGCTACCCAAAATGTTGACGATCTAACATTCATTAAAATGAACCACAACTGGATTTCGAAATCTTTTGCCCCACCTTGCCCGGCCGACACCTAGCTTTCCTATGAAAAGCTCTTGCCTGTGAATTACTTTTCTAATGTCTAATTTGCTGCAGCTGATTGTACAGCATACGACATGTTTACACCTCCCTAAATGGCAAAACTCCCCACACGGGGCCGTGGTATCGCGACTTGGCGCAAGCACCCGTGAGACTGCTGTTTGTCTGAAGAGGTGGGTGTGCTCGCTTTTGGTTGACGGCATTGCTACTGGGTCCCTCATAGTACAATGTAGTGTCTCTGGCGGTGGCGGTGCGCACCCAACGTCAGACACACCGTTGTAACATGAGGGGCCCTGGGGCGGTCCCGCCGGCCTCAAGAGAGTTCCCCCCTACCCCAGCTCAAAATGTGCTCTACCACGTGCAAAATTATGTCGCACAGCTCCACCAATCTTTAGTCTATTCGCTGACATCATTCAATGTCTGGCACTGACAATACAAATTTGTAGACATCTATGATGCAACTTAAAGTAGTCTGTGTCTGTGTCCTATATTGGCACCATTAAATAGTTACTGCCAAATTACTATGTCAGAAACTCAGTAGATGAGCCCACCCCTGTACCTAAGTATGCCACCTTTTTTTTTGTTTTGGTTGTTTTGCGAGACATTAACATCTATTTATATTTTGGGAGTACTGGGACAGACACTCCTTGCACTACTCCTCCACTCACCACCAAGCTGCCTGTGTATCCATGTAACCGCTGTAAAACTGCCATGAGCCTATTGTTTGTTATTTTAGGCCTTTGATAGCCTGTCTGCGGTCCCTACTTTAAATACTCCTCCACTCATCACCAGCTGCCTGCCCGTGTATCCATGTAACCGCTGTAAAACTGCCATGAGCCTATTGTTTGTTATTTTAGGCCTTTGATAGCCTGTCTGCGGTCCCTACTTTAAATACTCCTCCACTCATCACCAGCTGCCTGCCCGTGTATCCATGTAACCGCTGTAAAACTGCCATGAGCCTATTGTTTGTTATTTTAGGCCTTTGATAGCCTGTCTGCGGTCCCTACTTTAAATACTCCTCCACTCATCACCAGCTGCCTGCCCGTGTATCCATGTAACCGCTGTAAAACTGCCATGAGCCTATTGTTTGTTATTTTAGGCCTTTGATAGCCTGTCTGCGGTCCCTACTTTAAATACTCCTCCACTCATCACCAGCTGCCTGCCCGTGTATCCATGTAACCGCTGTAAAACTGCCATGAGCCTATTGTTTGTTATTTTAGGCCTTTGATAGCCTGTCTGCGGTCCCTACTTTAAATACTCCTCCACTCATCACCAGCTGCCTGCCCGTGTATCCATGTAACCGCTGTAAAACTGCCATGAGCCTATTGTTTGTTATTTTAGGCCTTTGATAGCCTGTCTGCGGTCCCTACTTTAAATACTCCTCCACTCATCACCAGCTGCCTGCCCGTGTATCCATGTAACCGCTGTAAAACTGCCATGAGCCTATTGTTTGTTATTTTAGGCCTTTGATAGCCTGTCTGCGGTCCCTACTTTAAATACTCCTCCACTCATCACCAGCTGCCTGCCCGTGTATCCATGTAACCGCTGTAAAACTGCCATGAGCCTATTGTTTGTTATTTTAGGCCTTTGATAGCCTGTCTGCGGTCCCTACTTTAAATACTCCTCCACTCACCACCAAGCTGCCTGTGTATCCATGTAACCGCTGTAAAACTGCCATGAGCCTATTGTTTGTTATTTTAGGCCTTTGATAGCCTGTCTTCGGTCCCTACTTTAAATACTCCTCCACTCACCACCAAGCTGCCTGCCCGTGTATCCATGTAACCACTGTAAAACTGCCATGAGCCTATTGTTTGTTATTTTAGGCCTTTGATAGCCTGTCTGCGGTCCCTACTTTAAATACTCCTCCACTCACCACCAAGCTGCCTGTGTATCCATGTAACCGCTGTAAAACTGCCATGAGCCTATTGTTTGTTATTTTAGGCCTTTGATAGCCTGTCTGCGGTCCCTACTTTAAATACTCCTTCACTCACCACCAAGCTGCCTGCCCGTGCATCCATGTAACCGCTGTAAAACTGCCATGAGCCTATTGTTTGTTATTTTAGGCCTTCGAAGCCTGTCTGTGGTCCCTCCTTCCACTAGGCCTCCACTGACCAGACCACTGCTGCCCGTGTACCCCTGGAACCAATTTTAAAGTGCCTACAGCCAGCCCATTTTATTGTGTTAGGCCTTCGAAGCCTGTCTGCGGTCCCTCCTTCCAATAGGCCTACACTGACAAAGGTACACCTGACAACAGACACATGGACCTGTAGGCATGGCCACGGAAGGTTACGTGTCCTTTGTGGCTCAATGGGTTAATGTATTGGATGCATGGTCCACACAGGGGACAGCCTGCTATATCTGTATGCAGTCCCTAATTCAAGTTGTCCTCAACTGAATAAAGCTGAGCTTCTACCTTCTGGCTCTCATTAAGTGTTTTTTAAAAAACAAAATGGTGGTTCCGGCCTACTAACGGTGTCTGCCCCTGCCTGGTGTTGCCCTCAACTGAATAATGCTGAGCTTCAACCTTCTGGCTCTCATTAAGTGTTTTTTAAAAAACAAAATGGTGGTTCCGGCCTACTAACGGCTTCTGCCCCTCCCTGGTGTTGCCCTCAACTGAATAAAGCTGAGCTTCTACCTTCCGGCTCTGATTAACTGCTGTTTTTAAACACATTGCTGGTTCCGGCCTACTAACGGCTTCTGCCCCTCCCTGGTGTTGCCCTCAACTGAATAAAGCTGAGCTTCTACCTTCCGGCTCTGATTAACTGCTGTTTTTAAACACATTGCTGGTTCCGGCCTACTAACGGTGTCTGCCCCTGCCTGGTGTTGCCCTCAACTGAATAAAGCTGAGCTTCAACCTTCTGGCTCTCATTAAGTGTTTTTTAAAAAACAAAATGGTGGTTAGGGCCTACTAACGGCTTCTGCCCCTCCCTGGTGTTGCCCTCAACTGAATAAAGCTGAGCTTCTACCTTCCGGCTCTGATTAACTGCTGTTTTTAAACACATTGCTGGTTCCAGCCTACTAACGGCTTCTGCCCCTCCCTGGTGTTGCCCTCAACTGAATAAAGCTGAGCTTCAACCTTCTGGCTCTCATTAAGTGTTTTTTAAAAAACAAAATGGTGGTTAGGGCCTACTAACGGCTTCTGCCCCTCCCTGGTGTTGCCCTCAACTGAATAAAGCTGAGCTTCTACCTTCCGGCTCTGATTAACTGCTGTTTTTAAACACATTGCTGGTTCCGGCCTACTAACGGTGTCTGCCCCTGCCTGGTGTTGCCCTCAACTGAATAAAGCTGAGCTTCAACCTTCTGGCTCTCATTAAGTGTTTTTTAAAAAACAAAATGGTGGTTCCGGCCTACTAACGGTGTCTGCCCCTGCCTGGTGTTGCCCTCAACTGAATAAAGCTGAGCTTCAACCTTCTGGCTCTCATTAAGTGTTTTTTAAAAAACAAAATGGTGTTTAGGGCCTACTAACGGTGTCTGCCCCTCCCTGGTGTTGCCCTCAACTGAATAAAGCTGAGCTTCAACCTTCTGGCTCTCATTAAGTGTTTTTTAAAAAACAAAATGGTGGTTAGGGCCTACTAACGGTGTCTGCCCCTCCCTGGTGTTGTCCTCAACTGAACAAAGCTGAGCTTCCACATTCTGGCTTTCGGCCTATACTATCAGATATTAAACTGCATTTGGCCTACTAGTGTGGTTAGGCCCTTGAAACAGTGTCTGCTGCTCTTGGGTTTGCTACTCCACTGAACAAAGCAATGCCGCCTGTTTAGTCCTGTTACCAATTTTGATCTGCATTTAGCCTACTTTATTCTTTGGCCCTATATCTTTTTCCTCATCATCCTGCCCATTGCCCAGCCACTGCTAGATGAGTCTGCTGGTACATTGACCTAGACCACTACATTCCCCTTGTACTCTACACAGCCAGAATCTGACCCTGCTGAAAGTAAGGTTCCCCTTCCCGCATATTATACCACCTTACACAGGGACAAAGAGGAAGGTGCAGATGAAAGTGCAGGTTCCTTCATCAGGTGGGGGGGCATACTCGTTGGCGACGTCACTGGCAAAGGGCCACTCAGAGTACGCAAAAGTGTCGCTGCTGGTGGGAGGCGCCCCCGCCATGCAAACACACCGCCGTACTTTGAGGGGCCCTGTGCCAGTGCCAATGCGAACGAGTGGGCCCCCCCTGCTTGCTCAGGATCACAGCACTTGCAACGTTGAAATACTTACCTCTCCCTGCTCCACCGCCATGACGTAGTCCATGTTTCCTGGGCCCACTAAAACCTTGAACCAGCCCTACCCCCACAACTTTTGCCAAATGACCCCCAATTTCCAGTGCCCAACTATTATTATAAAGTTAATTAAGATTGACAAGCTTCAGAAAACAAGAATGGATGTTTTTGGCAGTAAAATGTGCACTGTAGGTGTTTTCCTGGCCTCCACTCACTGCCGGCTATGCTTCCCCATTGACTTGCATTGGGTTTCGTGTTTCGGTCGATCCCCGACTTTTAGCGATAATCGGCCGACTTCACTCGACTCGACTCTGGACTAAATCGGGTTTCACAAAACCAGACTCGATCTTAAAAAAATGAAAGTCGCTCAACCCTACCGTCTACATCTCCTAACTGTTAAATATCGGTCACACAGTACACATAGAATAAATTTCAAATAACTCACATTCCTATTTATATATCTGTATATGTGAAGAAAGTGTACAGAGTTCCATATGCATCATCCCAGTGCATTGTGTAACAATTCGCTGTGGAAACCACAGCAACAACCAAACTAAAACCAAAACAATTCAGTAAAGGACACCAAGAACCAAATGAAATATCAAGACGTGGACATATCAGAATAAACTTTTATTATTTATTATATTATATATGACGATGGTTACAAAGTATATAAAAATTTGCATAAATCCATAAATATAAAATATTATGTAAACATAAATATTTAAAAACAACAAAACATGCGCTGCACCAGGAAGATCAGAATAAAAGAGTGAAATATCACTCCTAGCTCCAGCCCCACTATAATAACAGGATGTCTCAAATTATGCTGGTACCACGTAATAAAAAGTATCTCTGCCAAGACCAACACAATAAAACAACAATATAAAGTGCACAAATGCCAACTCAAAATTAAATAGTATTGCTAAGTTCAACTCAATAGAACTAAATTAAAAGTGCATCAGTGCCAAGTCCAAATTTAGATAACCTCTCATGATTATCAATTGATGTAAATCACTGCATAAAGTGACATAGTGCAAAAAGTGTAAATAGTGCAAGAGTTTACCCACAAAACATACCTAATAGAGTGTCAGTATATGTTGGTGATAGCTCATTATAAGAAAGTGGTGTCAGCAGTTAATTATTAATTTATACCTGCGGGGGCTGAATCCTGGACCTGCGCTTCTCCCGACGCGCGTTTCGGATTCAATATATCCTTCTTCCCCCTGAGTGTGGACAAGATATTCCTCACCCTGATCCTCCTTCCTCCCACCATGCCGAGTGCCCTGAGACAACTGATCGCACATATGGACAGTCTGAAGGGCTGTTCAGTTTTCCCTTTAAAGATTCCAGACTCTCGGCTGGTGAATTTGAAGTGGGGCCAGATGAGATCGCCTGAAGCGATGCCCAAATCTTTGAACAGCCACGGTCACACGAAGGCAATGGTGGGAAAGTGTCACAATAGGTGGACAACGATGAGACACAATTGTCAGAAAGTCAGGAGGAGGAGCAGGGTGCGGATGAGGAAGATGAGGTGGTGGATGACATAGTAACTGACCCAACATGGCAGGAAGACATGAAGAGCGAGGACAGCAGCACACATAGCACACATGGGGAAGGAGGCATATCATCCCAACAGGCAGGAAGAAGCAGTGTGATGGCCACAGACAGAAGGCGTGCATGTGTTCCCCGTAACACCAACATGAGGGAAGTTGCCATTCCAACTGTTAGATCTTCCTGGTTATTTTTTAAAGACTCTGCTGATACCCCCAAATAGGCCATTTGTAGCACCAGTCATGCCCGCATCAGCAGTGGTAGCAAAGCTACCAGCCTGACCAACACCATCATGATCAGGCACATGGCAGCAAAGCCACTGACTTTGTGGGCTGAACCCCAGGCTCCAGGAACACTGTCTGCAGGTGACCCAACTGCTTCTTCCACTGTTTTGCGTAAAAGCCAATCCCCAGCCCACTGTGCATGTGAAGATGCCTCTAGCCCTGCACCTGTTGTTGCCCACACTCAAGCAGCACCATCATCAAGCCCATCCACATCCTTGTCCCAGCACAGCCTTCAGTTGTCTATACCCCAGTCATTGGAACGCAAGTAGAAATACCCCACCAATGCCACACAGGCCGCAGTTTTAAATTCTAACATTTCTCTTCTGCTTGAACTCGAAATGTTGCCTTTTAGGCTCATTGAGACGGAAGCTTTTCGCAACCTGATGGCGGCGGCCATCCCAAGGTACTCGGTCCCCAGTCACCACTATTTCTCCTGGTGTGCCGCACCGGCATTACACCAGCATGTGTCCCACAACATTACCTGTGCCCTCAACAATGCTGTTACTGGGAAAGTCCACCTAACCATGGACATGTGGACAAGTGCTTGTGGGCAGGGATGGAACATCTCACTGACGGCACACTGGGTTAACATAGTGGAAGCCGGGACCCAGTCGGATCTTGGGATGGAACATGTTCTCCCCCCGCCGAGGATTGCGGGCCCTACGTCAATCAGAGTTGCCTGTTATGGACCTGGTGGTTAGGAGCACCCGAAATGACCTGATGGTTAAAATGGAAAACCTGGGACAAGCTCTGAGGTAGTGGTAACTCTACTGACCGCAATCCCTAATCCTATCACACACACTAGAAATAGCCGTGGAGCGTACCTAACTCTCCCTAGACGCCTCTTCACAGCCTAAGAGCTAACTACCCCTAAAGATAAAAATAGAAGCCTGCCTTGCCTCAGAGAAATTCCCCAAAGTAAAGGGAGCCCCCCACAAATATTAACTGTGAGTCAAGAAGGAAGTAACAAACACAGGAATGAAACAGATTTTAGCAAAGGAGGCCGAATCTTCTCTAGAAAGACAGAGGATAGGAAAGGGAACTATGCGGTCAGTATAAAAAACTACAAAAACCACGCAGAGTGTGCAAAAAGACCTCCACACCGACTCACGGTGTGGAGGTGCAGCTCTGCACCCCCAGAGCTTCCAGCTAGCAAGGAAATATCATTATAGCAGGCTGGATTAAAAACATTGCATATACTGAGAAATATATTCAAAAAACCAATAAACAGCAAATGAACTAGCAGGGACTTAGCTTCTGCTGGAGTAGACAGGTCAACTGAGAAATCCAAGAGAGATCTGAACCAGTACTGAAACATTGACAGCTGGCATGAACTAACGACCTGGGCAGAGTTAAATAGGGAAGCGAGCAGAAGCAATAAATGAGGGCAGCTGAGAAAGCAACCTCAAGGATCAGCAGTTCCACTCAAAGCCACCAGAGGGTGTCCAAGGACAGAACTCACCAAAGTACCATTCATGACCACAGGACGGAGCCTGAGAACGGAATTCACAACAGTGGCCCCTACGGTCTACAGCTCCTGCAACTCCTCCTCCTCTTCAGCCTCTATCTGTCAAATGAACACATCAGTCAGGAGCTGGAGGCACTGCAGCACTGCCTCACCCAAGTGGCAACAGGCTGTGCTGAAGCTAATCTGTTAGGTGACAAACCTCACAATGCTGAAGAGTTGTGGACAGCGCTGAAAGATCAGTCACATATTTGTATGATACTGCTGAATCTACAGCCAGGCATGATTGTGTGTGACAATGGCCGTAACCTGGTGGCGGCTCTGAGGCAAGGTGAGCTCACACACGTACCTTGCCTGGCCCATGTGCTTAACCTCATGGTTTAACGTTTTCAGAAAACCTACCTGGAGCTGCTGGATCTGCTAGTGAAAGTACGCTGACTGTCTGCCCATTTTAGAAAGTCAGCTACAGGTTCAGCCGCCCAAGCCATGCTTCAGCAGCATTTGCAGCATCCGGCTCACTGACTGGTATGTGATGTCCCCAGGCATTGGAACTCTGCACTGCATATGTTGGAAAGGATTTGTGAGCAGAAGAGTGAAGTTGCTGACTACTAGTGTTGAGCGATACCAACCGATACTTGAAAGTATCGGTATGAGATAGTATCGACCGATACCCGAAAAGTATCAGATATCGCCGATACCGATACCCGATACCAATACAAGTCAATGGGACACCAAGTATCGGAAGGTATCCTGATAGTTCCCAGGGTCTGAAGGAGAGGAAACTCTCCTTCAGACCCTGGGATCCATATTAATGTGTAAAGTAAAGAATTAAAATAAAAAATATTGATATACTCACCTCTCCGGAGGCCCCTGCACCTCACCGCTGTTAACCGGCAGCCTTCTTTGCTTAAAATGAGCGCGTTTAGGGCCTTCCATGACGTCCGGCTTCTGATTGGTCGCGTGCCACTCATGTGACCGCCAGGCGACCAATCACAAGCCGTGACGTCATTCTCAGGTCCTAAATTCCTAGAATTAGGAATTTAGGACCTGAGAATGACGTCACGGCTTGTGATTGGTCGCCTGGCGGTCACATGAGCGGCACGCGACCAATCAGAAGCCGTGACGTCATGGAAGGTGCTGAACGCGCTCATTTTAAGCAAAGCAGGCTGCCGGTTACTACCAGGGCGCGTCAGAGGGTGAGTATATCCCTATTTTTAATTTTAATTCTTTATTTTTTACATGGATATGGATCCCAGGGCCTGAAGGAGAGTTTCCTCTCCTTCAGACCCTGGGAACCATACACTGGGAACTTCCGATTCCGATTCCCGATACCACAAAAGTATCGGATCTCGGTATCGGAATTCCGATACCGCAAGTATCGGCCGATACCCGATACTTGCGGTATTGGAATGCTCAACACTACTGACTACCAACATCAACAAGGTCGTCAATATTCAGTTCAGACTCCACAAATAAGACCTCAGGAATGGACATGGATGTCAGACATATGTACTATCCTCCAAAACTTTGAGGACTGTACCAAGATGGTGAACGGCGATGACGCCATAATTAGCGTCAACATCCCGCTTCTCTGCATTCTGAAAACCTCTCTGCTCACAATTAAAGAGGATGCATTGCAGGCAGAGCACAAGGACATGGAGCAAGGAACCATACGGGGGTATTACACTCAGCCAAGCCTCATGTTCAACGTGGATTGGTAGACAATGAGGAGGAGGAGGAAGAACAGGAGCTACTTTCATGCGCTATAGACGGTACTACAAGCACAGCTGTCATTCCATCTGTTCAGCGGGGATGGCCTGAGGAAAGGGAGGATGAGGATGAGGAGGAGGAGGACAGCATAGTCAGTTGCCCTGTTGTTGAGGACATGGAAGTCTTGCCTGTTAGCAGTCTGGTACGCATGGCTGACTTTTTGTTGCACTACGTTTCACGCGACACTTGCATTATAAACATTTTTGGTGACACGCATTACTGACTGGTGACACTTCTAGACCCACGCTACAAGGAGAACTTTCAATCTCTTTTATCAGACCCTCCCATCGTGCCAGCACAGAGGCAAGGGGTGCTGTCACAAGAAGTGGAATGTTTGAGAAGATGCTGAGGGAGTACCTTGCAGATCGTACAAATGTCCTTCATAATTCCTCTGTGCCTTTTAATTATTGGGTATCCAAGCTGAACACGTGGCATGAACTGTCTTTCTACGCCTTGGAGGTCCTGGCCTGCCCTGCTGCTAGTGTTCTATCAGAGAGGGTTTTTAGTGCCGCTGGTGGAATTATAACAGATAAGCGCATCCGCCTGTCAACAGAAAATGCTGACACGCTGACTCTTATATAAATGAACAAGGGCTCGATTGGGGAAGACTTCTGTACACCACCAAGTGAAAACAGCGAAATATAACCTCTAATAGAATCTCTTTTTTGGGAAGGTGTATTCTCCTGCACTTCTTCACAACCACACATGGGTATACGCTTCCAGATTTGGTCTGTTTGTTGTTTTCCTTATCCTCATCCTCATCATCCACAACCAGTAGAACACGAGGGTGAATGGATTCCATGATGAAAAAGTCACTCATTTTTTTGTGCAAGGGTGTTTTTATGATGCCTGTCACTAATTGGAAACCAAAACAAATGTTACTTCTCCAGGGGGAAATGTCATAAAAAAGAGATGTACGTCTATTCTTCCAATTAATTCTTATATTTTCCAGTTTTCCTATCTCTGGACAGTCCTCTAGTAATGTAGTGTACACCTCTACAATAGAAAATTATTCAAATCCTTTTATATTAGATTTTTATTTAGATCCCTGTCTCTGAGCTGTTGCTAGGGACAAACATATCTCATTGGACACATTCTGGCGTCATATTTATGAACCTGTGTTCGTCCCTCCCTTTTGTTATTTTCTTTCATAGGTGGATTCACATGTTTTATTTTTTTCTTTGATTTCAGTATGATTTATCTTATGTCTCCTCATTTTCCGCCACTAGATCACCAAGGTTAACATGTTCTGTGCTTCTAGAGCCAGTCCAATTTTTGTCAAGGGTGTCTATGATACCCAGAAAATATTTTTTTAAAATTTACCCACAATGGGGGAATGTTGGTCAGCCCATGCACTTTGTTTATGGGGATTACAAGTCTGGGAGACCCGCTCCTTAACACTGGGCCTAGTTTTTAATAATGCCTTCCTCCACATACCATCATTTGCCGCCACTAGACCACCATGGTGAACATGTTGTATGCTGCTACAGCCATTCAATTTTGGGGCAAAGGTGTCTATGATACCCATAAATGATTTTTTAAAACTGTAACCCCCATGGGGAAATGTTTGTCAGCCCATGCACTTCGTGTATGGGCACTACAAGTCTAGGAGAGCTTCTCCTTTACATTGTTAGATTACATTGTTACATTGCCTAGTTTTTAATAAGGCCTTCATCAATGTTTCCTCATTCTCCACCACTAGATCACCAGGTTTAACGTGTTCTGTTCTGATACACCAGTGCAATTTTTGGTAAAAGTGTCTATATGATGCCCGTTACCAATTTGAAACCTAAAGAAATGTTACTACCCCAGGGGGAAATTTCATAAAAAGATGTACGTATCTTCCTCCCATTTATTCTTATATTTTACATTTTTCATAGCTATGGACAGTCCTCTAATGAGGTAGTGTATACCTCTACAATAGAAAATTATTCAAAGACTTTTATATTATATTGTTATTTATAGCCCTGTCTCTGAGCTGTTGCTCACCCCTCCCTTTTGTTATTTTATTTCAATGGTGGATTCATATTTTTTATTTATTTCTTTGATTTCAGTATGATTTATCTTATTTCTCCTCATTCTCCACCACTAGATCACCAGGGTTAACAGGTTTTGTGCTGCTACAGCCAGTCCAATTTTTGGCAAGAGTGTCCATGATGCCTGTATTATATTTTTTTAAAATGTATCACCCTTGCAGAAATGTTTGTCAGCCCATGCACTGCATGTATGTGGATCGCCCCCAGAGTAGGGCAATGGGGTACTCGGCACCAGGTCCTGCGGTTCGGGGGATGTCACAGTGGCTGACCCAGTCCGTGGCCCTCAGGGGTGTGCAGTAAAAGAGTTTATATATGGGCAAGGTGCAGTAAAGAACGAGGAGACAGGTTTGCAGTCTTTTACCTTGTTTACTGAAGACTTCAGATGGTATCCTCAGCCCGGAGCGCCAGATGACGGGGCAGGCAGAGTCCGGTCGGTCTGAAGGCAATTCCAGAGTCCACTTATCCAGGTGGAAATCACTAGCCTTCCTTCTAGCGCTTGTGTGTTGTAGTACCTCCCTGCTGAGCTTCCCGGTAAGGTCCTCACAACTCTTGTAGATGTTCTGGATGTTATTTATTCCTCTCTGTCCCCCAGATGGTATGGATAGGACAAACCCGTATGACTGATGGCCTGAGGCTTGTTTATAGGGATCCTAGAGATGCCCCAACCCCCACAAGTTGCCACTGTGTCTTCTTGGGTATTAAGGTCAGGCAGCCAACTTGGAATTGACTGTCCTGCCGGTCTCTGGAGCAAGGCTTAGAGACAGTTGCTCCCTCGGTGTTCCTGGCTACCGGCTTCTGCGCCTCAGAAAGAAGCAGCTTGTTCCTGGCTGATCTCCCTCTGGTATTTCTCTCCTGTGCTCTGCTTTCCTGCACACTCTCTGCAGTATGTTCAGCTTTTAGTGTCTTTTCCCAGGAGTTGCAGCACTTCATGCCAGCAGAGCTCCTCTCCTTCTGTCTGCCTGACAGGAACTGAACTCCTTTTCCCTCCAGATCAGGATGTTAAATAGGGGAGTTCACCCTAAACAGGCTTAGAGCTCCCCCTTCTGGTCTGGAGTGTGAACATGTTGCATGTGTGTGATACCTGAATGTGGTTGTCTTTCATTGCCTTCAGACATGACATCACTTCTCCCCTGAAAGGATAATGACATCACTGCGACGACCAGGACACTGGGGCGCCACACTCCCTCCCTGTTAAATCCTGTACTCCGTGACTGGGGAAAAAAAAAGAACAACAATACATATTAGCAAAAGACATACAATTGTGAAATGCTATAAACAACTTATGCAAAAGTAGTGCTTCACTTTATGGGAGGTGAGGATACTTGAACGTTGCGAAAGTCTTGGTCATGCACAGTTCAGGACTCCCAGTTCAGTGAGTGCAAACTCGAAACAGCAAGGATCCAGGGTAAACAAAGGGATCCCTTTTAAAAGTATAATGAAAGTTTTTGAGCAATTCACTGTCCATTACTCCATTGTCCATTTTAAACCTGTAACAAAGATATATATACAGACATTTTCAAACAAACAGCAGCAACTGTAATATTTCCAAGTTTTGTAGCAAATTGGGGTTTGATTTTTGGTGCTACATGTAGACCTCCGCAGTACAGGGGTTGCTAGTGACCTAACAGGGTCTGCTGTGCTTGCTATCGCTGGTGTAGTGCACTGTCTTTTGGCTACACTTCTAGTGAGTCTAGGTAGCACTGGTATACTGGAGCTCTCAGGACTGCTTCTACTAATTGTAGGCATGGCAGATTCACCAACAGCAGAGGGTGGACTTGCCGATTCAACTGTTGGCATGTTGTCCTCTGTTGGAGTCTGCTGTTGTTGAGTTACGGCTGGGATCGCATTGGCTGTTGGAATCTGTTGGTACAGAGTCTCTTTTGGCTCAAGATGATCTGGCATCACATTTGGTTCCGGCGGTTTCGGCTGACGAAACGTCAAAACAGGTACCACGATGGCCTGATTTAGATTTATTTGAGTCCAAGACTGGGGAAAGTCTCCAAGAACAGTGTGTATCACCTTGTCCTCTTCCACGGGTGGAGATGTTCTTGGATCTGTTTCTCTATCTCTCATCTTGTCAGGGCATACTTTGAGGTGGTCTCTGGATATTGCTGTCGAAGTTTCTCCTCCATCTTTGCTGATGAGACAGACCTTTGTATTGTCAAAGTTGGATTGCAGGATGGTATATGGTTCTGCTTCCCATTGGTTGTCACGTTTGTGTAGTCTCCTTTTCCATTTGAGCACCTGTTCACCTAGTGACAAGGGCATTGCAGGAGCATGCTGGTTGTAGTCCCTTTCTTGTTTTTGTCTGGCTTGGGCTAGACTTCTTTCCTTGCATTCCTGTACTTTGCGATACTTTTGCTGTCTTTCTGTATCCCAATCTGCATCTGGCGAGGTATATTCTGGGGTGAGGACCCCCATGTCTAGATTAACAGGTAACTTGCTGGATCTTCCTCTCATCAGGTATGGTGGGGTACAGTTGGTGGAATTCACTGGGATGTGGTTGTACATGTCTACTACCAAGTCGGGCAACTTTGCTGGCCATAAGTTCCGTTCCTCCACAGGCAGGGTCTTCAGTAAGTCGATTACTACTTGGTTAATCTTTTCGCACATCCCGTTGGTTTGTGGGTGATACGGTGTCGTTCTGATCTTTTTACACCCATATAAATTGCAGAATTCCTGGAAAATTTCCGCTTCAAAGGCTGGTCCTTGATCAGTCAATACCTTTTCCGGGTACCCGTATGGTCTACAGAAGTACTGCTGGAAGGCTTTGGCTGCTGTCCTTGCTGTCAGATCTTTGACAGGCACAACTACCAGAAATCTAGAGTAGTGGTCCATGATGGTTAGGGCGTAGACATAGCCTGACTGGCTGGGTGTTAGGTTCACATGATCTAGCGTGACCAGTTTGAGCGGTCATTTGGTGATGATGGGCTGTAGAGGAGCCCTTTGGCTGTCATGGTCCTTCCTGCGTAGGCTACATGGGCCACACTCTCGGCACCACTTTTTGATGGCTTTCTTCATGCCAACCCAGTAGAACCTTCCACGAAGTAGACTCTCCAACTTCCTCCATCCGAAGTGTCCTGCACCATCGTGGTACGCTTCCAGAACCATTGGCGCATCTTGCTTTGGGACTACTATCTGTCATATCAACTCATGGGTGTGTGGGTCGATGCTTCTTCGGCACAGCTTACCATCGTAGATAAACAGCTTGCCTCTCCCCTTCCACAGTTGTTGCATCTCTTGTGGATCATCCGGGCCAGGGTGTGAACCTGCCTGCGTCAGGAGCTCTTTCATTCGATGGACCGCAGGGTCACTGTCCTGGGTCTCTGCCCATCCATGGTGGGGCAGGGGATTCAGCGTGGCCTCCTGCTGGTTCCTGCGCCTGTTCCTCACATGATGGGAATACTGAGTGGCCTTGGGGCGATGGAAAGCTGGCAACTCTATTTCTTCGAGTGCTTCCGAGTCTTCTCCTGTTTCTGGCAAGTTGGGCATCCTGGACAATGCATCGGCATTCACATTCTTGTGCCCTGCCCGGTACTTGATGGTGAAATCATAATTGGACAACCGGGCCATCCACCACTGCTCCAAGGCACCAAGGTTTGCTGTGTCCAGGTGTGTCAGTGGATTGTTGTCCATGAAAACGGTGAATTTTGCTGAGGCCAGGTAGTGCTTGAACCTCTCAGTCACTGCCCAAACGATGGCGAGGAACTCCAGCTTAAAGGAACTGTAGTTGTCAGGGTTCCTTTCAGTGGGACGAAGTTTCCTGCTGGTGTAAGCAATTACCCTCTCTTTGCCTTTCTGGACCAGGGACAATACGGCTCCCAGTCCCATGTTGCTGAAATCCGTATACAGCACAAACGGCTGGTCATATTCAGGGTAGGCCAGTACCTCTTCTCCCGTCAGCGCCAACTTCAAACAAGTGAAGGATCCCTCCAGTCCCTCGTTCCAGTCAAATGGGGTATTCTTACCCTTGGTTTTCTTGGATTGGCCCACTAACAGGTCTTGCAATGGCGTGGCTTTCTTGGTGAAGTCCTTAATGAATCTTCTGTAGTAGCCTACCAACCCAAGGAACTGTCGGACTTCATGGAGGTTGCTGGGCTTCGGCCAGTCTCTGATCACAGTGACCTTGTCAGGGTCTGAGGCCAGTCCTTCAGCACTCACCACATGGCCCAGGTACTGCACTTTGGGCTTTAATAGATGACATTTGGACGGTATTACCTTTAGGCCAAAGTTGGACAGAGCTTTGAACACCTCTGCCAGGTGCTTCAGGTGGTCCTCATAGGTTTTGGAGAAGACGATGACATCATCCAAGTACAGCAGGACAGTTTCGAAATTCTTGTGTCCAAGACAGCACTCCATCATCCTTTGGAATGTTCCTGGGGCATTGCACAGTCCGAATGGCATGTAGTTGAATTTACAGAGACCCATCGGTGTGGTGAAGGCCGTCTTTTCCTTGTCCGCCTCTGCTATGGGAACCTGCCAGTACCCACTGGTGAGATCCAAGGTAGAGAAGTAGTTAGCAGATTTTAAAGCAGCCAAGGACTCTTCTATTCTGGGCAGTGGGTATGCATCTTTATGTGTAATGATATTTATCTGCCTATAATCAACACACATCCTCATTGTGCCATCCTTCTTCCTGACGAGGACTAATGGAGCTGCGCAGGGGCTACAACTGTCTCTAACTACCCCAGCCTCCTTCATCTCTCGCAACATGTCTTTGGCACGCTGATAATGAGCTGGGGGTACAGGACAGTATCTCTCTTTAATGGGTGGATGATTTCCCGTGGGGATATGATGTTGAATCCATTTTACCTGCCCAAAATCTAGGGGGTGCTTGCTGAATACCCGCTCATACTCATGAACCACCCTGTAAGCCCCTTGTTTTTGGTGCGATGGGGTAGAGTCAGTGCCCACGTGTAATTTCTGACACCAATCTTCTGTTTGTCCTGCAGAGCCATTGTCCTCCACCTGGTTGGATGGGACCAAGGGTTCTGTTGCCTGTATCACATTATTATCAACAGCAAACAATTTGGCAAGTGTGGCATATTTGGTTAGGTGGACCTCTTCCTCTCCTCAGTTAAGGACACGTACTGGCAACCTCCCCTTGCAGACTTCAACCACCCCTCTGGCTGTCAGGAGGGTGGGCCTACTATCTGAATACACAGGTTCTACCAGGGCTTGATAGTCTTTACCTCTGAGGCCTATTGCTGCCCGACACCATATTAACATTTCACTCCTGGGGGGTATTGCAATGGGGATTGTATCACTCACGGTGACACGGCCAATTTCTCCACCAGTCAGTTCTACCTGCTGTCTCTGCATCAGAGCTCGAATTTCTTTCTGCAGGGCATGTTGTTCACTGTAACCAGCTGTTTCTGTCACCTGCTGTGACAAGACAATAACCTCTGCAAGACAATATTCTATGACATTAGTACCAATGGTCATCATGGGGTTACATTCACGTCGGTCAATATCAACAATCACAATTCCTTGGGCCAACAATTCTACCCGCCCCACTTTAATGGTGATCTCTTTGTACCCCACTTGTGGCAATGGCTGACCGTTACTGGCTACTATGGTGAAATCATCATCAGGGCCACGAGTAATGTCGGTGTCCTCCCAATAACGTTTATAAAGGATGTAAGGCATAGTTGTCACCTGAGAACCGGTGTCCAACAGAGCGTTCATGGGGATACCGTTGATGACAATGGGGAGAACAGGTCATCCTCCAATGTACTTGGCTCTCCAGTTTTGCGGGCCTGGTCATCCTACTCCTGGGGGTTGGCCATCTGCCCCAGGGGTTGCTCATTTAAATGACAGTACCTTGCAATTTGGCCTGCCTGGTTGCAGCGGCGGCAGATGGGTCGTCCGTCCTGATGAAAGCGATCGTCGTCTCTGCCTCTGGTCGGCGGGATCCTCCTCTGTCGTCGCCAGGGAACATCCTCCGGTCTGGAAGCCAGCTTGATCTTCTCCTTGGGGGCCTCCTGTAGGGACTGCATGGTCCGAGCTAAGGCAGCAATGCTCTTGGTCAGCTCCTGCATCTGGAAGCGTAGTCCTGCAGGGGAATCGTCTTCCAGGATCTGGGCATCGGCCTCAGCAGAAACTTGAGGATCTGGCACCACCTCCTGGTGGTACGTGAGGGCTTGATGCCTATGAAGTACTGCACGGCTGGGCTGTCGCTCCTGTAGCACTTGGATGGCCTTGTCTTTAAATTGCGCAAAGGTCAGGTCAGGATTCTGCATGGACAGGAGGTGCAGTTGGGCCCTTTGGTGATTGCACAGGAGCCCCTCGATGAACCGCTCCTTTAAGAGTTTATCCTCATCTTGCATGCTGTTTGGATCATCCTGCTTGATTGCCCGCAGTGCCTCCTGGAGATTATGGGCATAGTCCCGTAAGCTATCCTGCGGCCTCTGCTTGCACCCATAGAACGTCAACTTAATTTCTGTAGCAGTGCGGGTGTCAAAGATGGTTTTAAGCTTTGCAAAGACCTGCTGCACAGTTCTTTTATCCGCAGCGGGCCAGGACTTCACTTCTCTCAGAGCCGCTCCAAACAGTTGGCCCGTTACCATGTGAACTTTCTGAGGCTCTGTCATGGGATAAAACTCAAGCAGGCTGCAGATCCCTTCTTTAAAGTCAGTTAATGTATGCGATTCTCCAGAGTATTGCGGGAGCCAGGCTGCTCCAGCTATGTGTGGCATGGAGAAGGGCATTATGTCCGCTGTAGCTGTGGCAGTGTCCGGCTGGCTGATGGAAGCGGCAAGCTCTGCAGGACCCGGCGGCGGTGCAAGGCCTGCGGCAGCACCTATTGCGGGGCCTGGAGGCGCTTCTAAGTCTGCAGCTGCGACCGCCACTACTTCCCTTCCCAGATCGGACATGGCCGCTCCTCCCCTCTGCTACCCTGGTGGAAGTTGGGGCTCCTCTCCGGAATCGGCACTTTGCAGCGACTCTTCTGGCGGCTCTGCTGCACGGCGTCTCTACTTCCGGCTTTCCAGGCAGCAGCACGGCACCCGTCTTCTTGCTTCACGCTCTTTTCATCTGGCTCCACACATGAAGGAATGGCTCTTCCCCTCGCGCTCCACACGGCACGGCAATGGCGGATTTTGGCGTCAAATCGCTTGTATGGGCATTACAAGTCTAGGAGACACACTCCTTTACATTGGGCCTTGCTTTTAATGAGGCATTCTGCAATGTCCCCCCATTCTCCACCACTAGATCACCACGCTTAACGTGTTCTGTGCAGCTACAGGCAGTCCAATTTTAGACAAGGGTGTCTATGATGCACATAAAAGATTTTTTAAAAAGGTACCCCCCATGGGGAAATATTTGTCAGCCCATGCACTTATCGTATGGGCATTGCAAATCTAGAAGACCCGCTCCTTAACATTGGGCCTACTTTTTAATAAGGCCTTCCTCCACATATCATCATTCTCCGCCCTAGAACACCATGGTGAACGTGTTCTTTGCTGCTACAGCCATTCCATTTTTGGGCAAGGGCATTTATGATCCCCATAAATAGTTTTTTAATAATGTAACCCCCATGGGGAAATATTGTCACCCCATGCACTTAGTCTAGAAGACTCGCTCCTTTACATTGGGCCTAGTTTTTAATAATGCCTTCCTCCATGTATCATCATTCTCCGCCACTAGGGTTGAGCGACTTTCATTTTTTTAAGATCGAGTCTGGTTTTGTGAAACCCGATTTAGTCCAGAGTCGAGTCGAGTGAAGTCGGCTGATTATCGCTAAAAGTCGGGGATCGACCGAAACACGAAACCCAATGCAAATCAATGGGGAAGCATAGCCGGCAGTGAGTGGAGGCCAGGAAAACACCTACAGTGCACATTTTACTGCCAAAAACATCCATTCTTGTTTTCTGAAGCTTGTCAATCTTAATTAACTTTATAATAATAGTTGGGCACTGGAAATTGGGGGTCATTTGGCAAAAGTTGTGGGGGTAGGGCTGGTTCAAGGTTTTAGTGGGCCCAGGAAACATGGACTACGTCATGGCGGTGGAGCAGGGAGAGGTAAGTATTTCAACGTTGCAAGTGCTGTGATCCTGAGCAAGCAGGGGGGGCCCACTCGTTCGCATTGGCACTGGCACAGGGCCCCTCAAAGTACGGCGGTGTGTTTGCATGGCGGGGGCGCCTCCCACCAGCAGCGACACTTTTGCGTACTCTGAGTGGCCCTGTGCCAGTGACGTCACCAACGAGTATGCCCCCCCACCTGATGAAGGAACCTGCACTTTCATCTGCACCTTCCTCTTTGTCCCTGTGTAAGGTGGTATAATATGCGGGAAGGGGAACCTTACTTTCAGCAGGGTCAGATTCTGGCTGTGTAGAGTACAAGGGGAATGTAGTGGTCTAGGTCAATGTACCAGCAGACTCATCTAGCAGTGGCTGGGCAATGGGCAGGATGATGAGGAAACAGATATAGGGCCAAAGAATAAAGTAGGCTAAATGCTGATCAAAATTGGTAACAGGACTAAACAGGCGGCATTGCTTTGTTCAGTGGAGTAGCAAACCCAAGAGCAGCAGACACTGTTTCAAGGGCCTAACCACACTAGTAGGCCAAATGCAGTTTAATATCTGATAGTATAGGCCGAAAGCCAGAATGTGGAAGCTCAGCTTTGTTCAGTTGAGGGCAACACCAGGCAGGGGCAGACACCGTTAGTAGGCCGGAACCACCATTTTGTTTTTTAAAAAACACTTAATGAGAGCCAGAAGGTTGAAGCTCAGCTTTATTCAGTTGAGGGCAACACCAGGCAGGGGCAGACACCGTTAGTAGGCCGGAACCAGCAATGTGTTTAAAAACAGCAGTTAATCAGAGCCGGAAGGTAGAAGCTCAGCTTTATTCAGTTGAGGGCAACACCAGGGAGGGGCAGAAGCCGTTAGTAGGCCCTAACCACCATTTTGTTTATTAAAAAACACTTAATGAGAGCCAGAAGGTTGAAGCTCAGCTTTATTCAGTTGAGGGCAACACCAGGCAGGGGCAGACACCGTTAGTAGGCCGGAACCACCATTTTGTTTAAAAACAGCAGTTAATCAGAGCCGGAAGGTAGAAGCTCAGCTTTATTCAGTTGAGGGCAACACCAGGGAGGGGCAGAAGCCGTTAGTAGGCCCTAACCACCATTTTGTTTTTTAAAAAACACTTAATGAGAGCCAGAAGGTTGAAGCTCAGCTTTATTCAGTTGAGGGCAACACCAGGCAGGGGCAGACACCGTTAGTAGGCCGGAACCAGCAATGTGTTTAAAAACAGCAGTTAATCAGAGCCGGAAGGTAGAAGCTCAGCTTTATTCAGTTGAGGGCAACACCAGGGAGGGGCAGAAGCCGTTAGTAGGCCCTAACCACCATTTTGTTTTTTAAAAAACACTTAATGAGAGCCAGAAGGTTGAAGCTCAGCTTTATTCAGTTGAGGGCAACACCAGGCAGGGGCAGACACCGTTAGTAGGCCGGAACCACCATTTTGTTTAAAAACAGCAGTTAATCAGAGCCGGAAGGTAGAAGCTCAGCTTTATTCAGTTGAGGGCAACACCAGGGAGGGGCAGAAGCCGTTAGTAGGCCCTAACCACCATTTTGTTTTTTAAAAAACACTTAATGAGAGCCAGAAGGTTGAAGCTCAGCTTTATTCAGTTGAGGGCAACACCAGGCAGGGGCAGACACCGTTAGTAGGCCGGAACCAGCAATGTGTTTAAAAACAGCAGTTAATCAGAGCCGGAAGGTAGAAGCTCAGCTTTATTCAGTTGAGGGCAACACCAGGGAGGGGCAGAAGCCGTTAGTAGGCCCTAACCACCATTTTATTTTTTAAAAAACACTTAATGAGAGCCAGAAGGTTGAAGCTCAGCTTTATTCAGTTGAGGGCAACACCAGGCAGGGGCAGACACCGTTAGTAGGCCGGAACCACCATTGTGTTTAAAAACAGCAGTTAATCAGAGCCGGAAGGTAGAAGCTCAGCTTTATTCAGTTGAGGGCAACACCAGGGAGGGGCAGAAGCCGTTAGTAGGCCCTAACCACCATTTTGTTTTTTAAAAAACACTTAATGAGAGCCAGAAGGTTGAAGCTCAGCTTTATTCAGTTGAGGGCAACACCAGGCAGGGGCAGACACCGTTAGTAGGCCGGAACCAGCAATGTGTTTAAAAACAGCAGTTAATCAGAGCCGGAAGGTAGAAGCTCAGCTTTATTCAGTTGAGGGCAACACCAGGGAGGGGCAGAAGCCGTTAGTAGGCCCTAACCACCATTTTGTTTTTTAAAAAACACTTAATGAGAGCCAGAAGGTTGAAGCTCAGCTTTATTCAGTTGAGGGCAACACCAGGCAGGGGCAGACACCGTTAGTAGGCCGGAACCAGCAATGTGTTTAAAAACAGCAGTTAATCAGAGCCGGAAGGTAGAAGCTCAGCTTTATTCAGTTGAGGGCAACACCAGGGAGGGGCAGAAGCCGTTAGTAGGCCCTAACCACCATTTTGTTTTTTAAAAAACACTTAATGAGAGCCAGAAGGTTGAAGCTCAGCTTTATTCAGTTGAGGGCAACACCAGGCAGGGGCAGACACCGTTAGTAGGCCGGAACCACCATTGTGTTTAAAAACAGCAGTTAATCAGAGCCGGAAGGTAGAAGCTCAGCTTTATTCAGTTGAGGGCAACACCAGGGAGGGGCAGAAGCCGTTAGTAGGCCGGAACCACCATTTTGTTTTTTAAAAAACACTTAATGAGAGCCAGAAGGTAGAAGCTCAGCTTTATTCAGTTGAGGACAACTTGAATTAGGGACTGCATACAGACTTAGCAGGCTGTCCCCTGTGTGGACCATGCATCCAATACATTAACCCATTGAGCCACAAAGGACACGTAACCTTCCGTGGCCATGCCTACAGGTCCATGTGTCTGTTGTCAGGTGTACCTTTGTCAGTGTAGGCCTATTGGAAGGAGGGACCGCAGACAGGCTTCAAAGGCCTAACACAATAAAATGGGCTGGCTGTAGGCACTTTAAAATTGGTTCCAGGGGTACACGGGCAGCAGTGGTCTGGTCAGTGGAGGCCTAGTGGAAGGAGGGACCGCAGACAGGCTTCGAAGGCCTAACACAATAAAATGGGCTGGCTGTAGGCACTTTAAAATTGGTTCCAGGGGTACACGGGCAGCAGTGGTCTGGTCAGTGGAGGCCTAGTGGAAGGAGGGACCGCAGACAGGCTATCAAAGGCCTAAAATAACAAACAATAGGCTCATGGCAGTTTTACAGCGGTTACATGGATACACGGGCAGGCAGCTGGTGATGAGTGGAGGAGTATTTAAAGTAGGGACCGCAGACAGGCTATCAGAGGCCTAAAATAACAAACAATAGGCTCATGGCAGTTTTACAGCGGTTACATGGATACACAGGCAGCTGGTGATGAGTGGAGGAGTATTTAAAGTAGGGACCGCAGACAGGCTATCAAAGGCCTAAAATAACAAACAATAGGCTCATGGCAGTTTTACAGCGGTTACATGGATACACAGGCAGCTTGGTGGTGAGTGGAGGAGTATTTAAAGTAGGGACCGCAGACAGGCTATCAAAGGCCTAAAATAACAAACAATAGGCTCATGGCAGTTTTACAGCGGTTACATGGATACACGGGCAGGCAGCTGGTGATGAGTGGAGGAGTATTTAAAGTAGGGACCGCAGACAGGCTATCAAAGGCCTAAAATAACAAACAATAGGCTCATGGCAGTTTTACAGCGGTTACATGGATACACAGGCAGCTGGTGATGAGTGGAGGAGTATTTAAAGTAGGGACCGCAGACAGGCTATCAAAGGCCTAAAATAACAAACAATAGGCTCATGGCAGTTTTACAGCGGTTACATGGATACACAGGCAGCTGGTGATGAGTGGAGAAGTATTTAAAGTAGGGACCGCAGACAGGCTATCAAAGGCCTAAAATAACAAACAATAGGCTCATGGCAGTTTTACAGCGGTTACATGGATACACGGGCAGGCAGCTGGTGATGAGTGGAGGAGTATTTAAAGTAGGGACCGCAGACAGGCTATCAAAGGCCTAAAATAACAAAAAATAGGCTCATGGCAGTTTTACAGCGGTTACATGGATACACGGGCAGGCAGCTGGTGATGAGTGGAGGAGTATTTAAAGTAGGGACCGCAGACAGGCTATCAAAGGCCTAAAATAACAAACAATAGGCTCATGGCAGTTTTACAGCAGTTACATGGATACACAGGCAGCTGGTGATGAGTGGAGGAGTATTTAAAGTAGGGACCGCAGACAGGCTATCAAAGGCCTAAAATAACAAACAATAGGCTCATGGCAGTTTTACAGCGGTTACATGGATACACAGGCAGCTTGGTGGTGAGTGGAGGAGTATTTAAAGTAGGGACCGCAGACAGGCTATCAAAGGCCTAAAATAACAAACAATAGGCTCATGGCAGTTTTACAGCGGTTACATGGATACACGGGCAGGCAGCTGGTGATGAGTGGAGGAGTATTTAAAGTAGGGACCGCAGACAGGCTATCAAAGGCCTAAAATAACAAACAATAGGCTCATGGCAGTTTTACAGCGGTTACATGGATACACAGGCAGCTTGGTGGTGAGTGGAGGAGTATTTAAAGTAGGGACCGCAGACAGGCTATCAAAGGCCTAAAATAACAAACAATAGGCTCATGGCAGTTTTACAGCGGTTACATGGATACACGGGCAGGCAGCTGGTGATGAGTGGAGGAGTATTTAAAGTAGGGACCGCAGACAGGCTATCAAAGGCCTAAAATAACAAACAATAGGCTCATGGCAGTTTTACAGCGGTTACATGGATACACAGGCAGCTTGGTGGTGAGTGGAGGAGTATTTAAAGTAGGGACCGCAGACAGGCTATCAAAGGCCTAAAATAACAAACAATAGGCTCATGGCAGTTTTACAGCAGTTACATGGATACACAGGCAGCTTGGTGGTGAGTGGAGGAGTATTTAAAGTAGGGACCGCAGACAGGCTATCAAAGGCCTAAAATAACAAACAATAGGCTCATGGCAGTTTTACAGCGGTTACATGGATACACAGGCAGCTTGGTGATGAGTGGAGGAGTATTTAAAGTAGGGACCGCAGACAGGCTATCAAAGGCCTAAAATAACAAACAATAGGCTCATGGCAGTTTTACAGCGGTTACATGGATACACGGGCAGGCAGCTGGTGATGAGTGGAGGAGTATTTAAAGTAGGGACCGCAGACAGGCTATCAAAGGCCTAAAATAACAAACAATAGGCTCATGGCAGCTTTACAGCGGTTACATGGATACACAGGCAGCTTGGTGGTGAGTGGAGGAGTAGTGCAAGGAGTGTCTGTCCCAGTACTCCCAAAATATAAATAGATGTTAATGTCTCGCAAAACAACCAAAACAAAAAAAAAGGTGGCATACTTAGGTACAGGGGTGGGCTCATCTACTGAGTTTCTGACATAGTAATTTGGCAGTAACTATTTAATGGTGCCAATATAGGACACAGACACAGACTACTTTAAGTTGCATCATAGATGTCTACAAATTTGTATTGTCAGTGCCAGACATTGAATGATGTCAGCGAATAGACTAAAGATTGGTGGAGCTGTGCGACATAATTTTGCACGTGGTAGAGCACATTTTGAGCTGGGGTAGGGGGGAACTCTCTTGAGGCCGGCGGGACCGCCCCAGGGCCCCTCATGTTACAACGGTGTGTCTGACGTTGGGTGCGCACCGCCACCGCCAGAGACACTACATTGTACTATGAGGGACCCAGTAGCAATGCCGTCAACCAAAAGCGAGCACACCCACCTCTTCAGACAAACAGCAGTCTCACGGGTGCTTGCGCCAAGTCGCGATACCACGGCCCCGTGTGGGGAGTTTGGCCATTTAGGGAGGTGTAAACATGTCGTATGCTGTACAATCAGCTGCAGCAAATTAGACATTAGAAAAGTAATTCACAGGCAAGAGCTTTTCATAGGAAAGCTAGGTGTCGGCCGGGCAAGGTGGGGCAAAAGATTTCGAAATCCAGTTGTGGTTCATTTTAATGAATGTTAGATCGTCAACATTTTGGGTAGCCAGACGAGTCCTTTTTTCGGTTAATATTGAACCTGCAGCACTGAATACTCTTTCTGATAGGACACTTGCTGCCGGGCAAGCAAGCTCCTGCAATGCATATTCTGCCAATTCTGGCCAGGTGTCTAATTTGGAGGCCCAGTAATCAAATGGGAATGACGGTTGAGGGAGAACATCGATAAGGGATGAAAAATAGTTAGTAACCATACTGGACAAATGTTGTCTCCTGTCACTTTCAATTGATGCAGCAGTACCTGTCCTGTCTGCGGTCATAGCAAAATCACTCCACAACCTGGTCAGAAAACCCCTCTGTCCAACGCCACTTCTGATGTGTGCACCCCTAACACTCCTAGTCTGCTGCCCCCTGGAGCTTGTGTGAGAACGATCACGTGCGCTGTGTGCTGGGAATGCCTGAAGCAAACGGTCAACAAGAGTTGATTGTTTGGTTGCTAATATTAGTTCCAAGTTCTCATGTGGCATAATATTTTGCAATTTGCCTTTATAGCGTGGATCAAGGAGGCAGCCCAACCAGTAATCGTCATCGTTCATCATTTTCGTAATGCGTGTGTCCCTTTTTAGAATACGTAAGGCATAATCCGCCATGTGGGCCAAAGTTCCAGTTGTCAAATCTCCGGTTGTGATTGGTTGAGGGGCAGTTGCAGGCAAATCTACGTCACTTGTGTCCCTCAAAAAACCAGAACCCGGCCGTGACACGCAACCAATTTCCTGTGCCCCCGGGAAAGGTTCGGCATTAAAAATATACTCATCCCCATCATCCTCCTCGTCCTCCACCTCCTCTTCGCCTGCTACCTCGTCCTGTACACTGCCCTGACCAGACAATGGCTGACTGTCATCAAGGCTTTCCTCTTCCTCTGGTGCAGACGCCTGCTCTTTTATGTGCGTCAAACTTTGCATCAGCAGACGCATTAGGGGGATGCTCATGCTTATTACGGCGTTGTCTGCACTAACCAGCCGTGTGCATTCCTCAAAACACTGAAGGACTTGACACATGTCTTGTATCTTAGACCACTGCACACCTGACAACTCCATGTCTGCCATCCTACTGCCTGCCCGTGTATCCTCCCACAAATAAATAACAGCACGCCTCTGTTCGCACAGTCTCTGAAGCATGTGCAGTGTTGAGTTCCACCTTGTTGCAACGTCTATGATGAGGCGATGCTGGGGAAGGTTCAAAGACCGCTGATAGGTCTGCATACGGCTGGCGTGTACAGGCGAACGTCGGATATGTGAGCAAAGTGCACGCACTTTGAGGAGCAGGTCGGAGAACCCAGGATAAGTTTTCAATAAGCACTGCACCACCAGGTTTAAGGTGTGAGCCAGGCAAGGAATGTGTTTCAGTTGGGAAAGGGAGATGGCAGCCATGAAATTCCTTCCGTTATCACTCACTACCTTGCCTGCCTCAAGATCTACTGTGCCCAGCCACGACTGTGTTTCTTGTTGCAAGAACTCGGACAGAACTTCCGCGGTGTGTCTGTTGTCGCCCAAACACTTCATAGCCAATACAGCCTGCTGACGCTTGGCAGTAGCTGGCCCATAATGGGACAACTGGTGTGCAACAGTGTCATCTGCCGATGGAGTGGTTGGCAGACTGCGTTCTGTGGAAGAGCTGTAGCTTCTGCAGGAGGACGAGGAGGAGGAGGATGAGGGGGTGCGAACGCCTACAGCCAACTGTTTCCTAGACCGTGGGCTAGGCACAACTGTCCCTAAATTGATGTCGCCTGTGGACCCTGCATCCACCACATTCACCCAGTGTGCCGTGATGGACACATAACGTCCCTGGCCATGCCTACTGGTCCATGCATCTGTAGTCAGGTGCACCTTTGTACTCACAGATTGCCTGAGTGCATGGACGATGCGCTGTTTAACATGCTGGTGCAGGGCTGGGATGGCTTTTCTGGAAAAAAAGTGTCGACTGGGTAGCTCGTATCGTGGTTCAGCGTACTCCATCAGGGCTTTGAAAGCTTCGCTTTCAACTAACCGGTAGGGCATCATCTCTAACGAGATTAGTCTAGCTATGTGGGCGTTAAAACCCTGTGTACGCGGATGCGAGGATAAGTACTTCCTTTTTCTAACCAGAGTCTCATGTAGGGTGAGCTGGACTGGAGAGCTGGAGATCGTGGAACTTTCGGGTGTGCCGGTGTACATGGCAGACTGAGAGACGGTTGGAGACGGTATTGTTTCCGCCGGTGCCCTAGATGCAATATTTCCTCCTACAAAACTGGTGGTTCCCTGACCCTGACTGCTTTTGGCTGGCAAAGAAACCTGCACAGATACTGCCGGTGGTGCGGAAAATGGTGGCCTTACAGTGACGGAAGGGATGTTGCGTTGCTGACTAGCTTCATTGGCCGAGGGTGCTACAACCTTAAGGGACGTTTGGTAGTTAGTCCAGGCTTGAAAATGCATGGTGGTTAAGTGTCTATGCATGCAACTAGTATTTAGACTTTTCAGATTCTGACCTCTGCTTAAGCTAGTTGAACATTTTTGACAGATGACTTTGCGCTGATCAGTTGGATGTTGTTTAAAAAAATGCCAGACTGCACTCTTCCTAGACTCGGATCCCTTTTCAGGGATTGCAGACTGAGCTTTAACCGGATGGCCACGCTGTCCTCCAACAGGTTTTGGCTTTGACACGCGTTTTGGGCCAGATACGGGCCCGGCAGATGGAACCTGTTGCGATGTTGATGCCTGCTGCGGCCCCTCCTCCACCTCCGCTTCTGAACTACTGCCGCCTGCACCCTGTTCCCCCAATGGCTGCCAATCAGGGTCAATAACTGGGTCATCTATTACCTCCTCTTCGAGCTCGTGTGCAACTTCGTCTGTGTCACTGTGTCGGTCGGTGGTATAGCGTTCGTGGCGGGGCAACATAGTCTCATCAGGGTCTGATTGTGGATCTGTACCCTGAGAGGGCAATGTGGTGGTCTGAGTCAAAGGAGCAGCATAGTACTCTGGCTGTGGCTGTGCATCAGTGCACTCCATGTCAGAATATACTTGTAATGGGCATGGCCTGTTAAATGTTTCACTTTCTAAGCCAGGGACGGTATGTGTAAAGAGCTCCATGGAGTGACCCGTTGTGTCGCCTGCTGCATCCTTCTCTCTTGTTGTAGTTTTTGCTGAGGAGGACAAGGAAGCGACTTGTCCCTGACCGTGAACATCCACAAGCGACGCGCTGCTTTTACATTTACCAGTTTCGGAAGAGGAGGCAAAAGAGCTAGAGGCTGAGTCTGCAATGTAAGCCAAAACTTGCTGTTGCTGCTCCGCCTTTAAAAGCGTTTTCCTACTCCCAGAAAAGAGAGCGTTCGAGGCCTTGTGTAGCCTGACGACGAAACTGGCTCCACAGCTCCAGACTTAGGTGGAATATTTTTATCCCCACGACCACCTGATGCTCCACTACCACTACCATCATTACCAGCTGACAATGAACGCCCACGACGACCTCTTGCACCAGACTTCCTCATTGTTTTAAAATCTTAACCAAAGTAACTTTATTTGTTGCTGTCAAACAACTTACACGGTGAGCTATAACTTCAGTATGATTTCAATATCCCTTAACAGGTTGGTGAGACCACAAGGAAAATCAGGCACAATGTTACACACTCTGTTTTCTGTGGCACAAAATCACAGAGATGACACACACGCAGGACTGTCACTCAAGCACTAATGTCAATATTAATCTCCCACCTAATTTTTTTTTTTTTTTTCTCAGGGAGACTTTAGAAACCAAATAATATTAAAAAAAAACAAAAAAAAAAACAACAAAAAAAAGGCTTTCTATGGCCCACAATTAGAGAGAGAGAGGTGGCACACCCAGGAGTCAAGACTGGCGCACAAGCTGAAAGGGCAATATTACTCTCCCACTGTTTTTTTAAGTTTTTTTTTTTTTATTTTCAGGGAGACTTTAGAAACCAAATAATATTAAAAAAAACAAAAAAATAAATAGCCTTTCTATGGCCCACTGAATGAGAGAGAGAGGTGGCACACCCAGGAGTCAAGACTGGCACACAAGCTGAAAGGGCAATATTACTCTCCCACTGTTTTTTTAAGTTTTTTTTTTTTTTATTTTCAGGGAGACTTTAGAAACCAAATAATATTAAAAAAACCAAAAAAATAAATAGCCTTTCTATGGCCCACTGAATGAGAGAGAGAGGTGGCACACCCAGGAGTCAAGACTGGCACACAAGCTGAAAGGGCAATATTACTCTCCCACTGTTTTTTTAAGTTTTTTTTTTTTTATTTTCAGGGAGACTTTAGAAACCAAATAATACTAAAAAAACCAAAAAAATAAATAGCCTTTCTATGGCCCACTGAATGAGAGAGAGAGGTGGCACACCCAGGAGTCAAGACTGGCACACAAGCTGAAAGGGCAATATTACTCTCCCACTGTTTTTTTATGTATTTTTTGTTTTTTAAGGGAGACTTTAGAAACCCAATAATATTTAAAAAAAAAAAAGGCTTTCTATGGCCCACTGAATGAGAGAGAGAGGTGGCACACCCAGGAGTCAAGACTGGCACACAAGCTGAAAGGGCAATATTACTCTCCCACTGTTTTTTTTATGTATTTTTTGTTTTTTAAGGGAGACTTTAGAAACCCAATAATATTAAAAAAACCAAAAAAATAAATAGCCTTTCTATGGCCCACTGAATGAGAGAGAGAGGTGGCACACCCAGGAGTCAAGACTGGCACACAAGCTGAAAGGGCAATATTACTCTCCCACTGTTTTTTTAAGTTTTTTTTTTATTATTTTCAGGGAGACTTTAGAAACCAAATAATATTAAAAAAACCAAAAAAATAAATAGCCTTTCTATGGCCCACTGAATGAGAGAGAGAGGTGGCACACCCAGGAGTCAAGACTGGCACACAAGCTGAAAGGGCAATATTACTCTCCCACTGTTTTTTTAAGTTTTTTTTTTTTTATTTTCAGGGAGACTTTAGAAACCAAATAATATTAAAAAAACCAAAAAAATAAATAGCCTTTCTATGGCCCACTGAATGAGAGAGAGAGGTGGCACACCCAGGAGTCAAGACTGGCACACAAGCTGAAAGGGCAATATTACTCTCCCACTGTTTTTTTATGTATTTTTTGTTTTTTAAGGGAGACTTTAGAAACCCAATAATATTTAAAAAAAAAAAAAAAAAAAAAAAGGCTTTCTATGGCCCACAATTAGAGAGAGAGAGGTGGCACACCCAGGAGTCAAGACTGGCGCACAAGCTGAAAGGGCAATATTACTCTCCCACTGTTTTTTTAAGTTTTTTTTTTATTTTCAGGGAGACTTTAGAAACCAAATAATATTAAAAAAACCAAAAAAATAAATAGCCTTTCTATGGCCCACTGAATGAGAGAGAGAGGTGGCACACCCAGGAGTCAAGACTGGCACACAAGCTGAAAGGGCAATATTACTCTCCCACTGTTTTTTTATGTATTTTTTGTTTTTTAAGGGAGACTTTAGAAACCCAATAATATTTTTTTTAAAAAAAGGCTTTCTATGGCCCACTGAATGAGAGAGAGAGGTGGCACACCCAGGAGTCAAGACTGGCGCACAAGCTGAAAGGGCAATATTACTCTCCCACTGTTTTTTTAAGTTTTTTATTTTTTATTTTCAGGGAGACTTTAGAAACCAAATAATATTAAAAAAACCAAAAAAATAAATAGCCTTTCTATGGCCCACTGAATGAGAGAGAGAGGTGGCACACCCAGGAGTCAAGACTGGCACACAAGCTGAAAGGGCAATATTACTCTCCCACTGTTTTTTTATGTATTTTTTGTTTTTTAAGGGAGACTTTAGAAACCCAATAATATTTAAAAAAAAAAAAAAAAAAGGCTTTCTATGGCCCACTGAATGAGAGAGAGCGGTGGCACACCCAGGAGTCAAGACTGGCGCACAAGCTGAAAGGGCAATATTACTCTCCCACTGTTTTTTTAAGTTTTTTTTTTTTTATTTTCAGGGAGACTTTAGAAACCAAATAATAAAAAAAACAAAAAAATAAATAGCCTTTCTATGGCCCACTGAATGAGAGAGAGAGGTGGCACACCCAGGAGTCAAGACTGGCACACAAGCTGAAAGGGCAATATTACTCTCCCACTGTTTTTTTAAAGGGAACCTGTCACCACGTTTTTGGAAGATGGGATAAAAATAGCGTTAAATAGGGGCAGAGGTGGGCATTACATTAGTGTGTGTGTTATGCGTTTATTACCCACCTAAGTTGCCGAAATAACTTAGCAAAGTCTCCGTTTTCGCCTGTCAATCAGGCTGGTCAGGTCACATGGGCGTGGTGTCTTCACCCAGATTTGGCGTAGTTTTCCGTTGGTGGCGTAGTGGTGTGCGCATGCCCAAAGTCCGGAATCCTCTTCCAGGGGATTTAAAATAGCGCGGTGTTCGTTATTGCATTGGTGATCGGTGGGCGCGGCCATCTTCCTTTGGCCGCGCGTGCGCAGAAGCGGCGCTCTGCTGGCCGCGGCTTCAGGAAAATGGCCGCCGCGATATCCATCTGCGCACGCGCGGCATCCCGCGGCCATTTTCCTGAAGCCGCGGCCAGCAGAGCGCCGCTTCTGCGCACGCGCGGCCAAAGGAAGATGGCCGCGCCCACCGATCACCAATGCAATAACGAACACCGCGCTATTTTAAATCCCCTGGAAGAGGATTCCGGACTTTGGGCATGCGCACACCACTACGCCACCAACGGAAAACTACGCCAAATCTGGGGGAAGACAACGCCCATGCGACCTGACCAGCCTGATTGACAGGCGAAAACGGAGACTTTGCAAAGTTATTTCGGCAACTTAGGTGGGTAATAAACGCATAACACACACACTAATGTAACGCCCACCTCTGCCCCTATTTAACGCTATTTTTATCCCATCTTCCAAAAACGTGGTGACAGGTTCCCTTTAAGTTTTTTTTTAATTATTTTCAGGGAGACTTTAGAAACCAAATAATATTAAAAAAACCAAAAAAATAAATAGCCTTTCTATGGCCCACTGAATGAGAGAGAGAGGTGGCACACCCAGGAGTCAAGACTGGCACACAAGCTGAAAGGGCAATATTACTCTCCCACTGTTTTTTTAAGTTTTTTTTTTTTTTATTTTCAGGGAGACTTTAGAAACCAAATAATATTAAAAAAACAAAAAAAATAAATAGCCTTTCTATGGCCCACTGAATGAGAGAGAGAGGTGGCACACCCAGGAGTCAAGACTGGCACACAAGCTGAAAGGGCAATATTACTCTCCCACTGTTTTTTTTATGTATTTTTTGTTTTTTAAGGGAGACTTTAGAAACCCAATAATATTTAAAAAAAAAAAAAAAAAAAGGCTTTCTATGGCCCACTGAATGAGAGAGAGAGGTGGCACACCCAGGAGTCAAGACTGGCACACAAGCTGAAAGGGCAATATTACTCTCCCACTGTTTTTTTATGTATTTTTTGTTTTTTAAGGGAGACTTTAGAAACCCAATAATATTTAAAAAAAAAAAAAAAAGGCTTTCTATGGCCCACTGAATGAGAGAGAGAGGTGGCACACCCAGGAGTCAAGACTGGCACACAAGCTGAAAGGGCAATATTACTCTCCCACTGTTTTTTTATGTATTTTTTGTTTTTTAAGGGAGACTTTAGAAACCCAATAATATTTACAAAAAAAAAAAAAAGGCTTTCTATGGCCCACTGAATGAGAGAGAGAGGTGGCACACCCAGGAGTCAAGACTGGCGCACAAGCTGAAAGGGCAATATTACTCTCCCACTGTTTTTTTAAGTTTTTTTTTTTTGTTTTCAGGGAGACTTTAGAAACCAAATAATATTAAAAAAACCAAAAAAATAAATAGCCTTTCTATGGCCCACTGAATGAGAGAGAGAGGTGGCACACCCAGGAGTCAAGACTGGCACACAAGCTGAAAGGGCAATATTACTCTCCCACTGTTTTTTTATGTATTTTTTGTTTTTTAAAGGAGACTTTAGAAACCCAATAATATTTACAAAAAAAAAAAAAAGGCTTTCTATGGCCCACTGAATGAGAGAGAGAGGTGGCACACCCAGGAATCAAGACTGGCACACAAGCTGAAAGGGCAATATTACTCTCCCACTGTTTTTTTATGTATTTTTTGTTTTTTAAGGGAGACTTTAGAAACCCAATAATATTTAAAAAAAAAAAAAAAAGGCTTTCTATGGCCCACTGAATGAGAGAGAGAGGTGGCACACCCAGGAGTCAAGACTGGCACACAAGCTGAAAGGGCAATATTACTCTCCCACTGTTTTTTTATGTATTTTTTGTTTTTTAAGGGAGACTTTAGAAACCCAATAATATTTAAAAAAAAAAAAAAAAAAGGCTTTCTATGGCCCACTGAATGAGAGAGAGCGGTGGCACACCCAGGAGTCAAGACTGGCGCACAAGCTGAAAGGGCAATATTACTCTCCCACTGTTTTTTTAAGTTTTTTTTATTTTATTTTCAGGGAGACTTTAGAAACCAAATAATAAAAAAACCAAAAAAATAAATAGCCTTTCTATGGCCCACTGAATGAGAGAGAGAGGTGGCACACCCAGGAGTCAAGACTGGCACACAAGCTGAAAGGGCAATATTACTCTCCCACTGTTTTTTTAAGTTTTTTTTTTATTATTTTCAGGGAGACTTTAGAAACCAAATAATATTAAAAAAACCAAAAAAATAAATAGCCTTTCTATGGCCCACTGAATGAGAGAGAGAGGTGGCACACCCAGGAGTCAAGACTGGCACACAAGCTGAAAGGGCAATATTACTCTCCCACTGTTTTTTTAAGTTTTTTTTTTTTTATTTTCAGGGAGACTTTAGAAACCAAATAATATTAAAAAAACAAAAAAAATAAATAGCCTTTCTATGGCCCACTGAATGAGAGAGAGAGGTGGCACACCCAGGAGTCAAGACTGGCACACAAGCTGAAAGGGCAATATTACTCTCCCACTGTTTTTTTTATGTATTTTTTGTTTTTTAAGGGAGACTTTAGAAACCCAATAATATTTAAAAAAAAAAAAAAAAAAAGGCTTTCTATGGCCCACTGAATGAGAGAGAGAGGTGGCACACCCAGGAGTCAAGACTGGCACACAAGCTGAAAGGGCAATATTACTCTCCCACTGTTTTTTTATGTATTTTTTGTTTTTTAAGGGAGACTTTAGAAACCCAATAATATTTAAAAAAAAAAAAAAAAGGCTTTCTATGGCCCACTGAATGAGAGAGAGAGGTGGCACACCCAGGAGTCAAGACTGGCACACAAGCTGAAAGGGCAATATTACTCTCCCACTGTTTTTTTATGTATTTTTTGTTTTTTAAGGGAGACTTTAGAAACCCAATAATATTTTAAAAAAAAAAAAAGGCTTTCTATGGCCCACTGAATGAGAGAGAGAGGTGGCACACCCAGGAGTCAAGACTGGCGCACAAGCTGAAAGGGCAATATTACTCTCCCACTGTTTTTTTAAGTTTTTTTTTTTTGTTTTCAGGGAGACTTTAGAAACCAAATAATATTAAAAAAACCAAAAAAATAAATAGCCTTTCTATGGCCCACTGAATGAGAGAGAGAGGTGGCACACCCAGGAGTCAAGACTGGCACACAAGCTGAAAGGGCAATATTACTCTCCCACTGTTTTTTTATGTATTTTTTGTTTTTTAAAGGAGACTTTAGAAACCCAATAATATTTAAAAAAAAAAAAAAAAGGCTTTCTATGGCCCACTGAATGAGAGAGAGAGGTGGCACACCCAGGAATCAAGACTGGCACACAAGCTGAAAGGGCAATATTACTCTCCCACTGTTTTTTTATGTATTTTTTGTTTTTTAAGGGAGACTTTAGAAACCCAATAATATTTAAAAAAAAAAAAAAAAAAAGGCTTTCTATGGCCCACTGAATGAGAGAGAGAGGTGGCACACCCAGGAGTCAAGACTGGCACACAAGCTGAAAGGGCAATATTACTCTCCCACTGTTTTTTTATGTATTTTTTGTTTTTTAAGGGAGACTTTAGAAACCCAATAATATTTAAAAAAAAAAAAAAAAGGCTTTCTATGGCCCACTGAATGAGAGAGAGAGGTGGCACACCCAGGAGTCAAGACTGGCACACAAGCTGAAAGGGCAATATTACTCTCCCACTGTTTTTTTATGTATTTTTTGTTTTTTAAGGGAGACTTTAGAAACCCAATAATATTTAAAAAAAAAAAAAAGGCTTTCTATGGCCCACTGAATGAGAGAGAGAGGTGGCACACCCAGGAGTCAAGACTGGCGCACAAGCTGAAAGGGCAATATTACTCTCCCACTGTTTTTTTAAGTTTTTTTTTTTTGTTTTCAGGGAGACTTTAGAAACCAAATAATATTAAAAAAACCAAAAAAATAAATAGCCTTTCTATGGCCCACTGAATGAGAGAGAGAGGTGGCACACCCAGGAGTCAAGACTGGCACACAAGCTGAAAGGGCAATATTACTCTCCCACTGTTTTTTTATGTATTTTTTGTTTTTTAAAGGAGACTTTAGAAACCCAATAATATTTTAAAAAAAAAAAAAAAGGCTTTCTATGGCCCACTGAATGAGAGAGAGAGGTGGCACACCCAGGAATCAAGACTGGCACACAAGCTGAAAGGGCAATATTACTCTCCCACTGTTTTTTTATGTATTTTTTGTTTTTTAAGGGAGACTTTAGAAACCCAATAATATTTAAAAAAAAAAAAAAAAGGCTTTCTATGGCCCACTGAATGAGAGAGAGAGGTGGCACACCCAGGAGTCAAGACTGGCACACAAGCTGAAAGGGCAATATTACTCTCCCACTGTTTTTTTATGTATTTTTTGTTTTTTAAGGGAGACTTTAGAAACCCAATAATATTTAAAAAAAAAAAAAAAAAAAGGCTTTCTATGGCCCACTGAATGAGAGAGAGCGGTGGCACACCCAGGAGTCAAGACTGGCGCACAAGCTGAAAGGGCAATATTACTCTCCCACTGTTTTTTTAAGTTTTTTTTTTTTTATTTTCAGGGAGACTTTAGAAACCAAATAATAAAAAAACCAAAAAAATAAATAGCCTTTCTATGGCCCACTGAATGAGAGAGAGAGGTGGCACACCCAGGAGTCAAGACTGGCACACAAGCTGAAAGGGCAATATTACTCTCCCACTGTTTTTTTAAGTTTTTTTTTTATTATTTTCAGGGAGACTTTAGAAACCAAATAATATTAAAAAAACCAAAAAAATAAATAGCCTTTCTATGGCCCACTGAATGAGAGAGAGAGGTGGCACACCCAGGAGTCAAGACTGGCACACAAGCTGAAAGGGCAATATTACTCTCCCACTGTTTTTTTAAGTTTTTTTTTTTTTATTTTCAGGGAGACTTTAGAAACCAAATAATATTAAAAAAACAAAAAAAATAAATAGCCTTTCTATGGCCCACTGAATGAGAGAGAGAGGTGGCACACCCAGGAGTCAAGACTGGCACACAAGCTGAAAGGGCAATATTACTCTCCCACTGTTTTTTTTATGTATTTTTTGTTTTTTAAGGGAGACTTTAGAAACCCAATAATATTTAAAAAAAAAAAAAAAAAAAGGCTTTCTATGGCCCACTGAATGAGAGAGAGAGGTGGCACACCCAGGAGTCAAGACTGGCACACAAGCTGAAAGGGCAATATTACTCTCCCACTGTTTTTTTATGTATTTTTTGTTTTTTAAGGGAGACTTTAGAAATCCAATAATATTTAAAAAAAAAAAAAAAAGGCTTTCTATGGCCCACTGAATGAGAGAGAGAGGTGGCACACCCAGGAGTCAAGACTGGCACACAAGCTGAAAGGGCAATATTACTCTCCCACTGTTTTTTTATGTATTTTTTGTTTTTTAAGGGAGACTTTAGAAACCCAATAATATTTAAAAAAAAAAAAAAGGCTTTCTATGGCCCACTGAATGAGAGAGAGAGGTGGCACACCCAGGAGTCAAGACTGGCGCACAAGCTGAAAGGGCAATATTACTCTCCCACTGTTTTTTTAAGTTTTTTTTTTTTGTTTTCAGGGAGACTTTAGAAACCAAATAATATTAAAAAAACCAAAAAAATAAATAGCCTTTCTATGGCCCACTGAATGAGAGAGAGAGGTGGCACACCCAGGAGTCAAGACTGGCACACAAGCTGAAAGGGCAATATTACTCTCCCACTGTTTTTTTATGTATTTTTTGTTTTTTAAAGGAGACTTTAGAAACCCAATAATATTTAAAAAAAAAAAAAAAAAAAGGCTTTCTATGGCCCACTGAATGAGAGAGAGAGGTGGCACACCCAGGAATCAAGACTGGCACACAAGCTGAAAGGGCAATATTACTCTCCCACTGTTTTTTTATGTATTTTTTGTTTTTTAAGGGAGACTTTAGAAACCCAATAATATTTAAAAAAAAAAAAAAAAAAGGCTTTCTATGGCCCACTGAATGAGAGAGAGAGGTGGCACACCCAGGAGTCAAGACTGGCACACAAGCTGAAAGGGCAATATTACTCTCCCACTGTTTTTTTATGTATTTTTTGTTTTTTAAGGGAGACTTTAGAAACCCAATAATATTTAAAAAAAAAGAAAAGGCTTTCTATGGCCCACTGAATGAGAGAGAGAGGTGGCACACCCAGGAGTCAAGACTGGCACACAAGCTGAAAGGGCAATATTACTCTCCCACTGTTTTTTTATGTATTTTTTGTTTTTTAAGGGAGACTTTAGAAACCCAATAATATTTAAAAAAAAAAAAAAGGCTTTCTATGGCCCACTGAATGAGAGAGAGAGGTGGCACACCCAGGAGTCAAGACTGGCGCACAAGCTGAAAGGGCACTATTACTCTCCCACTGTTTTTTTAAGTTTTTTTTTTTTGTTTTCAGGGAGACTTTAGAAACCAAATAATATTAAAAAAACCAAAAAAATAAATAGCCTTTCTATGGCCCACTGAATGAGAGAGAGAGGTGGCACACCCAGGAGTCAAGACTGGCACACAAGCTGAAAGGGCAATATTACTCTCCCACTGTTTTTTTATGTATTTTTTGTTTTTTAAAGGAGACTTTAGAAACCCAATAATATTTAAAAAAAAAAAAAAAAGGCTTTCTATGGCCCACTGAATGAGAGAGAGAGGTGGCACACCCAGGAGTCAAGACTGGCACACAAGCTGAAAGGGCAATATTACTCTCCCACTGTTTTTTTATGTATTTTTTGTTTTTTAAGGGAGACTTTAGAAACCCAATAATATTTAAAAAAAAAGAAAAGGCTTTCTATGGCCCACTGAATGAGAGAGAGAGGTGGCACACCCAGGAGTCAAGACTGGCGCACAAGCTGAAAGGGCAATATTACTCTCCCACTGTTTTTTTAAGTTTTTTTTTTTTATTTTCAGGGAGACTTTAGAAACCAAATAATATTAAAAAAACCAAAAAAATAAATAGCCTTTCTATGGCCCACTGAATGAGAGAGAGAGGTGGCACACCCAGGAGTCAAGACTGGCACACAAGCTGAAAGGGCAATATTACTCTCCCACTGTTTTTTTAAGTTTTTTTTTTTAATTTTCAGGGAGACTTTAGAAACCAAATAATATTAAAAAAACCAAAAAAATAAATAGCCTTTCTATGGCCCACTGAATGAGAGAGAGAGGTGGCACACCCAGGAGTCAAGACTGGCACACAAGCTGAAAGGGCAATATTACTCTCCCACTGTTTTTTTAATTTTTTTTTTTATTATTTTCAGGGAGACTTTAGAAACCAAATAATAAAAAAACCAAAAAAATAAATAGCCTTTCTATGGCCCACTGAATGAGAGAGAGAGGTGGCACACCCAGGAGTCAAGACTGGCACACAAGCTGAAAGGGCAATATTACTCTCCCACTGTTTTTTTAAGGTTTTTTTTTATTATTTTCAGGGAGACTTTAGAAACCAAATAATATTAAAAAAACCAAAAAAATAAATAGCCTTTCTATGGCCCACTGAATGAGAGAGAGAGGTGGCACACCCAGGAGTCAAGACTGGCACACAAGCTGAAAGGGCAATATTACTCTCCCACTGTTTTTTTAAGTTTTTTTTTTTTTATTTTCAGGGAGACTTTAGAAACCAAATAATATTAAAAAAACAAAAAAAATAAATAGCCTTTCTATGGCCCACTGAATGAGAGAGAGAGGTGGCACACCCAGGAGTCAAGACTGGCACACAAGCTGAAAGGGCAATATTACTCTCCCACTGTTTTTTTATGTATTTTTTGTTTTTTAAGGGAGACTTTAGAAACCCAATAATATTTAAAAAAAAAAAAAAAAAAAAGGCTTTCTATGGCCCACTGAATGAGAGAGAGAGGTGGCACACCCAGGAGTCAAGACTGGCACACAAGCTGAAAGGGCAATATTACTCTCCCACTGTTTTTTTATGTATTTTTTGTTTTTTAAGGGAGACTTTAGAAACCCAATAATATTTAAAAAAAAAAAAAAGGCTTTCTATGGCCCACTGAATGAGAGAGAGAGGTGGCACACCCAGGAGTCAAGACTGGCACACAAGCTGAAAGGGCAATATTACTCTCCCACTGTTTTTTTAAGTTTTTTTTTTATTATTTTCAGGGAGACTTTAGAAACCAAATAATAAAAAAACCAAAAAAATAAATAGCCTTTCTATGGCCCACTGAATGAGAGAGAGAGGTGGCACACCCAGGAGTCAAGACTGGCACACAAGCTGAAAGGGCAATATTACTCTCCCACTGTTTTTTTAAGTTTTTTTTTTATTATTTTCAGGGAGACTTTAGAAACCAAATAATATTAAAAAAACCAAAAAAATAAATAGCCTTTCTATGGCCCACTGAATGAGAGAGAGAGGTGGCACACCCAGGAGTCAAGACTGGCACACAAGCTGAAAGGGCAATATTACTCTCCCACTGTTTTTTTAAGTTTTTTTTTTTTATTTTCAGGGAGACTTTAGAAACCAAATAATATTAAAAAAACAAAAAAAATAAATAGCCTTTCTATGGCCCACTGAATGAGAGAGAGAGGTGGCACACCCAGGAGTCAAGACTGGCACACAAGCTGAAAGGGCAATATTACTCTCCCACTGTTTTTTTATGTATTTTTTGTTTTTTAAGGGAGACTTTAGAAACCCAATAATATTTAAAAAAAAAAAAAAAAGGCTTTCTATGGCCCACTGAATGAGAGAGAGAGGTGGCACACCCAGGAGTCAAGACTGGCACACAAGCTGAAAGGGCAATATTACTCTCCCACTGTTTTTTTATGTATTTTTTGTTTTTTAAGGGAGACTTTAGAAACCCAATAATATTTAAAAAAAAAAAAAAAAAAGGCTTTCTATGGCCCACTGAATGAGAGAGAGAGGTGGCACACCCAGGAGTCAAGACTGGCACACAAGCTGAAAGGGCAATATTACTCTCCCACTGTTTTTTTATGTATTTTTTGTTTTTTAAGGGAGACTTTAGAAACCCAATAATATTTAAAAAAAAAAAAAAGGCTTTCTATGGCCCACTGAATGAGAGAGAGAGGTGGCACACCCAGGAGTCAAGACTGGCGCACAAGCTGAAAGGGCAATATTACTCTCCCACTGTTTTTTTAAGTTTTTTTTTTTTTATTTTCAGGGAGACTTTAGAAACCAAATAATATTAAAAAAACCAAAAAAATAAATAGCCTTTCTATGGCCCACTGAATGAGAGAGAGAGGTGGCACACCCAGGAGTCAAGACTGGCACACAAGCTGAAAGGGCAATATTACTCTCCCACTGTTTTTTTATGTATTTTTTGTTTTTTAAAGGAGACTTTAGAAACCCAATAATATTTAAAAAAAAAAAAAAGGCTTTCTATGGCCCACTGAATGAGAGAGAGAGGTGGCACACCCAGGAATCAAGACTGGCACACAAGCTGAAAGGGCAATATTACTCTCCCACTGTTTTTTTATGTATTTTTTGTTTTTTAAGGGAGACTTTAGAAACCCAATAATATTTAAAAAAAAAAAAAAAAGGCTTTCTATGGCCCACTGAATGAGAGAGAGAGGTGGCACACCCAGGAGTCAAGACTGGCACACAAGCTGAAAGGGCAATATTACTCTCCCACTGTTTTTTTATGTATTTTTTGTTTTTTAAGGGAGACTTTAGAAACCCAATAATATTTAAAAAAAAAGAAAAGGCTTTCTATGGCCCACTGAATGAGAGAGAGAGGTGGCACACCCAGGAGTCAAGACTGGCGCACAAGCTGAAAGGGCAATATTACTCTCCCACTGTTTTTTTAAGTTTTTTTTTTTTTATTTTCAGGGAGACTTTAGAAACCAAATAATATTAAAAAAAACCAAAAAAATAAATAGCCTTTCTATGGCCCACTGAATGAGAGAGAGAGGTGGCACACCCAGGAGTCAAGACTGGCACACAAGCTGAAAGGGCAATATTACTCTCCCACTGTTTTTTTAAGTTTTTTTTTTTTTATTTTCAGGGAGACTTTAGAAACCAAATAATATTAAAAAAACCAAAAACATAAATAGCCTTTCTATGGCCCACTGAATGAGAGAGAGAGGTGGCACACCCAGGAGTCAAGACTGGCACACAAGCTGAAAGGGCAATATTACTCTCCCACTGTTTTTTTATGTATTTTTTGTTTTTTAAGGGAGACTTTAGAAACCCAATAATATTTAAAAAAAAAAAAAAAAAGGCTTTCTATGGCCCACTGAATGAGAGAGAGAGGTGGCACACCCAGGAGTCAAGACTGGCACACAAGCTGAAAGGGCAATATTACTCTCCCACTGTTTTTTTATGTATTTTTTGTTTTTTAAGGGAGACTTTAGAAACCCAGTAATATTTAAAAAAAAAAAAAAAAAAAGGCTTTCTATGGCCCACTGAATGAGAGAGAGAGGTGGCACACCCAGGAGTCAAGACTGGCACACAAGCTGAAAGGGCAATATTACTCTCCCACTGTTTTTTTATGTATTTTTTGTTTTTTAAGGGAGACTTTAGAAACCCAATAATATTTAAAAAAAAAAAAAAAAAAAGGCGTTCTATGGCCCACTGAATGAGAGAGAGAGGTGGCACACCCAGGAGTCAAGACTGGCACACAAGCTGAAAGGGCAATATTACTCTCCCACTGTTTTTTTATGTATTTTTTGTTTTTTAAGGGAGACTTTAGAAACCCAATAATATTTAAAAAAAAAAAAAAAAGGCTTTCTATGGCCCACTGAATGAGAGAGAGAGGTGGCACACCCAGGAGTCAAGACTGGCACACAAGCTGAAAGGGCAATATTACTCTCCCACTGTTTTTTTATGTATTTTTTGTTTTTTAAGGGAGACTTTAGAAACCCAATAATATTTAAAAAAAAAAAAAAGGCTTTCTATGGCCCACTGAATGAGAGAGAGAGGTGGCACACCCAGGAGTCAAGACTGGCGCACAAGCTGAAAGGGCAATATTACTCTCCCACTGTTTTTTTAAGTTTTTTTTTTTTGTTTTCAGGGAGACTTTAGAAACCAAATAATATTAAAAAAACCAAAAAAATAAATAGCCTTTCTATGGCCCACTGAATGAGAGAGAGAGGTGGCACACCCAGGAGTCAAGACTGGCACACAAGCTGAAAGGGCAATATTACTCTCCCACTGTTTTTTTAAGTTTTTTTTTTTTATTTTCAGGGAGACTTTAGAAACCAAATAATATTAAAAAAACAAAAAAAATAAATAGCCTTTCTATGGCCCACTGAATGAGAGAGAGAGGTGGCACACCCAGGAGTCAAGACTGGCACACAAGCTGAAAGGGCAATATTACTCTCCCACTGTTTTTTTATGTATTTTTTGTTTTTTAAGGGAGACTTTAGAAACCCAATAATATTTAAAAAAAAAAAAAAAAGGCTTTCTATGGCCCACTGAATGAGAGAGAGAGGTGGCACACCCAGGAGTCAAGACTGGCACACAAGCTGAAAGGGCAATATTACTCTCCCACTGTTTTTTTATGTATTTTTTGTTTTTTAAGGGAGACTTTAGAAACCCAATAATATTTAAAAAAAAAAAAAAAAAAAGGCTTTCTATGGCCCACTGAATGAGAGAGAGAGGTGGCACACCCAGGAGTCAAGACTGGCACACAAGCTGAAAGGGCAATATTACTCTCCCACTGTTTTTTTATGTATTTTTTGTTTTTTAAGGGAGACTTTAGAAACCCAATAATATTTAAAAAAAAAAAAAAGGCTTTCTATGGCCCACTGAATGAGAGAGAGAGGTGGCACACCCAGGAGTCAAGACTGGCGCACAAGCTGAAAGGGCAATATTACTCTCCCACTGTTTTTTTAAGTTTTTTTTTTTTTATTTTCAGGGAGACTTTAGAAACCAAATAATATTAAAAAAACCAAAAAAATAAATAGCCTTTCTATGGCCCACTGAATGAGAGAGAGAGGTGGCACACCCAGGAGTCAAGACTGGCACACAAGCTGAAAGGGCAATATTACTCTCCCACTGTTTTTTTATGTATTTTTTGTTTTTTAAAGGAGACTTTAGAAACCCAATAATATTTTAAAAAAAAAAAAAAGGCTTTCTATGGCCCACTGAATGAGAGAGAGAGGTGGCACACCCAGGAATCAAGACTGGCACACAAGCTGAAAGGGCAATATTACTCTCCCACTGTTTTTTTATGTATTTTTTGTTTTTTAAGGGAGACTTTAGAAACCCAATAATATTTTTTAAAAAAAAAAAAAGGCTTTCTATGGCCCACTGAATGAGAGAGAGAGGTGGCACACCCAGGAGTCAAGACTGGCACACAAGCTGAAAGGGCAATATTACTCTCCCACTGTTTTTTTATGTATTTTTTGTTTTTTAAGGGAGACTTTAGAAACCCAATAATATTTAAAAAAAAAGAAAAGGCTTTCTATGGCCCACTGAATGAGAGAGAGAGGTGGCACACCCAGGAGTCAAGACTGGCGCACAAGCTGAAAGGGCAATATTACTCTCCCACTGTTTTTTTAAGTTTTTTTTTTTTTATTTTCAGGGAGACTTTAGAAACCAAATAATATTAAAAAAAACCAAAAAAATAAATAGCCTTTCTATGGCCCACTGAATGAGAGAGAGAGGTGGCACACCCAGGAGTCAAGACTGGCACACAAGCTGAAAGGGCAATATTACTCTCCCACTGTTTTTTTAAGTTTTTTTTTTTTTATTTTCAGGGAGACTTTAGAAACCAAATAATATTAAAAAAACCAAAAACATAAATAGCCTTTCTATGGCCCACTGAATGAGAGAGAGAGGTGGCACACCCAGGAGTCAAGACTGGCACACAAGCTGAAAGGGCAATATTACTCTCCCACTGTTTTTTTATGTATTTTTTGTTTTTTAAGGGAGACTTTAGAAACCCAATAATATTTAAAAAAAAAAAAAAAAAGGCTTTCTATGGCCCACTGAATGAGAGAGAGAGGTGGCACACCCAGGAGTCAAGACTGGCACACAAGCTGAAAGGGCAATATTACTCTCCCACTGTTTTTTTATGTATTTTTTGTTTTTTAAGGGAGACTTTAGAAACCCAGTAATATTTAAAAAAAAAAAAAAAAAAGGCTTTCTATGGCCCACTGAATGAGAGAGAGAGGTGGCACACCCAGGAGTCAAGACTGGCACACAAGCTGAAAGGGCAATATTACTCTCCCACTGTTTTTTTATGTATTTTTTGTTTTTTAAGGGAGACTTTAGAAACCCAATAATATTTAAAAAAAAAAAAAAAAAAGGCGTTCTATGGCCCACTGAATGAGAGAGAGAGGTGGCACACCCAGGAGTCAAGACTGGCACACAAGCTGAAAGGGCAATATTACTCTCCCACTGTTTTTTTATGTATTTTTTGTTTTTTAAGGGAGACTTTAGAAACCCAATAATATTTAAAAAAAAAAAAAAAAGGCTTTCTATGGCCCACTGAATGAGAGAGAGAGGTGGCACACCCAGGAGTCAAGACTGGCACACAAGCTGAAAGGGCAATATTACTCTCCCACTGTTTTTTTATGTATTTTTTGTTTTTTAAGGGAGACTTTAGAAACCCAATAATATTTAAAAAAAAAAAAAAGGCTTTCTATGGCCCACTGAATGAGAGAGAGAGGTGGCACACCCAGGAGTCAAGACTGGCGCACAAGCTGAAAGGGCAATATTACTCTCCCACTGTTTTTTTAAGTTTTTTTTTTTTGTTTTCAGGGAGACTTTAGAAACCAAATAATATTAAAAAAACCAAAAAAATAAATAGCCTTTCTATGGCCCACTGAATGAGAGAGAGAGGTGGCACACCCAGGAGTCAAGACTGGCACACAAGCTGAAAGGGCAATATTACTCTCCCACTGTTTTTTTATGTATTTTTTGTTTTTTAAAGGAGACTTTAGAAACCCAATAATATTTAAAAAAAAAAAAAAAAGGCTTTCTATGGCCCACTGAATGAGAGAGAGAGGTGGCACACCCAGGAATCAAGACTGGCACACAAGCTGAAAGGGCAATATTACTCTCCCACTGTTTTTTTATGTATTTTTTGTTTTTTAAGGGAGACTTTAGAAACCCAATAATATTTAAAAAAAAAAAAAAAAGGCTTTCTATGGCCCACTGAATGAGAGAGAGAGGTGGCACACCCAGGAGTCAAGACTGGCACACAAGCTGAAAGGGCAATATTACTCTCCCACTGTTTTTTTATGTATTTTTTGTTTTTTAAGGGAGACTTTAGAAACCCAATAATATTTAAAAAAAAAGAAAAGGCTTTCTATGGCCCACTGAATGAGAGAGAGAGGTGGCACACCCAGGAGTCAAGACTGGCGCACAAGCTGAAAGGGCAATATTACTCTCCCACTGTTTTTTTAAGTTTTTTTTTTTTTATTTTCAGGGAGACTTTAGAAACCAAATAATATTAAAAAAACCAAAAAAATAAATAGCCTTTCTATGGCCCACTGAATGAGAGAGAGAGGTGGCACACCCAGGAGTCAAGACTGGCACACAAGCTGAAAGGGCAATATTACTCTCCCACTGTTTTTTTAAGTTTTTTTTTTTTAATTTTCAGGGAGACTTTAGAAACCAAATAATATTAAAAAAACCAAAAAAATAAATAGCCTTTCTATGGCCCACTGAATGAGAGAGAGAGGTGGCACACCCAGGAGTCAAGACTGGCACACAAGCTGAAAGGGCAATATTACTCTCCCACTGTTTTTTTAAGTTTTTTTTTTATTATTTTCAGGGAGACTTTAGAAACCAAATAATAAAAAAACCAAAAAAATAAATAGCCTTTCTATGGCCCACTGAATGAGAGAGAGAGGTGGCACACCCAGGAGTCAAGACTGGCACACAAGCTGAAAGGGCAATATTACTCTCCCACTGTTTTTTTAAGTTTTTTTTTTATTATTTTCAGGGAGACTTTAGAAACCAAATAATATTAAAAAAACCAAAAAAATAAATAGCCTTTCTATGGCCCACTGAATGAGAGAGAGAGGTGGCACACCCAGGAGTCAAGACTGGCACACAAGCTGAAAGGGCAATATTACTCTCCCACTGTTTTTTTAAGTTTTTTTTTTTTATTTTCAGGGAGACTTTAGAAACCAAATAATAAAAAAACCAAAAAAATAAATAGCCTTTCTATGGCCCACTGAATGAGAGAGAGAGGTGGCACACCCAGGAGTCAAGACTGGCACACAAGCTGAAAGGGCAATATTACTCTCCCACTGTTTTTTTAAGTTTTTTTTTTATTATTTTCAGGGAGACTTTAGAAACCAAATAATATTAAAAAAACCAAAAAAATAAATAGCCTTTCTATGGCCCACTGAATGAGAGAGAGAGGTGGCACACCCAGGAGTCAAGACTGGCACACAAGCTGAAAGGGCAATATTACTCTCCCACTGTTTTTTTAAGTTTTTTTTTTTTATTTTCAGGGAGACTTTAGAAACCAAATAATATTAAAAAAACAAAAAAAATAAATAGCCTTTCTATGGCCCACTGAATGAGAGAGAGAGGTGGCACACCCAGGAGTCAAGACTGGCACACAAGCTGAAAGGGCAATATTACTCTCCCACTGTTTTTTTATGTATTTTTTGTTTTTTAAGGGAGACTTTAGAAACCCAATAATATTTAAAAAAAAAAAAAAAAAAAAAGGCTTTCTATGGCCCACTGAATGAGAGAGAGAGGTGGCACACCCAGGAGTCAAGACTGGCACACAAGCTGAAAGGGCAATATTACTCTCCCACTGTTTTTTTATGTATTTTTTGTTTTTTAAGGGAGACTTTAGAAACCCAATAATATTTAAAAAAAAAAAAAAAAAAGGCTTTCTATGGCCCACTGAATGAGAGAGAGAGGTGGCACACCCAGGAGTCAAGACTGGCACACAAGCTGAAAGGGCAATATTACTCTCCCACTGTTTTTTTATGTATTTTTTGTTTTTTAAGGGAGACTTTAGAAACCCAATAATATTTAAAAAAAAAAAAAAGGCTTTCTATGGCCCACTGAATGAGAGAGAGAGGTGGCACACCCAGGAGTCAAGACTGGCGCACAAGCTGAAAGGGCAATATTACTCTCCCACTGTTTTTTTAAGTTTTTTTTTTTTTATTTTCAGGGAGACTTTAGAAACCAAATAATATTAAAAAAACCAAAAAAATAAATAGCCTTTCTATGGCCCACTGAATGAGAGAGAGAGGTGGCACACCCAGGAGTCAAGACTGGCACACAAGCTGAAAGGGCAATATTACTCTCCCACTGTTTTTTTATGTATTTTTTGTTTTTTAAAGGAGACTTTAGAAACCCAATAATATTTAAAAAAAAAAAAAAAGGCTTTCTATGGCCCACTGAATGAGAGAGAGAGGTGGCACACCCAGGAATCAAGACTGGCACACAAGCTGAAAGGGCAATATTACTCTCCCACTGTTTTTTTATGTATTTTTTGTTTTTTAAGGGAGACTTTAGAAACCCAATAATATTTAAAAAAAAAAAAAAAAGGCTTTCTATGGCCCACTGAATGAGAGAGAGAGGTGGCACACCCAGGAGTCAAGACTGGCACACAAGCTGAAAGGGCAATATTACTCTCCCACTGTTTTTTTATGTATTTTTTGTTTTTTAAGGGAGACTTTAGAAACCCAATAATATTTAAAAAAAAAGAAAAGGCTTTCTATGGCCCACTGAATGAGAGAGAGAGGTGGCACACCCAGGAGTCAAGACTGGCGCACAAGCTGAAAGGGCAATATTACTCTCCCACTGTTTTTTTAAGTTTTTTTTTTTTTATTTTCAGGGAGACTTTAGAAACCAAATAATATTAAAAAAAACCAAAAAAATAAATAGCCTTTCTATGGCCCACTGAATGAGAGAGAGAGGTGGCACACCCAGGAGTCAAGACTGGCACACAAGCTGAAAGGGCAATATTACTCTCCCACTGTTTTTTTAAGTTTTTTTTTTTTTATTTTCAGGGAGACTTTAGAAACCAAATAATATTAAAAAAACCAAAAAAATAAATAGCCTTTCTATGGCCCACTGAATGAGAGAGAGAGGTGGCACACCCAGGAGTCAAGACTGGCACACAAGCTGAAAGGGCAATATTACTCTCCCACTGTTTTTTTATGTATTTTTTGTTTTTTAAGGGAGACTTTAGAAACCCAATAATATTTAAAAAAAAAAAAAAAAAGGCTTTCTATGGCCCACTGAATGAGAGAGAGAGGTGGCACACCCAGGAGTCAAGACTGGCACACAAGCTGAAAGGGCAATATTACTCTCCCACTGTTTTTTTATGTATTTTTTGTTTTTTAAGGGAGACTTTAGAAACCCAGTAATATTTAAAAAAAAAAAAAAAAAAAAGGCTTTCTATGGCCCACTGAATGAGAGAGAGAGGTGGCACACCCAGGAGTCAAGACTGGCACACAAGCTGAAAGGGCAATATTACTCTCCCACTGTTTTTTTATGTATTTTTTGTTTTTTAAGGGAGACTTTAGAAACCCAATAATATTTAAAAAAAAAAAAAAAAAAAAAGGCGTTCTATGGCCCACTGAATGAGAGAGAGAGGTGGCACACCCAGGAGTCAAGACTGGCACACAAGCTGAAAGGGCAATATTACTCTCCCACTGTTTTTTTATGTATTTTTTGTTTTTTAAGGGAGACTTTAGAAACCCAATAATATTTAAAAAAAAAAAAAAAAGGCTTTCTATGGCCCACTGAATGAGAGAGAGAGGTGGCACACCCAGGAGTCAAGACTGGCACACAAGCTGAAAGGGCAATATTACTCTCCCACTGTTTTTTTATGTATTTTTTGTTTTTTAAGGGAGACTTTAGAAACCCAATAATATTTAAAAAAAAAAAAAAGGCTTTCTATGGCCCACTGAATGAGAGAGAGAGGTGGCACACCCAGGAGTCAAGACTGGCGCACAAGCTGAAAGGGCAATATTACTCTCCCACTGTTTTTTTAAGTTTTTTTTGTTTGTTTTCAGGGAGACTTTAGAAACCAAATAATATTAAAAAAACCAAAAAAATAAATAGCCTTTCTATGGCCCACTGAATGAGAGAGAGAGGTGGCACACCCAGGAGTCAAGACTGGCACACAAGCTGAAAGGGCAATATTACTCTCCCACTGTTTTTTTATGTATTTTTTGTTTTTTAAAGGAGACTTTAGAAACCCAATAATATTTAAAAAAAAAAAAAAAAGGCTTTCTATGGCCCACTGAATGAGAGAGAGAGGTGGCACACCCAGGAATCAAGACTGGCACACAAGCTGAAAGGGCAATATTACTCTCCCACTGTTTTTTTATGTATTTTTTGTTTTTTAAGGGAGACTTTAGAAACCCAATAATATTTAAAAAAAAAAAAAAAGGCTTTCTATGGCCCACTGAATGAGAGAGAGAGGTGGCACACCCAGGAGTCAAGACTGGCACACAAGCTGAAAGGGCAATATTACTCTCCCACTGTTTTTTTATGTATTTTTTGTTTTTTAAGGGAGACTTTAGAAACCCAATAATATTTAAAAAAAAAGAAAAGGCTTTCTATGGCCCACTGAATGAGAGAGAGAGGTGGCACACCCAGGAGTCAAGACTGGCGCACAAGCTGAAAGGGCAATATTACTCTCCCACTGTTTTTTTAAGTTTTTTTTTTTTTATTTTCAGGGAGACTTTAGAAACCAAATAATATTAAAAAAACCAAAAAAATAAATAGCCTTTCTATGGCCCACTGAATGAGAGAGAGAGGTGGCACACCCAGGAGTCAAGACTGGCACACAAGCTGAAAGGGCAATATTACTCTCCCACTGTTTTTTTAAGTTTTTTTTTTTTAATTTTCAGGGAGACTTTAGAAACCAAATAATATTAAAAAAACCAAAAAAATAAATAGCCTTTCTATGGCCCACTGAATGAGAGAGAGAGGTGGCACACCCAGGAGTCAAGACTGGCACACAAGCTGAAAGGGCAATATTACTCTCCCACTGTTTTTTTAAGTTTTTTTTTTATTATTTTCAGGGAGACTTTAGAAACCAAATAATAAAAAAACCAAAAAAATAAATAGCCTTTCTATGGCCCACTGAATGAGAGAGAGAGGTGGCACACCCAGGAGTCAAGACTGGCACACAAGCTGAAAGGGCAATATTACTCTCCCACTGTTTTTTTAAGTTTTTTTTTTATTATTTTCAGGGAGACTTTAGAAACCAAATAATATTAAAAAAACCAAAAAAATAAATAGCCTTTCTATGGCCCACTGAATGAGAGAGAGAGGTGGCACACCCAGGAGTCAAGACTGGCACACAAGCTGAAAGGGCAATATTACTCTCCCACTGTTTTTTTAAGTTTTTTTTTTTTTATTTTCAGGGAGACTTTAGAAACCAAATAATATTAAAAAAACCAAAAAAATAAATAGCCTTTCTATGGCCCACTGAATGAGAGAGAGAGGTGGCACACCCAGGAGTCAAGACTGGCACACAAGCTGAAAGGGCAATATTACTCTCCCACTGTTTTTTTATGTATTTTTTGTTTTTTAAAGGAGACTTTAGAAACCCAATAATATTTTTAAAAAAAAAAAAAGGCTTTCTATGGCCCACTGAATGAGAGAGAGAGGTGGCACACCCAGGAATCAAGACTGGCACACAAGCTGAAAGGGCAATATTACTCTCCCACTGTTTTTTTATGTATTTTTTGTTTTTTAAGGGAGACTTTAGAAACCCAATAATATTTAAAAAAAAAAAAAAAGGCTTTCTATGGCCCACTGAATGAGAGAGAGAGGTGGCACACCCAGGAGTCAAGACTGGCACACAAGCTGAAAGGGCAATATTACTCTCCCACTGTTTTTTTATGTATTTTTTGTTTTTTAAGGGAGACTTTAGAAACCCAATAATATTTAAAAAAAAAGAAAAGGCTTTCTATGGCCCACTGAATGAGAGAGAGAGGTGGCACACCCAGGAGTCAAGACTGGCGCACAAGCTGAAAGGGCAATATTACTCTCCCACTGTTTTTTTAAGTTTTTTTTTTTTTATTTTCAGGGAGACTTTAGAAACCAAATAATATTAAAAAAAACCAAAAAAATAAATAGCCTTTCTATGGCCCACTGAATGAGAGAGAGAGGTGGCACACCCAGGAGTCAAGACTGGCACACAAGCTGAAAGGGCAATATTACTCTCCCACTGTTTTTTTAAGTTTTTTTTTTTTTATTTTCAGGGAGACTTTAGAAACCAAATAATATTAAAAAAACCAAAAAAATAAATAGCCTTTCTATGGCCCACTGAATGAGAGAGAGAGGTGGCACACCCAGGAGTCAAGACTGGCACACAAGCTGAAAGGGCAATATTACTCTCCCACTGTTTTTTTATGTATTTTTTGTTTTTTAAGGGAGACTTTAGAAACCCAATAATATTTAAAAAAAAAAAAAAAAAGGCTTTCTATGGCCCACTGAATGAGAGAGAGAGGTGGCACACCCAGGAGTCAAGACTGGCACACAAGCTGAAAGGGCAATATTACTCTCCCACTGTTTTTTTATGTATTTTTTGTTTTTTAAGGGAGACTTTAGAAACCCAGTAATATTTAAAAAAAAAAAAAAAAAAAGGCTTTCTATGGCCCACTGAATGAGAGAGAGAGGTGGCACACCCAGGAGTCAAGACTGGCACACAAGCTGAAAGGGCAATATTACTCTCCCACTGTTTTTTTATGTATTTTTTGTTTTTTAAGGGAGACTTTAGAAACCCAATAATATTTAAAAAAAAAAAAAAAAAAAAAAAAAAGGCTTTCTATGGCCCACTGAATGAGAGAGAGAGGTGGCACACCCAGGAGTCAAGACTGGCACACAAGCTGAAAGGGCAATATTATTCTCCCACTGTTTTTTTATGTATTTTTTTTTTTTAAGGGAGACTTTAGAAACCAAATAATATTAAAAAAAAAAAAAAAAAAAAAGGCTTTCTATGGCCCACTGAATGAGAGAGAGAGGTGGCACACCCAGGAGTCAAGACTGGCGCACAAGCTGAAAGGGCAATATTACTCTCCCACTGTTTTTTTAAGTTTTTTTTTTATTATTTTCAGGGAGACTTTAGAAACCAAATAATATTAAAAAAACCAAAAAAATAAATAGCCTTTCTATGGCCCACTGAATGAGAGAGAGAGGTGGCACACCCAGGAGTCAAGACTGGCACACAAGCTGAAAGGGCAATATTACTCTCCCACTGTTTTTTTATGTTTTTTTTTTTTTCAGGGAGACTTTAGAAACCAAATAATATTAAAAAAACCAAAAAAATAAATAGCCTTTCTATGGCCCACTGAATGAGAGAGAGAGGTGGCACACCCAGGAGTCAAGACTGGCACACAAGCTGAAAGGGCAATATTACTCACCCACTGTTTTTTTATGTTTTTTTTTTTTTTCAGGGAGACTTTAGAAACCAAATAATATTAAAAAAACCAAAAAAATAAATAGCCTTTCTATGGCCCACTGAATGAGAGAGAGAGGTGGCACACCCAGGAGTCAAGACTGGCACACAAGCTGAAAGGGCAATATTACTCTCCCACTGTTTTTTTATGTATTTTTTGTTTTTTAAGGGAGACTTTAGAAACCCAATAATATTTAAAAAAAAAAAAAAAAAAAGGCTTTCTATGGCCCACTGAATGAGAGAGAGAGGTGGCACACCCAGGAGTCAAGACTGGCACACAAGCTGAAAGGGCAATATTACTCTCCCACTGTTTTTTTTATGTATTTTTTGTTTTTTAAGGGAGACTTTAGAAACCCAATAATATTTAAAAAAAAAAAAAAAAAAGGCTTTCTATGGCCCACAATTAGAGAGAGAGGTGGCACACCCAGGAGTCAAGACTGACACACAAGCTGAAAGGGCAATATTACTCTCCCACTGTTTTTTTATTTATTTTTTTTTTTTCAGGGAGACTTTAGAAACCAAATAATAAGAAAAAAAATAAATAAATAAATAGGCTTTCTATAGCCCACTGAATAAGAGATAGCACACACAGCAGTGGCACACAAGCCCTGACTGAGGCCAATATTTTTCTACCACTGATTGATGTAGTGTTTTTGTGTTGAGGTAGAATTTAGAACACAAATCACGGAAAAAATAAATAGGCTTTCTATGGCCCACTCAGTGAGAGATGGCACACACAGGGATGGCACTGTAGCAGAAATGCCAATCTTAATCTCCCACAAAAAAAAAAAAAAAAAAAAAAAACAGGGACTGTCCTACAATTACTATCTCCCTGCAGTAATCTAAGCCAGGTATGGCAGGCAGCAATAGGAGTGGACTGATGCACAAATTAAATAAAAAGTGTGGACAAACAAAAAAGATAGCTGTGCAGAAAGGAAGGAACAAGAGGATATGTGCTTTGAAAAAAGCAGTTGGTTTCCACAGTGGCGTACACACAGCAATACAGCTATCACGGAGCCTTCTAGGGCAGCCCAATGAGCTACAGCGCTGAGGAAAAAAAAAAAAATAGCTTCCACTGTTCCTGCACACCGATGGTGGTGTTGGACAGTGGAAATCGCTACAGCACTAGCGGTTTGGTGGTTAGTGGACCCTGCCTAACGCTCTCCCTGCTTCTGACGAAGCGGCAGCAACCTCTCCCTAAGCTCAGATCAGCAGCAGTAAGATGGTGGTCGGCGGGAACGCCCCTTTATAGCCCCTGTGACGCCGCAGACAGCAAGCCAATCACTGCAATGCCTGTCATGATCTCAATGGCAAGAGATCATAGCATCAGCATATATAGGAACTAGCTCTTGGAAGATGGAAACTGAGCTGACCATGAACTAAACCTAACACACAACTAGCAGTGGCCGGGTAGCATGCCTACGTTGATTCTAGATGCCCAGCACCAGCCGGAGGACTAAATAAAACTAGCAGAGGAAAATATTAGTCCTAGCTCACCTCTAGAGAAATACCCCGAAAGGAGACAGAGGCCCCCCACATGTATTGGCGGTGAATCAAGATGAAATAACAAACGTAGTATGAAAATAGGTTTAGCAAATTTGAGGTCCACTTACTACATAGCAGAAGACAGGAAGGACACTTTCATGGTCAGCTAAAAACCCTATCAAAACACCATCCAGAAATTACTTTAAAACTCTGGCATTAACTCATAACACCAGAGTGGCAATTCCTGTTCACAAGAGCTTTCCAGACACAGTAACGAAACTACAGCTGTGAACTGGAACAAAAATGCAAAAACAAACATGGACAAGAGTCCAACTTATCTAGTAGTTGTCTAGGAGCAGGAACAAGCACAGAGAGGCTTCTGATAACATTGTTGACCGGCAAGCAACTAACAGAGCAGCAAGGTTATATAGCGACTCCCACATCTTGATGGGAACAGGTGAACAGAGAAGATGAAGACACCAGTTCAATTCCACCAGTAGCCACCGGGGGAGCCCAGAATCCAAATTCACAACAGTACCCCCCCCTCAAGGAGGGGGCACCGAACCCTCACCAGAACCACCAGGGCGATCAGGATGGGCCCTATGAAAGGCACGAACCAGATCAGAGGCATGAACATCAGATGCATTCACCCAAGAATTATCCTCCTGGCCGTATCCCTTCCACTTGACCAGATACTGGAGTCTCCGTCTGGAAACACGAGAGTCTAAGATTTTCTCCACAACGTACTCCAACTCACCCTCAACCAACACCGGAGCAGGAGGCTCAACGGAAGGCACAACCGGTACCTCATACCTGCGCAATAATGACCGATGAAAAACGTTATGAATAGAAAAGGATGCAGGGAGGTCCAAACGGAAGGAAACAGGGTTAAGAATCTCCAATATCTTATACGGGCCGATGAACCGAGGCTTAAACTTGGGAGAAGAGACCCTCATAGGGACAAAACGAGAAGACAACCACACCAAGTCCCCAACACGAAGACGAGGACCAACACGACGACGGCGGTTAGCAAAAAGCTGAGTCTTCTCCTGGGACAACCTCAAATTGTCCACCACCTGCCCCCAGATCTGATGCAATCTCTCCACCACAGCATCCACTCCAGGACAATCCGAAGATTCCACCTGACCAGAGGAAAATCGAGGATGAAACCCCGAATTACAGAAAAACGGGGACACCAAAGTGGCAGAGCTGGCCCGATTATTGAGAGCGAACTCCGCCAATGGCAAAAAAGCAACCCAATCATCCTGGTCAGCAGACACAAAACACCTCAGATATGTCTCCAGGGTCTGATTAATCCGCTCAGTCTGGCCATTCGTCTGAGGATGGAAAGCGGACGAAAAAGATAAATCTATGCCCATCCTAGCACAGAATGCCCGCCAAAATCTAGACACGAATTGGGTCCCTCTGTCAGAAACGATATTCTCAGGAATACCATGCAAACGAACAACATTTTGAAAAAACAGAGGAACCAACTCGGAAGAAGAAGGCAACTTGGGCAGAGGAACCAAATGGACCATCTTAGAGAAACGGTCACACACCACCCAGATGACAGACATCTTCTGAGAAACAGGCAGATCTGAAATAAAATCCATCGAGATGTGCGTCCAAGGCCTCTTAGGAATAGGCAAGGGCAACAACAATCCACTAGCCCGAGAACAACAAGGCTTGGCCCGAGCACAAACGTCACAAGACTGCACAAAGCCTCGCACATCTCGTGACAGGGAAGGCCACCAGAAGGACCTTGCCACCAAATCCCTGGTACCAAAAATGCCAGGATGACCTGCCAACGCAGAAGAATGAACCTCAGAGATGACTCTACTGGTCCAATCATCAGGAACAAACAGTTTATCAGGTGGGCAACGATCAGGTCTATCCGCCTGAAACTCCTGCAAGGCCCGCCGCAGGTCTGGAGAAACGGCTGACAATACCACTCCATCCTTAAGGATACCTGTGGGCTCAGAGTTACCAGGCGAGTCAGGCTCAAAACTCCTAGAAAGGGCATCCGCCTTAACATTCTTAGAACCCGGTAGGTATGACACCACAAAATTAAACCGAGAGAAAAATAATGACCAGCGCGCCTGTCTAGGATTCAGGCGCCTGGCGGTCTCAAGATAAACCAAATTTTTGTGGTCAGTCAATACCACCACCTGATGTCTGGCCCCCTCAAGCCAATGGCGCCACTCCTCAAAAGCCCACTTCATGGCCAAAAGCTCCTGATTCCCAACATCATAATTCCGCTCAGCGGGCGAAAATTTACGGGAAAAGAAGGCACAAGGCCTCATCACGGAGCAGTCAGAACTTTTCTGCGACAACACTGCCCCAGCTCCGATCTCAGAAGCGTCGACCTCAACCTGAAAAGGTAGAGCAACATCAGGCTGACGCAACACAGGGGCAGAGGAAAAACGGCGCTTAAGCTCCCGAAAGGCCTCCACAGCATCAGGGGACCAATCAGCAACATCAGCACCCTTCTTAGTCAAATCGGTCAATGGCTTAGCAATATCCGAAAAACCAGCAATAAATCGACGATAAAAGTTAGCAAAGCCCAAAAATTTCTGAAGACTCTTAAGAGAAGAGGGCTGCGTCCAATCACAAATAGCTTGAACCTTGACAGGATCCATTTCAATGGAAGAGGGGGAAAAAATATATCCCAAAAAGGAAATCCTCTGTACCCCAAAAACACACTTAGAACCCTTCACACACAAAGAATTAGACCGCAAAACCTGAAAAACCCTCCTGACTTGCTGGACATGAGAGTCCCAGTCATCCGAAAAAATCAGAATATCATCCAGATACACAATCATAAATTTATCCAAATAATCGCGAAAAATATCATGCATAAAGGACTGGAAAACTGACGGAGCATTTGAAAGACCAAAAGGCATCACTAAATACTCAAAGTGGCCCTCGGGCGTATTAAATGCGGTTTTCCACTCATCCCCCTGCCTGATTCGCACCAAATTATACGCCCCACGAAGGTCAATCTTAGAGAACCACTTGGCCCCCTTTATGCGAGCAAACAAATCAGTCAGCAACGGCAATGGGTATTGATATTTAACAGTGATTTTATTCAAAAGCCGATAATCAATACATGGTCTCAAAGAGCCGTCTTTTTTTGACACAAAGAAAAAACCGGCTCCTAAGGGAGATGACGATGGACGAATATGTCCCTTTTCCAAGGACTCCTTTATATATTCACGCATAGCAGCATGTTCAGGCACAGACAGATTAAATAAACGACCCTTTGGGTATTTACTACCCGGGATTAAATCTATGGCACAATCGCACTCTCGGTGCGGAGGTAACGAACCAAGCTTGGATTCTTCAAAGACGTCACGATAGTCAGACAGGAACTCAGGAATTTCAGAGGGAATAGATGATGAAATGGAAACCACAGGTACATCCCCATGAGCCCCCTTACATCCCCAGCTCAACACAGACATAGCTTTCCAGTCGAGGACTGGGTTGTGAGATTGCAGCCAAGGCAATCCTAGCACCAAATCATCATGTAGATTATACAGCACCAGAAAGCGAATAATCTCCTGGTGATCCGGATTAATACGCATAGTTACTTGTGTCCAGTATTGTGGTTTATTATTAGCCAATGGGGTGGAGTCAATCCCCTTCAGAGGAATAGAAGTCTCCAAAGGCTCTAAATCATACCCACAGCGTTTGGCAAAGGACCAATCCATAAGACTCAAAGCGGCGCCAGAGTCGACATAGGCGTCCGTGGTAATAGATGACAAAGAGCAAATCAGGGTAACAGATAGAATAAACTTAGACGGTAAGGTGCAAATGGAAACAGATTTACCAAGCTTTTTAGTGCGCTTAGAGCATGCTGATATAACATGAGTAGAATCACCACAATAGAAACACAACCCATTTTTCCATCTAAAATTCTGCCGCTCGCTTCGGGACAGAATTCTATCACACTGCATACTCTCTGGCGATTTCTCAGTGGACACCGCCAGATGGTGCACTGGTTTGCGCTCCCGCAAACGCCTATCGATCTGAATAGCCATTGTCATGGACTCATTCAGACCCGCAGGCACAGGGAACCCCACCATAACATCCTTAATGGCATCAGAGAGACCCTCTCTGAAAGTCGCCGCCAGGGCGCACTCATTCCACTGAGTAAGCACAGACCATTTACGGAATCTTTGGCAGTAAATTTCCGCTTCATCTTGCCCCTGAGATAGGGACATCAAAGTTTTTTCTGCCTGAAGCTCCAAATGAGGTTCGTCATAAAGCAACCCCAAGGCCAGAAAAAACGCATCCACATTGAGCAACGCAGGATCCCCTGGTGTCAATGAAAAAGCCCAGTCTTGAGGGTCGCCCCGGAGCAAGGAAATCACAATCCTGACCTGCTGTGCAGGATCTCCGGCAGAGCGAGATTTCAGGGACAAAAATAATTTGCAATTATTTCGAAAATTCTGAAACCCAGATCTATTCCCCGAGAAAAATTCCGGCAAAGGAATTCTCGGCTCAGATACAGGTGCATGACAAACAAAATCTTGCAAATTTTGTACCTTCGTGGCGAGAATATTCAAACCTGCAGTTACACTCTGAAGATCCATTGCAAACAGGTGAACACAGAGCCATTCAAAGGAGAGAAAAAAAAAAAAAAAAAAAAATTTCAGCAGACTACTTATTTCTCTCCTTTCTCAGCCAAGGATTTTAACCCTTTAGTGGGCCGGTCAAACTGTCATGATCTCAATGGCAAGAGATCATAGCATCAGCATATATAGGAACTAGCTCTTGGAAGATGGAAACTGAGCTGACCATGAACTAAACCTAACACACAACTAGCAGTGGCCGGGTAGCATGCCTACGTTGATTCTAGATGCCCAGCACCAGCCGGAGGACTAAATAAAACTAGCAGAGGAAAATATTAGTCCTAGCTCACCTCTAGAGAAATACCCCGAAAGGAGACAGAGGCCCCCCACATGTATTGGCGGTGAATCAAGATGAAATAACAAACGTAGTATGAAAATAGGTTTAGCAAATTTGAGGTCCACTTACTACATAGCAGAAGACAGGAAGGACACTTTCATGGTCAGCTAAAAACCCTATCAAAACACCATCCAGAAATTACTTTAAAACTCTGGCATTAACTCATAACACCAGAGTGGCAATTCCTGTTCACAAGAGCTTTCCAGACACAGTAACGAAACTACAGCTGTGAACTGGAACAAAAATGCAAAAACAAACATGGACAAGAGTCCAACTTATCTAGTAGTTGTCTAGGAGCAGGAACAAGCACAGAGAGGCTTCTGATAACATTGTTGACCGGCAAGCAACTAACAGAGCAGCAAGGTTATATAGCGACTCCCACATCTTGATGGGAACAGGTGAACAGAGAAGATGAAGACACCAGTTCAATTCCACCAGTAGCCACCGGGGGAGCCCAGAATCCAAATTCACAACAAATGCCCTTCTCTAAGATGGTGGGGACCAGGATCTATGTCATCACGCTGCCCACACTCTGCGTTCACCTTCATTGGCTGAGAAATGGCGCTTTTCGCGTCATTGAAACGCGACTTTGGCGCGAAAGTCGCGTACCGCATGGCCGACAAGCACAGGGGTCGGATCGGGTTTCATGAGACGCCGACTTAGCCAAAAGTCGGCGACTTTTGAAAATGATCGACCCGTTTCGCTCAACCCTATCCGCCACTAGAACACCATGGTGAACTTGTTCTGTGCTGCCACAGCCATTCAATTTTTGCGCAATTTTTTTAAATGTACCCCCCATGGGGAAATGTTTGTTAGCCCATGCACGTAGTGTATGGGCATTACGAGTCTAGGAGACCCGCTCCTTTGTAATGGGAAATTTTGTTATGAGGCCCTCCTTCATGATTCTTCCAAGGGGAATTGTGTTGCATGCAAATTTGGGTCAAGGCCCTTGCATAAAAATGCATAAGGAAACGGTGTGGTAGGACCAACTGAAGAGTGTGAAGTGGGTTTTCCTGTGGCCATCCAATACCTGAATTGAAGGCTTATTGGGTTGCATATGACGTGGTAGCAGGGCACGCCTTGCAGGAAATACATAAGAAAACAGTATGGGATTACAAAATGAATAATGCAAAGTGTATTTTCCTGTGGCCATCCAGTACCTGGGTTCCAAGGCTTGTTGGGGTGCATATGACTTGATAGCATTGCAGGCCTTGCATTCAATGCAACTTTTTTTCAGGAGGCCCTCCTGTACCTCTCGTGAAAGGGGTATTGGGGTGCGTTGTAATTCTTGGCAGCCCAGCTACTCACTACATAGGCAATAACAGCATAGGAGCCCCAATGTTTAATAATGTCCCTTTGAGAATAATAATGCCACTTGATGCCCCTCTAAAAATAGGCTTTGTGATTTTAAGAGTCCCTCCTTTAGAAATGAGACAAGATGTGTCTCCTTATGTGTCACACACCACATGGCCAGCTAGGGTTGTTAAATGTTACAATTAGTGTTGAGCATTCCGATACCGCAAGTATCGGGTATCGGACGATATTTGCTGTTTTGGAATTCCGATACCGAGTTCCGATATTTTTGTGATATCGGAAATCGGAATCGGAAGTTCCCAGTGTATGGTTCCCAGGGTCTGGAGGAGAGGAGACTCTCCTTCAGGCCCTGGGATCCATATTCATGTAAAAAATAAAGAATAAAAAAAAAAAATATGGATATACTCACCCCTCCGGCGGACCCTGGACCTTAGCAGTGTAACCGGCAGCCTCCGTTCCTAAGAATGCAGTGAGTGTAGGACCTGCGATGACGTCGCGGCTTGTGATTGGTCGCGTGAGCGGTCACATGAGCGGTCCAGGGTCCGCCGGAGGGGTGAGTATATCCATATTTTTTATTTTTATTCTTTATTTTTTACATGAATATGGATCCCAGGGCCTGAAGGAGAGTTTCCTCTCCTTCAGGCCCTGGGAACCATCCAGGATACCTTCCGATATTTGTGTCCCATTGACTTGTATTGGTATCGGGTATCGGTATCGGCGATTTGCTCAACCCGAGGAACGAGCACCCGAGCATTTTAGTGTTCGCTCATCACTACTATTGAACTAATACTTGTTTATATTCCTTTCTTTAGTGTATTACTGATGAAGGTCCAACTAGCTAAATGTTTTTTCATACACTTTGTTTCTCTGTTATAACAATAAAATCAGTCTTGTCACTCCTGCACCTCCTTTCCACTGCAGCCTCTGTCTTTTTGTCATAGCAGCGGTGGCATCACAGCTAAAGCTAAGCACTATAGTCAATCACTAGTCAATAGTGGTCATTCTGAGGTAGACCATACATTCCGTTAAGATCAGTGATTGGATGCAGCCATCACATGCTAACATGTAAACAAAGGGTAAGCATTGGAGAGGTGTTGCTGGAGCAATAGTGAGCAAGTAAATCTGATGTTGCTATTTTTACCTATAGAAACCCTGGGTACAAGAAATTGTAAACCTTGAAAAACCCTTTAAGTCATGTTTTGAGAATATATAATTAATATATGTTTTTCACACATGCACAGCCATAATTTTACCTGCATAAATGGATCTTGTTGTCTGTAATGAATTTGATACATCTTTATGGATAGGCCAGCCATTGCTTATCATTAAAAAGTTGATTACTTTGAGATCTAGAGCTTAGAGCCTCCAATACTACCATCAATAATCAGATCTATGATACAGTCTTAAGGAAACTCAAATGCAAAAAAATTTTTTAGGCCAAAATAAATGTATTTAGGTAAAAAACAAAATCACCCCGAAGATGTCCATTTCCTTTAAAGCAAAACATAAAAATAGCAGTAGTAATGTTAATAAAAACTCTTAATATTACAAATTAATGCAGTTCCACTTTGAACTCCTACAATATATCATAGAAAAAAGAAATCATATCACTAAAATATAAAATATATCCAGGGACCCTCTGGGCGAACAAAAGAGCAGTGATGTGAGTGGGACAGTTGGGATGCCTAATAGTGTATGAAATTTCTATTCAAGTGTGTGTGTCAGCTTCTATAAAGTACAAAATGGATGTGATTTCAGCGACTGCCTCGGGCAGCAAAAAATCTAACATAAACCTGAATTAAATGTACAAAGATACCAGCACTGTAAGAAAAAAGAATTGGAATACTAGGGTATGTACAATAACAAGAGAGTTGCTAATAAATCTACACTTCAAACCTTGCAGAAGCAGGAACATGGAGCACATATTTAATAGAGTAATACGATGTGACAGTGTTTTCTTTGTTGTGTAATTATGTAGACCTTGGAGAATCAAGCATGAAACTCAAGGCCAACTTGTGTGCATGTGCTAATATACTGTATAGTCTGTTTTGTATCCTAACGAGCAACTCATTATTTGTAGTTGAAGGGGAAGTTTATTTAAAAAACAAACTTATTTTTAGCTTATTTCAATGCTTTATTTATACAATGGAGCGTTAACCTAATTTTTATTTTCAATTACTATTGATATATACAGGGGTTGGACAAAATAATAGAAACACCTAACATTTTGGCATCATAATCTTCGAACATGTGATAAACATGCAAACCGTGACATATGGTAATGTTTTGCAGTTGATTAATTGTGCTATGTGATATGTGTATGTAAATTAACTGTTTATTTTGCATAATTGTAAGAACATTGATGAGAACCTGATACCAATGGCAGACCTCTCGGATTTTCAAAGAGGCCAAATTGTTGGTGCTCGTATGGCAGGCGCTAGTGTAACAGAAAGTGCCCGAATGCTTAGCGTGTCCAGAGGTACTGTCTCCAAAGTAATGACTGCATTTGAAAGAGAAGGAAAAACATCCGCAGCAAAGCACAGTTCCGGCCAAAAGTCAAAGTTGACTGAGAGAGACCGTCAGACTCTAAAGCGAATTGTGAGAGAGGATCGTAAGACCACGGCTCCGAAACTCACTGCTGAGCTCAATGAACACCTACAGAACCCAGTTTCCACGAAAACTGTTCGTCGGGAGCTGCACAAATCTGGATTCCAGGGAAGAGCTGCAATTAGAAAACCGCTGCTCTCAATGACAAATGTTTCCTAGCGTTTAGAGTGGTGTAGAAACCTCCAGAATTGGTCCCTCGAGCAGTGGAAACATGTGATATTCTCAGACGAATCATCGTTTACCCTATTTCCGACCTCCGGCCGAGTGTACGCTTGGAGACAGCCGAAAGAAGCATTCCATCCAGACTGCCTTCTCCCAACCGTAAAACATGGTGGAGGTTCTGTGATGATCTGGGGTGCTATTTTGTGGATATCCGCCTGGCCAATGATATCTTTTCATGGAAGAATTAACAGCCAAGATTATTTAGGCATTTTGGGCGACCAAGTGCATTCAATGGTTCAAGCACTGTTCCCGGAGGGGAACGCCATCTTTCAAGATGATAATGCACCAATTCATACAGCTAGAATCGTTAAAGCATGGCACGAGGAACATTCTAAAGAAGATGAGCATCTCATCTGGCCCCCACAATCCCCAGACCTCAACATTATTGAGCCTTCCTCAATGCGCGGTGGTTTTGTAGTCCCTTACTGCCTATGCCTTCTGTTAAGGTCCTCACAGTTCCTCTCTGTCCCCCATAAAGGTTAGGATACAACCCGTATGACAGGTGAAGCAGGCCTTTTTATAGGGTCTCTATCACAACCCGGGCCCTATAAGTATCACTGTGTCTCCTGGGTGTAAAGGCGGACAGGTAACTTGAAGTTCAGCTGTCCTGCCGGTTTCAGCTATGCTACATAGAGATCAGCACAGCCACAGTCTTCTGGCTACTGGAATCTGTGCCAGCCAGGGAGGTAGCTAATTCACTGCTCTGCTCCGCTGGTATCACTCTCCTGTTCCTTTTCTCTCCTGCACACTTTCCACAAGTTGTTCGTTCTTTTTAAGTTTACTTTAATCCAGGAGCTGTAGTACCTCAGACTACATGGCTCCTTCAGACCTTCTGACACTCTATGTCTGTCTGCTCTCTTCCCTGTCCTCTGACAGTCTGACTCAAATCTTGTTTCTTCCACACTAGAATTAATCTATAGGGGAGTTCACCCTAAACCAGGTTTAGAGCTCCCCCTTCTGGCCTGGAGTGTGAACGTGCTGTGTGTATGTGATTATCTGGTGAAAGATATCCTTCATAGCTTCCAAGCGTGACATCATTCTCCCCAAGGGGAAAGCAATGCCACTGTGACGACCAGGACCCTGGGGCATCACACACCCCAATAACTTCCAGCAGATGTACTTGAGGGCCTCAGGACTAAATTTTTCCAATTAGAAAAAAAGTGTGTCCCCCATACTGTTTGCTTATGCAGTGAATGCAAGGCCTGCACTGCACCAATGTTACATGCACTCCAATAACCCTTTGAAACCACGTACTGGATGGCCACATGAAACAAAAGTTCCCATTACCTTTTTTTATTACCATAAATTTTGTCCATGAAGTTAATGCAAGGCTTGGCCTTAAATTTGCACGCACCTAAATCCTCCTTGGAAGAAATGTGGAGGCGGGTCTCATAAAAAAATTTCCACATTAAAAAGAAGCACTTCACCTACACTTGGAATGCCCATACACTAAGTGCATGGGCTGACAAACATTTCCCTATGGGGGGTAAATTTTTTAAAAAAATTTGTTTACGGCCATCATACACCCTTGCAAAAAAATAGAGTGGCTGTAGTATGACGGAATACATTCACCCTTGTGTCCTAGTGGTGGTGTTTGATGAGACGTGGAGGACGTCCTCCTATAAATGTTTTCCCAATTTAAAGGAGCGGGTCTCCTAAACTTGTAATGCCCATACACTAAGTGTAAGGGCTGACAAACATTTCCCCCTGAAGAGTCTACTTTTTTGCTTAAAAAATTAGTTACAGGCATCAGAAACACCCTTGCCAAAAATTAGAGTTGACTGTTGCATCACGGAATACGTTCACCCTCGTGTTCTAGTGCTGATGTCTGAAGAGACGTGGAGGATGTCCTCCTATGATTTTTTTCCCAATTTAAAGGAGCGGGTCTTCTATAATTGTAATGCCCATACACTAAGTGTAAGGGCTGACAAGCATTTCCCCCTGGGGGTCTACTTTTTTTTTTGTGTTTACGGGCATCGTAAACACCCTTGCCAAAAATTAGAGTGACTGTTGAATCACAGAATACGTTCACCCTCGTGTTCTAGTGGTAGTGTCTGAAGAGAAATGGAGGATATACTCTTATGAATGTTTTCCCAAGAGAGAGCGGGTCTCCTATACTTGGTATACCATACTCTAAGTGCATGGGCTGACAAACAATTCCCCACGGGGGTACATTTTTTTTAAAAAATGTATGGGCCTCATAGGCACCCTTGAAAAAATAGACTGGCTGTAGCATCACAGAACACATTCACCCTGGTGTTCTAGTGATGGTGGATGATGAGGATGAGGAGAAGGAGTAGAACGCGAAATAGCCCAAATCAGGCAGCCTATGCTCATGTGTGGGTGTGAAGAGGTGCATGGGAATACACCTCCCAAAAAGACACTGTATTGGAGGTTATGTTTCGCTGTCATTTGGTGGTGTAGAGAAGTCTTGCCCATTCCAGCCCTTGTTCATTTTTACAAGAGTCAGCCTCTCTGCATTTTCATTTGACAGGCGAATGTACTTATCTGTTATAATTTCACCAGCGGCACTAAAAACCCGCTCTGACAAAATGCTAGCAGCAGGGCAGGTCAGGATCTCCAATGTGTAGAGAGACAGTTCATGCCACGTGTCCAGCTTGGATATCCAATAATTAAAAGGCACAGAGAAATCAAGGAGGACATTGGTACGTCAGCAAGGTACTCCTTCACCTTCTCCCCTAAACATTCCATTCCTTGTGACATTACCCCACACCTCTGGGCCAGAGCAATGGGAGGGTCTGAGAAAACTGACCGAGAGCTTTGCCAATGTTGCCCTGCCACTGCTGGATTGGAGTTGTGTGTCTCTCGCCTGTACTCCTTGGTTGTCCAACATAGACACCAGCATTTTCAGATGGGATTTTTTTAATTCCACAACATTGGCCCTCTGGTACTGCACCATTTTAGTACACCTGTCTGCCTATAGAACAAGAGATTGAAAGTTCTCCTTGTAGCGTGGGTCTAAAAGTGTCACTACCCAGTAACGACTGTCACCCAAAATTTTACAATATGAAGGTCATGGGATAGGCAGTGCAACATAAAGTCAGCCATGCGTGCCAGACTGCTAACAGTAAAGCCTTCGGTGTCATCAACAACAGGACGAGTGACCAAGGTGTCCTCATCCTCCTCCCTGTCTTCAGGCCATCAACACTGAACAGACGATATGACAGTTGTGCTTGTAGTCCCATCTATACCGCATGAAAGTAGCTCCTGTTCTTCCTCCTCCTCTTCCTCATTGTCAACCAATCCACATTGGGATGATATGAGGCTGGGCTGTGTGTAATCACCCTGCATGGTTCCTTGCTCCATGTCCTCGTGCTCCTCCTGCAATGCATCCTCTTTCATTGTGAGCAGAGAGCTTTTCAGAATGCAGAGAAGTGGGATGGTGACAATAATTATGGTGTTATCGCCGATCACCATCTTAGCAGACTCCTCGAAGTTTTGCAGGATGGTACAGATGTCTGACATCCATATCCACTCCTGAAGTTTTATGTGTGGAGTCTGAACTGAATATTGACAGCCTTGTTGATGCTGGTAGTCAACAACTGCCCTCTTCTGCTCACAAATCTTTGCCAACATATGCAGTGTAGAGTTCCAACACGTGGGGACATCATACACCAGTCAGTGAGCCGGAAGCAGCTAACGCTGCTGAAGCATGGCAAGGACGGCTGAAGCTGTAGCTGACTTTCTAAAATGGGCACACAGTCGGCATACTTTCATAAGTAGATCCATCAACTCCGGGTATGTTTTGAGAAAACACTGAACCACGAGGTTAAGCACATGGGCCAGGCAAGGCACGTGTGTGAGCTCGCCTCACCTCAGAGCTGACACCAGGTTTGGGCCATTGTCACACACGACCATGCCTGGCTGTAGGTTTAGTGGTATCAGCCACAGATCTGACTGCTCTTATAGAGCTGTCCACAACTCTTCAGCATTGTGCAATTTTTCACCTAAGCAGATTAGCTTCAGCAAAGCCTGTTGACGCTTGGCTGAGGCAGCGCTGCAGTGCTTCCAGCTTGTGACTGATGTCGTCCCTGCCCACAAGCACTTGTCCATGTGTCTGTGGTTAGATGGACTTTCCCAGTAACAGCTTTGTTGAGGGCACGGCTAATGTTGTGGGACACGTGCTTCTGTAATGCCGAGTCCGCACACCGGGAGAAATAGTGGTGGATGGGGACCGAATACCTTGGGATGGCCACCGCCATCAGGTTGCAGAAAGCTTCTGTCTCCATGAGCCTAAAAGGCAACATTTTGAGCGCAAGCAGACGAGAAATTTGTGAATTTAGTACTGTGGCCTGTGGGGTGTTGGAAGTGTACATCCGCTTGTGTTCCAATGACTGTGGTATGAAAGACTGAAGGCTGCGCTGGGACAAGGATGTGGACGCGCTCGATGATGGTGCTAGTTGAGTCTGGGTAATGGCAGGTGAAGGGCAGGAGGCATCTTCACATGCATCGTGGGCATGGGATTGACTTTCACGCACAACAGTGGAAGAACGAGTAGTGTTATCCGCAGACACTGTTCCTGGTGCCTGTGGTTTGGCCCACAAAGTCGGGTGCTTTGCTGCCATGTGCCTGATCATGCTGGTGGTGGTCAGGCTGGTAGTTTTGGTACCCCTGCTGATGCGGGCCTGGCAGGTGTTGCAAATGGCCTGTTTGGGGTTATTGGTAGAGTCTTTAAAAAACAACCAGACTCGGGAAGACCTTTCAGTTGGACTGGCAACTTCTGTCATGTTGGTGTGGTGTGGAATGGTTGCCCACCTTCTGTCTGTGGACAACCCAATGTGTCTTCCTGCCTGTTGGGGTGTTACGCCTTCATTCCCGTGTGTGCTGCTGTCCTCGCTCTACATGTCCTTCTGCCAGGTTGAATCAGTTACTGTATCATCCACCACCTCTTCTTCCACTTCCGCACCCGGGGCCTCCTCCTGAGGTTCTGGCAATTGTGTCTCATCATCTACCTCTTGTGACACATTAACATCATCACCTTTGTGACCATGGCTGCTCAAAGTTTGGACATCGCTACATGGAATCTCATTTTGCCTTGCTTCAAGTGGACTGGGAGAGAGGCACGAATCGATAAACAGAAACGTGAACAACACTTCTGAGTGTCCAGGTGTTAGATCAGTTGTCTCAGAGCACTCAGCATGGTGGGAGGAAGGAGGATCAGGGTGAGGAATATGCAGTGCAGAGTCACGGCTACTCAGACTTGACTATGTAGAAGACAGGGTGCTGGTGATGGTGGCAAAGTGACTGGAAGCATTATCTGCCATCCAACCAACTACTGTACCTCTTCATGATGCTCTGGTGTCAAGAGTTCTGTTCTGCCGTGCCCTATGAATTCTGACAGGAATCTGTTACGAGAAGATGTGGGTGTTTATTGTGGTCCCCTTTCAGCTTGCCCATGGCCTCGACCTCTGCATGCACCATCACGTCCACTTCCCCCTGCCACGCGTCTTGCCCATTTTAATAAAAACGTGAATGCAAGCCTTGACTCTATTCTAATGGCACAATTTGTAGGCGACAGATAGATGAGGCATGTCACAGAGATACCAGACTGTTCAATATGTGGCCAGTATTTTTTTATTTTTTACCCCAAAATACTGTATAGACCTAGGGTAGCAGATAGCAAAAATAGTGGAATGTAGGCCTGAAAAGCAACTATTTGTAGAGCACAGGTAGACCAGGCGTCTGATGGAGACAACCGACTGTTGAACACGTGGCCTGTATTTTTTTATTTTTTACACCAAAATAGTGTATAGACCTAGGGTAGCAGACAGCAAAAAAGTGGAATGTAGGCCAGAAAATCAACTATTTGTAGAGCACAGATAGACCAGGCATCTGATGGAAATATCACACTCTTCAATATGTGGCCTGGAGCTTTTTTAATTTTTTTACCCCAAAATACTGTATAGACCTAGGGTAGCGGACAGCCAAAAAGTGGAATGTAGGCCTTAAAAAGCAACTATTTGTAGAGAAAAGATAGACCAGGAGTCTGACAGAGATAACAGACTGTTCAGTACGTGGCCTGTATTTTTTTATATTTCACCCCAAAACACTGTATAGACCTAGGGTAGCAGACAGCCAAAAGAGTGGAATGTAGGCCTGAAAAGCAACTATTTGTAGAGACCAGATAGACCAGGCATCTGACGGAGATAACAGACTGTTCAATAGGTGGCCTGTATTTCTTTATTTTTTACCCCAAAATAGTGTATAGATCTAGGGTATCAGACAGCAAAAAAGTGGAATCTAGGCCTGAAAAGCAACTATTTGTAGAGCACAGATAGACTAGGCATCTGACAGAGATAACAGACTCTTCAATACGTGGCCTGTATTTTTTTATTTTGTGCCCCAAAATAGTGTATAGACCAAGGGTAGCAGACAGCCAAAAAAGTGGAATATAGGCCTGAAAAGCAACTATTTGTAGAGCACAGATAGACCAGGCAACTGGCGGAGATAACAGACTGTTCAATAGGTGGCCTGTATTTCTTTATTTTTTACCCCAAAATAGTGTATAGACCAAGGGTAGCAGACAGCCAAAAAAGTGGAATGTAGTCATGAAAAGCAACTACCGTATATACTCGAGTATAAGCCGAGATTTTCAGCCCAAATTTTTGGGCTGAAAGTGCCCCCTCGGCTTATACTCGAGTCATGATCGGTGGTGGGGTCGGCGGGTGAGGACTGTCATATACTCACCTGCTTCCGGGGCTCCTGTCGCCCCCCCTGCACGTCCCACTGTCTCCGGGTGCCGCAGCCTCTTCCCCTGAGCGGTCACGTGGGACCGCTCATTAGAGAAATGAATAGGCTGCTCCACCTCCCATAGGGGCGGAGCCGCCTATTCATTTCTCTAATGAAGCGGTGCCGGTGACCGCTGATAGAGAAAGAGGCTGCGGCACTGAAGACAGGCAGGGGGAAGGAGCGGGACGCCGGGAGCAGGTAAGTATGTCATATTCACCTGTCCTCGTTCCACACGCCGGGCGTCGCGCCATCTTCCCGGCGTCTCTCTGCACTGACTGTTCAGGCAGAGGGCGCGATGACGCATATAGTGTGCGCGCCGCCTTCTGCCTGATCAGTCAGTGCAGAGAGACGCCGGGAAGATGGCGCCGAGGAGCTGCAAGCAAGACAGGTGAGTATGTGTTTTTTGTTTTTTTTATTGCAGCAGCAGCACAGATTTATGTGGAGCATCTATGGGGCAATGGTGCAGAGCACTATATGGCAGAGCTATGGGGCAACGGTGCAGAGCACTATATGGCAGAGCTATGGGGCAACGGTGCAGAGCACTATATGGCAGAGCTATGGGGCAACGGCGCAGAGCACTATATGGCACAGCTATGGGGCAACGGTGCAGAGCACTATATGGCAGAGCTATGGGGCAACGGTGCAGAGCACTATATGGCACAGCTATGGGGCAACGGTGCAGAGCACTATATGGCACAGCTATGGGGCAATGGTGCAGAGCACTATATGGCACAGCTATGGGGCAACGGTGCAGAGCACTATATGGCACAGCTATGGGGCAACGGTGCAGAGCACTATATGGCACAGCTATGGGGCAACGGTGCAGAGCACTATATGGCACAGCTATGGGGCAACGGTGCAGAGCACTATATGGCACAGCTATGGGGCAACGGTGCAGAGCACTATATGGCACAGCTATGGGGCAACGGTGCAGAGCACTATATGGCACAGCTATGGGGCAATGGTGCAGAGCACTATATGGCAGAGCTATGGGGCAACGGTGCAGAGCACTATATGGCACAGCTATGGGGCAACGGTGCAGAGCACTATATGGCACAGCTATGGGGCAACGGTGCAGAGCACTATATGGCACAGCTATGAGGCAACTGTGCAGAGCACTATATGGCACAGCTATGGGGCAATGGTGCAGAGCACTATATGGCAGAGCTATGGGGCAACGGTGCAGAGCACTATATGGCACAGCTATGGGGCAACGGTGCAGAGCACTATATGGCACAGCTATGGGGCAACGGTGCAGAGCACTATATGGCACAGCTATGAGGCAACTGTGCAGAGCACTATATGGCAGAGCTATGGGGCAACGGTGCAGAGCACTATATGGCACAGCTATGGGCCAGCTATGGGGCAATGGTGCAGAGCACTATATGGCACAGCTATGGGGCAACGGTGCAGAGCACTATATGGCACAGCTATGGGGCAACGGTGCAGAGCACTATATGGCACAGCTATGGGGCAACGGTGCAGAGCACTATATGGCACAGCTATGAGGCAACTGTGCAGAGCACTATATGGCAGAGCTATGGGGCAACGGTGCAGAGCACTATATGGCACAGCTATGGGGCAACGGTGCAGAGCACTATATATATGGCACAGCTATCTATGGGGCAACGGTGCAGAGCATTGTATATATGGCACAGCTTTATGTTGAGCATCTATGGGGCCATAATGAACGGTGCAGAGCATTATATATGGCACAGCTTTATGTGGAGCATCTATGGGGCCATAATGAATGGTATGGAGTATCTATTTCTAATTTTGAAATTCACCGGTAGCTGCTGCATTTTCCACCCTAGGCTTATACTCGAGTCAATAAGTTTTCCCAGTTTTTTGTGGCAAAATTAGGGGGGTCGGCTTATACTCGGGTCGGCTTATACTCGAGTATATACGGTATTTGCAGAGCACAGATAGACCAGGAGTCTGATGGAGATATCACACTCTACAATATGTGACCTGTAATTTTTTATTTCATACCTCAAAATATTGTACAGAACTAGTGTAACAGACAGCAAAGACAGTGGAATGTAGGCCTGAATTGTCACAATTTGTAGGCCACAAATAGATCAGGCGTATGACAGCGATACCAGACTGTTCAATACGTGACCTGTATTTTTTTATTTTTTACCCCAAAATACTGTATAGACATAGGGTAGCAGACAGCCAAAAAAGTGGAATGTAGGCTTGAAAAGCAACTATTTGTAGAACACAGATAGCTCTGGCGTCTGACGGAGATAGAACACTATTAAATATGTGTCCTGGATTTTTTGGGGTCCACTGAAGTTGTGTCAATAAGCAGGCTATGGCACTAATAAAAAAAAATGTTGGAGTACTAAAATTGTAAAATATTTAGCGCAATGATGTGCAATGCGTGTGGCTTACAAATCACAGTGATAAATATAAGAACTGTAGCTAATTATTTTTTGCCAGATAAAGATTTCTTGGTCAGCGAAATGGTGTCCAAAAATGTTGTAAGACACTCCAAAAAATACTACAGTACCAAAGAAAAAGGCCAGAATTTTCTGCGCACTCACATCTGATGCCTGGGACAAAAAGAAGCAGTTTTAAATTGCTAGATATTCACTCTGTTGTATTAAAATGACCTGGCTGTAGTCTGCAGTGTGACCAAGTAAATAGATGTCGAAAAAAAAGGGGCTCTGGATTGCTTTGTAATAAAATTAGCAGGGTTCAGGTGCCAAAAAAAATTAATCCTAGCCACAGATACCTGCAGCTAGGTGTATATAAAATAGGCAGCAGCAGACAGTAATGGACCCTCTAGATGTATGCAGTGAGATCTATATTCTCACATCCAGTGCCTGCATGCCTTCCACTGATGCGGATATGCGCACATTGATTCCTCTGCCTACCTAGCACTGCAATCAATATACCCCCCTAATTAGCCCTAAAAAAAGACTGTTGGTTTCTCTGGATTTGTGGATTCTGTGATGGTATACCCACACTAACTAATAAAACAACAAATCTGACCATATCTCAGCAGCAGCTCTCCCTACACTTTCTGAGTCCGAGGTTGAATGCGCCAAACAGGGAGACGTCCAGTCTCTTATAGTCTTATAGACCTGAAGACGCTGTGTGGCCAGCCAATCGCTGTAATACCACAACAAAGATGGTTGCGGTATTACAGTGCATGGCAGACAATCCCTGCATGCTCATTCAAAATTTTCAAAATTGCAGGGCGGAGACCCTAGCTCCCGCCGAATAATCCCAGAAATGCTCGGTGCTTGCTGAGTACACCGAGTACAGTGATACTTGGGCAAGTAACCAGTAGTGGCGAGCACGTTCGCTCATCACTATTTGCTACCTCACATCCTGGAATTTAACTGTATTTTTAGGGTTTGCACCAGTTCATGTAAAGAACATTCCTACAATTGTGAACATTTGGTTTTCTTTTTTTTGTGAAGCAAACAACAAATAGGATAAAATAACAGAAAACTTCAGGGTGCATAACTATTCCCCCCCCCCCCCCCAAAGTCAGTTCTTTGTAGAGCCCCTTTTTGTGGCAATTACAGCTGCATATCATTTTGCATAAGTCTTTATGAGCTTTCCACATCTGACCACTGGAATTTTTGCACATTACTCATGTGCAAACTGTTCAAGTTCCTTCAAGTTCGATGGCTTCCTCTGATAGATAGCAATTTTCTAGTCTGGCCACAGATTCTCAATTAGAATAAGGTCTGGGCTTTGACTGGGCCACTCTAAAATATTTTCATGTTTCCCCTTAAACCACTCGAGTGTTAGTTTAGCAGTATGCTTTGGGTCATTGTCTTGCTGGAATTTGAAACTCTGTCTCAGTCTCAAATCACTGACAGAGTTAGTTTTTGCTCAAGAATATACCTATATTTCACACCATCCATCTTCCCCTTGACTCAGACTATTTTCACTGTCCCTGCTGCTGAAAAGCATCCCTACAGCATGATACTGCCATCACAATGTTTCACTGTGGAGATTGAGTTCTTAGGGTAATGAGCTGTGTCAGTTTGGCACCAGACATAGTGCTTGCCTTGCCAAAAAGTAAAATTTTGGTCTCATTAAAACCACAGCACCTTCCTCCCACATGTCTTTTGGCAAACTCAAAAGGAGCCCTAAGGTACCTTCACACTGGACAACTTAACAACGATATCGCTAGCGATCCGTGACGTTGCAGAGTCCTGGATAGCGATATCGTTGTGTTTGACACACAGCAGCAATCAGGATCCTGCTGTGACATCGTTGGTCGGAGCTAGGAGGCCAGCACCTTATTTCGTCGCTGGATCTCCCGCAGACATCGTTGAATCGGCGCGTGTGACGCGGATTCAGCAATGTCTTCACTGGTAACCAGGGTAAACATCAGGTTACTAAGTGCAGGGCCGCGCTTAGTAACCTGATGTTTACCCTGGTTACCAGTGTAAATATAAAAAAAAACAAAACACTACATACTTACATTCCGATGTCTGTCGCGTCCCCCGGCACTGTGTCAGCGCCGGCTGGCCGTAAAGCAGGGCACAGCGGTGACGTCACCGCTCTGCTTTAGGGCCGGCGCTTACAGTGCAGGGAAGCAGAACGCCGGGGGACGCGACAGACATCGGAATGTAAGTATGTAGTGTTTTTTTTTTTTTACATTTACACTGGTAACCAGGGTAAACATCTGGTTACTAAGCGCGGCCCTGCGCTTAGTAACCCGATGTTTACCCTGGTTACCCGGGGAATTCTGCATCGTTGGTCTCTGGAGAGCTGTCTGTGTGATCGTTGTCTAGATCGCTGCAGCGTCGCTAAATGTAACGGTACCTTTACAATTTTTGTGAGTAAGTAAAAGCTTTTTTTCTGCCTACTCTTCCATAAAGGCCACCTCTATGGAGTGTACGACTTATTGTGGTCATATAGACAAATACTTCAGTCTCTGTTTGTGAACTCTAAAGGTCCTTCAAGGTTACCTTTGGTCTCTTTGCTGCTTCTCTTATTAATGCCCTCTTTGCCTGGGGTGAAAATTTTCATTGGTAGCCCTCTCTTGGCAGGTTTGTTGTGGTACCGTGTTCTTTACATTTGATGATGGATTTGATGGTGCTCTGGATATTTTTTTTAAAACCCAACCCTGACTTGTACTTCTCAACAACTTTGTCCCTGACTTGTTTGAAGATCTTCTTTGTCTCCATGATGTTGTTTGGTTAGTGGTGCCTCTTGATTAATGGTGTTGCGGCCTCTGTGGCCTTTCAGAAACGGTGTATATACTGACAAACCATGTGACACCTAGATTGCACATAGGTGGGTTTCCATTCACTAAGCCTTTGACTTGTGAAGGTAATTGCTTGCACCTGAAATTTTTAGGAGCTTCATCGCAAAAAGGGGAAATACATAGGCACATTTAATTTATGCCTATAGTTTTCTTACTTCACTTCACCAACTTAGACTATTTAGTGTTGATGCATTACACACAAATCGGATTACAAAAATAGTTAGACACAGCTTGTAATTAGTCATTGGTCATTACTCCAACTGAGCAATTCCTAATACTCGGATGCTCCTTTTGAGTAACAGGTATCATGGGAGTCAATGGGAAATCTTGGAATTTTTCTGGCAGACCCTACAAAGATGTCTGGAGGGCAGTGAAAGTGTTGAAATGGATGGAAATAGTGCTGAATGGAAGGAAAACAGTATGGGTAAGACCCCTGGAAGCATCTCTGACTCCTAGATCGCTGCTGAGAACAACGGTGCCACACTGTTACTCCACTTTAAGGACTGACAAAAAAACATTCAAAATTAATGAGAAACTGGAGTTTACAGGACGAAAAATGCTAAGAAACTTTTTTAATGTTTAATGACTTATATATAAGACAAAATTTAGAAACGATTTAAAAAAATAATAATTACAGTAAACCAAAATTGAAATTTGTATAAAAAAATGGAAACTTCAGTGTAATTTATGAAGGAAGCAAGAACTTTCAAAAATTAGATGGAAGGGGACTCAGGTACACTCTGAATTAGACATAAAGGAGGGCCTCATAAACATTCTGTTCAAATTGTCATGTAGTGGTGCTCCAAGACTGATAAAGGCTTGCACTAAGTGCAAAGCCTGCCAAAAATTACAAGGAGGGTCATTCAGAGTGTCTCATTCAAATAGTGTGAATAAAGTATAGTTGTACACTCATAATGGCTCTGCAAACAGTGCAAAGCCAGACAAAAATTACAAGCAGTGTCATCCATACACCCTTGAAGATACCAATTGTAGTTCCTCATTCAAATATTAAGAAGGTGTACTTGTGGTACTTCTACATTCATAACGGCTCTGCACACAGTGCAAAGACAGAAAAAGTTAAGGATGGTCATCTATAGACCTTTGAAGACAACAACTGGAGGGCCTCATTCAAATATTAAAAATTAAAAATGCTTTATGTGCTGCTGTCATCCGGTGATGTGGAATAGTTGGGGATAATTCAGGTTTTGATCATATAATTTTAATCAGATTGAGCCTGTCAGCATTTTCTGTTGACAGGCTGCAAGACAGCACAACACTTCCAAGGCATAGAGGGACAGCTAATGTCAGGTGTCCCGCTTTGAGACCCAATAGTTGAAGGTCGAAGACAAATTATGGAGAACGGTGGTTTGGTCGGCCAGGTATTGCTTGACCATCTTTAAAAACTTTTCCCTCATCAAAAATGCCTGGCCATCAGGACCTGGATGCAGGGAGGGTGCCATGAAATTGGCTCAGGCCTTTGACAGTGTACCCCTGCATCTGCTGTTCCTGAGATGTGTCTCCCTCACCTCTCCTCCTTGGTTGGGCAGAAAAGTTTGCCTCCTGCAGGTATCATTGTCTGATGGGAATTTTTTCAACATATTTTCCACAATAGCCTTCTGGTATAGCACCATTTTAGTAGACCTCTCCACCTAAGGAAGGAAAGATGCAAGGTTCTCCTTGTAGCGTGGGTCTAGCAGGGTGAACTAACAGTACTCTTTTTTGGCCAAGATGAATATAATTTGAGGGTCGCGAGAAAGGCAGAGGTACATAAAGTCTGCCATATATGCTAACCTCCCTACAGCCAACACTTCCCTGTCTCCACCATGATGATGACTCTTCATCTCCTCCTCCCTCTCTTCATCTTCGTTTTTCTCTTCAACCCATCAACATAGGAGAGATGGGACAAAGCTTGTGTGGGTACTAGTCTCTGTTTTGCTAGCAACCAGCTTCTGTTCTCCCTCCTCCTCCTCAGCCTCCACTTCTCATTGTTACCCAATATGTGATGAGCAGATGAGATGAGGCTGTCTCATGTCTTTCTCCATCTCCACCTAGTCAGCATGCAAAATTTCATGTTTAATTGTAAGCAGCAAGTGCTTAAATGTGCACAGAAATGGGAATGTTGCATGGATTATGGCATTATTGCCACTCACCATTATTTGTGGAGTCCTCAAAGTCTTGGAGAACAGTACAAATGACAAACATCCATGCACACTCTTTAGTTGTTATGTGCGGAGGGTGACCAGACTACTGATGGGCGTGTTTGAGCTGGTATTCAACAACAGGCCTTTGCTGCTCACAAAGCCTTGCCAGCATGTGCAGTGTGGAGCATGCCAGCTTAAGGGAACATGGCCCAGCTGGAGTAATACAGATCTGATCCATTGACCATCACTTAGCCCATGGAGACAATTGTAGAAGCCAGATTGGGACAATCAAGTTGCCTAGCCACTTCAATGGACTATCAGCTCTTAAGCTTGCCGTTACCCCCTCTCTGTGGGTGCTGAACAAAAGTGGGGTACCACTGGTTGGAGTACCTGGCCCTGGAAGTCCCAAAGTCACAGATGTTCTAATTCCGGTGGGCCAGCAGAAGGATGAGACTTTGTAATTTGCAACATCTTGTGTATTTGCTGGACCTGTACTATACGTTTTTTCTGGTGGTGGTTAACCAAAGTATTGCCACATGGTTTTACCATGAACCTGTGTTGTATGAGTAGTTTTATGCCCACGGGGACGAAGTACAGGCATTCAGAGGGTTGAACCCTGGTCCATGCGGTCTTTCTTAAGATAGCCAGGCCAGCAGACAAGAGCACCCACTGGCCCCTGTATCTCCACAGTAAGTTTTGAGAAACTGCTGAACAACAAGGGGAGCACGTGGGCCAAGCATTGTAGGTGAGTGAGCTTGTCAAGCTTTCAGCTGCCACAAGTTTACAGCCATTATCACTCACAACCATTCCTGGTTGTAAGTTCAGCGGCGAGAGCCACAGATCTGTCTGGCCTGACATTCCTTTCAATAACTTTGCTGTGGTGTGTGGTTTGTCTCCTAGACAAATTAGCTTCAGCAGATCCTGTTGCCACTTCCCTGAGGCAGTGTTGCAGAGCTTCCAACTTCTGGTTGATGTGGATGACCTGCTCTGAGATAACACATAGAAGATGGATGATGAGGAGGAGCAAGAGGGGGTGCAGGAACTGGTGTAAGAGGTGGAGAAAACCCTGATAAACATTGGGCCAGCAATCCTAGGTGTTCGTAGCACATGTACTGTGCCAGGGTTGGACTCCTCCCTGGCCTCCACAATGGTCAGCCAGTGTGCCGTCAGGGAAATGTTGTGTCCCTGGCCACAGGCACTTGTCCACTTGTCGGTCGTTAAGTGGACAATCCTAGAAAGTGCATTGGTAAGGGCACAGGTGATGTTGCTGGTGCAAGATGGTGACTCCACACAGGGACAGCTGAATGCTGTGCTGGGACAAGGATTTGGAAGTGCCTGAAGATGGTATGTCAGAATGTGCAAAGACAGTTGCAGGGCAGCACTTAGCACTGGGGAAGTGGAAGTGGTGTCAGGGGCAGCCAAGCTGATGTGATCCATTTTCATACTTCCTCTCTCAGGAACAGTCTACCACACTGCAAAGTTTAGATATTTCTGTAAGTTTCTCTCTTTTATTTTATAACTGTTTTGCATATTTGTATGTCACTTTTATTTCCATATTTCTATATTCTTTTATTGTAAGCACTGTACCTTTTCTATTAATGCTTAAAACTTTAATAATTTTGAACCTTGTATGCTCTAAAATAATCCATAGCCTTAGAGTGTGTGATCCTGGTGATTGGCAGACAGTAGTAGTAGTACTTCTAGGACTCATCGCTAGGGTTGAGCGAAACGGGTCGGCCATTTTCAGAAGTCGCCGACTTTTGGCAAAGTCGGGTTTCATGAAACCCGACCCGACCCCTGTGTGGGGTCGGCCATGAGGTCGGCGATCTTCTGAATCTGGTATCGGAATTCCGATACCGAGTTCCGATATGTTTGCATTATCGGAAATCGGTATCGGAATCCACATTTAAGTGTAAAATAAAGAATTAAAATAAAAAATATTGATATACTCACCTCTCGGAGGCCCCTGGACATTGCCGCTGGTAACCAGCAGCCTTCTTTGCTTAAAATGAGCGCGTTTACGGCCTTCCATGACGTCACGGCTTCTGATTGGTCGCGTGCCGCTCATGTGACCGCCACGTGACCAATCACAAGCCGTGACGTAATTCTCAGGTCCTAAATTCCTCATTCTAGGAATTTAGGACCTGAGAATTATGTCACGGCTTGTGATTGGTCGCGTGAGCGGTCACATGGGCGGCCGCGACCAATCACAAGCCGTGACGTCATCTAAGGCCCTTCACGCGCTCATTCTTAAGAAGGAAGGCTGCCGGAAAGAAGCAGGGCGCGTCCGAGGGTGAGTACATACCTAATAGGAATATACTTATCCTATCGGCTTCTTTCCAGCAGCCTTCCTTCCTAAGAATGAGCGCGTTCAGGGACTTAGATGACGTCACGGCTTGTGATTGGTCGCGGCCGCCTGTTGTGAATCTGCTTTTGGGCTCCTTCTGGTGGTGGCTAGTGGTACTGGTGACTCAGGTGTGTTTTCTTTCTCAGTTCACCTGTTTTCATCAGTAGTGGGGAGTTCCTATTTAATCCTGCTCTTCAGTCATTGCCTTGCCGGCCATCAATGTAACCAGAGCCTTTCTGTTGCATGTTCCTGCTCCTAGACTACTGATCAGCTAAGTTGGACTCTTAGTCCTAAGTTTGTTTGCATTTTTTGTTCCAGTTTACAGTTATGTCATTCTCTGTAGCTGGAAGCTCTTGTGGGCTGAAATTACCACTCCGGTGTCATGAGTTGACACATGAGTCTTAAAGTAATTTCAGGATGGTATTTTAAAAGGGTTTTCAGCTGACCGTGCAGTTCCCTTTTGTATCTTTCTACTATCTAGTAAGCGGACTTCGCTTTGCTGAACCTACCTTCATACTGCGTATGTCTTTTCCTCTGAACTCACCGTCAATATATGTGGGGGGCTTCTGTCTCCTTTTCGGGGGAATTTCCCTAGAGGTGAGCCAGGTCTGTTTTTTCCTCTACTAGGGTAAGTTAGTTCTCCGGCTGGCGAGAGACGTCTAGGGATAAAACTTAGGCACGCCCCCCGGCCACTATTAGTTGTGTGGTAGGTTTAGCTCACGGTCAGCTCGAGATTCCATCACCCAAGAGCTCGTCCGTTATTTATGTGTCCTGACGTTCCCCTGCCATTGGGAACCATGACAGTATGGCCGGCCACGTGTTAAAACTGTTGGCAGAAGAAAGGAGAGAAAAAGAAGTCTGCAAATTTTTTTTTTTTTTTTCCTCTGTGCTTGCTCTATAGTTGAATCAGTTGCATTTCAGCTCTAATTGCAGTCTTTGTCTCCCTCTCCTTCTAACCCTTGAATGGCTCTGATCTCAACTGCTTAAAATGGATCCTCAGAGTTTGGCTACAGGTTTGAATAATCTTGCCACTAAAGTTCAAAATTTACAGGATTTTGTTATACATGCTCCTATATCTGAACCTAGAATTCCTATACCAGAGTTTTTCTCCGGAGATAGATCTCGTTTTCTGAATTTCAAATATAATTGTAAATTATTTCTTTCTCTGAGACCTCGCTCCGCTGGAGATCCCGTACAGCAGGTTAAGATTGTAATTTCCTTGTTGCGAGGTGACCCTCAAGATTGGGCATTTGCATTGGCACCAGGGGATCCTGCGTTGCTCAATGTGGATGCGTTTTTTCTGGCTTTGGGGTTGCTTTATGAGGAACCTAATTTAGAGATTCAGGCTGAAAAAGCCTTGATGGCCCTATCTCAAGGGCAAGATGAAGCTGAAATATACTGCCAAAAATTTCGTAAATGGTCTGTGCTTACTCAGTGGAATGAGTGCGCTTTGGCGGCGAATTTCAGAGAGGGTCTCTCTGATGCCATTAAGGATGTTATGGTGGGGTTCCCTGCGCCTACTGGTCTGAATGAGTCCATGACAATGGCTATTCAGATTGATCGGCGTTTGCGGGAGCGTAAACCTGTGCACCATTTGGCGGTGTCTTCTGAGAAGGCGCCAGAGAATATGCAATGTGATAGAATTCTGTCCAGAAGCGAACGGCAGAATTTTAGGCGAAAAAATGGGTTGTGCTTCTATTGTGGTGATTCAACTCATGTTATATCAGCATGCTCTAGACGCACAAAGAAGGTTGATAAGTCTGTTTCAATTGGTACTTTACAGTCTAAAGGTACCTTCACACGAAGCGACGCTGCAGCGATAGCGACAACGATGTCGATCGCTGCAGCGTCGCTGTTTGGTCGCTGGAGAGCTGTCACACAGACCGCTCTCCAGCGATCAACTATGCCGAGGTCCCCTGGTAACCAGGGTAAACATCGGGTAACTAAGCGCAGGGCCGCGCTTAGTAACCCGATGTTTACCCTGGTTACCAGCGTAAAATCTAAAAAAAACAAACAGCACATACTCACATTCGCGTCCCCCTGCGTCCACTTCCTGACTGACTGAGCGCCGTACAGTGAGAGCAGAGCGGTGACGTCACCGCTGTGCTGCTTTCACTTTCACTTTGCGGCGCTGAGTCAGAGGAGGAAGCAGACTGCAGGGGACGCAATGTGAGTATGTGCTGTTTGTTTTTTTTACATTTTACGCTAGTAACCAGGGTAAACATCGGGTAACTAAGCGCGGCCCTGCGCTTAGTAACCCGATGTTTACCCTGGTTACCAGTGTAAAATATCGCTGGTATCGTTGCTTTTGCTTTCAAACACAACGATACACGGCGATCGGACGACCAAATAAAGTTCTGGACTTTATTCAGCGACCAGCGACATCACAGCAGGATCCTGATCGCTGCTGCGTGTCAAACTAAACGATATCGCTAGCGAGGACGCTGCAACGTCACGGATTGCTAGCGATATCGTTATAATGTCGTTTCGTGTGAAGGTACCTTAAGTTTATTCTATCTGTGACCTTGATTTGTTCATTATCGTCAATTACCGCGGACGCCTATGTCGACTCTGGCGCCGCTTTGAGTCTTATGGATTGGTCCTTTGCCAGGCGCTGTGGGTTTAATTTAGAGCCTCTGGAAGTCCCTATACCTCTGAAGGGTATTGATTCTACGCCATTGGCTAGTAATAAACTACAATACTGGACACAAGTGACTATGCGTATGACTCCAGACCATCAGGAGGTGATTCGCTTCCTTGTGTTGTACAATCTACATGATGTTTTGGTGCTCGGATTGCCATGGTTACAATCTCATAACCCAGTCCTTGACTGGAAAGCAATGTCTGTGTTAAGCTGGGGATGTCAGGGGGCTCATGGGGACGTACCTTTGGTTTCCATTTCATCATCTATTCCCTCTGAGATTCCGGCATTTTTGTCTGATTATCGTGATGTTTTTGAGGAGCCTAAGCTTGGTTCACTCCCTCCTCACAGAGATTGCGATTGTACCATAGATCTGATTCCAGGCAGTAAATTTCCAAAGGGTCGTTTGTTTAATTTATCTGTACCTGAACATGTTGCTATGCGAGAGTATATTAAGGAGTCCCTGGAAAAGGGACATATTCGTCCTTCTTCATCTCCCTTAGGAGCCGGTTTTTTCTTTGTATCTAAAAAAGATGGCTCTTTGAGGCCGTGTATTGATTATCAACTCTTGAATAAAATTACAGTCAAATATCAGTATCCTTTGCCACTGCTGACTGATTTGTTTGCTCGAATAAAGGGGGCTAAGTGGTTCTCTAAGATTGATCTTCGTGGGGCGTATAATTTGGTGCGAATTAAGCAGAGGGATGAGTGGAAAACCGCATTTAATACGCCCGAGGGCCATTTTGAGTATTTAGTAATGCCTTTTGGTCTTTCAAATGCCCCTTCAGTCTTTCAGTCCTTTATGCATAACATTTTCCGTGAATATTTGGATAAATTTATGATTGTGTATTTGGATGATATTTTGATTTTTTCGGATGACTGGGACTCTCATGTCCAACAAGTCAGGAGGGTTTTTCAGGTTTTGCGGGCTAATTCCTTGTGTGTGAAGGGTTCTAAGTGTATTTTGGGGTTCAAAAGATTTCTTTTTTGGGGTACATTTTTTCCCCTTCTTCCATTGAGATGGATCCTGTCAAGGTTCGGGCTATTTGTGATTGGACGCAACCTACTTCTCTTAAGAGCCTTCAGAAATTCTTGGGCTTTGCTAATTTTTATCGTCGATTTATAACTGGTTTTTCGGATGTTGCTAAACCTTTGACTGATTTGACTAAAATGGGTGCTGATGTTGCTGATTGGTCCCCTGCTGCTGTGGAGGCCTTTCGGGAGCTTAAGCGCCGCTTTTCTTCTGCCCCTGTGTTGCGTCAGCCTGATGTTGCTCTTCCTTTTCAGGTTGAGGTTGACACTTCCGAGATTGGAGCTGGGGCAGTTTTGTCGCAGAAAAGTTCCGACTGCTCCGTGATGAGACCTTGTGCGTTCTTTTCTCGAAAATTTTCGCCCGCCGAGCGAAACTATGATTTTGGTAATCGGGAGCTTTTGGCTATGAAGTGGGCTTTTGAGGAGTGGCGTCATTGGCTTGAGGGGGCTAGATATCAGGTGGTGGTATTGACCGATCACAAGAATCTGATTTATCTTGAGTCTGCCAAGCGCCTGAATCCTAGACAGGCGCGCTGGTCGTTGTTTTTCTCTCGGTTTAATTTTGTGGTCTCATACCTACCAGGTTCTAAAAATGTGAAGGCAGATGCCCTTTCTAGGAGGTTTGAGCCTGATTCCCCTGGTGATTCTGAACCTACAGGTATCCTTAAGGATGGGGTGATATTATCTGCTGTTTCCCCAGACCTGCGACGGGCTTTGCAGGAGTTTCAGGCGGATAGACCTGATCGTTGCCCGCCTGGTAAACTGTTTGTTCCTGATGATTGGACCAGTAGAGTCATCTCGGAGGTTCATTCTTCTGCGTTGGCAGGTCATCCTGGAATCTTTGGTACTAGGGATTTGGTGGCTAGGTCCTTCTGGTGGCCTTCCCAGTCTCGAGATGTACGAGTTTTTGTGCAGTCTTGTGATGTTTGTGCTCGGGCCAAGCCTTGTTGTTCTCGGGCTAGCGGATTGTTGTTATCCTTGCCTATTCCGAAGAGGCCTTGGACTCACATCTCTATGGATTTTATTTCTGATCTCCCTGCTTCTCAGAAAATGTCTGTCATCTGGGTGGTGTGTGACCGTTTTTCAAAGATGGTTTATTTGGTACCCTTGCCTAAGTTGCCTTCCTCATCCGAATTGGTTCCTCTGTTTTTTCAAAATGTGGTTCGCTTGCATGGTATTCCGGAAAATATCGTTTCTGACAGGGGGACCCAGTTCGTGTCTAGATTTTGGCGGGCATTCTGTGCTAGGATGGGCATTGATTTGTCTTTTTCGTCTGCGTTCCATCCTCAGACTAATGGCCAGACTGAGCGAACTAATCAGACCTTGGAGACTTATTTGAGGTGTTTTGTGTCTGCGGATCAGTATGACTGGGTTGCCTTTTTGCCGTTGGCAGAGTTTGCCCTCAATAATCGGGCTAGTTCTGCCACTTTGGTTTCTCCTTTCTTTTGCAATTCGGGGTTTCACCCTCGTTTTTCTTCCGGTCAGGTGGAGTCTTCGGATTGTCCTGGAGTGGATACTATGGTGGATAGGTTGCATCGGATTTGGGGACAGGTGGTGGACAATTTGAAGTTGTCCCAGGAGAAGACTCAGCATTTTGCTAACCGCCGTCGTCGTGTTGGTCCTCGTCTTCGTGTTGGGGACTTGGTGTGGTTGTCTTCCCGTTTTGTCCCTATGAGGGTTTCTTCTCCTAAGTTTAAGCCTCGGTTCATCGGTCCTTATAGGATTTTGGAGATTCTTAACCCTGTATCCTTTTGTTTAGACCTTCCGGCATCTTTCGCTATCCATAATGTCTTCCATCGGTCGTTGTTGCGGAGGTATGAGGTGCCGGTTGTTCCTTCTACCGAGCCTCCTGCTCCTGTGCTGGTTGAGGGTGAATTGGAGTATGTTGTAGAGAAAATCTTGGACTCCCGTATTTCCAGACGGAGACTACAATATCTGGTTAAGTGGAAGGGCTATGGTCAAGAAGATAATTCTTGGGTAACTGCTTCTGATGTTCACGCCTCTGATTTGGTTCGTGCCTTTCATAGGGCTCATCCGGATCGCCCTGGTGGTTCTTGTGAGGGTTCGGTGCCCCCTCCTTGAGGGGGGGTACTGTTGTGAATCTGCTTTTGGGCTCCTTCTGGTGGTGGCTAGTGGTACTGGTGACTCGGGTGTGTTTTCTTTCTCAGTTCACCTGTTTTTATCAGTAGTGGGGAGTTCCTATTTAATCCTGCTCTTCAGTCATTGCCTTGCCGGCCATCAATGTAACCAGAGCCTTTCTGTTGCATGTTCCTGCTCCTAGACTACTGATCAGCTAAGTTGGACTCTTAGTCCTAAGTTTGTTTGCATTTTTTGTTCCAGTTTACAGTTATGTCATTCTCTGTAGCTGGAAGCTCTTGTGGGCTGAAATTACCACTCCGGTGTCATGAGTTGACACATGAGTCTTAAAGTAATTTCAGGATGGTATTTTAAAAGGGTTTTCAGCTGACCGTGCAGTTCCCTTTTGTATCTTTCTACTATCTAGTAAGCGGACCTCGCTTTGCTGAACCTACCTTCATACTGCGTATGTCTTTTCCTCTGAACTCACCGTCAATATATGTGGGGGGCTTCTGTCTCCTTTTCGGGGGAATTTCTCTAGAGGTGAGCCAGGTCTGTTTTTTCCTCTACTAGGGTAAGTTAGTTCTCCGGCTGGCGAGAGACGTCTAGGGATAAAACTTAGGCACGCCCCCGGCCACTATTAGTTGTGTGGTAGGTTTAGCTCACGGTCAGCTCGAGATTCCATCACCCAAGAGCTCGTCCGTTATTTATGTGTCCTGACGTTCCCCTGCCATTGGGAACCATGACAGCCGCCCATGTGACCGCCACGCGACCAATCACAAGCCGTGACGTAATTCTCAGGATTCCAGAATTCCAGAATTCCAGAATTCCTAGAATTAGGAATTTAGGACCTGAGAATTACGTCACGGCTTGTGATTGGTCGCGTGGCGGTCACATGAGTGGCACGCGACCAATCAGAAGCCGTGACGTCATGGAAGGCCCTGAACGCGCTCATTTTAAGCAAAGAAGGCTGCCGGTTACCAGCGGTGATGTCCAGGGGCCTCCGGACAGGTGAGTATATCAATATTTTTTATTTTAATTCTTTATTTTACACATTAATATGGATCCCAGGGCCTGAAGGAGAGTTTCCTCTCCTTCAGACCCTGGGAAACAGTATCTCATTGCACTGCATTGGGTTTCGTGTTTCGGCCAACCCCGACCCCGACTTTTTTATAGGATCGGCCGATTTCGCTCGACCCGACTTTTGAGAAAGTCGGGTTTCGTGAAACCCGACCCGATCCTATAAAAATAAGTCGCTCAACCCTACTCATCGCTCATGTGTTCGGTGAGTGGTGGCATCGTGTATGAAGTGGGGTGCATGGTCTGTGTCGGGGTGTGATTTATGTATCCATTACAGCCCAGGACAAAGGTTGAATGCTCTACTGTGTGAGAGGAGATAGATTAACCCAGCACAACCCCAAGTCACGTGCTGAGAAGTGGGTACGTGACAAATTGGTGGCATGGAATTTATTTCTATTATAATAATAATCTTTATTTTTATATATAGCACTAACATATTCCGCAGCGCTTTACAGTTTGCACACATTATCATCGCTGTCCCCGTTGGGGCTCACAATCTAAATTCCCTATCAGTATGTCTTTGGAATGTGGGAGGAAACCGGAGTACCCAGAGGAAACCCACGCAAACACGGAGAGAACATACAAACTCTTTGCAGATGTTGTCCTTAGTGGGGCTTGAACCCAGAACTCCAGCGCTGCAAGGCTGCTGTGCTATCCACTGCGCCACCGTGCTGCCTAATAATGCCTATTAGGGCATTAGTGTATGGTTTAAGCAATTATCAGCCTTCAGTAGGCCCCATTTGGCGTCTACCTTCAAAGGCATCAGAAGGTGTGAAATTTTCCAATTCTGTGTGTTCTCAGGGAGGCACCCTGGGGTCAGGGACCCTGCGACCAGGAAACATCTGTTATGACCTTTGTGAGACCTGCAATCTAAGGACAGATGTTAGCTAACTCCTGGTCATACATATATATATTATTACTACAACCACCAAGAACCTATTTGTGAAACGTGCTTTGTGGTCTGCCTTTTCCCACGTCTATTGCAGGTCTGTGCCTCTTGTCTACTTATGCCTTAGCACTTTGTATCTCTTTGGCTTACCCAGTGTAGTGTTTACTTATACCTTAGCCAGGGCCAGCTCCAGGTTTTTAAGGGCCCCGGGCGAAAGAGTCTGAGTGGGCCCCCCTCTTTATCACATACCACAATTCATGATGCACAGATACAGTGGAGAAATATAGCACAGCCACGTAGTATATAACAGCCCACGTAGCATATAGCACAGCCCACGTAGTATATAGCACAGCCACGTAGTATATAACACTGCCCACGTAGTACATAACACAGCCACATAATATATTGCACAGCCACGTAGTATATAGCACAGCCACGTAGTACATAACACAGCCACATAGTATACAGCACAGCCACGTAGTATATTGCACAGCCACATAGTACATAACACAGCCACGCATTATATAACACAGCCCACACAGTATATAAAACAGCCCACGCAGTATATAACACAGCCCACGCAGTATAAAACACAGCCCATGCAGTATAAAACACAGCCCGCGCAGCATAAAACACAGCCCATGCAGTATAAAACACAGTCCACGCAGTATAAAACACAGCCCACGCAGTATATAGCACAGCCCACACAGATGCAGTATATAGCACAGCCCATGCAGTATATAGCACAGACAGCCCACTTAGTATATAGCACACAGCCACCCACCCATGTAGTATATAGCACTGGCCCGGGCCATGACGTAGTATATAACACAGCCCACGTACGTAGTATGTAACTCAGCCAGCCATTTACAGGCAGTCTAGGCTAGGACTACAACCAGGCTCACAGCAGGCTGCATCCGACCCCCAACCGCCCCCGCAATGCGTTGGGACCAGGAAGTTGGAGGAAGACTCACTCTTCACTCACTGCTTCACTTCGCCGTTGCTTCCATTCCGTTGTGGACACAGCCTGGGACCGGGTGCACCGTCCGTGCACCTGACTGGTGCTGCTCCTGCCTCTCTTTCTGCTTGGCACTGCCTGCGCCTGCACCCGGTCCTCTTCTCTGAGCTCTTAGGATGACGAGCTCTCACGCGACCGGAAGTGACAGGACAGAGCGACCGCCGGCCCGGAAGTGACTCGTATCCATGGTGATGGCAGCGCTGGCAGTGACTGGTGAGTATTGCAGCTGCGTGAAACTCAGTCCCAGGCCCGGCCTGGAAGTGACTCACTCTACGTATCCATGGTGACGGTCCCGACTCCTGGAGGTGAGTATTCCTGCTGCAGCTATGCACCGTAAATGGGCCCCCCATCTCGCCAGGGCCCCGGCACTTGCCCGGGTACGCTGAGTGCTGACGCCGGCCCTGGCCTTAGCACTTTATATCCATTTGGTTTGCCCAGCGTAATGTTTACAGTCAAAACTTTTTCATACGTTTATATCATTACCTTAATATTGAATGACATTTCTATTTACAGTGGGAACAGAAAGTATTCAGACCCCTTTAAATTTTTCACTCTTTGTTTCATTGCAGCCATTTGGTAAATTAAAAAAAGTTTTTTTTTTCTCATTAATGTACACACTGCACCCCATCTTGTCTGAAAAAAAAACAAAAATATAGAAATTTTTGAAAATTTACTGAAAAAGAAAAACTGAAATATCACATGGTCATAAGTATTCAGACTCCATGCTCAGTATTGAGCAGAAGCACCCTTTTGCGCTCGTACAGTCATGAGTCTTCTTGGGAATGATGCAACAAGTTTTTCACACCTGGATTTGGGGATCCTCTGCCATTTTTCCTTGCAGACCCTATCCAGTGCCATCAGGTTGGATGGTGAACGTTGGCGAACAGCCATTTTCAGGTCTCTCCAGAGATGCTCGATTAGGTTTAGGTCAGGGCTCTGGCTGGGCCAGTCAAGAATGGTCATAGAGTTGTTCTGAAGCCACTACTTTGTTATTTTAGCTGTGTGCTGAGGGTCATTGTCTTGGAAGTTGAACCTTCGACCAAGTCTGAGGTCCTGTCATGGTTCAGGATGGGATTTCCTTCCCTGTCCTGGTCTTGTTGGGGTTAACTCTGCTTGGCCTCCTTTTGGTTTGGGGAGGGCTATTTTAACTCGCTCTGGTGCCGGGTTCTCTGTCAGTGATACATCCATTCTCAGCTGAGTAGCTGACCTAGGTGACCCTGGTGTATACCGCTTTTTCCTCTGTGTGCTTGTCCTGTGTATGATTTGGCTTGTCCCTCGGTTTGTGTCTGCATTTTTGATTCTGTACTTCTTAGGATTCTCCGGTTCTAACCTTCAGCTAAGTTCTCTGACTTCCCTCCTGTCTGCACCCCTGGATACTGCATCCCCTCTCTGGTTTCTGACTACGGCTTGTATCGTACCATTCCTCTGCCTAATCCCTAGGACACTGTGTTACCCTCTGATTACTGAACTCAGCTTGTCTGACCTTGCTCCCGGCACCGCCGGCTCCCTGTCATGTCGGATGCTGTTCAGACCAGGTTGTTCGACAGACAGCGGTAATTCCGCTTTTGACCACTATGCGCTCATTGGCGTCGGCTAGATTTTATCTAGCTGGTCTAAGGTTAATTTACCTGGTGCTCGGATTGGAAGCTGGGCCATGCCCACTGCCTTTAAATAGTTCTCCTGAACATTGGGCGTCGCCGATTATAGCTTCTGTCTTGTCTCGGTCTGGAGTGGTGAGCTAGTAGTTGGAGTATCGTTGCTGGTGGTGTATTTCCCTTTGTCTTATTTACTCCTTCCTATATTTGTATTTATTTTGCCCTGCGCATTTTTAGTGAATTCCTGAGTGACTGCGGCGTGGTGTATATTTTCCATTATCCTTGTCTGTGCCAACTGTGGGTATTGGTGTATAATCTTTTCACTGGGTGGTGGGCGGTGGTTTCAGCCTAGGGTTGAAATAGGAGACAGGGTGAGGTTCGAAGGCCTAGACATGCACACCATCAGTGTAAACTCTAGGTAGAGGGTCAGTCAGGATTTCCCTAGTCTGAGGGAAATTGCAGGGGCCCGGGTAATTAGCTCTTGCCCACCTAGTCTTCCCATGACATTATAATCGGCCTTTAAAAAAAAAAAAAAAAAAAGGGTTTCCTTTTATTTTTGTTTTGTCATGGATCCCATGACTTCCATAACCCGCCAATTGGAGGCGCTGTCCCTACTGGTCACTGAGTTGAGGGGGGCAGTGCAGCAACAAGGACTAGCAGTATCTAATGTGCAAGCTGGAGCGACAGGTAGAGTTGCTGAGCCTAAGTTTCCTTTGCCTGAAAAATTTGCTGGGGAACGCAGTAAATTTGTTTTTTTTCGTGAAGCTTGCAAACTATATTTCCGTATGCACCCGATCTCCTCGGGTAATGAGGCTCAGCGTGTGGGCCTGGTGTTGTCATTGTTAAGCGGGGATCCCCAAGCATGGGCGTTTTCTTTGCCATCTGATTCTGCTGCATTTGACTCTGTGGAGAGTTTTTTTCCTTTCTTGGAAACATTTACGATGAGCCTGACAGAATGGCTCTAGCAGAATCTAAGATACGCACTATTCGCCAGGGGAAGCGAGTTGCAGAGGATTACTCTTCTGAATTTCGTCGCTGGGCGATCGATACACAGTGGAATGATCCAGCGCTGCGGAGTCAGTTTATTCATGGGGTTTCTGAAAGGGTTAAAAAAGCCCTTCTGATGTACGAGACTCCTACTTCTCTAGACTCCGCTATGAGTCTGGTTGTCCGCATTGATCGCCGTTTGCGTCAGGGGGAGCATGAGACACCGCCTATGGGAGAGGGTTTAGGTTCACGTGAGGTTGCTGCAGGTGAACCCACGGAGCCTATGCAAATCGCAGGGGTGTCACATGTGAAGCGTCGAGCCCCTGAGCTCAGGAGGCAGGGAGCCTGTTTTTACTGCGGTAAAACTGGTCATTTTATTAACATCTGTCCTCTGCTGTCTAAGAAAAACGCAACGGCGGAAAACTTCTAAGCTCAGAGGGTGTGGAGGAGACCAATCTGAGCTTATGTGTATCCTCCATGGTGGTTTCTCAATGCATGCTTCCTGCTAAGGTTATTATCGCTGGCAGTGAGCTGCCAATAACTGTTTTTGTGGATAGTGGTTCAGCCACAAATCTCATTGATGAGGAGTTTGCGCGCACAGCAGATTTTAGGATTGAAAAACTGCCTCATCCTATCTGCGTGGTCACCATCAATGCTGCTCCTCTCTCACAGGGGGAGATTACTGAATTTGTGGCTGAGGTGAAACTCCACATTGGGGTTTTACATTCCGAGCAGGTTACATGTAAGGTGCTCAGGAATCTTCCTGCTCAGGTGGTTTTGGGTTTTCCATGGTTGTCTATGCACAACCCGGTAATTGACTGGAAAACTCAGGACATAATTCAGTGGAGCGAGTTCTGCCAGGAGAATTGCCTGGCCACATGTGTGTCTGCTGTGACTTCAAGCTTTCCGGAGTCACTTCTGGATTTTGTGGATGTGTTCTCTGAGAAGGGTTGTTCAGAGTTGCCACCACATTGCTCCTATGACTATACTATCAGATTTAAACCAGGGGCCAAATTGCCTAAAGCAAGGATGTTTAACATCTCCGGTCCGGAGAGACAAGCGTTAAAGGATTACATTGCTGAAAGTTTGAGCAAAGGGCACATCAGGCCTTCATCCTCGCCTGTGGCAGCAGGGTTCTTCTTTGTGAAGAAGAAAGATGGCGGATTATGCCCGTGTCTGGATTTCAGGGAGTTGAACCAGATTACGGTTCTTGATCCATATCCTATGCCACTGATACCGGATTTGTTCAACCAGGTGGCAGGTGCTAAGTAGTTTACCAAGCTTGACCTCAGGGGGGCATACAACCTCATAAGAGTCCATCAAGGTGATGAGTGGAAGACGGCTTTTAATACCCCTGAGGGTCATTTTGAAAATTGGTGATGCCATTTGGGTTGACTAACGCACCTGCAGTGTTTCAACATTTCATAAATGATGTGTTCTCGCATGTTTTGGGGAAATTCATTATTGTGTACCTAGATGACATCCTCATATAGTCTTCCGACCGTGATACTCATTTAGATCATGTCAGGCAGGTGTTACAGCTTCTCAGAGAGAATAAGCTATATGCGAAACTGGAGAAATGTGTATTTTCGGTACAGGAGTTGCCTTGGGAACGGCCTGATAACCTAAAAGCACTTCAGCGGTTCCTTGGGTTTTCTAACTACTATAGGAAGTTTATCAAGGATTTTTCTATCATTGCTAAACCGCTAACTGACATGACTAAAAAGGTACCAATTTCTCCGTTTGGCCTGAGGCTGCTGTGTGCGCATTTGAATCTCTTAAAAACAGGTTTGTTTCGGCTCCCATTCTGGTGCAGCCAGATGTATCGAAACCTTTTGTTGTAGAAGTCGATGCATCTGAGGTTGGTGTGGGGGCGGTGCTGTCACAAGGCTCATCCTTGAGCGGTTTGCGTCCATGCGCCTATTTTTCCAAGAAACTGTCTCCCGCCGAACGTAACTACGATATCGGCAACAGAGAGTTGTTGGCAATCAAATTAGCCTTTGAGGAATTGTGACACTTCTTGGAGGGGTCGGTTCATCAGGTTACTGTTATTACCGACCATAAGAATTTGCTTTATTTGGAGTCTGCCAAGCGACTGTCTCCCAGGCAGGCTCGCTGGGCATTGTTTTTCACGCGGCTCAACTTTGTTGTCACTTACAGACCTGTCATGGTTCCCAATGGCAAGGGAACGTAAGAAACATATAAATAACGAACGAGCTCTCGGGTGATGGAAACTCGAGTTGACCGTGAGCTAAATCTACCACACAACTAATAGTAGCCAGGGAGCATACCTACGGCTTCCTAAATGCCACGCGCCAGCCGGAGGACTAACTACGCCCGGTAGAGGAAGAAACAGACCTGGCTTACCTCTAGGGAAATACCCCAAAAGATGATAGCAGCCCCCCACATGTAATAACGGTGAATTAAGAGGAAAAGACATACACAGTATGAAAGTAGATTTAGCAAAGAGAGGTCCACTTACTAGATAGCAGAAGGATACAAAAGAGGACTTCACGGTCAACTGAAAACCCTTTCAAAAACCATCCTGAAATTACTTTAAGACTCCTGTGTCAACTCATGACACAGGAGTGGCAATTTCAGCCCGCAAGAGCTTCCAGCTACAGAGAATTACAAAAACTGCAAACTGGACAAAAGATACAAAACAAAAGGACAAAGTCCACTTAGCTGATCAGCAGACTAGTAGCAGGAACATGCAACCGAAGGCTCTGGTTACAATGATGACCGGCAAGGAAATGACTGGAGAGCAAGGCTAAATAGGAAACTTCCAAACGCTGATGGAAGCAGGTGAACAGAAGCAGCAAAGTGCAAACAAGTCACCAATACCACCAGCAACCACCAGGGGAGCCCAAAAAGCGGATACACAACAGTACCCTCCCCTTAAGGAGGGGGCACCGAACCCTCACAAGAACCGCCAGGGCGATCTGGATGAGCCCTATGAAAGGCACGAACCAAATCCGAGGCATGAACATCAGAGGCAGTTACCCAAGAATTATCTTCCTGACCATAGCCCTTCCATTTAACCAGATATTGAAGTCTCCGTCTGGAAATACGGGAGTCCAAGATCTTTTCTACCACGTACTCCAATTCACCCTCCACCAGCACAGGAGCAGGAGGTTCAGTAGAAGGAACCACCGGTACCTCATATCTCCGCAACAGCGACCGATGGAACACATTATGGATAGCGAAAGATGCCGGGAGGTCCAAACGAAAGGAGACAGGGTTAAGAATCTCCAAAATCCTATAAGGACCGATGAACCGAGGCTTAAATTTAGGAGAAGAAACCCTCATAGGGACAAAACGGGAAGACAACCACACCAAGTCCCCAACACGAAGGTGGGGGCCAACACGACGACGGCGGTTAGCAAACTGCTGAGTCCTCTCCTGGGACAATTCCAAATTATCCACCACTTGTCCCCAAATCTGATGCAACCGATCCACTACCGCATCCACTCCAGGACAATCCGAAGATTCAACCTGACCAGATGAAAAATGCGGATGAAACCCTGAATTGCAAAAGAAAGGAGAAACCAAAGTGGCAGAACTAGCCCGATTATTAAGAGCAAACTCCGCCAACGGCAGAAAGGCAACCCAATCATCCTGATCCGCAGACACAAAACACCTCAAGTCTCCAAAGTTTGATTAGTTCGTTCCGTCTGGCCATTGGTCTGAGGATGGAATGCAGACGAAAAAGACAAATCAATGCCCAACCTGGCACAGACTGCCCGCCAAAATCTAGACACGAACTGGGTACCCCTGTCAGAAACGATGTTTTCCGGAATACCATGCAAGCGAACCACATTTTGAAAAAACAGAGGGACCAACTCAGATGAGGAAGGCAACTTAGGCAATGGCACCAAATGAACCATTTTAGAAAAACGGTCACACACCACCCAGATGACAGACATCTTCTGAGAAACAGGGAGGTCCGAGATAAAGTCCATAGAGATGTGCGTCCAAGGCCTCTTCGGAATAGGCAAGGGCAACAACAACCCACTAGCCCTAGAACAACAAGGCTTGGCCCGAGCACACACATCGCAAGACTGCACAAAAACACGCACATCTCGAGACAGGGAAGGCCACCAGAAGGATCTAGCCACCAAATCTCTGGTGCCAAAAATTCCCGGATGACCTGCCAGAGTAGAAGAATGAACTCCCGAGATGACTCTAGTGGTCCACTCGTCAGGAACAAACAGTCTACCAGACGGACAACGATCAGGTCTATCCGCCTGAAATTCTTGCAAAGCACGTCGCAAATCTGGAGAGACAGCAGACAAAACCACTCCATCCTTAAGGACACCAGCAGGTTCAGAATTCCCAGGAGAGTCAGGCTCAAAACTCCTAGAAAGAGCATCTGCCTTCACATTCCTAGAACCCGGTAAGTACGAGACCACAAAATTAAACCGGGAAAAGAACAATGACCAACGTGCCTGTCTAGGATTCAGGCGCCTGGCAGACTCCAAATAAATTAAATTCTTGTGATCAGTCAAAACTACCACCTGATGTTTGGCACCCTCAAGCCAATGACGCCACTCCTCAAATGCCCACTTCATGGCCAAAAGCTCCCGATTACCAACATCATAGTTTCGCTCGGCGGCCGAAAATTTTCGCGAAAAGAACGCACAAGGTCTCATCACTGAGCAGTCGGAACTTTTCTGCGACAAAACCGCCCCCGCTCCGATCTCGGAAGCATCGACCTCAACCTGAAAGGGAAGAGAAACATCAGGCTGGCGCAACACAGGGGCAGACAAAAAGCGGCGCTTAAGCTCCCGAAAGGCCTCCACAGCAGCAGGGGACCAATTGGCAACATCAGCACCCTTTTTAGTCAAATCTGTCAGAGGTTTAGCAATGCCAGAAAAACCAGCTATAAATCGACGATAAAAATTAGCAAAGCCCAAGAATTTCTGGAGACTCTTCAGAGAAGTAGGCTGCGTCCAGTCGTAAATAGCCCGAACCTTGACAGGGTCCATCTCAATAGAAGAAGGGGAAAAAATGTACCCCAAAAAGGAAATTTTTTGAACCCCAAAAACACACTTTGAACCCTTTACACACAAAGAATTCTCCCGCAAAACCTGAAAAACCCTCCTGACCTGCTGAACATGAGACTCCCAGTCATCAGAAAAAATCAAAATATCATCCAAGTACACTATCATAAATTTATCCAAATATTCACGGAAAATATAATGCATTAAGGACTGAAAGACAGAAGGTGCATTAGAAAGGCCGAAAGGCATTACTAAATACTCAAAATGGCCCTCAGGCGTATTAAATGCGGTTTTCCACTCATCCCCCTGCTTAATTCGCACCAAATTATACGCCCCACGAAGATCAATCTTAGAGAACAACTTAGCCCCCCTTATGCGAGCAAATAAATCAGTCAGCAAAGGCAACGGATACTGATATTTGACTGTAATTTTATTCAGGAGTCGATAATCAATACAAGGCCTCAGAGAGCCATCCTTTTTAGAGACAAAGAAAAAACCGGCTCCTAAAGGTGATGAAGAAGGACGAATATGTCCCTTTTCCAGGGACTCCTTAATATACTCGCGCATAGCAGCATGTTCAGGTACAGATAGGTTAAACAAACGACCCTTTGGAAATTTACTGCCAGGAATCAGATCTATGGCGCAATCACAATTCCTGTGAGGAGGGAGTGAACCAATTTTAGGCTCTTCAAAAATATCACGATAATCAGACAAAAATGCCGGAATCTCAGATGGAATAGATGACGAAATGGACACCAAAGGAGTGTCCCCATGAGCCCCCCGACATCCCCAGCTTAACACAGACATAGCTTTCCAGTCAAGGACTGGGTTATGAGACTGTAACCATGGTAATCCAAGCACCAAAACATCATGTAAATTGTACAACACAAGGAAGCGAATCACCTCCTGATGGTCTGGAGTCATACGCATAGTCACTTGCGTCCAGAACTGTGGTTTATTACAAGCCAAAGGTGTAGAATCAATACCCTTCAGAGGTATAGGGACTTCCAGAGGCTCTAAATCAAACCCACAGCGCCTGGCAAAGGACCAGTCCATAAGACTCAGAGCGGCGCCAGAGTCCACATAGGCATCCACGGTAATAACTGATAATGAACAAATCAAGGTTACAGACAAAATAAATTTGGACTGTAAAGTGCCAATTGAAATAGACTTGTCAACCTTCCTAGTACGTTTAGAGCATGCCGATATAACATGAGCAGAATCACCACAATAGAAGCATAACCCATTTTTACGCCTATAATTCTGCCGCTCGCTTCTGGACATAATTCTGTCACATTGCATTTTCTCTGGCGTCTCTTCAGAAGATACCGCCAAATGGTGCACGGGTTTGCGCTCCCGCAAACGCCGATCAATCTGAATTGCCATTGTCATGGACTCATTCAGACCTGTAGGCGCAGGGAACCCGACCATAACATCTTTAACGGCATCAGAAAGGCCCTCTCTGAAATTTGCCGCTAAGGCGCACTCATTCCACTGAGTAAGCACAGACCATTTACGAAATTTTTGGCAGTATATCTCAGCTTCATCTTGCCCTTGAGATAGGGCTATCAAAGCTTTTTCAGCTTGAATCTCCAAATTAGGTTCCTCATAAAACAACCCTAAAGCCAGGAAAAACGCATCCACATTGAGCAACGCAGGATCCCCTGGTGCCAATGAAAATGCCCAATTTTGAGGGTCACCTCGCAGCAAAGAAATTACAATCTTAACCTGCTGGACAGGATCTCCTGAGGAGTGAGGTCTGAGAGAAAGGAATAATTTACAATTATATTTGAAATTCAGAAACCGAGATCTATCTCCGGAAAACACCTCTGGTGTAGGGATTTTAGGTTCAGAAATAGGAGTATGCATAACAAAATCTTGTAAATTTTGAACCTTCGTAGCAAGATTATTTAAACCTGCAGCCAAACTCTGAGGATCCATCTTTAAACAGGTGAGCTCAGAGCCATTCAAGGATTATAAGGAGAGAAAGGCAAAGGCAGTAATTAGAGTTGAAATACAACTGATCCAACTATGGAGCAAGCATAGGGAAAAAGAAAAAAAAAAAATTTACAGACTTCTTTTTTCTCTCCTTTCTTCTGCCAATAAGTTTAACACCGGGCCGGTCATACTGTCATGGTTCCCAATGGCAAGGGAACGTAAGAAACATATAAATAACGAACGAGCTCTCGGGTGATGGAAACTCGAGTTGACCGTGAGCTAAATCTACCACACAACTAATAGTAGCCAGGGAGCATACCTACGGCTTCCTAAATGCCACGCGCCAGCCGGAGGACTAACTACGCCCGGTAGAGGAAGAAACAGACCTGGCTTACCTCTAGGGAAATACCCCAAAAGATGATAGCAGCCCCCCACATGTAATAACGGTGAATTAAGAGGAAAAGACATACACAGTATGAAAGTAGATTTAGCAAAGAGAGGTCCACTTACTAGATAGCAGAAGGATACAAAAGAGGACTTCACGGTCAACTGAAAACCCTTTCAAAAACCATCCTGAAATTACTTTAAGACTCCTGTGTCAACTCATGACACAGGAGTGGCAATTTCAGCCCGCAAGAGCTTCCAGCTACAGAGAATTACAAAAACTGCAAACTGGACAAAAGATACAAAACAAAAGGACAAAGTCCACTTAGCTGATCAGCAGACTAGTAGCAGGAACATGCAACCGAAGGCTCTGGTTACAATGATGACCGGCAAGGAAATGACTGGAGAGCAAGGCTAAATAGGAAACTCCCAAACGCTGATGGAAGCAGGTGAACAGAAGCAGCAAAGTGCAAACAAGTCACCAATACCACCAGCAACCACCAGGGGAGCCCAAAAAGCGGATACACAACACAGACCTGGTTCTAAAATCACTAAGGCGGATGCTTTGTCCAGGTGTTTTCCGGGGGGAGAGCCTTGGGAAGATCCAGTACCCATCCTCCAAAAGGGTGTTGTGGTTTCGGCTCTCACTACTGAGGTTGAGGCTGAGATTGCCGAGGCCCAGGAGGAGGTACCATCTGAGCTTCCCGTCAACAAAACGTTTGTACCGCTTCATCTCTGCTTAAAGGTTTTGGCGGAGCATCATGATGCTGTCCTGGCTGGCCATCCAGGGGTTAGGGGTACCTTGGAGTTGGTGTCACGTCGGTTTTGGTGGCCCAAGATCCGACAGGACGTGGTCTCATACGTGTCAGCTTGCACCACGTGCGCCAGGACTAAGACGCCTCGCTCCCGTCCTGTTGGCACACTACTTCCTCTCGAGGTACCTAGTAAGCCATGGACGGAAATCTCCATGGATTTTATCACTGACTTGCCCTCCTCAGCTGGGAACACGGTCATCTTGGTGATTGTTAATCGGTTCTCAAAAATGTCGCACTTTGTGTCTTTGCCTTCGTTGCCTAACGCTAAGACTCTGGCTCAGGTATTTGTGCAGGAGGTGGTCAGACTTCATGGGGTTCCGTCTGACATCGTTTCTGATAGGGGGTCTCAGTTTGTGGCAAAATTTTGTAAAGCATTTTGTTCACGGCTGGGGATCAAGTTGTCTCATTCTTCGGCGTTTCATCCTCAGTCAAATGGTCAGACCGAGCGTATGAACCAAAATTTGGAACAGTACTTACGCTGCTTTGTTTTGGATAACCAGGAGGAGTGGTCAAAGTTTCTTCCTTTGGCTGAGTTTGCCATCAATAATCACTGCCTGGAGTCGTCTGGGGAGTCTCCTTTTTTTGTGTTTACGGACTTCATCCTCAATTTTGTACTTTGAGTCAGGGGGGCTCTTCCGGCGTCCCGGAGGAAGACCAGTTAGGAGCACAATTATCATCAGTCTGGAGGAGAGTTAAACAGCGCCTGTTGAGTGTGGGTGCTAGGTACAAATGTGTGGCTGACAGTAGGCGTGTGCCAGGTCCGGACCTGAGTGTGGATGACTGGGTGTGGTTATCCACAAAAAACATAAGACTCAAAATACCATCCCTTAAATTGGGTCCACGGTTTATTGGTCCATTTAGGGTCACCGCCGTCATTAACCCAGTAGCGTACCGATTGGAGCTTCGTACGGTGTATAAGATACACAACATGTTCCACATGTCTCTTTTAAAGAGGGTGGTGGGTTCCGTGGACGCGGCGCCTATGCCACCTCCAGTCTTGGTGGATGATAATTTGGAATTTGAAGTCTCCAAGGTGGTTGACTCTCGTGTAGTGCGCCGCACTTTACAGTACTTGGTACACTGGCGTGGTTATGGGCCTGAGGAGAGGTCCTGTGTTGTGAATTTGGATTCTGGGCTCCCCCGGTGGCTACTGGTGGTATTGAACTGGTGTCTTCATCTTCTCTGTTCACCTGTTCCCATCAAGATGTGGGAGTCGCTATATAACCTTGCTGCTCTGTTAGTTGCTTGCCGGTCAACAATGTTATCAGAAGCCTCTCTGTGCTTGTTCCTGCTCCTAGACAACTACTAGATAAGTTGGACTCTTGTCCATGTTTGTTTTTGCATTTTTGTTCCAGTTCACAGCTGTAGTTTCGTTACTGTGTCTGGAAAGCTCTTGTGAACAGGAATTGCCACTCTGGTGTTATGAGTTAATGCCAGAGTTTTAAAGTAATTTCTGGATGGTGTTTTGATAGGGTTTTTAGCTGACCATGAAAGTGTCCTTCCTGTCTTCTGCTATGTAGTAAGTGGACCTCAAATTTGCTAAACCTATTTTCATACTACGTTTGTTATTTCATCTTGATTCACCGCCAATACATGTGGGGGGCCTCTGTCTCCTTTCGGGGTATTTCTCTAGAGGTGAGCTAGGACTAATATTTTCCTCTGCTAGTTTTATTTAGTCCTCCGGCTGGTGCTGGGCATCTAGAATCAACGTAGGCATGCTACCCGGCCACTGCTAGTTGTGCGTTAGGTTTAGTTCATGGTCAGCTCAGTTTCCATCTTCCAAGAGCTAGTTCCTATATATGCTGATGCTATGATCTCTTGCCATTGAGATCATGACAGTTTGACCGGCCCACTAAAGGGTTAAAATCCTTGACTGAGAAAGGAGAGAAATAAGTAGTCTGCTGAAATTTTTTTTTTTTTTTTTTTTCTCTCCTTTGAATGGCTCTGTGTTCACCTGTTTGCAATGGATCTTCAGAGTGTAACTGCAGGTTTGAATAATCTCGCCACGAAGGTACAAAATTTGCAAGATTTTGTTTGTCATGCACCTGTATCTGAGCCGAGAATTCCTTTGCCGGAATTTTTCTCGGGGAATAGATCTGGGTTTCAGAATTTTCGAAATAATTGCAAATTATTTTTGTCCCTGAAATCTCGCTCTGCCGGAGATCCTGCACAGCAGGTCAGGATTGTGATTTCCTTGCTCCGGGGCGACCCTCAAGACTGGGCTTTTTCATTGACACCAGGGGATCCTGCGTTGCTCAATGTGGATGCGTTTTTTCTGGCCTTGGGGTTGCTTTATGACGAACCTCATTTGGAGCTTCAGGCAGAAAAAACTTTGATGTCCCTATCTCAGGGGCAAGATGAAGCGGAAATTTACTGCCAAAGATTCCGTAAATGGTCTGTGCTTACTCAGTGGAATGAGTGCGCCCTGGCGGCAACTTTCAGAGAGGGTCTCTCTGATGCCATTAAGGATGTTATGGTGGGGTTCCCTGTGCCTGCGGGTCTGAATGAGTCCATGACAATGGCTATTCAGATCGATAGGCGTTTGCGGGAGCGCAAACCAGTGCACCATCTGGCGGTGTCCACTGAGAAATCGCCAGAGAGTATGCAGTGTGATAGAATTCTGTCCCGAAGCGAGCGGCAGAATTTTAGACGGAAAAATGGGTTGTGTTTCTATTGTGGTGATTCTACTCATGTTATATCAGCATGCTCTAAGCGCACTAAAAAGCTTGGTAAATCTGTTTCCATTTGCACCTTACCGTCTAAGTTTATTCTATCTGTGACCCTGATTTGCTCTTTGTCATCTATTACCACGGACGCCTATGTCGACTCTAGCGCCGCTTTGAGTCTTATGGATTGGTCCTTTGCCAAACGCTGTGGGTATGATTTAGAGCCTTTGGAGACTCCTATTCCTCTGAAGGGGATTGACTCCACTCCATTGGCTAATAATAAACCACAATACTGGACACAAGTAACTATGCGTATTAATCCGGATCACCAGGAGATTATTCGCTTTCTGGTGCTGTATAGTCTACATGATGATTTGGTGCTAGGATTGCCTTGGCTGCAATCTCACAACCCAGTCCTCGACTGGAAAGCTATGTCTGTGTTGAGCTGGGGATGTAAGGGGGCTCATGGGGATGTACCTGTGGTTTCCATTTCATCATCTATTCCCTCTGAAATTCCTGAGTTCCTGTCTGACTATCGTGACGTCTTTGAAGAATCCAAGCTTGGTTCGTTACCTCCGCACCGAGAGTGCGATTGTGCCATAGATTTAATCCCGGGTAGTAAATACCCAAAGGGTCGTTTATTTAGTCTGTCTGTGCCTGAACATGCTGCTATGCGTGAATATATAAAGGAGTCCTTGGAAAAGGGACATATTCGTCCATCGTCATCTCCCTTAGGAGCCGGTTTTTTCTTTGTGTCAAAAAAAGACGGCTCTTTGAGACCATGTATTGATTATCGGCTTTTGAATAAAATCACTGTTAAATATCAATACCCATTGCCGTTGCTGACTGATTTGTTTGCTCGCATAAAGGGGGCCAAGTGGTTCTCTAAGATTGACCTTCGTGGGGCGTATAATTTGGTGCGAATCAGGCAGGGGGATGAGTGGAAAACCGCATTTAATACGCCCGAGGGCCACTTTGAGTATTTAGTGATGCCTTTTGGTCTTTCAAATGCTCCGTCAGTTTTCCAGTCCTTTATGCATGATATTTTTCGCGATTATTTGGATAAATTTATGATTGTGTATCTGGATGATATTCTGATTTTTTCGGATGACTGGGACTCTCATGTCCAGCAAGTCAGGAGGGTTTTTCAGGTTTTGCGGTCTAATTCTTTGTGTGTGAAGGGTTCTAAGTGTGTTTTTGGGGTACAGAGGATTTCCTTTTTGGGATATATTTTTTCCCCCTCTTCCATTGAAATCGATCCTGTCAAGGTTCAAGCTATTTGTGATTGGACGCAGCCCTCTTCTCTTAAGAGTCTTCAGAAATTTTTGGGCTTTGCTAACTTTTATCGTCGATTTATTGCTGGTTTTTCGGATATTGCTAAGCCATTGACCGATTTGACTAAGAAGGGTGCTGATGTTGCTGATTGGTCCCCTGATGCTGTGGAGGCCTTTCGGGAGCTTAAGCGCCGTTTTTCCTCTGCCCCTGTGTTGCGTCAGCCTGATGTTGCTCTACCTTTTCAGGTTGAGGTCGACGCTTCTGAGATCGGAGCTGGGGCAGTGTTGTCGCAGAAAAGTTCTGACTGCTCCGTGATGAGGCCTTGTGCCTTCTTTTCCCGTAAATTTTCGCCCGCTGAGCGGAATTATGATGTTGGGAATCGGGAGCTTTTGGCCATGAAGTGGGCTTTTGAGGAGTGGCGCCATTGGCTTGAGGGGGCCAGACATCAGGTGGTGGTATTGACTGACCACAAAAATTTGGTTTATCTTGAGACTGCCAGGCGCCTGAATCCTAGACAGGCGCGCTGGTCATTATTTTTCTCTCGGTTTAATTTTGTGGTGTCATACCTACCGGGTTCTAAGAATGTTAAGGCGGATGCCCTTTCTAGGAGTTTTGAGCCTGACTCGCCTGGTAACTCTGAGCCCACAGGTATCCTTAAGGATGGAGTGGTATTGTCAGCCGTTTCTCCAGACCTGCGGCGGGCCTTGCAGGAGTTTCAGGCGGATAGACCTGATCGTTGCCCACCTGATAAACTGTTTGTTCCTGATGATTGGACCAGTAGAGTCATCTCTGAGGTTCATTCTTCTGCGTTGGCAGGTCATCCTGGCATTTTTGGTACCAGGGATTTGGTGGCAAGGTCCTTCTGGTGGCCTTCCCTGTCACGAGATGTGCGAGGATTTGTGCAGTCTTGTGACGTTTGTGCTCGGGCCAAGCCTTGTTGTTCTCGGGCTAGTGGATTGTTGTTGCCCTTGCCTATTCCTAAGAGGCCTTGGACGCACATCTCGATGGATTTTATTTCAGATCTGCCTGTTTCTCAGAAGATGTCTGTCATCTGGGTGGTGTGTGACCGTTTCTCTAAGATGGTCCATTTGGTTCCTCTGCCCAAGTTGCCTTCTTCTTCCGAGTTGGTTCCTCTGTTTTTTCAAAATGTTGTTCGTTTGCATGGTATTCCTGAGAATATCGTTTCTGACAGAGGGACCCAATTCGTGTCTAGATTTTGGCGGGCATTCTGTGCTAGGATGGGCATAGATTTATCTTTTTCGTCCGCTTTCCATCCTCAGACGAATGGCCAGACTGAGCGGATTAATCAGACCCTGGAGACATATCTGAGGTGTTTTGTGTCTGCTGACCAGGATGATTGGGTTGCTTTTTTGCCATTGGCGGAGTTCGCTCTCAATAATCGGGCCAGCTCTGCCACTTTGGTGTCCCCGTTTTTCTGTAATTCGGGGTTTCATCCTCGATTTTCCTCTGGTCAGGTGGAATCTTCGGATTGTCCTGGAGTGGATGCTGTGGTGGAGAGATTGCATCAGATCTGGGGGCAGGTGGTGGACAATTTGAGGTTGTCCCAGGAGAAGACTCAGCTTTTTGCTAACCGCCGTCGTCGTGTTGGTCCTCGTCTTCGTGTTGGGGACTTGGTGTGGTTGTCTTCTCGTTTTGTCCCTATGAGGGTCTCTTCTCCTAAGTTTAAGCCTCGATTCATCGGCCCGTATAAGATATTGGAGATTCTTAACCCTGTTTCCTTCCGTTTGGACCTCCCTGCATCCTTTTCTATTCATAACGTTTTTCATCGGTCATTACTGCGCAGGTATGAGGTACCGGTTGTGCCTTCCGTTGAGCCTCCTGCTCCGGTGTTGGTTGGGGGTGAGTTGGAGTACGTTGTGGAGAAAATCTTAGACTCTCGTGTTTCCAGACGGAGACTCCAGTATCTGGTCAAGTGGAAGGGATACGGCCAGGAGGATAATTCTTGGGTGAATGCATCTGATGTTCATGCCTCTGATCTGGTTCGTGCCTTTCATAGGGCCCATCCTGATCGCCCTGGTGGTTCTGGTGAGGGTTCGGTGCCCCCTCCTTGAGGGGGGGGTACTGTTGTGAATTTGGATTCTGGGCTCCCCCGGTGGCTACTGGTGGTATTGAACTGGTGTCTTCATCTTCTCTGTTCACCTGTTCCCATCAAGATGTGGGAGTCGCTATATAACCTTGCTGCTCTGTTAGTTGCTTGCCGGTCAACAATGTTATCAGAAGCCTCTCTGTGCTTGTTCCTGCTCCTAGACAACTACTAGATAAGTTGGACTCTTGTCCATGTTTGTTTTTGCATTTTTGTTCCAGTTCACAGCTGTAGTTTCGTTACTGTGTCTGGAAAGCTCTTGTGAACAGGAATTGCCACTCTGGTGTTATGAGTTAATGCCAGAGTTTTAAAGTAATTTCTGGATGGTGTTTTGATAGGGTTTTTAGCTGACCATGAAAGTGTCCTTCCTGTCTTCTGCTATGTAGTAAGTGGACCTCAAATTTGCTAAACCTATTTTCATACTACGTTTGTTATTTCATCTTGATTCACCGCCAATACATGTGGGGGGCCTCTGTCTCCTTTCGGGGTATTTCTCTAGAGGTGAGCTAGGACTAATATTTTCCTCTGCTAGTTTTATTTAGTCCTCCGGCTGGTGCTGGGCATCTAGAATCAACGTAGGCATGCTACCCGGCCACTGCTAGTTGTGCGTTAGGTTTAGTTCATGGTCAGCTCAGTTTCCATCTTCCAAGAGCTAGTTCCTATATATGCTGATGCTATGATCTCTTGCCATTGAGATCATGACAGTCCTGGGTAACAGCCTCGGACGTTCATGCGGATCGGCTGGTCAGGTTTTTCCACCGCCGCCATCCGGACAAGCCGGGTCCTATAAGCCGTGAGGGCCCTGGGGACCCTCGTAGAAGGTGGGGTACTGTCATGTCGGACGCTGTTCAGACCAGGTCGTTCGACAGACAGTGGTAATTCCCCTTTTGACCACTATGCGCTCATTGGCGTCGGCTAGATTTTATCTAGCTGGTCCGGGGTTAATTTACCTGGTGCTTGGATTGGAAGCTGGGCCATGCCCACTGCCTTTAAATAGTTCTCCTGAACATTGGGCATCGCCGATTATAGCTTCTGTCTTGTGCGTTGTTATCTCGGTCTGGAGTGGTGAGCTAGTAGTTGGAGTATCGTTGCTGGTGGTGTATTTCCCTTTGTCTTATTTACTCCTTCCTATATTTGTATTTATTTTGCCCTGCGCATTTTTAGTGAATTCCTGAGTGACTGCGGCGTGGTGTATATTTTCCGTTATCTTTGTCTGTGCCAACTGTGGGTATTGGTGTATAATCTTTTCACTGGGTGGTGGGCGGTGGTTTCAGCCTAGGGTTGAAACAGGAGACAGGGTGAGGTTCGAGGCCTAGACATGCACACCATCAGTGTAAACTCTAGGTAGAGGGTCAGTCAGGATTTCCCTAGTCTGAGGGAAATTGCAGGGGCCCGGGTTATTAGCTCTTGCCCGCCTAGTCTTCCCGTGACACTCCCGCTTTCATTTTCTCTCCCGTACGGGAGTTGTTTCCCCCTGAATCCACTCCCCCAGAGGTCATGTGTCTCAGGTCCTGCTCTCGTGCAGCTTTCTGCCGGAGGTCATGTGAGTCACGGTTCCACTCTCGTGCGGCTTGCACCCTGCCGTGGCTGCACGCTCCAAAGCAAAACTGCTGCCTCTCTCCATACTCCCCCTGCTGTTCATTACAGGTCCAGAGCACTCTGGAAGAGGTTTTCATCCAGGATATCTCTGTACTTGGCCGCATTCATGTTTCCTTCAATGACAACCAGTCATCTTGTCCCTGCAGCTGAAAAACTCCCCCATAGCATGATGCTGCCACCACCATGTTTAACTGTTAGGATTGTTTTGGGTAGGTGATGAGCAGTGCCTGGTTTTCTCCACACTTACCGCTTACAATTATCACCAAAAATGTCTATCTTTGTGTCATCAGACCGGAGAATTTTATTTCTCATAGTCTGGGAGTCCTTCATGTGTTTTTTAGCAAACTCTATGCGGGCTTTCATATGTCTTGCACTGAGGAGAGGCTTATGTCGTGCCACTCTGCCATAAAGGCCTGACTGGTGGAGGGCTGCAGTGATAGTTGACTTTGTGGAACTTTCTCCCATCTCCCTACTGCATCTCTGGAGCTCAGCCATAGTGATCTTGGGGTTCTTCTTTACCTCTCTTACAAAGGCTCTTCTCCCATGATTGCTCAGTTTGGCTGTACAGCCAGGTCTAGGAAGACTTCTGGTGGTCCCAAACTTCTTCTATTTAAGGATTATGGAGGCCACTGTGCTCTTAGGAACCTTGAATACTGCAGAAATTCTGTTGTAACCTTGGCCAGATCTGTGCCTTGCCACAATTCTGTCTCTGAGCTCCTTGGACAGTTACTTTGATCTCATTATTCTCATTTGGTCTGACATGCACTGTGAGCTGTGAGGTCTTATATAGACAGGTGAGTGCCTTTCCAAATCAAGTCCTATCAGTTTAATTAAACACAGCTGGACTCCAATGAAGGAGTAGGACCGTCTCAAGGAGAATCACAAGCAAATGGACAGCATGTGACTTAAATATGAATGTCTGAGTAACAAAAAATGAAAAATTTATAGTTGTCAGAATGCTTTCCGTACCCACTGTATATTTATATTTAATTTATATGCCATGAAATTTAAGCACTATGCAGTTTACACAAAACCTTATTTATAGGCATTAAGGATTAATTTTTGATCCTACCACTATGCACATACAATGTCACAAAAAAATGGGAACCTAAAATATAACATTTAACAGGACTATTAAAATGACATGACACACAAGATAAAATCAGACACCAAATTAGCCACAACTAACCAACCAACCAAAGAGCTGATTGTAAGTCTAGAGACCACTATTAATAGGCAGAATTCTTTCACTGAACCATTTCCATGGAACAATCAGTAAAACTGATAGTCATTTGAATTGCATCAGAGAAGGGAAAAATGGTACAAAAGTCAAAAAAGTTTATTCGTACCACTGCCAATAGTGTTTCAACATAATCATATTCACTTCATTGAAAAAATCAGTACCACTGATGGTTATATAGATTATGTAAAAGAAAGAATAGGAGGTTCACAAATTATTGGAACAATCTCACCAGATTATGAAGATGCCACATGGAAAAGGAAACCTCCTGATATCAGAAAACAGGAACCCAAAAATGCAATATTACCTCATTGGTAGCTCAGAGGACTGAGTCAGTGAACCGCATGTTATCCAGTATGGAACGCACGCCAGGAGTGTTAAAAGAAGTGCGCATAGAAAGTAAGCAATATGCAAAGATCACGTGTTTCCAATGTTCTTTTCACTCACTACGCATGCGTGAACCACATCACCATAAAAAGCCAGTTTAAAAAGTGAGGCTACAGCACCTTAAAGAAATATACACATGTCAATTACATCATAACTCCAAATTCCGATAAATCCGTACACAGTATATAAATTATGCATATAAAGAAGCAATCCATCAATCACAGGTTGTTACATATTGAAATAGTTGTTAAATGATACTGGACCTTGATGAGGAGCAAAATTGTGTTATAAAAAATCACATTCTGACGGATATAATGAACAAGGAATACCAGAATGGGATATTCACGGAATAACACAATTAATCAGTATAATAGAGGAGTTTCGGCTGGCTTCACATAATACTACATGGACAAAAACAGATAGATTAAAAGAGGTCATGGACATCAATTGGAATTATTTGGGCACCAGTAGGAACAGGAGTGAGTGACACCGCCACTAAAGAGGTCATGGACATCAATTTGAACTATTTGGGCACCAGTAGGAACTGGAGTGAGTCACACTGCCACTAAAGTGGTCATGGACATCAATTTGAATTATTCGGGCACCAGTAGGAACAGGAGTGAGTCACACCGCCACTATGAAAAGAAAAGGGAAAGAAAAAAGGGGGATAAAATAAAACAGCCTACACATTTCCCTAATGCTGACCCCTATACTTAATGCGCCCTACCTATCAGTGGAAGTTGGCACCCTAGAGCCTGCGCAGTGGCACCCCCACTCTGTGGCGGCTCACCCTCCCTGAAGGACCCTACACACATCCTACAATTAAAGAAAAGAAGCAAAGGACAGTTGTTCATTCAACCCTACTGGGTAGGTGGAGCCCAGTCTTTAAATGCACCTTTGTCTCGTGTTGTAATATCAACCTATCCCAATAACCACCCCGTGTTGGTCTATTGATCTTCCCAATACCCATAAATTTCACCCAGGTTATGTCATCTCCATGGACAAGATTGACATGTCTCACTAGCGGGGTGTCCCTCTTTTTCTCTATGTCCCCCAGGTGTTCTCCAATTCTCCTCCTAAACTCTCTGATTGCTTTACATACATAGATTAATTCACAACTGCAGATTGCTCTGTAAATGATACCTTCACTTCTACAACTAATGAAAGACCTGATTTCAAACTTATCTCTCTTGTTGGATGAAAAGAAAAATATACCCACTTCAATATTATTACAGGCTATGCAGCTGCTACATCTATAGCACCCAATAATGTTAGAAGTTAGCCAGGATTTCTGTGATGATTGGGAAAAGTGACTTCATACCAACTGATCCTTTATGGACTTGCCTCTTTGAAACATAATTTTGGGAATTGCTGGTAGAATATCACCAATGTCACAATCCGTTTTTAATATTGACCAATGCTTCTTCAAAATTTGCCTCAAATCATTAGCACCATTATTAAATGTAGTTATGGACCGGAGGCCCAAATATTCATCTTTCTGGTCAGGGGCTGGGGTCAGCAAATCAATTCTCTTCTTCTTTTTATCTTCATTATAAGCCCATCTCAAAACCAAATCAGGGTACCGTCTCTCACGAATCCTATTCCGTAAAATTGCCATTATCTGAACAATTCCTACGTACTTTGATGTCTTGCCCTTTAGGGATGCCTTTTTTTTCCCCAAAGGGTGACCGCTCTCCCATCTTAGAAGGAAATTTGTGGCGGTGGATTTCCTATAAATACTGGTGCCCAAAGAGCCATCAGACATCCTCTCAATCAATACTTTCAGAAATGGAAGCTTCAGTGAATTTCACTCAAATGTGAAGGTGAGTCCCAGATCATTAGAATTGAGTTTGGCAACAAATTCAGAAGAGTCACCTGTGCCCCTCTATATGACAAAAACTTAATTAATGAATCTTAGCCACAATAGGGCCTTGTCATTGCCTTCAATGCCAGTCTCACCAAAGACTACAGTTTCCTCCCACCTTCCCCAGAGCAGATTAGCATACGATGGGGCACAAGGACTCCCCATCTCTGTGCCCCTGAGCTGGTGGACGTACTTGCTGTCAAAGGTGAAGCAGTTGTGTGTCAATAGAAAATCAAGACATTCAAGTATGAAGTTATTATGATTACTCACATGGCATCCCCTGCTTCTCAGATAGTAATTTACCGGCCCAATACCCTTTTGATGAGGAATTGATGAGTAGAGGGCCTCAACATCAATACTACCAAGAATGGTGTCAGAATCAAGAATTAGACCCTCAATTTTTCCCAACAGATCTGTGGTATCTCGTGTGTATGAACTCAAGGCATGACGAAAGGGTTCAAAATTTTGTCCAAATAAACACCAAGATTTCTGATCAGGCTCCCTGTACCTGACACAATAGGTCTACCTCTTAATGGAGATAGACCCTTGTAAACCTTAGGGAGACAGTAAAACATGTCTATTATAGGAAATTTTGGTACAATGAATAGTGCTGAGCATTCCGATACCGCAAGTATCGGGTATCGGCCGATATTCGCGGTATCGGAATTACCGAGTTCTGATACTTTCAGTATATCGGATACCAGAATCGGAAGTTCCCATAATTCAAAGAGCCAGAATTCAGCCAATGAGGAATCATTAGAAGTGTGGGAACATCCTGTTCTGCATGTTAGGCATGTAACTACTGGCATGGCTGTGAATGGCTGCTGAAATGATGTCATGATGCACTATAAAAGTCGCCGCTGCCATTTTGAATTCACTCTGCTGTGAATTCAGTTAGGGACAGGACGCTGTGTTCTGACTGAGGGCCAGTATAGAGATAGTGATTTGCTTAATTGTGCTTTACCCAGGCTAATGTAGCAACCGCTGTGTGAGAACCTTGTTTTTGCCTTGCAGCGCTGTTCACGGCTGTCTGCATGGTATCTGTGTGAGTGCAGCTCACTCTGTAGTCTGTTCTGCCACCACAGCCGGTTGTAGTCAGCTCAGGGTGCGTCACTGCCTCATTCCTTTCCATTGCCCTTTTTCAATTAGTGCAGCCTGCTGCACATTTTTTCAAATTTATCCCATTAGTGGCTTTCCATTCGTATCCTGCTAGAATGTGGAAAAACACTATATAGGATTACATAGAAGAGCTTTTTTTTGCCTTGCAGCGCCATTCACGGCTGTCTGCACGGTCTCTGAGTGAGTGCAGCTCACTCTGTAGTCTGTTCTGCCACCACAGCCGGTTGTAGTCAGCTCAGGGTGCGTCACTGCCTCATACCGTTCCATTGTCCTTTTTCAAATTGTGCAGCCTGCAGCACATTTTTCAAATTTATCCTATTAGTGGCTTTCCATCCGTATCCTGCTAGATTGTGGAAAAACACTATATAGGATTACATAGAGGAGCTTTTTTTGGCCTTGCAGCGCCGTTCACGGCTGTCTGCACGGTCTATGAGTGAGTGCAGCTCACTCTGTAGTCTGTTCTGCCGCCACAGCCGGTTGTAGTCAGCTCAGGGTGCGTCACTGCCTCATACCGTTCCATTGTCCTTTTTCAATTAGTGCAGCCTGCTGCACATTTTTCAAATTTATCCTATTAGTGGCTTTCCATCCGTATCCTGCTAGATTGTGGAAAAACACTATATAGGATTACATAGAGGAGCTTTTTTTGGCCTTGCAGTGCCGTTCACGGCTGTCTGCACGGTCTCTGTGTGAGTGCAGCTCACTCTGTAGTCTGTTCTGGGAAAAAAAACACAAAGTTTACAAAGTTCACCAAACACTCCACTTTACTGTTGTGTAGGCCACATTAGCTCATATTAAAGTCTAGTCCACACTTGATAAAATTAGTGTTTCTTATACCTGTTAGCAGCTGTTCAGGAATAAGAACAGTAAGCCCTTAGTACTTTTATGCCTATTTTTATCAATCTACCAAGATGAAGAAGGCAGGGAGTAAGGCACGTGGGCGTGGAGGTGGAGCAGGGAGAGGACTTGGGGATTCTGGGCCTGCTGCGGGCACCAGTGACTCATCATCTCCCAGTTTTAGCAGGGAACAGTCCTTCATGCGCAGCTTTGTAGGAGCTCGCCGTACCCTGCTGCTGTGGGACGAACAAATTGAAGTTGTTGTCGGATGAATGGCAGCTAACACATCAACTTCAATTAGTGCCACATCCTCTCAGGCACAGAGCACTGAAAAACACCCATCTGTATCATCACCACCTGCCAAATTGCCCAGGCAGTCAGAGAGCCCTGGACAGGAGCCATCTCTACTTCTGTTCTCAGAATCTCTTGGCTTGGAAATTGGGGGCCAGCCAAGCAGCATTCGAGAAATGGAAGAAGAGCCAGTATGCAGTGATGCCCAACTGCTTTGTCTCTCTGACTCTGAAGAGGCGGGTGGGCCAGTGACTCCGGTCAGCACACCTCAGTACACATCTGATGATGATGAGACTCAAGTGCCACTTTCTGGTGCGTACTGTGCTGCCGAGACTACCAAGGAGAAGCAGTTGGTGGAAGAGGGTAGTGTAGATGATGAGGTCCTTGACCCACCATGGCGTGATGGACAGAAAGGTGGTGGGAGCAGCTCTGAGGAAGAGATTCCCTGAACGGCCCAAAGAGAGAGAGGGAGGGGGAAGACTGCGTTGCCTGTAGCCTCCACTTTGGCACCCATTAGGAGCATGCCTCTTCCAAAAGCCAAAACGGGCGCTCCCAAGACTTGCAGTGCCTGGTCCTTTTTTGACACAGTTGCAGATGACATTTGCTATGTCAAATGCAAGGTGTGTCATCAGAAAGTCAAAAGAGGGAAAAGTGTCAGCAACCTCAATACCACAAATATGTGGAAGCATGAGCGGACCAAGCACGCGATGGAGTTACAAAAACACACTGAAGACCTAGGCCAACCTACAGCGGCACCTACCACCTCTTCAGCTCATGTTGTAGCGTCTTCCTCCAGCTCACACACAGCTGCTTCGGCTTCCTCACAGGATCGCCATGGAAGAACCTCTGGCACTGTTGTCCAGAGACCCAGTTTAATTCCACCCACAGCACCACGTTCCAGTCATCCTCACACTCCCAACCCAGTCTACAGCCATCGGTAGCATAGGCATAGGAGAAAAGGTGGCCATTCTCGGCAAACCACCCCTGAGCACAGGCTCTGAATGCTGGCATTGCAAAATTACTGTCCCTTGAAATGCTGTGATTCAGGTTGATGGAGACTGATAGCTTCCGTAACTTGATGGCATTGGCAGTCCCACAATACAACGTGCCCGGCCGCTTTTATTTCAGCAGGCAAGCTGTCCCTGCCCTGCAAAAGCATGTGGAGGGAAACATTAAACATGCGCTACTAAATGCCATCAGTAGCAAGGTCCACCTCACCACCGATGCGTGGACCAGTCACCATGGACAGGGACGATACCTTTCCCTCACTGCCCATTGAGTAAATGTTGTGGAGCAGGGTACAGATCGTGAGAGTGGCGCTGGGCGTCTTCTGCCAACTCCAAGTATTGCAGGAATCCAGTCTGTACACATTGGTTCCTCTGAATCAGCGCTGCAGGAGCCATCACAGTCCACCTCCACATGGACCCTTGATCGCTTACCTGTTACGACCGATATGAGCACAGCTGTGGCCAAACGTCAACAGGCCATATTGAAATTAATTTTTTGGGGGAATCGAAGCCACACAGTGCAGGGGCTCTGGAATGCCATCAAGCAGGAGAGCGATGTGTGGTTTGTGCCAGCGAATCTCCAGCCAGGCAAGAGAGTGTGTGACAATGGCCGAAATCTGGTGGCAGCTCTGGCCCTAGGCAAACTCACTCACATCCCATGTCTGGCACATGTGCTCAACTTGGTCTTGCAGAGTTTTTTGAGGGACTATCCGGATCTTGATGCACTGCTGCACAAGGACCGCCTAAAGTGTGCTCACTTGCGGCGTTCCAGCATGGCCAGATAGCGCATTGCAGCTCTGCAGCGCCGATTCCGCCTTCCGGAACATCGCATCATATGTGACCTACCCACCAGGTGGAATTCTATGTTACATATGTTGGAGCGGTTGTTTGAGCAGCAGCCAGCAGTTATGGAGTACCAGCTGCATCAGGCGCAAAGAAGTCGCACTGTGCGCCGTTCAGACTTCACAACCACTGAGTGGGCCACTATAAATCTGCCAGGTTTTGCATGCCTTCAACGCGGATGGCGATAACGTTGACCGACTTACTTTTCTGAAAATGAACAAGGCCTGGATCTCGCAGGAATTTGCCACTCCTCTACCAGATTAAATAATTGGCTGGCAACAGTATCCAGGTCTCCTGTTGTTTTCATGTTTCTACCACCTGAACTGTATAAATAAGAAAAAACGGGGGCACCACGGTATATGGGATACCACCAAGACCTAAAAAGAAATGAGCTTTACTAACAAAAGAGAGACTAGGCCCTATCACAGGGGATCACCATATTGTAGATGAGGCAGAATAGTATAAACACAGCTTTATTAAGTGACACATAAAAAGGACAAAACACAGTTAAAAACATTTAAAAACATAGTAATGCACCATTGCCCCTGATAAGGCAAATAACCCACAAATGACTACACAATAAGATTAGATGGTGAAATACTCTGTCAATGGCCAGATCGGCCAAGCTAGAATGTGACTGGACCCTATGCAAGCTGCCTGTCGCTGGAATATGCGCAGACAGAACATAGTGGGCAACAGATCACATGGCTCTGATTGAACCGTGCGGCCGGAAGCAGCAACACAGCTGAGGCTGGTAAGGGCATTTTCGCATGTATATATAAGTGGCACATATTTTGTTGTGAGACTACCCCTGATGAAGCCGCCCTGTGCAGGCGGCGACACGCGTTGGGTCTCTCCCTAACCCACATCATGACCCATTCCGGAGGCTTTATCGGATCTGGCTTTGCATGCCTTTAGGTAGTATTTTCACTGCCTCACCTTACAGGTCGCCCATATTTGCTGTGTATGGTCTGCATTAGACCTTGACTTGTAGGTAAAAAGGCTCGGTAATTTTTGCCTTCTGGCAGTCTTCATTTCAATTGGTACCTCATGTGGTGCACAGTCCACATGTTGCTCCTCTGGGCACTCATATTGGCCAACTGTGGTTTACATAACTGTGGCCGCTTTGCTTGTTCATAGCTTTTGTGACCCCATGAACCAGTTGCCCTTGCACTCACCTGCTCTGTATTATTAGGCATTTTTTTAGTGCAGTGGGGCTCTTCATTTTGCATCACGGTGCAGAGACATACAAGCTGGGGTCTTTTCCACAGGTAGTTTGGTGGCATACACATTGGTTTATATGGTTTCTGTATTTTCATCTGTTATTTATGCCTTGTTCAACTGAAATTTGTCCAGGGGAGTGCCTTGCATAGGGTCCAGTCACATTCTAGCTGGGCCGATCTGTCCATTGACAGAGTATTTCACCATCTAATCTTATTGTGGAGTCATTTGTGGGTTATTTGCCTTATCAGGGGCAATGGTGCATTACTATGTTTTTAAATGTTTTTAACTGTGTTTTGTCCTTTTTATGTGTCACTTAATAAAGCTGTGTTTATACTATTCTGCCTCATCTAAAATATGGTGATCCCCTGTGATAGGGCCTAGTCTCTCTTTTGTTAGTAAATACCACCTGAACTGCAATCCCTGGGCTCCAACACCGCCAGTTACTGCTCAGAAGTGCCGTCTGCACAGTCAACACATGACCCAGTGTTATAGGGTTTCAGTAACGTCAGCTGATCCCCTGCTGTGTATCCAGCAATGTGTCCTGCTACCTCCACGCTGACACTACAACAGATATTAAGGGGAACCTGCCCCCTCAGGTGTTTGTAACTGAAAGAGCCACCTTGTGCAGCAGTAATGCTGCACAAGGAAAAGGTGGCTCTTTCAGTTATGCTCCTTGCACACGCTTAACTTAACACTTATAAAATGTGTCCCCTCATACCGTGAAACCATCCCGGAGGTGGGACTTTCCTTCATAATGAGACGCAACACAGCCATCATTCCTACCCCCTTGGCGCTGGGCGCCGCCTCCTCAGCATTGTTTGAATCTGACCCTGCACTGTTATGTTAAACCTTGGGCATGCGCACTGAGCGCTGCCCATCTTCTGACATCATTTGGTGTCAGGCTGACTGCGCCTGTGCGGCCGCACTGACCGAGATCCCGCCTCACAGTGTCTTCTGATTTATTCACACTGCAGGGCTGGGATTCATGGGCATGCGCAGTGCATATCTTCACCTCAGGCTCTCACTCATCTCCCTCCACTGTCTTCAGATTGTGCGCCATCAGCTGATCCCTAATCGCATGCCACGGCTGTGACGCCGCACGGTCTGAAGAAGGTGGAAGTAGATGAGTGAGAGGCGAAGATATACACTGCACATGCCCATGAATCCCAGCCCTGCAGTGTGAATAAGATTCAAACAACACTGAGGAGGCGGTGCATGGCGCCAAGGGGGTATGAATGACAGCTGTGCTGCATCTCATTAAGAAGGAAAGTCCCGCCTCTGGGACGGTTTGACGGTATGAGGGGACACATTTTATAAGTGTTAACTTCAGCGTGTACAAGGAGCATAATTAAATGAGCCACCTTTTCCTTGTGCAGCATTAGTGCTGCACAAGGTGGCTCTTTTAGTTGCAAATGCCTGGGGGGTTAAAGGTTCTCTATCAACTTGCTCCAATTAGGCTTCAGCCTACACTCTGTTTCTCATGTAATCCCTGGGCTCCAACACCGCCAGTTGCTGCTCAGAAGTGTCTTTGGCATGGGTACTCCCTCCTGCCCAGCCTGCTTCCAGCACGCCAGCTGTTTCCGGGCAGTGTCCAAGTCAACTGCAGTTTAGGTGTTTCTTATGTGGGCTGCGGTATCTGGCAATGAAGGCTGGTTCCGTAGTGCCAATAGGACAAGCACCCCCTGTAGGACTGTGGGTTTCGGTAACTCCAGCCGGCTCGCGGCCTTGCAATTTTTTGCTCATGTGGACCTTCTGCTGACTATCTGAGTTCCAGCACCATTAGCTGGCTCTTTAGAAGTCAATCTTGAAAAGGTCCCCCTGGGTTCCAATACCGTCAGCTGGTTCCAGGCAGAGCCTTTGTCTTAGGTGCCTCCTTCTGGGTATCCGAGTTCCACCAATGTCTGGTGGTCCTTGGTAGTGCTTTCTAGCACGGGTACCTCCTGCTTAGTAACCGGGTTCCAGTACCGTCAGCTGGTCCACGGTAGTTCCATTTGCTCTTGTACCTTCGGCTAGCCATCCGGGTTCCAGTACCGTCAGCTAGTTGTCGGCAGTGTCTTTTGCTCTTGTACCTTCTGCTCCCCATCCTGGAGCCTTTGGTTTAGGTGCCTCCTTCTGGGTATCTGAGTTCCACCATCGTCTGGATCCACTAATCTGATTGGATGCGGACAAACATGTAGTTGATGTATGAGCATTTTTTGTCATGAGTCGCTTTATTTAAGAGATGTCTCTGCGGAATCCCATTCATGAGAGGCTCTATGTAAATGCCAGAGATGACTGAGCACTCCATCATTTAACTACCATTTGACTACCAAATCCCCTTATGATTCCCCCAGGATGAAACGCATAGGGAGGTGGTCCTACATCATAATATATTGAATAATCCTATATTGCACTTTTGGATTCCTTTTTACTGATATCAGGAGGTTTCCTTTTCCATGTGGCATCTTCACCATCTGGTGAGATTGCTCCAATAATTTGTGTACCTCCTATTCTTTCTTTTACATAATCTATATAATCATCAGTGGTACTGATTTTTTCAATGAAGTGAATATGATTATGATGAAATACTACTGGCAGTGGTACTAATAACCGTTTTTTATTTTTGTACCATTTTTCCATTCTCTGATGCAATTTAAATGATTATCAGTAGTGTTGAGCATTCCGATACTGCAAATATCGGGTATCGGCCGATATTTGCTGTATCGGAATTCCGATACCGAGTTCCGATATTTTTGTGATATCGGAAATCGGAATCGGAAGTTCCCAGTGTGTGGTTCCCAGGGTCTGGAGGAGAGGAGACTCTCCTTCAGGCCTTGGGATCCATATTCATGTAAAAAATAAAGAATAAAAAAAAATATATAGATATACTCACCCCTCTGGCGGAACCTTAGCGGTGCAACCGGCAGCCTCCGTTCCTAAGAATGCAGTGAGTGTACAGGACCTGCGATGACGTCGCGGTCTTGTGATTGGTCGCGTGACCGCTCATGTGACCGCTCACGTGACCGCAACGTCATCGAAGGTCCTTCACTCACTGCATTCTTAGGAACGGAGGCTGCCGGTTGTACCGCTAAGGTCCAGGGTCCGCCGGAGGGGTGAGTATATCCATATTTTTTATTTGTATTCTTTATTTTTTACATGAATATGGATCCCAGGGCCTGAAGGAGAGTTTCCTCTCCTTCAGACCCTGAGAACCATCCAGGATAGCTTCGATATTTGTGTCCCATTGACTTGTATTGGTATCGGGTATCGGTATCGGCGATATCCGATATTTTTTGAATATTGGCTGATCCAATCCGATACCGATACTTTTGAATATCGGAAGGTATCGCTCAACACTAAATATCACATGCTAAAATGACTTGGGTATACTAATAGATCACATACTGCACATGAATCAACAGTGTGATGCAGCAGCAAAAAAGACAAACACAGTTCTAGGATGTATTAAGAGACGCATAGTGTCTAGATCACGTGAAGCAATTATCCCCTTCTACACCTCGTTGGTCAGGCCTCATATGGAATACCATGTCCAGTTCTGGAAAAACTGAAGCAAGTTCAGAGAAGAGCTACCAGGATGGTGAGAGGACTGCAAAGTGTATTATGAGGAACGGTTAAATGATCTGGGAATGTTTAGCTTGCAAGAAAGGACAAGAGTAGACTTAACAGTGGTCTACAAATATCTGAAGGGATGTTAGTGTAGAGGGATCATTTGCACATGGAAACACGATAAGCAATGGAATTAAACTAAAAGGGAGAAGATACAGAGAGTGGTGAGTTCTCATTCAATGGAAGTTTTCGAACTGGTGGTGGACCGGCATCTGTCTGAGATAGCTTAGTGAATCCTGCATTAACAGGGGAGTGGACACGGTGACCCTGGAGGTCCCTTCCAACTCCAACATTCTATGATTCTATGATACATTGGATACATACCATGCTTTTTATGTCACCATTACTTTTATTTTATGTTTGAGGGAAGGATATGTAACTAGATGTTGTCTGCAGAAAAGTTTGTAGTCTGAACAAGGCCATGGGTGGCATGGTTTCTCTCATGCAAACAGAAAGATGTATTCATGTACTGGTTAGAGATGAGTGAAAGTGTTCGGAAAGCATTCGCTAATCTCAAATTCGGTGCAAAGGTAGCACATTTTTTATATAGGATTTTTTCCTTTAACCACAGTGTGGTGGTGGTTTAAATCTGCAGCATTGTATCCCAGCTGGTCTCTAAGCGCCACTGTAAAATATATACATTTGGATTCATGTTCGCTCTCACAAGCATTTTTACTCAAAGTAGGCAAAAGTTGGTAAATCATTGCACTTCCACTAATGCTTTTGTGTGACTTTGGCTATGATAGTGCAGCTGTATGATGAGCAGGGGAGATGGGGGATATGTCTGACGAGGGGAGGGGTGTGGAGAGGTTAAAGGAGCATCTGAAGAGATTACAGGAGCGGTGTGCATTTTTTTTTTTCACGTAACTTTGTGTGTTGATTCCGGCAACCAATCAGGGTGAATAAACCATCCACAACATCATGACACAAGGTCTTCTGTGATTGGTTTCTTAAGTCACATGTCCCTGGTAGTGTTGAGCGATACCGTCCGATACTTGAAAGGATCAGTATCGGAGAGTATCGGCCGATACCCGAAAAGTATCGGATATCGCCGATACCGATACCCGATACCAATACAAGTCAATGGGACACCAAGTATCGGAAGGTATCCTGATGGTTCCCAGGGTCTGAAGGAGAGGAAACTCTCCTTCAGGCCCTGGGATCCATATTAATGTGTAAAATAAAGAATTAAAATAAAAAATATTGATATACTCACCCGTCCGGAGGCCCCTGCACCTTACCGCTGTTAACCGGCAGCCTGCTTTGCTTAAAATGAGCGCGTTCAGCACCTTCCATGACGTCACAGCTTCTGATTGGTCGCGTGCCGCTCATGTGACCGCCACGCGACCAATCACAAGCCGCGACGTCATTCTCAGGTCCTAAATTCCTAGAATGAGGAGTTTAGGGCCTGAGAATGACGTCGCAGCTTGTGATTGGTCGCGTGGCGGTCACATGAGCGGAACGCGACCAATCAGAAGCCGTGACGTCATGGAAGGTGCTGAACGCGCTCATTTTAAGCAAAGCAGGCTGCCGGTTACTACCAGGGCGCGTCAGAGGGTGAGTATATCCCTATTTTTTATTTTAATTCTTTATTTTTTACATGGATATGGATCCCAGGGCCTTAAGGAGAGTTTCCTCTCCTTCAGACCCTGGGAACCATACACTGGGAACTTCCGATTCCCGATACCACAAAAGTATCGGATCTCGGTATCGGAATTCCGATACCGCAAGTATCGGCCGATACCCGATACTTGCGGTATCGGAATGCTCAACACTAGTCCCTGGTGCCATTTGCTCAGTTTCACAGTGCAGAGAGGCACTGGTGCTGCTGAAAGTGAACTTATTCGTGTAAAATCGATCTTCCAGCATCGAAGTAGATTGTGCAAAAACTGTGGCAGTTTCTGGAAGCCCCATTTTCTACGCCAAATTGTTTGTGCTGAAATTGTGTTTCAGTGGCAAATCAGAAGACCAGATTTCCATTTTAAAATCGTTAGGACTAATACTGGCTTGCAGCCAAAAAATTAAAATTGTTAGAACTAATATAGTGTTGCATTTATAGGGCTCAAGTAGCTACTCCAAATCATTTGTGCTAAAACTTTGTTTCAGTGGCAAATCAGAAGTCCAGATTTCCACATAAAAAATGTTAGGCCTAATATAGTGGTGCAGCAATGAGGCCCAATTAGCTATTTCAAATTCCTTCTGCTAAAACTGTATTTCAGTGGCAAATCAGAAGGCCAGATTTCCACATACAAATCGTTAGGCCTAATGTAGCGGTACAGCCATGAGGCCCAATTAGCTACTCCAAATCGTTTGTGCTAAAACTGTGTTTCAGTGGCAAATCAGAAGCCCACATTTCCATTTGTTGAGGAGAGCCATAAGATCAAATACTTAATTAACCTCAAGACATAAGAGATTGAGAGCAGCAACCCATAACGTGTATTGTTTAACCTTACATAAGTTTTCCCAGATCAAAGTGAGACACTAAAGATGGCTGCCATTTCCTGTATCAGCATGCCATGTGCTGGTATCCAAGATGACACCCACCCTGATGACCTCATGGATCCACCCACAGTGACGCCCACCTTGATGACCTCATGGACCAACCCACCCTCATGACCTCATGGTTCCACCCATGGACTTGCTCATTGCCCAACCCACTAACCAATGGAATACATCTGATCACTCCCATTTTAAAGCTAACCGAGCCCCCTTACAGGGGATATATAAACTTGTGTCCTGACTGAATAAAGCCCCTTGGAGCTGAGCCACAGATTGATCAAGGAGAGTTTACATCTGACTGTGTGTTGTCATATGTTTATTTCTTTGGTGCACACCTGATCAATATCCATTAGGCCAGGAGTAGGCAACTAGAGAGTGAACATTTTATTAATTGTGCAACCCAACATATTTGGCCGCCCAACCTGGGGCCAGCAGGGGAAGAGCCCTGAACCCTGACGACCGGCGAGTGGAACAGCAGGACGCGCTGAATGCCTCGAACCTGGAGACTGATCACCTCCTAATCAGAACACGGTAAGTCTGCTGATTTTTATAATCTGTAGTCTTTACCTTGTGTCCTTCGGGGTATCCTGTGCAGATTGCCTGACCGTGTCCGGTTTTCGTGGTATCTGTAAGACAGCAGAAAGGGTCTCTCCGCTGCTGGTCATTTATTTGCAAGAATCGTCACATGTTTTAGTTGCCTACTGCCTGTTACATGTTGTGAAGAGGGGAGATGACTGTTAGAAAAGAAAAGCAAGTGTTAGAAAAGAAAAGCAAGCCTTAGAAAAGAAAAGCAAGCATTAGAAAAGAAAAGCAAGTGTTAGAAAAGAAAAGCAAGTGTTGGAAAAAAAAAAAAAAATTTTGTCTGTGGTACAGTACACGGTTGTCGCCTGTGATACGATTTTCAGTTCTGTATAGGAGAGACTAGGACCTTGAGTGAACTGACTTGGCCTAGGAGGGGCCCGTTAAACTTGGAGTGAGATGACTCAGTTCCGCGCCTAATAGATTGTGTAGCGGCGCGTTAAACTTTGAGAGAGATGACTCAGTTTGAGCCAATTAAATTTATAGTTTTACCTTGTGACATCGAGTGAATTGACTCTGCACGGGGACTGGTAAGTTAGGGAGCAATTTGATTAAGTAGGGAATAATTGGTTTGTAAAGTACGGAACACAGAAGTCAGACAGGGACCACGTGACAAGAAGGAATAGGAACTGAGTGCTGCAGACTCAGTTCCCTTTAGAATCTCAGGTTTGAGTCATCTCCCCCATCTTATTGTTTGTTTGGTGTTTGTTATCTTGATAGATATATATTGTATATCTATAGAAAGATGGAGAAATTAATGCAGTTCTGCCGTATTGGCACTAAGCCAAATTCAGATGGCAAGTTAGACTCGTGCACATTATTGACGAGTCCGACTTGTGAAGGGAAGAGTCAGGCTAAACAATGTGAAAAAGCTTATGAAGTTGTGTGGAATGCCAGAAGGGGGAAGGTTACAGGCCCTGGAGTGGAAGATTGTCTTGAAAGAAAGAAAAGGTATCCTAGAAGATAATGGATTGTTGTCTACTGCTAGGGCAGGAGAAAGAGTCTCTGAAAGTTTGTATAGAGAAAATTGGGTAGAAGAGGAAAGGAATAGAAAGGACAGAGTTTTGAGTTATGTGTATTGCAAAAATATATCCTGTGAGCGGCCACCACCATATAATGGTGGCCTAGAGCCATGTGCTAATTCTAGTAGCAGCCATTTTGTGGATGGACCATGTGTTAATGCTAACAGCAGCCATTTTGTGGATGGCAAAAGTGTTAATTCTAACGGCAGCCATTTTGTGGATGGCAAATGTGTTAATGCTGGCGACGGCCATTTTGTGGATGTCAAATATGTTAATGCTGGCAGTAGCCATTTTGTGGATGGCAAATGTGTTGATGCTAACGGCAGCCATTTTGTGGATGGCAAAAGTGTTAATTCTAACGGCAGCCATTTTGTGGATGGCAAATGTGTTAATGCTGGCAGCAGCCATTTTGTGGATGGCAAATGTTAATTCTAACGGCAGCCATTTTGTGGATGGCAAATGTGCTGCTCCTGGTGGTGAACATCTCAGACTAAGGCTACACACCACATCACTAAATCCTTGTTACCCAGTAATGACCACTGATGGCCAATACTATATTCCTTCGGGAAGTGAACAGGCTTTACCCATGTTTCCCGTCTCAGTGGTTTCCAATGGTGCACCGACCCTTTCCCCTATCACTCCTGTCGTGAATCCAGCAATCCTCCCACCTGGATTATCCCCGGCACTGACCCTTTCTACTGTCACTTCCACTGCCAATTTAGCCGCACACCCACACGATTTGCACCAAGCAACAGCTTCTCCTCCCAATGCTTCCGCTACAACAGCACTCTCACGCAGTCTAACTAACCCTATACCCAGTACCTCACAGGCTGTCTCGTAGCCAAGCGCACACCTGTATGGGACGGTGGCAACTGTAACTAGGGGGCTCAATCTGGGAGGAGGATACCAATAGCACAGGAAGCACAAAGGGGAGGGAATGTTGGCAACCTATTTTTGAAAAATAACTTCCTGAGGGACCCTTGTTAGTGGTGGGAAAGGGTGACATAACAACAATGGAGACAGACGCTATTGTTAATGCTGCCAATTCTCGGTTAGAGCACAATGGAGGTGTAGCTAGAGCTATAGTGGAAGCAGGAGGGGCGACTATTCAAGCTGACAGTCAAATCATTGTTGAGTCACGTGGTCAGATAGCTGTTGGGGACATAGCAGTGACAAAAGCTGGCAATCTCCCGTGTAGAATGATCATACACGCTGTGACCCCTACATTTGACCCTATTCATCCAGACGTTAGTGCTCAACAACTTCGTGCAGCAATAACTCGCATTTTAGAGTATGCGAATATTAGTGAGCAGATTGAGACCTTGACAATTCCCGCCATTGGTGTTGGCATTTTCGGTTTCCCTGTTCATGCATGTACAAGGGAAATCGTTGGAATTATAATAAACAAGTGTAGCCCCCCAGGCATTTGCTGCCTCTCTGAAATCAGGTTAATTAGTAATGAGGACAGGACTGTTAAAGCTTTTAAGAGTGCTTGCGTCACCTGGACCCCACACCATGATACTGGAGCTGCCCAAATAGAGCCCCTCATTCCAGGACTGTTACCTCCACCTGCTCCTCATACACAAGGGATTACATCTGTACTCCTGGTGCCATCTCTAGTTCTGCCTCAGGTGTCACCACCAACAATGCCAATGCTCATGTTAGAGGAGCCCACCCTCTACGTCAAGTTTACACCCCAGCAAGCTGCTACTCTGTTGAACCAACTTCCAGATCCAGAAAAACAGCCGATGCCTTTCTACAGAAGCATGCTTCAAATCCAAAGTACTTAGCCAGCCAAGTGGCAAGATCTCATTTCCTTGCCAAATCTTAAAGCAGGCGATGCATATTGGCCTGATATGGATATCGTGTTCAATGATGACTCACTTGCCAGTGACAAGACATGGGACTCTGGTGTTGAGTTCTGCCAAGAACCTAAGACATGGGCCTCGGATGAGCTGGCTGACCTATCACTTATTGTCGCCAAAGGATTCCAGATGCCTCAAAGCTGATGCAGCCATTGTACGATGACCTCAAGATGTCAGCATTTCCACTATGTACCAAATCCGTGGAAGCTTTCTACGCTCTTAAACAGGCCATACAGTCTGCACCAGCTCTTGGAATCCCAAATTCTGATATCATCTGAGGACATCCAGTTCTCTTAATGGCTCCACATGACATAATTGCTATTCTTGCAACCTAAACATCTGTTATTGCAGCATCATATGAGACTCCAATGTTCGCTCTTGGTTCTGGATAATGTCACTCTTGTCCACTGCACCATCCTCAACCCGTCCACGCTGCTTCCTCTTTCCAGGGGGGATGTGGATGATGATACTGATGCTCTCGGAGAAGATGCCTCTACACACTCAGAGGATCATGACTGTCTCAAACAAATGCAGGAAGAAGCAGCCTCCAAGAAAAATGTGTCTGAAGACCCACTACCACATGCTGACCTGACGTTCTTCACTGATGGTTCCAGATTTGCAGATGAAACAGGAAGGTTCCATACGGGATATGCCGTGGTTACACATGACCAGATCATCTCAGCTGGATCGCTACCACCGCACATGTCTGCACAAGAAGCGGAACTTAAAGCTTTGACGTTGGCTTGTCAGGAAGCGACGGAGAAGGTGGTCAACATCTACACGGATTCAAGATACGCTTTCGGAGTGGCTCATGACTTCGGCAGTATCTGGGCAGCCAGAGGATACCTAACGTCCAGTGGAACTCCTGTAAAACATGCTGCTACCATGCAAGAACTTGTGGTCACTCTGGATCTACCTTCAGAGGTTGCAGTGATCGAGATCAAAGCTCACGGGAGATTGGATTCTCCAGACGCAAGGGGGAACTTCTTTGCTGACAAAACAGCAAAAACCTATGCTGCGGATCCATTTGGGAAAGAGAAAGCAGCGGTGTACGTGTCACAAGACACTGAAGAAGGGACTAAAGGCTCTCTTATGAGGATTATCCATCTACATCAAGACAAGACATCAGATGATGAAAAGAAGTCATGGCAAGAAGGAGGAGCTAAAAAAAAGATGAATATGAAGTCTGGAGGGTGAACAAAAAGCTCTGTCTACCCCGTAATCTGAACCCCTCGGTGACAGAATGGGCACATGGTATCACCCACAGATGAATGACCTGATTTGGAAGATATGGCACTTATATGGCACCTGGGATCTCTACTGTCACCCAAAAATATTTCAAGTCCTGCCTTGTGTGTGCAACATGCAATCCAGCACCGCCTCAGAAAGTTACTCAGAAACATTTGGCTAAACCACTCTATCCCTTTCAGAGAATTCAGATAGATCACATTCAAATGGCAAAAGTAGGGAAGTGCGAGAATGTACTGGTAGTGACTGACATGTTCTCAGGATGGCCCGAAGCCTATCCAGTACCCAGTATGACTGCCAGAGTGACTGTTAAGAGACTGATGACTGAAGTAGTATGCAGATATGGGGTCCCAGAGGTAAATGAGAGCAACCAAGTACCCGCATTCATTGCAGCACTAAGGAACTATGGACATTGGTGGGAGCTGATTTGGGATAACATACTCCATATCACCCACAGAGCAGTGGGAAAGTAGAAACACTGAATGGCACCTTCAAAAATAAATTACTGAAAGCCAGTTAGGAGGCCAGACTTGGACAGACATTTTGCCCGTTGCCTTATACTCAGTCAACACTCCAAGGGGTCCCACTAAACTTACACCTTTCAAGATTTTTTGGGGGGGCCTCCAAGGTTGGGTCAATATTTTTCACAACAGCTAGCCTTAGGAAGTGATACTCTTGTAAATTATGTAATTGCCCTTACTAAAGAACTGTCAGTAACACATGTACAAGTTTTATCATCCATTCCAGGTCCAGATTCCAGTGAAGATACCCATACTTTCCAACCTGCTGACTACGTGCTGGTAAAGAAGTTCATCAGAAAGACATCCCTGGAGTCGAGATTTGAGGGTCCCTACCAAGTGCTCCTGACTTCTACTTTGGTCAGGATTGCTGAGCGCCTCCTGGATCCATCTCTCACATTGTAAACGTGTTAGACAGTTAGGGACAGAGTTGGATCTGACCTGCTTGCCAAAGTCCAGCTACAAAGGGAGGTTTTCCACAAGGGAAAACTTGCCTCAAACTGGTGAAAACTCCAATTCCCCCTCCCGGGCGAGACCGTCAGATCTAGGATGTGTACATCAGGGTTAGTCGCACATGTGTATTTTATGTAACCGTGGAGATGGGAGATTGGAGAGTAATAGATCCAGCAGGTAGGAAAGTCCCGAGGACATGGGTAACGCGCTCCGATATACCTCCTCGGTATACCCATTATTAGTCACACATTCTCTGGTGTCTATAGCATTCGTATTGTCATGAAGCCTCTGATGTCATAGTAACACTTAACACCGATGGGTTAGGAAACCATGGTGGGATCAAGAAAAAAAAAAGGGAGGTTAATAAAGTATTTAGGGGGGACTGTTGAGGAGAGCCATAAGATCAAATACTTAATTAACCTCAAGATATAAGAGATTGAGAGAAGCAACACATAACATGTATTGTTGTCACGGGAAGCCTAGGTGGGCAAGAGCTAATAACCCGGGCCCCTGCAATTTCCCTCAGACTAGGGAAATCCTGACTGACCCTCTACCTAGAGTTTACACTGATGGTGTGCATGTCTAGGCCTCCACCCTCACCCTGTCTCCTGTTGCAACCCTAGGCTGAAACCACAACCCACCACCCAGTGAAGAGATCATACACCAATACCCACAGTAAGCACAGACAAGGATAACGGAAAATATACACCACGCCGCAGTCACTCAGGAACACACTATAAATGCACAGGGCAAAACAAATACAAATATAGGAAGGAGTAAATAAGACAAAGGGAAATACACCACCAGATACGATACTCCAACTCCTAGCTCACCACTCCAGACCGAGATAACCAAGCACTAGACAGAAGCTATAATCGGCGACGCCCAATGTTCAGGAGAACTATTTAAAGGCAGTGGGCATGGCCCAGCTTCCAATCCGAGCACCAGATAAATTAACCCCGGACCAGCTAGATAAAATCTAGCCGACACCAATGAGCACATAGTGGACAAAAGCGGAATTACCGCTGTCTGTCGGACGACCTGGTCTGAACAGCGTCCGACATGACAATTGTTTAACCTTACATAAGTTTTCCCAGATCAAAGTGAGACACTAAAGATGGCTGCCATTTCCTGTATCAGCATGCCATGTGCTGGTATCCAAGATGACGACCACCCTGATGACCTCATGGACCAACCCACCCTGATGACCTCATGGTTCCACCCATGGACTTGCTCATTGCCCAACCCACTAACCAATGGAATGCATCCGATCACTCCCATTTTAAAGCTAACCAAGCCCCCTTACAGGGGATATATAAACTTGTGCCCTGACTGAATAAAGCCCCTTGGAGCTGAGCCACAGATTGATCAAGGAGAGTTTACATCTGACTGTGTGTTGTCATATGTTTATTTCTTTGGTGCGCACCTGATCAATATCCATTAGGCCAGGAGTAAGCAACTAGAGAGTGAACATTTTATTAATTGTTCAACCCAACATATTTAAAAATTGTTAGACCTAATATAGTGGTGCCTGTCATGGTTCCCAATGGCAAGGGAACGTAAGAAACATATAAATAACGAACGAGCTCTCGGGTGATGGAAACTCGAGTTGACCGTGAGCTAAATCTACCACACAACTAATAGTAGCCAGGGAGCATACCTACGGCTTCCTAAATGCCACGCGCCAGCCGGAGGACTAACTACGCCTGGTAGAGGAAGAAACAGACCTGGCTTGCCTCTAGGGAAATATCCCAAAAGATGATAGCAGCCCCAAACATGTAATAACGGTGAATTAAGAGGAAAAGACATACACAGTATGAAAGTAGATTTAGCAAAGAGAGGTCCACTTACTAGATAGCAGAAGGATACAAAAGAGGACTTCACGGTCAACTGAAAACCCTTTCAAAAACCATCCTGAAATTACTTTAAGACTCCTGTGTCAACTCATGACACAGGAGTGGCAATTTCAGCCCGCAAGAGCTTCCAGCTACAGAGAATTACAAAAACTGCAAACTGGACAAAAGATACAAAACAAAAGGACAAAGTCCACTTAGCTGATCAGCAGACTAGTAGCAGGAACATGCAACCGAAGGCTCTGGTTACAATGATAACCGGCAAGGAAATGACTGGAGAGCAAGGCTAAATAGGAAACTCCCAAACGCTGATGGAAGCAGGTGAACAGAAGCAGCAAAGTGCAAACAAGTCACCAATACCACCAGCAACCACCAGGGGAGCCCAAAAAGCGGATACACAACAGGTGCCGCAATGAGGCACCATTAGCTATTCCAAATCGCTTGTGCTAAACTGTGTTTCAGTGATAAATCACGCGCCCCCCCAACGGACCTTTCCATTAAAGTAAACGGCTGCCCACTCTCCCCAGTTCCACAAGCTCGCTGCCTTGGGGTAATCCTTGACACTGATCTCTCTTTCAAACCACATATACAAGCTCTTTTGACTTCCTGCTGACTTCAACTCAAAAATGTTTCACGGATCCATACATTCTTCAACCAAGAATCTGCAAAAAACCCTAGTCCATGCACTCATCATCTCCCGCCTTGACTACTGCAACCTCCTGCTCTGTGGCCTTCATCGAACACTCCCGCATCCCTCCTATCTACATATTCTAAACTCTGTAGCCCGACTAATCCACCTGTCCCCCCGCTTTTCCCCGGCCTCTGTCAATCCCTGCCCTGGCTCCCCACTACCCATAGACTCCAGCTCAAAACCCTAACAATGACATACAAAGCCATCCACAACCAAAAACCATCCTGAAATTACTTTAAGACTCCTGTGTCAACTCATGACACAGGAGTGGCAATTTCAGCCCGCAAGAGCTTCCAGCTACAGAGAATTACAAAAACTGCAAACTGGACAAAAGATACAAAACAAAAGGACAAAGTCCACTTAGCTGATCAGCAGACTAGTAGCAGGAACATGCAACCTAAGGCTCTGGTTACAATGATAACCGGCAAGGAAATGACTGGAGAGCAAGGCTAAATAGGAAACTCCCAAACGCTGATGGAAGCAGGTGAACAGAAGCAGCAAAGTGTAAACAAGTCACCAATACCACCAGCAACCACCAGGGGAGCCCAAAAAGCGGATACACAACAGTACCCTCCCCTTAAGGAGGGGGCACCGAACCCTCACAAGAACCGCCAGGGCGATCCGGATGAGCCCTATGAAAGGCATTACCAAATACTCAAAATGGCCCTCAGGCGTATTAAATGCGGTTTTCCACTCATCCCCCTGCTTAATTCGCACCAAATTATACGCCCCACGAAGATCAATCTTAGAGAACCACTTAGCCCCCCTTATGCGAGCAAACAAATCAGTCAGCAAAGGCAACGGATATTGATATTTGACTGTAATTTTATTCAGGAGTCGATAATCAATACAAGGCCTCAGAGAGCCATCCTTTTTAGAGACAAAGAAAAAACCGGCTCCTAAAGGTGATGAAGAAGGATGAATATGTCCCTTTTCCAGGGACTCCTTAATATACTCGCGCATAGCAGCATGTTCAGGTACAGATAGGTTAAACAAACGACCCTTTGGAAATTTACTGCCAGGAATCAGATCTATGGCGCAATCACAATCCCTGTGAGGAGGGAGTGAACCAATATTAGGCTCTTCAAAAATATCACGATAATCAGACAAAAATGCCGGAATCTCAGATGGAATAGATGACGAAATGGACACCAAAGGAGTGTCCCCATGAGCCCCCCGACATCCCCAGCTTAACACAGACATAGCTTTCCAGTCAAGGACTGGGTTATGAGACTGTAACCATGGTAATCCAAGCACCAAAACATCATGTAAATTGTACAACACAAGGAAGCGAATCACCTCCTGATGGTCTGGAGTCATACGCATAGTCACTTGCGTCCAGAACTGTGGTTTATTACAAGCCAAAGGTGTAGAATCAATACCCTTCAGAGGTATAGGTGTTATGGTTCTCAATGGCAAGAGAACATAGCCCAGCATACATAGGAACTAGCTCTTGGAAGGATGGAAACTTAAACTGACCATGAACTAAACCTGCCGCACAACTAACAGTAGCCGGGTAGCGTAGCCTGCGTTTTATCCCTAGACGCCCAGCGCCGGCCGGAGGACTAACTAATCCTGGCAGAGGAAAATATAGTCCTGGCTCACCTCTAGAGAAATTTCCCCAAAAGGCAGACAGAGGCCCCCACATATATTGGCGGTGATTTAAGATGAAAATGACAAACGTAGTATGAAAATAGGTTTAGCAAAATCGAGGTCCGCTTACTAGATAGCAGGAAGACAGAAAGGGTACTTTCATGGTCAGCTGAAAACCCTATCAATACACCATCCTGAAATTACTTTAAGACTCTAGTATTAACTCATAACATCAGAGTGGCAATTTCAGATCACAAGAGCTTTCCAGACACAGAAACGAAACTGCAGCTGTGAACTGGAACAAAATGCAAAAAACAAACAAGGACAAAAGTCCGACTTAGCTGGAAGTTGTCTGGTAGCAGGAACATGCACAGAAAGGCTTCTGATTACAATGTTGACCGGCATGGAAGTGACAGAGGAGCAAGGTTAAATAGCGACTCCCACATCCTGATGGGAACAAGTGAACAGAGGGGATGATGCACACAAGTTCAATTCCACCAGTGGCCACCGGGGGAGCCCAAAATCCAATTTCACAACAGTACCCCCCCCTCAAGGAGGGGGCACCGAACCCTCACCAGAACCACCAGGGCGATCAGGATGAGCCCTATGAAAGGCACGGACCAGATCGGAGGCATGAACATCAGAGGTAGTCACCCAAGAATTATCCTCCTGACCGTATCCCTTCCATTTGACCAGATACTGGAGTTTCCGTCTGGAAACACGGGAGTCCAAGATTTTTTCCACAACGTACTCCAACTCGCCCTCAACCAACACCGGAGCAGGAGGCTCAACGGAAGGCACAACCGGTACCTCATACCTGCGCAACAATGACCGATGAAAAACATTATGAATAGAAAAAGATGCAGGGAGGTCCAAACGGAAGGACACAGGGTTAAGAATCTCCAATATCTTGTACGGGCCGATGAACCGAGGCTTAAACTTAGGAGAAGAAACCCTCATAGGGACAAAACGAGAAGACAACCACACCAAGTCCCCGACACAAAGCCGAGGACCAACCCGACGCCGGCGGTTGGCAAAAAGCTGAGTCTTCTCCTGGGACAACTTCAAATTGTCCACCACCTGCCCCCAAATCTGATGCAACCTCTCCACCACAGCATCCACTCCAGGACAATCCGAAGATTCCACCTGACCGGAGGAAAATCGAGGATGAAACCCCGAATTACAGAAAAAAGGAGACACCAAGGTGGCAGAGCTGGCCCGATTATTGAGGGCAAACTCCGCTAAAGGCAAAAAAGCAACCCAATCATCCTGATCTGCAGACACAAAACACCTCAAATATGTCTCCAAAGTCTGATTCGTCCGCTCGGTCTGGCCATTAGTCTGAGGATGGAAAGCAGATGAGAAAGACAAATCTATGCCCATCCTAGCACAGAATGCCCGCCAAAATCTAGACACGAATTGGGTTCCTCTGTCAGAAACGATATTCTCCGGAATACCATGCAAACGAACCACATTTTGAAAAAACAGAGGAACCAACTCGGAAGAAGAAGGCAACTTAGGCAGGGGAACCAAATGGACCATCTTAGAGAAACGGTCACACACCACCCAGATGACAGACATCTTCTGAGAAACAGGAAGATCCGAAATAAAATCCATCGAGATGTGCGTCCAAGGCCTATTCGGGATAGGCAAGGGCAACAACAATCCACTAGCCCGAGAACAACAAGGCTTGGCCCGAGCACAAACGTCACAAGACTGCACAAAGCCTCGTACATCTCGTGACAGGGAAGGCCACCAGAAGGACCTTGCCACCAAATCCCTGGTACCAAAGATTCCAGGATGACCTGCCAACGCAGAAGAATGAACCTCAGAAATGACTTTACTGGTCCAATCATCAGGAACAAACAGTCTACCAGGTGGGCAACGATCAGGTCTATCCGCCTGAAAATCCTGCAAGGCCCGCCGCAGGTCTGGAGAAACGGCAGACAATATCACTCCATCCTTAAGGATACCTGTAAGTTCAGAATTACCAGGGGAGTCAGGCTCAAAACTCCTAGAAAGGGCATCCGCCTTAACATTCTTAGAACCCGGTAGGTATGACACCACAAAATTAAACCGAGAGAAAAACAACGACCAGCGCGCCTGTCTAGGATTCAGGCGTCTGGCGGACTCAAGATAAATTAAATTTTTGTGGTCGGTCAATACCACCACCTGATGTCTAGCCCCCTCAAGCCAATGACGCCACTCCTCAAAAGCCCACTTCATGGCCAAAAGCTCCCGATTCCCAATATCATAATTCCGCTCGGCGGGCGAAAATTTACGAGAAAAAAAAGCACAAGGTTTCATCACGGAGCAGTCGGAACTTCTTTGCGACAAAACCGCCCCAGCTCCGATTTCAGAAGCGTCGACCTCAACCTGAAAAGGAAGAGCAACATCAGGCTGACGCAACACAGGGGCGGAAGAAAAGCGGCGCTTAAGCTCCCGAAAGGCCTCCACAGCAGCAGGGGACCAATCAGCAACATCAGCACCCTTCTTAGTCAAATCAGTCAATGGTTTAACAACATCAGAAAAACCAGCAATAAATCGACGATAAAAGTTAGCAAAGCCCAAAAATTTCTGAAGACTCTTAAGAGAAGAGGGTTGCGTCCAATCACAAATAGCCCGAACCTTGACAGGATCCATCTCGATGGAAGAGGGGGAAAAAATGTATCCCAAGAAGGAAATCTTTTGAACCCCAAAAACGCACTTAGAACCCTTCACACACAAGGAATTAGACCGCAAAACCTGAAAAACCCTCCTGACCTGCTGGACATGAGAGTCCCAGTCATCCGAAAAAATCAGAATATCATCCAGATACACGATCATAAATTTATCCAAATAATCACGGAAAATGTCATGCATAAAGGACTGAAAGACTGAAGGGGCATTTGAAAGGCCAAAAGGCATCACCAAATACTCAAAGTGGCCCTCGGGCGTATTAAATGCGGTTTTCCACTCATCCCCCTGCTTAATTCGCACCAAATTATACGCCCCACGGAGATCTATCTTAGAGAACCACTTGGCCCCCTTTATGCGAGCAAACAAATCAGTCAGCAGTGGCAACGGATATTGATATTTAACCGTGATTTTATTCAAAAGCCGATAATCAATACACGGCCTCAAAGAGCCATCTTTCTTAGACACAAAGAAAAAACCGGCTCCTAAGGGAGATGACGAAGGACGAATATGTCCCTTTTCCAAGGACTCCTTTATATATTCTCGCATAGCAGCATGTTCAGGCACAGACAGATTAAATAAACGACCCTTAGGGTATTTACTACCCGGAATCAAATCTATGGCACAATCGCACTCCCGGTGCGGAGGTAATGAACCAAGCTTAGGTTCTTCAAAAACGTCACGATAGTCAGACAAGAATTCAGGAATCTCAGAGGGAATAGATGACGAAATGGAAACCAAAGGTACGTCCCCATGCATCCCCTTACATCCCCAGCTTAACACAGACATAGCGTTCCAGTCGAGGACTGGGTTATGAGATTGCAGCCATGGCAATCCAAGCACCAACACATCATGTAGATTATACAGCACAAGAAAGCGAATAATCTCCTGATGATCCGGATTAATTCGCATAATTACTTGTGTCCAGTATTGTGGTTTATTACTAGCCAATGGGGTGGAGTCAATCCCCTTCAGAGGTATAGGAGTTTCAAGAGGCTCTAAATCATACCCACAGCGTTTGGCAAAGGACCAATCCATAAGACTCAAAGCGGCGCCAGAGTCGACATAGGCATCCGCGGTAATAGATGATAAAGAACAAATCAGGGTCACAGATAGAATAAACTTAGACTGAAAAGTGCCAATTGAAACTGACTTATCAAGCTTCTTAGTACGCTTAGAGCATGCTGATATAACATGAGTTGAATCACCACAATAAAAGCACAACCCATTTTTTCGTCTAAAATTCTGCCGTTCGCTTCTGGACAGAATTCTATCACATTGCATATTCTCTGGCGTCTTCTCAGTAGACACCGCCAAATGGTGCACAGGTTTGCGCTCCCGCAGACGTCTATCGATCTGGATAGCCATTGTCATGGACTCATTCAGACCCGCAGGCACAGGGAACCCCACCATAACATCCTTAACGGCATCAGAGAGACCCTCTCTGAAATTCGCCGCCAGGGCGCACTCATTCCACTGAGTAAGCACAGACCATTTACGGAATTTTTGGCAGTATATTTCAACTTCATCTTGCCCCTGAGATAGGGACATCAAGGCTTTTTCCGCCTGAAGCTCTAAATGAGGTTCCTCATAAAGCAACCCCAAGGCCAGAAAAAACGCATCCACATTGAGCAACGCAGGATCCCCTGGAGCCAATGCAAAAGCCCAATCTTGAGGGTCGCCCCGGAGCAAGGAAATCACAATCCTGACCTGCTGAGCAGGATCTCCAGCAGAGCGAGATTTCAGGGACAAAAACAACTTGCAATTATTTTTGAAATTTTGAAAGCAAGATCTATTCCCCGAGAAAAATTCAGGCAAAGGAATTCTAGGTTCAGATATAGGAACATGAACAACAAAATCTTGTAAATTTTGAACTTTCGTGGTGAGATTATTCAAACCTGCAGCTAAACTCTGAATATCCATTTTAAACAGGTGAACACAGAGCCATTCCAGGATTAGAAGGAGAGAGAGAGAGGAAGGCTGCAATATAGGCAGACTTGCAAGTGATTCAATTGAAAGCACACTCAGAACTGAAGGAAAAAAAAAAAAAAAAAAAAATTTTTCAGCAGACTTCTTTTTTCTCTCCTTTCTCTGCCAATTAATTTAACCCTTTGGCGCGCCGGTCAAACTGTTATGGTTCTCAATGGCAAGAGAACATAGCCCAGCATACATAGGAACTAGCTCTTGGAAGGATGGAAACTTAAACTGACCATGAACTAAACCTGCCGCACAACTAACAGTAGCCGGGTAGCGTAGCCTGCGTTTTATCCCTAGACGCCCAGCGCCGGCCGGAGGACTAACTAATCCTGGCAGAGGAAAATATAGTCCTGGCTCACCTCTAGAGAAATTTCCCCGAAAGGCAGACAGAGGCCCCCACATATATTGGCGGTGATTTAAGATGAAAATGACAAACGTAGTATGAAAATAGGTTTAGCAAAATCGAGGTCCGCTTACTAGATAGCAGGAAGACAGAAAGGGTACTTTCATGGTCAGCTGAAAACCCTATCAATACACCATCCTGAAATTACTTTAAGACTCTAGTATTAACTCATAACATCAGAGTGGCAATTTCAGATCACAAGAGCTTTCCAGACACAGAAACGAAACTGCAGCTGTGAACTGGAACAAAATGCAAAAAACAAACAAGGACAAAAGTCCGACTTAGCTGGAAGTTGTCTGGTAGCAGGAACATGCACAGAAAGGCTTCTGATTACAATGTTGACCGGCATGGAAGTGACAGAGGAGCAAGGTTAAATAGCGACTCCCACATCCTGATGGGAACAGGTGAACAGAGGGGATGATGCACACAAGTTCAATTCCACCAGTGGCCACCGGGGGAGCCCAAAATCCAATTTCACAACATATAGGGACTTCCAGAGGCTCTAAATCAAACCCACAGCGCCTGGCAAAGGACCAGTCCATAAGACTCAGAGCGGCGCCAGAGTCCACATAGGCATCCACGGTAATAACTGATAATGAACAAATCAAGGTTACAGACAAAATAAATTTGGACTGTAAAGTGCCAATTGAAATAGACTTGTCAACCTTCCTAGTATGTTTAGAGCATGCCGATATAACATGAGCAGAATCACCACAATAGAAGCATAACCCATTTTTACGCCTATAATTCTGCTGCTCGCTTCTGGACATAATTCTGTCACATTGCATTTTCTCTGGCGTCTCTTCAGAAGATACCGCCAAATGGTGCACGGGTTTGCGCTCCCGCAAACGCCGATCAATCTGAATTGCCATTGTCATGGACTCATTCAGACCTGTAGGCGCAGGGAACCCGACCATAACATCTTTAACGGCATCAGAAAGACCCTCTCTGAAATTTGCCGCTAAGGCGCACTCATTCCACTGAGTAAGCACAGACCTTTTACGAAATTTTTGGCAGTATATCTCAGCTTCATCTTGCCCTGGAGATAGGGCTATCAAAGCTTTTTCAGCTTGAATCTCCAAATTAGGTTCCTCATAAAGCAACCCTAAAGCCAGGAAAAACGCATCCACATTGAGCAACGCAGGATCCCCTGGTGCCAATGAAAATGCCCAATTTTGAGGGTCACCTCGCAGCAAAGAAATTACAATCTTAACCTGCTGGACAGGATCTCCTGAGGAGTGAGGTCTGAGAGAAAGGAATAATTTACAATTATATTTGAAATTCAGAAACCGAGATCTATCTCCGGAAAACACCTCTGGTGTAGGGATTTTAGGTTCAGAAATAGGAGTATGCATAACAAAATCTTGTAAATTTTGAACCTTCGTAGCAAGATTATTTAAACCTGCAGCCAAACTCTGAGGATCCATTTTTAAACAGGTGAGCTCAGAGCCATTCAAGGATTATAAGGAGAGAAAGGCAAAGGCAGTAATTAGAGCTGAAATACAACTGATCCAACTATGGAGCAAGCATAGGGAAAAAGAAAAAAAAAAAAAATTTACAGACTTCTTTTTTCTCTCCTTTCTTCTGCCAATAAGTTTAACACTGGCCAGTTATACTGTCATGGTTCCCAATGGCAAGGGAACGTAAGAAACATATAAATAACGAACGAGCTCTCGGGTGATGGAAACTCGAGTTGACCGTGAGCTAAATCTACCACACAACTAATAGTAGCCAGGGAGCATACCTACGGCTTCCTAAATGCCACGCGCCAGCCGGAGGACTAACTACGCCTGGTAGAGGAAGAAACAGACCTGGCTTACCTCTAGGGAAATATCCCAAAAGATAATAGCAGCCCCAAACATGTAATAACGGTGAATTAAGAGGAAAAGACATACACAGTATGAAAGTAGATTTAGCAAAGAGAGGTCCACTTACTAGATAGCAGAAGGATACAAAAGAGGACTTCACGGTCAACTGAAAACCCTTTCAAAAACCATCCTGAAATTACTTTAAGACTCCTGTGTCAACTCATGACACAGGAGTGGCAATTTCAGCCCGCAAGAGCTTCCAGCTACAGAGAATTACAAAAACTGCAAACTGGACAAAAGATACAAAACAAAAGGACAAAGTCCACTTAGCTGATCAGCAGACTAGTAGCAGGAACATGCAACCGAAGGCTCTGGTTACAATGATAACCGGCAAGGAAATGACTGGAGAGCAAGGCTAAATAGGAAACTCCCAAACGCTGATGGAAGCAGGTGAACAGAAGCAGCAAAGTGCAAACAAGTCACCAATACCACCAGCAACCACCAGAGGAGCCCAAAAAGCGGATACACAACAGGTGCCGCAATGAGGCACCATTAGCTATTCCAAATCGCTTGTGCTAAACTGTGTTTCAGTGATAAATCACGCGCCCCCCCAACGGACCTTTCCATTAAAGTAAACGGCTGCCCACTCTCCCCAGTTCCACAAGCTCGCTGCCTTGGGGTAATCCTTGACACTGATCTCTCTTTCAAACCACATATACAAGCTCTTTTGACTTCCTGCTGACTTCAACTCAAAAATGTTTCACGGATCCATACATTCCTCAACCAAGAATCTGCAAAAAACCCTAGTCCATGCACTCATCATCTCCCGCCTTGACTACTGCAACCTCCTGCTCTGTGGCCTTCATCGAACACTCCCGCATCCCTCCTATCTACATATTCTAAACTCTGTAGCCCGACTAATCCACCTGTCCCCCCGCTTTTCCCCGGCCTCTGTCAATCCCTGCCCTGGCTCCCCACTACCCATAGACTCCAGCTCAAAACCCTAACAATGACATAAAAAGCCATCCACAACCTGTGTCCTCCGTATATATGTGACCTCATCTCCCAGTACTTACCTGCACGCAACCTCTGAACTTCACAAGATCTCCTTCTCTAATCCCCTCTTATCTCCTCTTCCCACAATCACATACAAGATTTCTCTCGTGCATCACCCCTACTCTGGAACTTTCTACCACAATATATCAGACTCTCGACTACCATCGAAACTTTCACAAAGAACCTGAAGACCTACCTCTTCTGACAAGCCTGCAACCTGCAGTAACCACCGATCGACCAAACCGCTGCGCGACCAGTTCTACCCTCACCTACTGTGTCCTTATCCATCCCTTGTACATTGTGAGCCCTCGTGGGCAGGGTCCTCTCCCCTCCTATACCAGTCATGACTTGTATTGTTTAAGATTATTGTACTTGTTTTTATTATGTATACCCCTCCTCACATGTAAAGCGCCATGAAATAAATGGTGCTATAATAATGAATTATAATAATAAATCAGAAGGCCAGATTTCCACATAAAAATCATTAGGCCTAATGTAGTGGTGCAGCCATAAGGTCCAATTAGCTACTCCACATTTTTTGTGCTAAAACTGTGTTTCAGTGTCAAATCAGAAGGCCAGATTTCCATGTAAAAATCATTAGGCCTAATGTAGTGGTGCAGCCATAAGGTCCAATTAGCTACTCCACATTTTTTGTGCTAAAACTGTGTTTCAGTGGCAAATCAGAAGACCAGATTTCCACTTAACAATAGTTAGGTATAACAATGTTGTTCAGGTACACTGTTTAAGAAAATAAATAGTGATTGTTCATTTAGTGACAGGTGAAAGACAGCTGTGAGCCTAAGGTTGTGAAACAGCAGGGTACAAAAGGGGATGGCTACTTTCAACATGAGTTGGAAAAACGAGGTCGTTGTGGAAGGGGTAATAGGCTTGGTGTAGGTGGGTTAGGTGTTAATGTGAATGAAAGCTCAACTGAACAAACATCATCACGGCATATCCAAAGACAACTGACTACATCTGTTACTGGCTGGCCTACTCGACTCCCTTTCTTTGGCAGCCACACAGCCATACGCCTTGTAGGTGAGGTTCAGAAAGAGCATGTGCCCAAGTGGATGGCTAGTGCTGCATTAAAGTGGCCTCACCTCCTCTTCCTCCACTTTAACATCACACACAGTACAATTCTCAGAGATAGCAGCCCAATCACCCTTGTCAAAAACTTTCAAACGTCCAAGTGACTGTGGGAACCTCAGATGGGCCATTCTAAAGAGCTGTTCACACATTCAATTCCATGGGTATCAGAGATCTGCTCTGAAGAATCACAGAATCCAGAGAAGGAAAGCATCTGCAACGATGGCCAAAATTTTTTCATGTTGGATCCAGGGTTGAATGAAGTACGCTCTTAGCAGAATCTAGACCTTCATCACCAGACATTAGCCACCATGAGTGAAGGTGATCTGTATGAGACTCAGATACCATTGGCGCATGGCGACTGTACTGTGGTGTCAGGGCAGGAAGAGGAGGAGTGTGACTCTCAGGGTGAGGAGTGTGAGAACTGAGAGGATGATGAGGTTGTAGATCCAACTTGGTGTGAACCAGAGGTACGAAGCTGAGTAGCTCAGCAGAGGGGGTGAGGGAGGTTACATTGCGGCTTCCCACACAGACATGAAGTGATGTAACCATGACAAGCACTGCATCCTCAGCCCCAACTCTAGCTGTGGCCAGCACTGGTCGCGAATGTGCAGTTCGCAGAGGAGAAAAGGGTTACCTAGCATGGGCATTTTTGAGACCACAAAGAATGACTCAACACACGTTATCTGTCAAATTTGAAAAAACTCAGTGGAGGCAAAATTGCAATAATTTGACAACTACATACATGAACCAGCACGTGCGCGATCAACATGCCTTATTGTGGGAATCTCATTGCACTAAAATGCAGACTAGTCGGCCTAACCAACCACCATCCATCTCATCAACCCCATTAGCTGCTTCTTCCTACTCCATCACCATTCCAAGTCTTCACACACAGGTCTCCAGCCGCAGAAACTACAATTGTTTACACACCACAGTCGGGATGAGTGAAAGCCGTTTAGCTGTTATGAAAGTAGACATGACTGTTGCTTTTGTTTCACCTAGCACAACACATCTTTCTCAATCCACCATAACATCTCAGCCTGCATCTCACTCACAGTCCAGCAGTTTGTCCTGTTCCCCATACTTTGCCCTCTCTCAGCACTGCAGCCAGCTCTTGGTCTCGCAGTTTGGGTCACGTAAATTTACTCCTACACAGGGCAAATCTAAGAGCTTGAAATCCACCATCTCCAATCTGCTGGACGCAGAAATGCTACCTTTCCACCTAGTGGATACAGACAGTTTCTGAAAGTTGATGGCCATCGCAGTCCCCTAGTAACAGTTGCCCAATCATCATTACTTCTATAAGAAAGCTGTGCCTGCACTACACCAGCATCTCACTGACAACATCAACCGTTCCCTGAGAAAATCTAAGTCTGCCAGGATGCATTTCACCACTGACACCTGGATAAGCAAACATGGGCAGGGGTGTTACATCTTGCTGACTCGGCAGTGGTTGACTCTTGTGGCTGTGGGGCTGGAGCTCAAGGGGCTGTTTCAAAAGTCTTTGAATCCCTAAGACTTGCACCACAAACCTCCACTGCTACTGCCTCCTTCCACTCCTCTAGGAGCTCAACCTGTGCCCTCAACCTCTCCCTTAATCAGACACTCATTCCAACAGTGTAAATAGAATCTCCCCCACCTCTGTACTGCACAGCCATGGTTCACCGCAATCTGGCAGTGTTTAGATTAATATGCCTTGGAGATCGCAGTCACACAGCTCAAGACTTGTTCACAGGAATCCAGGCTGAGTTAAAGCAATAGCTGTCTCCACTAAACCTGGAGACAGGGAAGGCCATGTGTGATAACCGTGCAAAACTGGTGGCAGCACTACATTGTGTCAACCTTGTATAGGTGCCTAGCATGGCTCACGTCCTCAACCTGGTGGTACAGCAATTTCTCCGCCACTATCTCACCCTGATGCACTGTTTCAGAAAGACCTGTCGTGTGCTCATTTCCGATGATCACACCCCGCAGGTCACTGACTTGCATTGCTACAGAGGTCTTTCGACCTACCGATTAACTGTTTGATTAGCAAAGTACTGAGATGATGGAATTCCACTTTGCACATGTTGCAGTGGCTGTGGTAGCAGTGACGAGTCCTGGTACAGTATGGCCTTTTGCATAATCTGAGCCAACGCAATCTGTAAGTGGTGCAAGTCACGCTAGTAGAATGGGCACTCTCTTGCACAGTTTTGAAATGGCTACTAAGTTAATTATCACTGACGAGCATCACTGTTCTAGTCAGTAGGGTTGAGCGACTTTCATTTTTTTAAGATCGAGTCGGGTTTTGTGAAACCCTACTTTGTCCAGAGTCGAGTCGAGTGCAGTCGGCCGATTATCGCTAAAAGTCGGAGATCGACCGAAACACGAAACCCAATGCAAGTCAATGGAGAAGCATAGTCATAGGCAGTGAGTGGAGGCCAGGAAAACACCTACAGTGCCCATTTTAATGCCAAAAACATCCATTCTTGTTTCTGAAGCTTGTCAATCTTAATTAACTTTATAATAATAGTTGGGCATTGGAACTTGGGGGTCATTTGGCAAAAGTTGTGGGGGGTAGGGCTGGTTCAAGGTTTTAGTGGGCCCAGGAAACGTGGACTACGTCACGGCGGTGGAGCAGGGAGAGGTAAGTATTTCAATGTTGCAAGTGCTGTGATCCTGAGCAAGCAGGGGGGGCCCACTCGTTCGCATTGGCACTGGCACAGGGCCCCTCACAGTACAGCAGTGTGTTTGCACGGCGGGGGCGCCTCCCACCAGCAGCGACACTTTTGCATACTCTAAAGGGGCCCTTTGCCAGTGACGTTGCCAACGAGTATGCCCCCCCCCCCACCTGATGAAGGAACCTGCACTTTCATCTGCACCTTCCTCTTTGTCCCTGTGTAAGGTGGTATAACATGCGGGAAGGGGAACCTTACTTTCAGCAGGGTCAGATTCTGGCTGTGTAGAGTGCAAGGGGAATGTAATGGTCTAGGTCAATGTACCAGCAGACTCATCTAGCAGTGGCTGGGCAATGGGCAGGATGAGGAGGAAAGAGATATAGGGCCAAAGAATAAAGTAGGCTAAATGCAGTTAAAAATTGGTAACAGGACTAAACAGGCGGCATTGCTTTGTTCAGTGGAGTAGTAACCAAGGAGCAGCAGACACTGTTTTAAGGGCCCAACCACACTAGTAGGCCAAATGCAGTTTAATATCTGCTACTGTAGGCCAAAATCCAGAAGGTTGAAGCTCAGCTTTATTCAGTTGAGGAAAAACACCAGGGAGGGGCAGACACCGTTAGTAGGCCCTAACCACCAATTTTTTAAAAAACAGCACTTAATGAGAGCCAGAAGGTTGAAGCTCAGCTTTATTCAGTTGAGGGAAAACACCAGGGAGGGGCAGACACCGTTAGTAGGCCCTAACCACCAATTTTTTAAAAAACAGCACTTAATGAGAGCCAGAAGGTTGAAGCTCAGCTTTATTCAGTTGAGGAAAAACACCAGGGAGGGGCAGACACCGTTAGTAGGCCGTAACCAAAGTTGAAGGCCAAATGCAGTTTAATATCTGATACTATAGGCCGAAAGCCAGAAGGTTGAAGCTCAGCTTTATTCAGTTGAGGAAAAACACCAGGGAGGGGCAGACACCGTTAGTAGGCCCTAACCACCAATTTTTTAAAAAACAGCACTTAATGAGAGCCAGAAGGTTGAAGCTCAGCATTATTCAGTTGAGGGAAAACACCAGGGAGGGGCAGACACCGTTAGTAGGCCGTAACCAAAGTTGAAGGCCAAATGCAGTTTAATATCTGATACTATAGGCCGAAATCCAGAATGTTGAAGCTCAGCTTTATTCAGTTGAGGAAAAACACCAGGGAGGGGCTGACACCGTTAGTAGGCCCTAACCACCAATTTTTTAAAAAACAGCACTTAATGAGAGCCAGAAGGTTGAAGCTCAGCTTTATTCAGTTGAGGGAAAACACCAGGGAGGGGCAGACACCGTTAGTAGGCCGTAACCAAAGTTGAAGGCCAAATGCAGTTTAATATCTGATACTATAGGCCGAAAGCCAGAAGGTTGAAGCTCAGCTTTATTCAGTTGAGGAAAAACACCAGGGAGGGGCAGACACCGTTAGTAGGCCCTAACCACCAATTTTTTAAAAAACAGCACTTAATGAGAGCCAGAAGGTTGAAGCTCAGCATTATTCAGTTGAGGGAAAACACCAGGGAGGGGCAGACACCGTTAGTAGGCCGTAACCAAAGTTGAAGGCCAAATGCAGTTTAATATCTGATACTATAGGCCGAAATCCAGAATGTTGAAGCTCAGCTTTATTCAGTTGAGGAAAAACACCAGGGAGGGGCTGACACCGTTAGTAGGCCCTAACCACCAATTTTTTAAAAAACAGCACTTAATGAGAGCCAGAAGGTTGAAGCTCAGCTTTATTCAGTTGAGGGAAAACACCAGGGAGGGGCAGACACCGTTAGTAGGCCGTAACCAAAGTTGAAGGCCAAATGAAGTTTAATATCTGATACTATAGGCCGAAATCCAGAATGTTGAAGCTCAGCTTTATTCAGTTGAGGAAAAACACCAGGGAGGGGCAGACACCGTTAGTAGGCCCTAACCACCAATGTTTTAAAAAACAGCACTTAATGAGAGCCAGAAGGTTGAAGCTCAGCTTTATTCAGTTGAGGGAAAACACCAGGGAGGGGCAGACACCGTTAGGAGGCCGTAACCAAAGTTGAAGGCCAAATGCAGTTTAATATCTGATACTATAGGCCGAAAGCCAGAAGGTTGAAGCTCAGCTTTATTCAGATGAGGAAAAACACCAGGGAGGGGCAGACACAGTTAGTAGGCCCTAACCACCAATTTTTTAAAAAACAGCACTTAATGAGAGCCAGAAGGTTGAAGCTCAGCTTTATTCCGTTGAGGGAAAACACCAGGGAGGGGCAGACACCGTTAGTAGGCCATAACCAATGTTGAAGGCCAAATGCAGTTTAATATCTGATACTATAGGCCGAAAGCCAGAAGGTTGAAGCTCAGCTTTATTCAGTTGAGGAAAAACACCAGGGAGGGGCAGACACCGATAGTAGGCCCTAACCACCAATTTTTTAAAAAACAGCACTTAATGAGAGCCAGAAGGTTGAAGCTCAGCTTTATTCAGTTGAGGAAAAACACCAGGGAGGGGCAGACACCGTTAGTAGGCCCTAACCACCAATTTTTTAAAAAACAGCACTTAATGAGAGCCAGAAGGTTGAAGCTCAGCTTTATTCAGTTGAGGGAAAACACCAGGGAGGGGCAGACACCGTTAGTAGGCCGTAACCAAAGTTGAAGGCCAAATGCAGTTTAATATCTGATACTATAGGCCGAAAGCCAGAAGGTTGAAGCTCAGCTTTATTCAGTTGAGGAAAAACACCAGGGAGGGGCAGACACCGTTAGTAGGCCCTAACCACCAATGTTTTAAAAAACAGCACTTAATGAGAGCCAGAAGGTTGAAGCTCAGCTTTATTCAGTTGAGGGAAAACACCAGGGAGGGGCAGACACCGTTAGTAGGCCCTAACCACCAATTTTTTTAAAAACAGCACTTAATGAGAGCCAGAAGGTTGAAGATCAGCTTTATTCAGTTGAGGGAAAACTCCAGGGAGGGGCAGACACCGTTAGTAGGCCCTAACCACCAATTTTTTAAAAAACAGCACTTAATGAGAGCCAGAAGGTTGAAGCTCAGCATTATTCAGTTGAGGGAAAACACCAGGGAGGGGCAGACACCGTTAGTAGGCCGTAACCAAAGTTGAAGGCCAAATGCAGTTTAATATCTGATACTATAGGCCGAAATCCAGAATGTTGAAGCTCAGCTTTATTCAGTTGAGGAAAAACACCAGGGAGGGGCAGACACCGTTAGTAGGCCCTAACCACCAATGTTTTAAAAAACAGCACTTAATGAGAGCCAGAAGGTTGAAGCTCAGCTTTATTCAGTTGAGGGAAAACACCAGGGAGGGGCAGACACCGTTAGTAGGCCCTAACCACCAATTTTTTTAAAAAAAGCACTTAATGAGAGCCAGAAGGTTGAAGCTCAGCTTTATTCAGTTGAGGGAAAACACCAGGGAGGGGCAGACACCGTTAGTAGGCCGTAACCAAAGTTGAAGGCCAAATGCAGTTTAATATCTGATACTATAGGCCGAAAGCCAAAAGGTTGAAGCTCAGCTTTATTCAGTTGAGGAAAAACACCAGGGAGAGGCAGACACCGTTAGTAGGCCCTAACCACCAATGTTTTAAAAAACAGCACTTAATGAGAGCCAGAAGGTTGAAGCCCAGCTTTATTCAGTTGAGGGAAAACACCAGGGAGGGGCAGACACCGTTAGTAGGCCCTAACCACCAATTTTTTAAAAAAACAGCA